>NW_027261977.1:3164227-3849815 GCF_030445035.2 Dasypus novemcinctus | reverse complement strand
TTTATCAAATGTTCCACACTAAGGAAAGCTGGTGTTAATGGGGGAAAGCATGGGAGGGGAAGGAGTAGAGTATATGGAATCCTCCAGATTTTTGATGTAACATTTATGTAATCTAAAGCTTCTTCAAAGTAAAGAAAAAGGAAAAAAAAAAGAATACTAGTTTAGGAAATACAGAAGCCTGCATTTGAGTAGCTGGAAGCTCACAGCCATATACAAAAATGTAATTCAGGGATTATATATTCTGGAAGTCTATATCAAATAACAGTGATCAATATTCAAGACCTCATCAGCCTAAGAAGCTCGCACTTGAGTATAAGGTTCATTCAAGTTAGGTTTATATAGCAGGAAAACTAGCATTATATCCAGTTAAGAAAAAAGCCTGAATTTATGTGCTCACATTCACAGGCAAAGAATTGGAATGCAGTTATATTCAAGAATAATGGAACCCCAGAAATATTCAGCTAGGAAGGTACACCAAATGCACAGAAAGAAACATGATTTGTTTACCTAGGAAGATCATACCTATGTGCAAGAAGGAAGTAGGCCGGGGTTTATACACATGAGACCTTTCAAACTTACTGAAATGAGGAGGCCAGGGCTACACAACTGAGAAACTTATACAAATATCCAAAGAAGTGGCTATGGACATTTGCTCCAGAAATTTGAAACCCATATTTTACACCGAGACCTCTTTTCTTTGCCTTTTTTCCTTTGGTGTTGCGTGCATCTCCGCCCACTGAGACAACAACCAGTGACCACATGAACACATTCCTATTCCCTAGCAGCATGTCCCAGGTGCACCCATCCCCACACATCCCCCCGCGATGGGCACCCTGTGCTAGGGACTCTCACCTGCCACTGTTGCCAAAAGAATTCCCTCACAATGTTTTCTAAGCCACAGTCGTCCGCTGACAGAGTTCACCTGGGAGTGGGTTTCCTTCAGCCATCCCCCAGGAGAGCCAGCCTAAGGCTTCCCTGCTCGCTCTTGGGAGTGTGAATGGTCTAAACCTCTTTGGTGTTTGGAATCCTAAAAATCCATTTATATTATTTGAAGCAAACATACATTGAAAAAAGAAGAAACAGAGATAAATGGGTTAGGCACAATTTGGAAAAAAAAAGTCAAACACAATATACTGACAGTATTAATAATGTATAAGTCACATTTCATAAGCCCAAAGTATTGAGTGAGAAAAAGAGGAAGAGCATAAAATGCTAAAATCCAAAATAAAATACCTGAAATATATACTTCTTCTGTCACAAACATAGAAGAGATGCAAAGGGTGTGAATTAATCAAATTTAAATTATATTTGGAAATTTGGATACACAGATTCAGCAATCAAAAAAAAAGTCAACTACATACTAATACCATTCCATACAAACTAATAATATCATCTTTTCAAGATAAAAACATTTATCAGATATTCAGGTTTTAGTGCACTCATTTCTTTATACTTTATTTACTTCTTTGGTATTTTCAAAAGAAATTATGAGTTTAGAAAGCAATCATACAAAAACAGATAGGATTTTCATACATTACCACACCAACAATTCCTTGCAATGTTGTAGAACATTTGCTACAATTGATAAAAGCACAATTTTTAACTATGGTGTTAGCTTAACTTAGGTATGATTTCCCCATAAAGCATCCTATTATTAACAGCATGTATTTGTATTGGATATTTGTTACAATTCATGTGAGAAAGTTCACATAATTATATGGTAAACCACAATATATCTTCCACCACAGGATTTACTGTGGTATATAGTCCCATGATTTGTGCAATCCATCACAGGTATACACTCAGTGGCTCTCATTTTCATTACAAAGTTGTGTTGTCATCACCTCAGTCCATTTTAGAACATTTTCATTACTCCAGAAAGAAAAATTCCTTACCCCTCCTCCCCAAATCCACAAATGTGGATGATACCTACCTTTTAATTTTAAATTTGACTTCCAAAAGATAAAGGGGTTCAAATGTTTCAAAGCTGAGGAATCTTAACTCCTTGAAAATGTAAAAATAATCAGGCACCTTGAGCTTCACTGTTCCCATTAGTGTTTAACAAATAAATTTTATTGTAGATACATGTTAATACTCCATAAATCCATATAACGTGTACAATCATTGGTATTCCATATAATGACAGTCATACATTCTATACAATCACTTAAATCGTTTTCAGAGCATTTTCAGTATTCCAGTAATAATAATAACACTAACAAACAAAAACAGAAGTAAAAAACTCATCACCAATTGATCTTTCTTTGCTTTCACACCATACATAGTTGCTATTCTGTTTTCTTCTTTCTAGTTGATATGTATAAATGGAATATCATCCATATGTTTATTTGACATGAGGTTTCACCATGTTATACAGTCCCATGTTATGTTTTTAGCTTTCCTTCTAGCAATATACATGACCTTAGACTTTCCC
This sequence comes from Dasypus novemcinctus, assembly GCF_030445035.2. NCBI lineage: Eukaryota > Metazoa > Chordata > Mammalia > Cingulata > Dasypodidae > Dasypus > Dasypus novemcinctus. The sequence goes on along the minus strand of NW_027261977.1, from coordinate 3,847,381 downwards.
TTTCAACCACTGTGATACCCATGTAATAGCTCTGCTAGTCACTAACACTATGTTGTGAAATCACCATTTCCATTCATTTCCAAAGATTTACAAAGAATATTTTAACCTATTCTGCACAGATTTACCGTCAGCTTTCCATTCCTTACCTTATTCTAATTTCTGGTGACCTATGTTCTAATTATTATATCCATGAATTTACATAATGTATTTAATTCACATAGTGCAATCCTACAGTATTTGTGCTTTTATGTCTGGGTTCCTTCACTCAACAAAATATCCTCCAGGTTCATGCATGTTGTCGTTTGCTTCACAACTTCATTTCTGCCTACCACTGCATAACATTCCACTGTGTATGTATTCCACTGTTTATGACTCCTGGCTTGTTTCCAAATTTGACTATAGAGAATAATGCTGTTATGAGCATCAAAGTGCATATACATATTACGTCACTGCTCTCATACCTACATTCTTTTCTTTTCTTTTCTTTTTGAATTATGATGTATATTTTATTGAAAACTTCAACTAGAATATAAGAAGAAATTTTACTATGCATAAACCAATGAAATGAAAAAGAAGTCCCAGAAATACACGAATTAGCCAACTGATTTTGACAAACTTGAAAGTAACATCAGTGGAAAGAATAGTGTATATTTAAAGAAATGATACAGTAATAATTGGGCATTCCTATAAAAATAATAGAAACAGACACATAAGGTACACCTGAAAACTTAAAAATACAGCTCTTAAAGGGACATGGAAGTCAATGCAACATATAAAACAATAAATTCAAGAAAAATATACTGAAAATATTGTCCCTACCCAAGTGGTTAGTATTTTTTCCCTTTTACACAGAACTTCATTCACTCTCCCGGGTCCCCAAATATTTCCTCCCCACTAAGCCCAGGAAGCCCTTGGCACTTGTAGGGTCTGGGAGTAGACATCAATAGGACCAGTTGGAGCCTTCCTTGCTCACTAGCTGATGGTCTCTCTCCTCTCTCAGGGGAGAGCAGGATGGGGAGAAGGCAAGACTCCCTCACTCTCTAGCTCTGAGCCCCTGCCAGACTAATTGCCAGGGCATATGCCCAGGGTATATAGTAATGTCTAGATATACTCATAGTGGAAACAATTAAAAACAATAGCTGGGGGGGGGGCGGTACTGGGCCCCTGGCCGAGGGGTCACTGGTGTGGACCCTGGGGGAGCAGCGGCAGTTCCCCAGGTGCAACAGCAAGAACCAGGAAGGAAGGAGGGCCCAACAGTGGGCTCCTGATACTTATGGCTATGCTTTTGAGCCTATACACCTCCAATAAGAATAAGGTCTAGAGTAGCACTGTGCCTGGGAGTTTCCTCCTGACAGCCTTCATGATACTCAAATGTGGCCACTCTCACAGCCAAACTCAGCGTGTAAATGCAGTGCAGTCCCCCCAGCGTGGGACATGACACCCGGGGATGAGCCTCCCTGGCACCGAGGGATCACTACCACATATCAGCTGAAGATGCAACTAGAAAAGGACCTTGAATTAAAGGTTGAACACGGATCAGCAGAAAATCCCTGTCTACATATAATAACATGACTTCAAAATGCTGTTTGACCTAATGTAAGGGGGAAATGGAAAAGAGAAATGAGAATATAAGGCTATGAGTCTCTAAAAAAGAGTCTGGAGGCTGTCAGAAGGAATGCCCTTATGCACAAATGAGCAGAGTCTGAGAGACAGATAAAGTAGATACAACCCCAAGTATTGGTTCTTTTGAGGAATAAAGAGACCCACGGGTTCTATGATCATGGCAGATGGGGTTCACTGCCATGGCAGATGGCCCTTCTCTGGAACTGGTGTTTCTGCATGATGGAATTGGACTCAGATGGAATTGGAATGGGAGGAAGAGATGAGATGTGGAGGCGTTTTCGGGACGAGGAGATGTCCTGGGTGGTGCTTCACGGACAATTACGGGACATTGTAGAGCCCCCCAGGTCCCACTGGATGGAACGTGGGGGAGTGTGGGCTATGATGTGTACCATTGACTAGGGGTGCAGCGATACTCAGAGATGTACTTACCAGGTGCACAATGAGGGAAGAGAGTGTTGCTGTGGGGGGAGTCGGGGGTGGGGGCGGTGGGGTTGAATGGGACCTCATATTCTTTTAATGTAATTTTTAAAAATAAATAAATAATTAAAAAAAAAAAAAAAGAAATGCTGAGAATACATAAAGCCAGATGCTCAAGATGGAGGAGATAGACCTAGGGGTAGTGAGGTGGGAAAAAGTGTCAGAGGACTGGCCTTTTCTTATACACTGTGCAAATGTGCAGGAGCATGGTCCCAGTGCCTGAGCCTCACATTCAGCAGGCCAGCCCCAACCCACACCTGAATCCCAATTCTACTCTGATTGTCCTGATATTACAGGCATTGTCACTGGGCAGAGGGCTAGCAAAGAGTCTTGATTTTAGGGAGCTTTCAATCACTAGCCTGACCATCCTGCCCTTCTTCAGGGGCGCATAACATACCCTCTATCTGTCTTTCCTTTTTTACTTTATTTATTTTAGTTTATTATTTTTTTAATTATCTTTCTTAAAATTAAAAAGGATCATGGAAAATGTAACATTAAAAAGCATAAGAGGTTCCCATATATCCCACTCCCAACCCTCCATCCCTTTCAATTTTTTAACTGTATATTTTTGAAGATACCTAGATCATAGAAAATGTTACATTAAAAAACATAGGAGCCTCCCATACACCCCACTCCCCACTCGTCCAACCCCATCAAATTTTTAAATTGTATTTTTTGAAGACACCTAATCAGAGAAAATGTTACATTCAAAAGTATAACAGGTTCCCATATACTCCCCACCCCCTCATCCCACTTCTCCCACGTCAACAACCTCTTTTATCATCATGGCACATTCACTGCATTTGTTGAATACATTTTGGAGCACTGCTGCTCCACATGTAAAGTGGTTTACATTATAGATTGTACTCTCACCCAGGACATTCAGTGGATTATAGCAGGATGTGTAATGTCCAGCATCTGTTCCTACAATATCATTTAAGATGACTCCAAGTCCCAAAAATGCCCCCATATTACAACTCCTCTTCCTTCTCCCTGCTCTCAGCAACTATTGTGGCCACTTTCTCCACATCAATACTACAATTTCATCCATTGCCGGTCACAATAGTCCCATAGCACAATATCAATAAGCCAACTCTAATCCATATTTTATTCCACTGTCCTGTGGAAACTGGGTTGGTAATGTCCACTCCACCTCTATATTGAGAGGGGGCTTAGATTCCACATCGATGTTGATTGAAATTCTGCTTGCAGTTGTAGGCACGCTCGGTTCCCTGGTATGGTGGTTGACCATCTTCACCTGCCTGTTAGCTGACCTGGGAATGTCCAACAAACCAGAGGAGTTGCCCAGAGGCTCAGGGCCCAGCTGGCACATGGGCAATTCAGAGATTCAAGTCTCCTGAGTATTCAACAACCCTAGCAACAACCACAGGTTCAGTAAAAGTATCAGAAGAGGCATGTGTAGAAAGGACACGTTGGAGTCCAACGCCATCAAACTCAGGCACACGAATTCCAAAGTAGGATCCACTGACATGGCACTGAACTCCAGAGATGAAAGACAAAATGTCAAAGACAAAGCTTTATAATATTCTTCATTTTTTAATACTGGCATTTATGGCAGATGGCTCATACCTTCTTTTAAAAGTTATTTTGGCTATTTGGGGCCCTTTACTCTTCCAAATAAATTAGATTATTGGAATTTTAATTTATGCAAAAAGGACTATTAAGATTTTGATTGGAATTGCATGGCTCTCTAAATCAGTTTGGATAGAATTATCATCTTAACAATATTTAGATTCTAGCCCATGAATATGGAATGTCCTTCCATTTATTTTAGTCTTCAGTTTCTTATAGCAAAGTTTTGTAATTTTCTGAATACAGGTTCTTTATGTACTTGGATAACTTTAATCCTCAAGATTTGATTCTTTTAGCCATTATTAAAAATGGATTTTTTTTCTGATTTCTGCCTCAGATTGCATTTCAGAAGCATATAGAACAGCTATTGATTTTTGCATATTAATCTTATATCCCACCACTTTATTGAACTCATCTATTAATTCTAGAAGCTTTGTTGTGGATTTTTAAGGATTCTCTAAGTATATGATCATATCACAAGGGAATAGTGAAAGTTTTACTTCTCTCTTTCCTATATTTGTGCCTTTTTATTTCTTATCTAGCCTAATTGCTCCCGTTCAATTTTCTAGCACACAATTCAATAATAATGGTGAGAGTGGGCATCCTTGCCTTGTTCCTTATCATGGTAGGAAAGCTTTCAGTCTTTCTACGTAGAGTACAATACTAGTTGTAGGTTTTTCCTACAAGCCCTTTCCTTTATTGAGAAAGCTTCTTTTTATCCCTATCTTTTGGAGTGTTTTCATCAAGGAAGTGTGCTATATTTTGTCAAATGCCTTTTCTACATCAATTGAGAGGATCATATGTTTCTTTTTCATCAAATTTTCAGTGTGGTTAAATACACTAAATGATTGTCCTGTGTTGAACTACCCTTACATACCTTGGATAAAACCCACTTGTGATGTGTGATTCTTTTTAATGTGCTTTTGGAATCCGTTAGCAGATACACTTTAATTTATACTTCCTAATCTTCATTTTTAAACTCTTCTCCAAGTCTCTGGTCCATGTTTGTTTGTTGTTGTTTTTTTTTTCCTTTCTGACTGCAGAACTCTCTTTAGTATCCTTTGTATTTCTTGTCCTTTAGTAAGATATTCTGTCAGTTTTTGTTTGTCTGTGAATTCTTTGAACTCACCCCCCAGTACGTGGAAAAATTTTAATGAGTAAACCTAGAAGTGAAAAATCACGCAGAAGGCTTTGTTAATCAGGACACCAGTGCCTCAATGGTCAGTACTTTTCATATTTCAGAGGGATTAATGAGAACTAGAACAGTGAGCACATTGCCAAATGTGTTTTCTGACAAATAACAGATAGGGTGCACTCCAGGGAATATTGTGGTCTTCCCTGGGAAGGCTGGACACTTTCTTGAGGACTGGCACATAGACCTTGCAAAGTAGTGCCCAGGGAGAATTGTGGTCTTCCCTGGGAAAGCTGGACACTTTCTTGAGGACTGGCACATAGACCTTGCAAAGTAGTGCCCAGGGAGAATTATGGTCCTCCCTTGGAAGGCTGGACACTTGCGGCGGCTTGCTCGGTCAGTAGAGGTGGGGTCTGGCTGCGGACGAGGGGTTGGTCCAGCTCTGGACAAGGGGTCAGTCCCGCTTGGGATGAGGGGTCGGTCCCACTTGGGACGAGGGGTCGGTCCGGCAGCAGACGAGGGATCGGTCTCACAGGGGTTGCGCGGTTCGGCTGACGGGGTCGCCCGGCGAAGCCGGTGACAAAGGGGTCACCCAGAGAAGCAGGCAACGAACTGGGGACAAGGGAAGCCAGGCCCTTGTCGGGGGCTCTCAGGACTGGAGGGCGCACAGCAGAAGAACTACCGCGGAGACAAGGTAAACACGCAAGTCCACTTTATTGAGGGAGAGGCAACAGTTTTATAGGGGCTGGGGAAGGCTGATTGGTCGAAGCCACGCCCTGTTCTGATTGGTTGCCGGAGAAAGGTCAGTGGGCGGTACTGGATGGGGGAGGGGTGGTGGTTAGGGATTGGCTGTCGCTGTTGCTGGGGGAAGGGGCAAGGTTTAGGGATTGGTGGCTGCTGTTGCTGGGGTGGAGGGCGGACTTGAGTTTCCTGCCCACGCCTGGCTGTTGCTGCTGTCGGGGGAAGGGAAAAGGGCAGACTGGATTTTTCCGCCCACGCCTGGCTGTTGCTGCTGTGGGGGAAGGGAAAAGGGCAGACTGGAATTTTCCGCCCTGCGCCTGCGCAGGGAGAAAGAAGAAGGGTACTGCCCCACAGGCATTGTGTGGCGCCACCCGGGAGGAGGGGCAGCCGCGGAAGCATGGCTGCCGAGAAGGGGAGACCCGAGGGCACTCTGCGCCCATGCCGAGCTTCCTTCAGGGGTGGCGGTGAGTCTGACCAGCCACCCTATTATGGGGGCAGCGGCTTGGCCTGCCGCGGCTGCTCCCCTGCCAGGCCAGCAAACCACACTTCAGCCCGAGGGGTGACTGCATTTCCCCCTTCTTTTCAAATAAGGGCCAGGATGGCAGCAGCAACAAGTAGCTGAGGCCCAAGAGGCAGTAAGCAATGAGGGAAGCGGGGTTGAAGAGGGAGGTGAGTATGACAGGGATATAAATGTACAATTTAAGGGGTGGTATCTTGCCGTTGCAAGCAAGGGTGGCCAATGTCCAATTCTCGTTGATCTCGGTGGCTATAAGGTCCATCTGCTTGTTAAAAGTCCAGGATGACAGCCCGTTACAGGTAGTTGATCTCTCCTTGGCAGCGAAGACATTGTAGGAGAGGATTACTTTTTCCTGCCAGAGGCTTACTGTCCAATTAAAAGGCTGATGGCTGGGGTTGGTGAGTGCAATGGGGAGTATGAGGAAAAGAAGGGTGATGGTTTTGGACAAGAGGAGGCTTGGTGAAGTCATTATGGGAGGAAGATAAGGAGTAAAGCATAAAAGAGGATAATAAACAGAAAGGCGATGGAGAGTAGAATTCGTTGGCCGAGGTTCCAATCTTCTGGGGTGGTAGCAGCTAGACAGATGGCAGAAAATATTATCAAGAAAGCAAAGGTTATGAGGAAGAAATAAAGTATTAAAGGCTGTGGGGGAAGTGAGAAGATCATTTAGAGGATAGGGTTGAGAATGGTATGTTTAAGACAGAAGCTTTGTGGTTTGTAGGAGACTGCTTTATAAACGAAGGAGAATGAGGGCAGTAAATATAGTAACGATAGATAGGAAGATGACAGTGAGGAGGAGTCTTTGTTTAAGGTTCCAATCGTCCGGCGCAACAGTGGCTAGGCCGATAGCGAGGGGTGTTGCTAAATAGACAATGGCTGCAAAGACAAAATCATCTTCTGTTTCCTTAAGAATAACTTTTCTTTAAATACTTAGTAGCATGCAATATTAGAAACCGTTTCCTAAAAGCAAGTTGGCAGGGGAGCTTGGTTGCTGTTAATCTTTCCTGTTATAAAATTACCTTTTATTATTATTATCATCAATTCAGTTTTATATATATATTTAAGAATGACCTTTTGGAATTAGCCATTTAATACCTTAATGTAAACAATGCTTTATTAAACCTTTTATTATTATTTATAACCATATAGACTATTGAAGATAAATTTTATCTTTACAGAACACATTCCCTTACATAAAGTTATCACAATACCTTTTATACTTGCCGCATGCAAATTAAGTTTCAAGAGTTTATGAAAAATTAGCCATCCTACTTTAGGACAAAATACATCTTTTTGCAAAACTTATTACATTTCCGTTAGCATTTTTACAAACTTTTAACCTTTTTAATATTCATATAAGTTTTACATTCTTTATATTATCCTGTGAAGAAAAATAAGTTATTCATTTTAATCTAGGCAAGAACAACTTTTTATGAAGACGTACAGTTAATTTTGTTAATTAAGACTTACAATTTATTTTTAATTGTAGATATCTTATTAACATTTAAACTTATGTATTAATATAATAAACTTAAGTATTAATATAAGCGCTTATTTAATTTTTGGCCATTTGAATAGAGCTCTTTTAAAGATTTCTAGTAATTTATATTTACCATCTGGAGGTATCACAATATATGTTGACATTGAACGAACAGACAGACAAACACAGAACAATTACAACACATTAACAGAAATATATAATTTATTTACAGTTGACTCATAATTCTTACTTTCTTGGTATAGCTGCTTTTAAATCCTTTTTTATATAGCATATCATAGATTATACCCTTCAAGATTTCTTCTGGACTTCATGTTGCCTGTAATAAGCCAGGAGGGAATCTTTTACCTTCCTGCTCCACAGCAAAAGTGACCCTATCTATAAGGCGAGTATAGGTGTCCGGGTCCCAAAGCTGACATGTGGTAAGCCACGGATTAAAGGGGAGAAGAAGGTCCCAATATACTTGAAACTGTTTGAAAGAGATCTTACACCGGTGAGTGTCTAGGAGACCGGCGAGGGCCCGAACTTGTGGGGCTTGCTTAGCAGATAGGATGTTACCCATTGCTAATGGCCTTTTGGAGCCAATAAGAAAAGGGGCCCTTACCTTGAGAGCGCGGCGATGGGAGCCGAGGTGTGCGGTGAGACGAGGGGTCGGAGCCGATGGAACTCCGACAGTGGTCATGGGCCAAGAGAAGGCCCCGACGAGGGGAGGGCGGGACGACGAGCAGTGGAGCAAGGCAAAGGGGAGCAAGCACGGAGGGGAGGAGGCAGAGGTGAAGGCAGGGGTGGAGGTGCTCAGGCAAGCGCTCCTGAGAGTTTTATTGGCACCTCTTAATCATAGCGGGTTGGTATAAGCCCCCGACATGGAAGGAGAAAGCCATCCAGTGATTCTCCCAGACCGCCGTGGATCGTATGAGGTCGCCAAGGTTCAGGAGCAGCAATGCAGAGCAAAAAGATAGGGGTGAGAAGAGAGGAGAGCGTAGGGCTATGGTAGGGTTACTTCAGACGTGCAAGCGCATGCTCCCGAGAAATCCAAGGCTTCTCTTAATCATAGCGGGTCGGTATAAGCCCCCGACATGGAAGGAGAAAGCCATCCAGCGATTCTCCCAGGCCGCCGTGGATCGTATGAGGTAGCCAAGGCTCAGGTAGGAGCAATGTTGCACGAGAGAAGTCCCAAGGTGAGAAGAGGGGGGGGGGGCCACCAGGTTATGGAGTGAGGCTGTGGTGGGGTTGCCTTGCCCCACGTTGTGCTGTGGTGGGGTTGCTTAGCCCCACGTTGGGCGCCAGCTGTGGCGGCTTGCTCGGTCAGTAGAGGTGGGGTCTGGCTGCGGATGAGGGGTTGGTCCAGCTCTGGACGAGGGGTCGGTCCCGCTTTGGATGAGGGGTCAGTCCCACTTGGGACGAGAGGTCGGTCCGGCAGCAGACAAGGGATCGGTCTCACAGGGGTTGCGCGGTTCGGCTGACGGGGTCACCCGGCGAAGCCGGCGACGAAGGGGTCGCCCGGAGAAGCAGGCGACGAACTGGAGACAAGGGAGGCCAGGCCCTTGTCGGGGGCTCTCAGGATTGGAGGGCCCATGGCAGAAGAACTACCGCGGAGACGAGGTAAACACGCAAGTCCACTTTATTGAGGGAGAGGCAACAGTTTTATAGGGGCTGGGGAAGGCTGATTGGTCGAAGCCATGCCCTGTTCTGATTGGTTGCCGGAGAAAGGTCAGTGGGCGGTACTGGATGGGGGAGGGGTGGTGGTTAGGGATTGGCTGTCGCTGTTGCTGGGGGAAGGGGCAGGGTTTAGGGATTGGTGGCTGCTGTTGCTAGGGTGGAGGGCAGACTTGAGTTTCCCACCCATGCCTGGCTGTTGCTGCTGTCGGGGGAAGGGAAAAGGGCAGACTGGATTTTTCCGCCCACGCCTGGCTGTTGCTGCTGTGGGGGAGGGGAAAAGGGCAGACTGGAATTTTCCACCCTGCGCCTGCGCAGGGAGAAAGAAGAAGAAGGGTACTGCCCCACAGGCATCGTGTGGTGCCACCCGGGAGGAGGGGCGGCCGCAGAAGCATGGCTGCTGAGAAGGGGAGACCTGAGGGCACTCTGCGCCCATGCCGAGCTTCCTTCAGGGGTGGCAGTGAGTCTGACCAGCCACCCTATTATGGGGGCAGCGGCTTGGCCTGCCGTGGCTGCTCCCCCACCAGGCCAGCAAACCACACTTCAGCCCGAGGGGTGACCGCAGACACTTTCTTGAGAACTGGCACATAGACCTTGCAAAGTAGTATCCAGGGAGAATTGTGGTCCTCCCTTGGAAGGCTGGGCACTTTCTTGAGGACTGGCACATAGACCTTGCAAAGTAGTGCCCAGGGAGTATTGTGGTCTTCCCTGGGAAGGCTGGACATTTTCTTGGGGACTGGCACACAGACCTTGCAAAGTAGTGCCCAGGGAGTATTGTGGTCCTCCCTGGGAAGGCTTGACACTTTCTTGGGGACTGGTGCATAGACCTTGTAAAGTAGTATCCAGGGAGAATTGTGGTCCTCCCTGGGAAGGCTGCACACTTTCTTGGGGACTGGCACACAGACCTTGCAAAGTAGTGCCCAGGGAGTATTGTGGTCTTCCCTGGGAAGGCTGGACACTTTCTTGGGGACTGGTGCACAGACCTTGCAAAGTAGTGCCCAGGGAGGATTATGGTCCTCCCTGGGAAGGCTGGACACTTTCTCAGGAATTAACATGTGAACCTTGGGAAGTACTGCCCAGGGAGTTGTGTTCCTTCCTGGGAAAGCTGGACACTTCCTTGGGAACTGACGCAGCCCCCTCAAGTTGGCATCTATCGTATCAATTTCATTGATTATGAGCCAAATGAAAGGGACAGGCCCTGGTCAGGACTGTGAAGTCCACCCTGGCAGAGGGTGCTCTGCACGGGTGTTGCTTTCACTCAAGACTCTGGTTTTGGCTGCTGACTTGGGGCTTCCCAGCCTGAGATAGATGTTGGGGAGTTTTTATTAAGACTCTTCTATTTCTCTCTTATTTTGTGAGTCTCTTCAATGATGATTTCATCTTTTCACTGATTGTGGAATTCTTGTCTCTCAATCTAATTGTCAAGATAAACTTATTAAACTAGATATGTATATACAAATTTATTTTTCATCCATTTGGGACTCTGGCCAGAGGTGGGCCAGGTATGTTGGTGTGTCCCCTGGAGAGCCAGGTATGTCAGTGGGTCCCCAAGTTGGTGAGCTCATATCTACATCATAAAGGATTATGGTGTAGAAGTTGGACCCCTGTTTGTAGACAATCCTTTCCCTATTTTATATGCTCCCAAATATTAACCAAAGTTTATAAATAAATAAATAAATGTCATGCATGTCTTTCTTATGCTTGAGTTAATTGAATAATTATATCAATCTCTCTCTCTCTACTCATATATCTATATAGAAAGCTTTTATCTAGCAGAAAATTATGGCATAATTGGCAAGATTCAATTACTATTACATTAGCAGGATGACTCTTTTCTAGCACTCTCAGGTAACAGAGGGAAATCATGTTGAACCACCTGTGCAGGGAAAGGTTAACTCACAAATCAACAAACTGCACTTGCAGAAGTGCTGAATAAGGTTGCACCAAGGAAGTCTTTGTTCTGGATAACAGAGTCTTGGGGGTGGGGGTCTTCCAGCAGCCATCTTGGGGGTTACTGATGTCCACGTGGACTCTTTGCCAGGTTCCAGTTCTATCTATTAATTCCCTATCTTACCAGCCTGCTTCATTCCCTCCCTCAGAGAGTTTTGCTGAAGGAAGATGCTCTTTCTTCTGTAGCTACTTCCTGCTGATTAGGGGCTAACAGACCCTACCTGACAAGGTGTAGAACTCTCCTGCTTCTCTATCTTGACTGGAGGAAGACGAATCTGGTATCCTGTATGAAGATGGATGAAGTCCCCATATGGCTAACAAGATGTTGATCCTGGGAAAAATAAACTTAATTAGAATTTTGAGCATATGTGGTCCTACTGAGAGGACACCGGACCACAGGAGTAGAAAAGGCCAGGTGTTTATAAAGGCTGCATTTCCCTGACATCCTTGGGTTTATTTTCCAGGTTTTGAATACTGTTTGGGACTATTTTAGAGTAATTTACAAAGAGATTGCATTTTTCCTTAAGGAAAGGACAAACCCTTCCCTGTGCTGCAGTTAGCATTTTAAGTGTCCTATGATTTTGCATCACCATAGCTGCAAGAGAGTTTGCTTGCTGTTTTAGAGCTTTTAAGGCATGACTGGTTTCATTTATGCTGTTAGTTATTTCTAGGGAGTAATTGAAATAGATCATTAGATTTTGTATAGATTGCCAACCCCAATTTTCAACAGTGGCAGTTATGCCTAAAGCAGTTAAGAGAGGGATGAGAAGGGACACTGCCTTTTTCAAAAGAAAACAGGCAAGGATTTTTAAGGGATGTTTGGTTTGTTCTCCCCTAGCAGTAGACTTTGAGCTAGAGTTAGTGGAAACAGCTGATTTTGATACAGACACTATTTAGCTTTTGTTCTCAAAGAGGCATGTCAGGCCATCCAATGACTGGCACTTGTACATCCCACAAGGTGCTTTTGGTGAGCTGGCACTTTCCTGGACCGATGATTTCATTCAGATTAGTGCACCAAGCTGGATATTCCATTAACTTGAATAAGGGCTATGAGGGAGACCTGGGCTAAGCACATTCATTAATTACTTAGAAAATGATGTTTACCAGGACTTTTAACATGTTTAATGTCCCTCTGCACAGGATCTAATAGAAAAGATAACACTGTAATCATCAGGCATATATTTAGAACAGGATACAGGTACAATACTTAATGCTAATTAATGTACTACTAAATGCATAAGTTTCTCTTTGAACTCCAATTAATAAATTCAAGTTTCAGATTGGCAATACCTTACATGTTATCTCTCCACAGGAGCAGGCCATAATGCCAATTTGCAATTAAGCTCTACTTGCAGAACTCTGGTTAACTATGGCTTCACTTGATATGTCTTTCACACAGTGAGCAAGCCACAATATTGTTGATCCTAGAGAGAAACTAAGAAGGTAATTTCAGTATTTTACTGGCCTGATACATAGCATTCTTTGACACTATGAAACAGTGCAAGTTTGGAGGTGGTATCCATGGCACGTTTTGCTATATTGAGCCCCCATTGGCTGCTTCAGGAGTTTGAAACTGCAACATAGTTTTCATCAACTTCAGAAGCACAACCAGAGATATAGTAAATATCTTTCTTGTTTGAGGGGTCAGTGACCAATCTAGTGAATAACTCATATAGAGAGGGAACCTGCAATGTATTCAAGGCCTGGTTTGAATGTACAAGAGAGTTTGACAATGCTGAAGTCTATCTCTTGATTTTTGTATACCTTAAACATTTCCAGTGCAATGTGTTACATATCAAATGAACTTAACTTTTTATTACTTTGCTTTTTACTCCTACACTTTTACTAGGAAGATTTTATTTTACTTTAGCAGTAGAAGCAAATTATTTTTTCCATTTTTAAAATGAAAACTGAAGCTACCCAATGGAATTAAGGTAACTTGTTATTATTACCCCTTGAATATGTACATCGAGGAGAATTTTAGGCAGGTTTCATTGCTATGAAGTAATTTTTTGCCATTAATATCAATCTAGGTTTTAAACTGAGAAGTTTAAGGTTTATGTCCTTATTTCTTTAAGGAGACATGACATGAGGTTCCTGAGCCTCAGATTTATCTGTTTTCTTTTTTTACAGTGATTTAAATAGAATTCAGGATTCTATGCAGAGGCTGCTCTTAGCTATACTGTGGTCATGTGGACCAGCAGTAAGCACAGTTTCTGATTCCTACGAGACTCCTAAGGGGAGTTTGCCAATAGGCTAGAGACTTAGAGCGTGGTGGGTATCTGAAGAGAGACTTCAGTTCCCCTCATGGAAGATACTGATGTGAATTTTTACAGTACATCTAAAGGTAAGGAAACATTAGTTCATAGGGAGGGGATTAGTGTCCAGAGTACAGTCTTGGGTCAATAAAGGGCTGTAAAAGTGAATTCTTGTATATGGCTTGGAGGTGTGTTGGACTAGGAGGTAGGATTTTCTTGGAATGCAGGAAGGTTTGATGGCCCAGAAGTAATGAGGGCCTTTATCTGCTCCATTCCCACTGTGATATGGCTCATTCTTGGGGAGAGATATGGTACCTTCCACAGGTAGGCAGTTTGCTCAGTCAATCAGAATGGAGCCACAGCCTTATGGCCTGGTAACCATGAAAAACCTCTAACTGAGGTCTCAATACATCACTCTCAGCATTGGATAGAAATTTGGACAAAGGATCAGTAAAGAAATAGAGAGCTTGAATGGTATGATAAATAGAGTAAAACCAATAGATATGTACACAACATTGCATCCCCAAAGAGCAGGATATGCCTTCTTCTCAAGTGCTCATTATTCTCTCTCCAGGATAGACCATATATTGGCTCATAAAGCAGATCTAAATAAACTTAACAGTATTTATACAAAGTTCTTTGTCTGATTGTAATGGAATAAAGTTGGAAATCAACTATAGGCAGCAAAAAGGAAAATTCACAAATAACCTCCACAAATGGAGGTTAAACAATGCACTCTTAATCAGTCGGTCAAAGAAGAAATTGTGAAAGAAATAAAATATTTTGAGATGAATGAAAATGAGAATACAACATAGCAGAACCTATGGAATGCAGCAAATGCAGTTCTGAGAGGGAAATTTATAGCCCTCAGTGCTTACATTAAAAATGAAAGAGTTGAAATCAACTACACAATGTGTGAAAAACTACACATTGAGAGCAACTAGGAGAAGAATAGCAAACTATTCACAAAGCAGAAGGAATGAAATAACAAAGAGCAGAGAAGAAATAAAATTGAGAACAAAATCAATAGAATTAACAAGCCTAAAAGTTGGTTTTACAAGAAAATTGATAAGCCCTTAGCTAGACTGACAAAGAAGAAAAGAGAGATGGTGAAAATAAGTAAAATTTGAAATGAAAATGGGGACATTACTATTGACCCCACAGAAATAAAAGAGATCATAAAAGAATACTATAAACTGCTATACACCAACAAAATAGACAATGTGAATGAAATGGAAATTTTTCTAGGAAAATACAAACAGCCTGTACTAGCCCTCGAAGAAATAGAAGACCTCAGCAAACCAGGCCCAAGTAAAGATATTGAAATAGTCATCACCCAACTACCCAAAATAAAAAGTCCATTACCAGAGGGCTTCACAGATGAATTCTACCAAGCACTCTAAGAACATTTAATATCAGTCTTACTCAAACACTTCCAAAAATTGATAAGGAAGGAATGCTACCAAAATCATTCTTAAAGCTAACATAATCTAATACCAAAGTCAGATAAAGACACTGTGCAAAAACCAAATTACTGACCTCTATCCCTAATAAATAATGAGGCAGAAATCAATAAAATGCTCTCTAAACAAGCCCAACAGCACATTAAAAGAATCAGTCATCCTGATCAAATAGGTTTTGTACCAGGCATGAAAGGGTGGTTCATCACAAGAAAATTAATCACCATAACATACCACTTTAATAAATCAAAGGAGAAAATTCCCGTGAGAGTCTTGGTTGAAGCCAAAGAAGTGTTTGACAAAAGACAGCATTCTTGCTTGATAAATATACCGTTAAAGATAAGAATTGAAGGATACTTTCTCAACATGATAAAGAGCATGCATGAAAACCCACAGCTGAACAAGTAGAGCAAGAAAAAGAAATAAAAGGCATGCAAATTGAAAAAGAAGAAATAAAACTTTTACTCTTCACTAATGATACAGTCCTGAGAAATCTACAATAAAACTTCTAGAAATGGGCTCAGGAAGATGGAAGATAACATGTAAAAATCTGTAGGGTGTAACAAATTAACGCCATTGGAAAAATGTTGGTAATGGGGGAAAATGTGAAAGGGCTGGAAGTGGAATATATGGGAATCCATTGTATTTCTGATGATGTAACATTTACATAATCTAAAGCTCCTTTAAAAATAAAGAATATTAACATTAAAAAATCTGCAATATTTTTGTACACTAGTAAAGAGCATTTTGGGGAGGAAGTCAGGGAAAAAAAACTGTGTTTACAATAGTGACCAAAAGAATCAAATATTTAGGAATAACTTAAAGAAGGACATAAAGCATTTACTTAGAAAATCATAATGCATTGCTAAAAGCAATCAAAGTAGATCTAAATACATTGATGAATACTCTGTGTTCATTGATTGGAAGATTAATTATCACTGAGATTTAAATTCTACCCAAATGGTATACAAATTCAATGCAATCATGATAAAAATTCCAACATCCTTATTTAAAGAAATGGAAAAGGAAAACCCAAATATCAAACTTATTTGGAATGGTAAGGGGCCTTGAGTGGCCAGAAACATCCTAAAAGCTACAGTGGTAAAAATGTTGTATTTGTATAAAAATAGACAAACCAATAGAACGGAATTGATGGATCAGAAACAGACCCATTCATCTATGGTCAAAAGAATTTTGATAAGGCTAAGCCAATCCAGGTCAATCATAAGTCTGTTTTAAAAATTGTGTTGGGCGATCTGAATATCCATATCCACAGGAAAACAAAAGAGGACCTCTGTCTCATAAATTATACAATAATTAACTCATCTCTTAGTTATCACAGAAATATTGAGGGAAAAACAGTAAAGCATTTGCTTTGTCAGTGAAGTGGAATCATGGTTTAACTGATCTGCCTGTGGTTCATGCAGCTATAATAGCTTAGGTACTAGTCTACAAGTGTACAAGCCACTTTAAGTCTTTGTTTTGTCAAGTAAGTTTTTTAATCAAAACAATTTTATTGTTACATATTAATAAAGTATAAATCCATCCAAAGAGTGCAATCAGTGGTATCTGGTTTAATTATATATTTGTGCATTCATCACCCCAATCATTCCCAGAGCACTTTCATTTATTCCAATTAAAAAAAAAACCTCACCTCTCAATCTCTCTGTGTCTTGCCTGCCCTCCATAGCTGCTATTCATTTTCCTTATCTCTAATGTATTTTTATTTATATTTTGTAAAAAAGAGTTTTATATATGCAATATTCCCCATATTTGTGTTTTACATGATATTTTACTTTACTATACAGTCCTATGTGATAATTTTTAGCTTTCCTTCTAGTAATATACATGACCTTAGACTTTTCCTTTCAACAACTGTCATACCCATACAAGAGCACTGCTAGTTACAAACATCATGATACTTTCACCATTTCTATTCATT
The DNA here is from genome assembly GCF_030445035.2 of Dasypus novemcinctus. Lineage (NCBI taxonomy): Eukaryota > Metazoa > Chordata > Mammalia > Cingulata > Dasypodidae > Dasypus > Dasypus novemcinctus. The sequence continues at coordinate 3,830,534 of NW_027261977.1, read as the reverse complement.
TCCAACAATTTTCAAACAACCTTTTTACCAGTTCTGCAAATAAACCTCAGCTTTCCATTCTCTACCCTCCTATTTTCTGGTGATCTATATTGTAATTAACTCTGTGAGTTTACCCAGTACATTTATTTCATAATAGTGCAATCATATAATATTTTTCCTTCTTTATCTGGCTTTCTTCACTTAACATAATGTCCTCCAGTTTCATCCATGTTGTCATGAGCTTCACAGCTTCATCTCTTCTTACCATTTCATAATATTCCACCCTGTGTATACATCGCAATTTGTTTATCCACTCATCAGTTGAAGGACACCTGGGTTGTTTCCAAATTTTGGCAATTGTGAATAATGCTGCCGTGATGTCTGTTAGTGTCTTTGCTCTCAGTTCTTCCCAGTATATCCCTAGTAATAAGATGGCTGGATCCCATGGCAAGTCTATATTCAGCTACCTTAGGAGGAGCCAAACATTCCTCCACAGTGGCTGTACCATTCTACATTCCCACCAACAGTGTAGAAGTGTTCCTAGCTCTCCACATCATCTCCAACATTTACAGTTTTCTGACTACTTAAGAACAGACAGTCAAATAGGTATGAAATGATATTTCATTATAGTTTTGATTGACATTTCTCTAATCACTAGTTTTGATTGACATTTCTCTAATCACTAGTGATAAGTGTCTCTAACTTTTGAAGGACAGTTTTGCCAGATACAGAGTTCTTGGCTGGCAATTTTTCTTTTTCAGTACCTTAAATACATCTTACCACTTTCCTCTAAGCTCCATGGTTTCTGATGATAAGTCAGCAATTAATCTTACTGACTTTTCCTTGTATGTGATGCTTTGTTTTTATTCTTGCTGTTTTCACAACCCTCTTTTTATCTCTAATATTTGACATTTTGAATAGTTGGTGTCTCATGGTAGGTCTGTTTGGATTTATTCTGTTTGGGGTGCGTTGCCCTTCTTGGATACTGATATTTTTGTCTTTTGTAAAGATTGGGAAGTTTTGGTCATTATTTCCTCAAATATTCTTTCTGCCCCTTTCCCAAATTCTCTTCTTCTGCAACACCAGTAATGTAAATATTTCAGAGTTTAGCTTTGTCATTCAGTTTTCTGGGACTCAGTTCTATTTTTTCCATTCTCTTTCTCTTCTCCTGTCTCTTCCATTTGAGATGTCCTGTCTTGGAATTACTAATTCTGTCTTTGAGGAGTTCAAGTCTGCTCTTACATGTCTCTAATGTATTTTTATTGTCATCCATTATGTCTTCCTTTCATTCCCATAAGCTGGTTACCTTTCTGTGTTGGCTTTCAAATTGTTCTTTATGTTCACCCAGTGTCTGTGCTCACCAGTGTTTTAATATTATTTATTTCATTAGTGATATTTTCTTTAAGTTCTTTGAACTGATTTAAGGGTTGTGTGATTATCAGTGATTGTCTTAACTCCTATATCTGCTCAGGGTATTTTGTTAATTCCCCACAACCCCCACCCCCCCACCCCCCACCCCACAGTATTTAAAGAATACTTTATTAGTTTCTATAATAAAACCCATGTAGATAAGACCAAACATATTTAATACAGTACATTACAATGGAAAAAGATTAAATTTAACATTTCTGCATCAATATGCTTATTAATTTATATATAATCCCAACTCACCATGTACAATTGGGATAGCTTTTCAAAAGTTGACAGCACAGCTGAAGTTTCCAAATGGCTAGTTCTTTATCTTGGGCCATCTTTTCCTATTTCCTAGTATGGCTTGTAATGTCTTGCTAATGTCTAAGCAACTGAAAATGTTGGTGAATTTACTCTTATGGTCAATTTCTCTATTTTGCCTATGTATTTTTTCCCCACAGCTCTTTGGTATTTGGCTCAACTCTGTCTTTATAATTGCACAATTTAAGTTATCAGAATCAGACCACACACTCACTAGTGATGTTCAGATTTTCTCCTCGGGTTAGAATACAGAGTGAACTGAGAACAGATTTGTCCATGCAATTTCCAGACCATCCAGGAGATGATGCACATCAGTGCACCTCTCCAAGGAGGTGTTTCAGTCTGGGATTTTCTGTGTGGAGATTCAAAGCAGGCAAACTCTCCAAACTCTGAAGAAAAGCACCTCTATTCCCCTTTCTTTTTCCTTTGAAACTCCTGACAGAAAGAAAGAAGTCTCTTCTCTCAGTCAGCTGTGGTAAGCCATGGATTTTACCCCAGTTTATAACTTGGAGATAGAGGAGGGGATCCCTTTCCAGTCACCATGGGGGCTTAGTAGCTCATTTTTGTTGTTGTGGTTTCTTTGTCTCTGTCTCTCACCTTTTTGGGAGTTGTGTAATGCTGTCCTGGCCAGCTGAGCACCAAAACATTTCCTGCAGACAGCTTTGGGCTTTCTTTATTGTTTTCATGCGAGCTTTGAGCTCAGCTTGTTAGTTTGACTTCATCTTCCCACACTTTGCCAAGTATACTTTAAAGATAACATTTACCAGGTTTGCTTTTATTAGCTTTTCTTTGTTTTGGAGTATACATCTTAAACTTTTGCTGTTGCAGTAGTGATTTTTAGTCTTAGTAGCATTTTTTGTTGAGGAAGAATTGTGGATAAATGGAATCATTTCGAGATTTCCTTGTAACCTAAAAAGAACATTCTTAGACCATATCTGTGGGAAATACAACATTTTAAACTCATAAAAGTTTATAAATAATTTCCTAGAATATTTTATTCAACAAAACTGCCTTTCTTTCCAATTTTAATTTAAACTATTTTTGTACCTTCATTAAATTTTGTAAGCTGTCATGGCATGTGTTATAATAATTTTTTTTGAAAGGGTTCTGGACCAATTAAGTATTTGTATAAAGAATACATAGTTTTCTGAATATTATAAAATAGGATGCAAATTAAATTATTTCTTTTGTAACAATAGGATATAGCAACTTATTAAAATGTCATATTCTGATGATACCTTGTGCTCATTGTGTTTTATTAGCTGATAGATATTTGAAACATGGCCTATTACCCATGCCTGATTAGAGTTAAAGAAATATCCAGTGATAAATTAAAATGAGCACTTTTACTATCAGTTATGTTTTTTTAGTGCTTGAAACTTTGATGATCATTATTATGATAATCCAAATTTACTAGCTAGTTCTTTGAAATAATATTCATTTGTTTTATTTGACTTCATTGTTTCACTAAATCATGGCCATGAATTTGTTGGTTTTTGTGTAAAGATTTAAGCATTTTGTTTTTCTCCAATTTCTTCTTTTCTTTCTAATCTTTAGAGGAAATATCATTCTGCAGTGGAAGCCTATAAAAACTTTTGATGACAGAAAACCTTCCTTCACAAGTAAAAGCTATGGTATTATAATAGTTAGGTATAAAAAATTTACTTTTAATTATACATTAATGTGAGGAGGTTTTTCTTCTGATGAACAATAATTATTTACCCTTCTCCTTCAAAGGCAATTTTCATTAGAAATCTTTTTTTAATGTTTATAGATGACATTATTTTGCTATTCTCTTTGTCTCTAACATAACATGCATGTCAAATGTGTGATTTATGTGTTATGTTTTTCCATTCTTTATCCATTGTTGGTGTAATTAATCTGAACCCATCAAATATCCATCTACAATGCTTCCTACAGCAAATCCTTTGAAATTCCCAAATTTATCCCCCAACACTTGACCACAGGAGGAATTAAAGTACTTCCTTGAGCTTACCATGCTTGGAAGCTAGACATATTAAAATTATTCACATAGCCTTTGTGTGGCTGTTAAATTTTTTTCATAGTTTGTTGAAATGTAAATTATAGGAAACATGACTAAAAATTATAAAATATCTAACACTATAGCTTTTTAAAGCAGTTTGTTCTCAAATGTAAGATAAAGGAGGAATGCTAGCCGTAAGAATTATCTCTTTATCTGTCAGAAGTTAGTACTCATATTCCCAACTGTTTATTTTGTTGCTTAGCTGTCTTGGAGATATTTAATATTTGGGTGCCTTGTTGTTTTTGTTGACTGCTTTTTATATTTTCTTTTTTCAGTTTTTTCTTTTTTATTGTTTTTTTTAAATGTTACATGGGCTAATAGTTCATTCATAATTTTTAACCAATTATGGTATTATGAATGTTTTCATAATGTATATATGTTGTTTGTACTTTCAAAAACAGTTAAGAATATTCCTTTTTCTTCATATTAATGTATATCAAATGAATGATTTTGATGTAAGTATTATGATATGAAATGGAGGAATATCTTAAGTTTTTTTTTCAATTAAACCTCTAGAAATGTTTATTAGGACACTAGAAACATTTGTATGTTCATTGTTAGTTAAGGAAATGAAGTGTTGACTGTAGAATAGACAGGTCATTCATTCTAATAAAATTTTAATGCAAATTATTCTTTTAAGTATTTATGAATTCCTGCTTTACTGAAAAAAATGTGTCATAAGAAAAATGCACATACCTTTGAAACTAAAGAAATAGATTGAATGATTTTGGTATCATCTGTGTCTGAATACCCATTATATTAGACTATAAACTATATTTCAGAGCATATAAAAGGAAGCTTTTGGTGCTTTTATAACTACATTCTTTGATGAACGTAAGTATACTTTCCTACTTGATTTTATTTGTATATTGAGCCTCCTTGGCTGTTTCTCAGTGACACAAACATTTCCCTTTAGGTCTCAGTTTCATCGGGTCTTTTTCTTATTAATAGTAACAAGAGAATTAAAGGAAGAGCAAGGAAGAATACAAATGTATTGTTGGCTTACTAATATATAGTTTCATAATCCATGTTTTCTGTAGCATAGCTACCATTTTAAAAATAAAAATAAGGGACATTTATTTTATATATCCTATATAATTAGAGGTGAAATTTAATTTATTCACAACTGAAATATTGCTTCTTATTTAATTTGATGGTTTCATATATACTACTACATCATCCAGTCTTTTGATTGACCATGTAGTATAGCCAGAATTGTAAGTATTTATTAAGCAAAAATTTGGGCACTTTTCTATAACTTTGACAGTTTCCAATTTTGGCTTTGTAATTCAAGCTAAATTAATAAATTCACTGAAATATTTTAATTTTACTGCTTCATATTCTTAAAACTAGAACAATATTTGTATCAGGGATAATTGCTTTTAATGTTTTTATTTTAGATTTGATGCATCATAGATCTACTAGGAGACAAAGTCACTAAGGAAAGCAATGCTATTCAATATCTGCAAAGGTCTCTGGAGACAGAGCTTAATTCTGGCCAATCTTGTTACTTCCTTGGAAGGCGATACTTACTAGATACTGTGTGTGCCTTTGTTTATTTCTGCTTGAGAGTTGATTTTCAGTCTAAAATGTTATGTAGTATAATCTGGCCAGTGACTCAATATTTTAAGTACATTAAAACAAAAGATTTCAGGAGTGGATATTAGGCAAGTGGTTGAGCTTTCCATGTGGAAGATACTGAGTTTAGTTGCTAGTGCCTAAAAAAAGAAAGAAAGAAAGAAAGAAAGAAAACAACAAGCAAAAAATAACTGGAAAAAACCCAACAACCTAGGAGAGCTGATGCGGCTCACTAGCAGAGTGCTGGCTTCCCACATATGAGGTCTCAGGGTCAGGTTCAATCTGATATCTAAATAAATAAATAAATAAGATTTCTGGGAGGTAAAATTGATACCAGCTTTGTTTGTACTTTCTTTCTAATAGGATGAATTGCTTTTAGTGAGTCATTTCTTACTTTCCTCATTAAATTTTGTTTTCATCCTACTAGAATTGCTGGTTTCTAAAAAATCTTTGTCCTTTCAGAAATCACTTGTATGATTTTTCTATTAAATAATTACATTCACTCTGATTTCTATCATTTCTTAATATATTTATATAAAAGAAAAGAGAATTGATTTCTTTATTGCCAGAAGACTGTTAGTAGCTTGAAGAAACTTGTTTTTTAATTGTGATTACCAATTTTGCACCTTACTGTGGAAATACGTGCATTAAGCATATATCTCAGCCACAGTTCTATTTGAAATCTTAAATTGAGAAAATGGGTTTGCAGGGAAAGTTCATGTAATAATAGATTTTTGCAATCCAAAATAATTTGGCCTTTCCTTACTTGGAGTATTGAAGTAAGAATCCTAAAGTTTCAGTCTTCTCAGATATCACTATTATTATTTTTTTCTGCTTGTATACCTGCATATATAATGTAGATGAAGCTGATAGATTATGTGTTTTATTACCATCAGATTGTATTTTGGTATGGTGGAAAGATCAGTGCCTGAGAGCTAAGATTTGGATTCAAGTTATGAGTTTACCACAGACTATTTGTGTAATTATTGATTTTCCATATAAACCAGTTGATATCTTAATTTTCATTAACCTATTAAATGAGAAAATTAGATTTAATCTCCCAAGTTCCATTGTACAAGTTATTAAGGTGAATTTTAAATTCCCCAGAAGTTGCCTCAGCTCCCAAACACCTATCCAATTTGAACATATTTCCACCTTTGCTATTTCTTTTGACGTTTTGCCACAAGTGCTGTATCTGTTTATCCATCCATCCATCCATTTTCTAAACATTTGAGAATGGATTGTGTACATTATGCTCCTTGAAGATATAATACTCTCATATAGAACAAATATCTTCAATTATGTAACCATCCAAGTGCATTTAATCAAGTTGAAGTAATTTAACATCGATATAAACTTTACAGGGTTTTTTAAATTTTTAATTTATTTTTTTAAAAGAGATATAGATCACACAAAATGTTACATTAAAAAATGTAAGAAATTCCCATATACCTACTCCCCACATCCCCCACTCTTCCAACATCAACAATTTCTTTCATTAGGACTTTACAATCTTTATATGCCACTGATTTCATTTGTCCCAATAATGTTCTTTGGAACCTTTCCTCCTCCTTTCTTAGTTTCCATCTAGGATCAAGTTTTGCACTTAATTGTCATTGTCTCTTTAGTTGCTGTTTCCTTTTCTTTTATTGTGAGAACATACATATAATATAAATGTTCCTATCTCAACCACTCCCAAGCATACCATTCAGTGGGATTAATCACATTTGCAGTATTGCTAAAGCCTCACCCTTTCATTCCTAAAACTTCCCCTTCTTCCCTGATGGACATCCTGAATCCCTGTGTGTTAACTCACCATTACCCCTGACTCTCATCCCTAGCACCCATTCTCTCAATTCTGTCGCTCTAAATGTATATAATAATTTATGTAGTTACTATGGGCTTAAATTTAACATCCTAAATCTTTTAACAAACACTTGTTTAGATACCGCCTTAATTTCAATAATTTATGCAGTGTTTCTGTACCTCTCAATTCCCCCACCTTTATGAAGTTATTATCACAAGGCACATGTTTTTATACATTATGACTTACCTTACAGTCATATATTTGCTTTTTAATTCATTTAGGAAAAAAAAGTGAAGTTACAAACCAAAAAATACTATCAACCTGGTATTTACATACACCCATGTTGTTACCCTACAGGAAATCTGAAATCTCCATTTCTTCATGTGGCTTAATTTTATTGTGTAGTATCTTTGCCTTTCAACGTACATATTCATCTGCACTTTGTATATGTCTGATCTCCTCTAGTTTTTGCTTATCAAGGTGACTATCTTAAATCTCTCCCTCTTTTCTTAAAATAAATTTTACTTATTTTTCATTGTGTAAAATATGTAAAACTTATATTAACCATTTTTCATTGGTCAACCCTTAGGTAATAAGTACGTCAACAATTTTATGTAACTTTTACCACTCTGTTTCTAGACTGTTTTCATCACACCAAATTGCTATTCAAGTTTTAGAAAGGTTCAAGATGACTTCATATCTTGCAGGCAATCTATTGATCAATCAGAAGCAAGTGTAGATACCTGGTGTTCAATAGGGTAAGTTTATTTAAGAAGTTTAGTTGATAGACAAGGAATATTCACTGATAATACTATATAATTTGTAATATAAAATCAAGTAGTCATATTTAGTCAGGTATTCTTCATTTCTCTTTCCACTGTACTGTATCAGCAGCAAAACCAGCCTATGGATGCCCTACAGGCACCTATTTGTGCTGTACAATTAGATTATGGGCATTCTGCAGCCTGGATGGATCTCAGCATTCTGTATGCATTCTGCAGCCAACCTCAGGATGCCATTAAATGCCATTTAAATGCAAGTAGAAGCAAATATTGTCATAATAGCTTTGCCCTTGGAGGAAGATTTAAATATTTACAGGTATTATTTTAAAATATTTTAAGACACATTTTTCTCCATGATACACAGTCAGGAGGAGGGTGGCTGGAATATTTGTTTAGCTGTGCTTTTATTTCAATAACTTGTTTTCTTATTTTGTAATAGTTTGTGGTATTATTTTATTTTTATATTTTAAATAAGATATGGTATTTTTTTAAAATACATTTTTCCACATTTACATTTTTGCTGGGTAAGAATTTACTTAATTTGTCTGTACATTGTTTACTTTTTAAGTTGTGATAATTTTGTTCTTTTTTCTTTTATTTACTTATTTTAATGTTACATTAAAAAAAATATGAGGTCCCCGTATAACCTCCACCCCACTTACCCCAGCCCTCCCACATCAACAACCTCTTTCATTATCATGGCACATTCATTGCATTTGGTGAATGCAATGGTTTACATTGTAGTTTACACTCTCACCCGGTCCACCCAGGGGCCATGGCAGGACCTACAATGTCCAGCAACTGCCCCTGCAGTACCACCCGGGACAATTCCAAGTCCTGAAAATGCCCCCACATGATATCTCTTCTTCCCTCTCCCTACCCATAGCGGCTACCATGGTTGCTTTCTCCACATCAATGCTACATTTTCTTCCATTACTAATCACAATAGTTCCAGAATAGAATAACAGTAAGTCTACTCTAATGCATACTCTGTTCTTCCATTCTGTGGACCCTGGGATGTTTATGTCCGCTCCACCTCTATAATCAAGAGGGGGTTAGATTCCACATGGATGATGGGTGCAGTTCTCCTGCTTGCAGTTGTAGGCACTCTTGGCTCCCTGATGTGGTGATTGACTTTCTTCACTTCCTTTTAGGCGGCTGGAGTAAGTTCATTAAACCAGATGGTAGGAGTTGCAAGTTTGTTGAGGTTCAGGGCCTGGCTATCACATGGACAGTTGAGAGATTCAGGTCCCCTGAGTATACACTAAACCCCAGCACCAACCACAGTCTGGTAAAAGTTACCAGATAGGCTTGTGAATAAAGATCACATCTGAGTGTTCCATCACACTCAGGAACACATTTTAAAGAAACAAACACAGTTTGTTACTTGTGCTTGAAATTGTGTGAAGATGCCTGTGAGAACTCTGTAAAAGAGTTCAGCTTTGTTCTCATATTCACAAAGTATATTCTGCCTGGTCTTTATACTATCATCTTTCTCAAAGTCCCAAAATTAGAATCTGTTTCTTTTTGAACAAAATAAGCAGCTAGATTCTTGACGGAGATTTAGTTCACTTGCTCTTACTCAAATAGGCTTGTATTAATTTGCTTTTTACATAAAATTTCCTAGGGTCAGTTGTGTAACCTTCCACAATATAAACAAAATTACTTCCTAGTATAGAGGAGGTATGGAGCCTACCAATCCCCACAAAGCTTTCCTCCAGGCAGGGTGCCTTGAACACAGTACAGCAGGTGAGAAGTGACATAATAAGTTCTGTAGGTGCCCAGCTTTAAGGGTTTTTTCCATTCTCTAGTGGTCAACCTACTTTACTAAGTCTAGAAAATCTTTTATTTAAGTGAAGAGATAATGAATTCAAAATAAAATTCCCTCCAATATGGGAGGAAATTTGAATACAAGTTTAAAAGCTTTTTTATTCTCATGCATTTGAAATTAAGGTTTCAATAAAAATATTTTAGGGGTTAATTAAAAAACAAAGCAAAATGTGGTTTTCTAAGTAGATAACATTCTTCCATTGGTGATTCCTTTGATTTTGATTTTCAATATTTACAATCACTTATGTCCACATCCCTTTGAAAAGTATGCAGCTTATAAGTGTCACAAGTTTAAAGGAATGAATTAAGAATATCCAGAACCAGGTTTTTGTCTTCCCCTGTGATTCTTAGGATTTTAAACCTCATCATCCAAATACTGAACCTGTATTAGGCCTCAATCTTGCGCCAATTTCACAGCACTCCTTGCCAGTACACATGATGACTTCTAGCCAAGTAGATGTCCTGTGCAGTCCTGTCAAGAGGAAAAGAACATTTAGTCCAACAAAGGTATAGGTGCACTTTAGAAAAACTAAAAAATTCCAGTCAATAAAGAAGCTCCAACACTCCTGAGGTTATGTACTAGATAGTAGATAGTGTAGTAGACAACCTGTCCTGTGCTTTATATTTGTGGACATTAGGGAGTGAAAAGATTTTAAACTAACTTGCTTCTTTTTTAAAAGGTTTTCTATCCCGGAATCTTAGCATTCTATTAAATAAATAAAGTAGGGGATAAGTTTATCAAATAATTATTTATCTTCCTGATTTTATAATCCTAACATACTTTTCACTATAATTTATAACAATGAAATAAAATGAATGTTGGAGTTAATGGACAGCCTCCTTAGGTACATTGGTAATGGTTTAGGTATGAACCTTTTTGGGTAGTTTAAGGAATCAATACATGTTTTAAATGTACAATTTTCCAAATTGATTATGTGTATTATCCTATTACTTATTTAAAATCATAAATCCTTTTTACCCAAGTGAATATTAAATATATATACTCAATTCATAGTCATTTGATTTCCCACTAGTCATTACTTTTATTATGAGGATTTAGCCAAATAGTCTTTAATTTTTTAAATAATTTTTCTTTAGAATATTTCTGATACCTGGAGTAGTGGCCATATTGTTTCACATGCTCCAGAACAGCAACAAGTTCATTTGTGGTGTCTGACACCACAGAAATTACAGGTAAGGATATTATTCTGAGTTTTCTATTTCTATATTAAAGCAGTAGAGGCACTTTAATTCTTTCAGTATTAATTATTAAAATTTGAATGGCAGTAAATTAAGTAAGTGTATACATAATTAAAATGAGCCTCCATTTTCCAGTGTCAGAAATTATGCTTGTTGTGTTTTGTATTTCATAAAGAAGTAGTATATTCATGTGTTATTAAGAACTATTAGAAAGTAGAGGATATATAAGGTAGAACCTCTTTAAAGTTCCTTCTCTTAGCCACATATTTCCCTTTGCCAAATACACCTAGTCTTCTTAGTTCTTATTTTTTTCCAGAGGTATTTTGTGCATGCATAAACATATATGACTTTTTTCCCTCATATATTCCTTTTTGACTTTCTTCTATAAATGAAAGGTAAAATGCCTTATGAGTGTGTAGGACTTTGTTTTTTTCCTCAAGAATGTAGCTGTGAGACCTTCCCATGTCTATGTAGAGCTTTTCTGCTTTTATTATGTCTATACATTATACAGACACAGTATGTATATTAATGCATCCATTATTTGGTGAGAATTCTGTTACGGGTCATCCACATCATTTCCATTGTCAGTATTATAAACAATGCTGCCTTAAGCACTTAACACTTAAATCTCTTTCTATGTGAAGATTGGAAATTCAGACTTCACAGTGCACCCTTGTTCAGGTGGTGAATTTTTTTCATTTTTTCCTACTTTTCTCAGACTTCAGAAAAGACATGGAAAATTATTGGTCAGACATTACTATCTTTGACCAGAAAAGTTCTGAGTTTTATCAATAAGGGTTTGTTTTATAACATGATATTCATTAGATTTGTTTCATAATATTCTTCTTTTCTTTCTCTAGCATTTGAAACAGCTGCGTGTGAATAGAGATAATTTAAATCCAGCACAGAAACTGATGCTGGGACAGTTAAAAAGTTAGTTTGTCTTAATGCAGCAACACCAAGTGTGTATAGCATTTATATTCTAAAATTTATCCCTGTATGTTAATGATTCATTTTACCTTCTGACAGCATTCTGTAGAATTCTTTAATCAGAACATTTTAAAATAATCGTGGACAGAGAGCTTTTTAGAGAAAATTGTCATAAATTAATTTAGTACAAAAAACCTGGGGCATTACTATGTTTTATGTAATATTTGATATGCATTGTAAGCAGTTAGAATTTTTATTTACTTCATAATTAAATATCCCAAATTTAGGAGGAAACATTTTAAGGTTTGTTTGGATTAAAGGCTTTGGCAAGTATGTGCAATTGAATGGAATTTAGAAATCCCTCATTAGATAGTGAGAAAAGGATTTATAAATTTCTGATTCATTATTTTTAATTTTCAGTTATTTTCTTTTTTTTATTATGTTGTTAATAAATGGTCTTTCCTTTGATTATAAAATGAAACAGATTTCTGCTCTACTCTACAAGTGTGATAGCTAAAAATGAACATAATTTCTTGTTTTCACAGTGTATATATTTTTTAACATAGAGTAATTAAATGTAGAATAAAATTGGAAAGAAATTGGTTATATATTTTTGAAGTCACACAAGCAGGTTTTATTTCTTGTTTTTGAACATGAGACAAACAGGAGTTGCTTACTTACAATCTACTGGAATTCCTAACGGGCCAATAACTGACTCATCACTGCCTCCAAACTCTATCTCAGGCCAGCAGCCACATGCTGCTGTGACCAGAGAGCCTAGCATCTCTCACCCTGGAGTTCGCCCTGCTTGTCCTGGGCAGCCTTTGTCCAATGGACCTTTTCCTGCAGGCTGTGTTCCTTGCAGCACATCCAAAACACTAGGGAATTCAGAAATTATTTTGATAGGCAGTAATTGTATAAAAGGAAATGGAAGTGATGGAAATGTGCCTTACCTACAGCGAAACACACTCAATCTACCCATAACTGCACAAACTTGACCAGCAGTACAGAGGAGCCATGGAGAAAACAGCTATCTAATTCCATTCAGGTAACACCAACACTAGCTGTTTTGTTAGTTTCTCATAGAATATTTCTTCCTGTGATATGTGTACATTTTGGAGGAATAAGAAAAAAATTAGGAACTGATTTTATCTATAAAACTATTTTAAACAATTCATAATTATATGAGAGTTTTAAGTGTTACTATGTGTTTACTCACTATAAAATTAATATACTTATATAATATGTCGGATAATCTGAAATATTTATATCTTCACAATTCCCTATTTACCAGATGCTGAGTGTTATGGATTCATGCTAATAGGTGAAAAACTAATAAAGTTTCAGTTACTGTTAATTACAAGGAATAGTGTAAGTATGAGAATGCTGAGTAATTAGGGGGGCCATGATGTTAGTCTCAGAAAATTGAGGGAATTTGGAAGGAGAAAGGAAAGATAAAATGAGGCTAGTGAAGTTAAGAGTATGAAATGTGAGCATTTAGTTTAGAGTCTAGAATTTCATGAATGTCCTTTTTATCAGATATATGATATATTTGCTCCATTGTTACTTTGTTTTTAAACCTTTTACTTCTGTATATTACACTATGATGTGTCATTTTTATGCAGTTGTTCTTCTGTATTTTTTGGGTTTATTTCCATAGTGAGTGCCCAGAGTGGAATTGAAGACTCAGATGGTTAAAATTCTAGCATATTACATGGAGAGACTTTATTATTCAACCATAGAGGAAATATGTAGCTTCTTGCTGGAACACATTCTAAACGGTGTTGTTGTAGGTCATTTAGTAAAAAGTAGATTAAGTTTTTTTTTAAATTCAAGTAATTGTGAAAAATCATGTGTAACATATAGGATTTCCAAATAGCACCCTATTATTAATTATCACAACTTGTATTTGTGTGGTACATTTGTTACAATTGATGAAAACACTTTTTCGTAATATATTAGTTCATGATTTAACTTAGGGTTCAGTGTGTTATGCTGCTACATAGATTTTGTTTTCCCTAAAACTAAGATTAATTTTATTAATTTTTATGGAGGAATAAGATGGTGTAATCACAGAATTGTGTATTCATCACTACCGTAAATGTTTTGCATTTTCATTACTCCCAAAAGAAAACCCCCTAATGCTTAGCAGTTACTTTTCAATCCTTTTATCCATCCCCTGCCATACATATCTGATAACTTTACGTTTTTTCTTGAAATACAGTCAAAACTTGTCAGAGACGAGAGGTACAGAGTGCTGGACACTGAACATTCAAGAGTTATCATAACAAAGAGCAAGATCAGGAAAGGCTTCACTGAGGTGCTGACATTTGATTAAATACTTCAAAGAGTTGCTGACAAACCAATGAAGATCATTGGGATAACTAAGGAGCAGTGGGTCCTCAGCTGATTTGAGGAGAAACAAGAAAGCCACTTAACTAAATAGTATAAACCAGGAGTAATCTGAGAAAACTGAAGGTTTGGGTAGTAATGTGATATGTAGGATTTGACAGATGGGGATACTCACCACTATACTAATGAGGACACGACTGTAGAATTTGTTTAGCCATGTGAGTCACTATACAGACATTGGATTTTACTCTTAAAAAAGGAAAACTGTAGGAGTGCTTTGAATTGATGAATGGCATGATCCTTTTTTTTTTTTTTTGCTTAGTTTATTAAGGATAATTTCCAAACTATTAAATTTACCCACTTTCAATGAATAAAGTTATATTTTGACATTGGATACAGTTGAATATCCATCAACAAACTAGTTTTAGAATATTTCCCTAACCCCTAAATGTTCCCTTGTTCTCTTCAGTCAGTTCTTACCAATATCCCTAGCTGAGGCAACACTAATCTGCCATCCATCTCTACAGTTTTACTTTTCAAGGAATTTCATACAAATGGTATGATAAAACATTTAGTCTTTTATACCTATATTCTTCTACTTAACATGTTTTTGATGTTAAATTTCATTGTTATATATAATAATAAATGCTTTTTATAGCTGAGTAATATTCTCATGTATATATAGCAACTTTTTATTTAACCATTTACTAGATTAGAAATTTTTTTTTTTTTGGTGTTATATGTCATGTTACTGTAAGCATCCTGAAGTCTTTTGATGGGTTTTATTTCTCTGTCTAGGGGTAGAAACCTGTGCATGGAATTGCTGTTTTGGGTGGTACATATATGTTAAACTTTCAAAGATTCTCCCAAACTCCAATCCAAAGTGGCTGAACCATTTTACTTCCTATAAGCAGTATAAAGTGATTCCTGTCAAAGCAGATTCTTTTCTCCTGGTATATCTTTAAATTCAGTTCCTGGATTTAAAAGACACCAGTCACTCAGAGAGGAAGTGTTCATTTAATTGCACAAACAATGGAACACAGTAGCTTCGTGGCCAAAACTGTCTCCAGATTTGCAGAAATTCTCTATTTAAAACACCAGGATGCCAATGAGTAATTGGGGTGGAGTTTGAACCGGTTCTTTCATTAATAAACATTAAGGGCTGCAAAGGATGGGGGTAGGTGTGGGGGTGGTGGTCTGTGAATCACAAAGGTAAAACCATTATCAGAGATCAAGACATCCAGGAGAGGGGAATACTAAAAATCAGTTACATGATTTTTCATATGGCTATCAGCCAGAGGAAGGTGGAGTGGTCACCCTATCAATAGAAATGTTCATATACAAAGGTAAGACTTCTCTAGAGTAACCATTACAATGGTAGGTTTATAGTTGGAAATGGTCACATATAAAGGATAAAGTCACTGTAGACATTTTCAGTAACTTCCTATTGCTATGAACAATGGTGTGTAAATATTCTTTTTTTTTTTAAGATTTATTTTTCTTATTTCTCCCCCCTCCCCGACCTCTTTCCCCCCATTGTCTGCTCTCTGTGTCCATTTGCTGTGTGTTCTTCTGTGTCCGCTTGGATTCTCATTAGGTGGTTCTGGGAACCAATCCTGGGACCTTCCAGAGTAGGAGAGAGGCTGTTACTCTCTTATACCACCTCAGCTCCCTGTTCTGCAATGTCTTCTCATTTTCTCTCCTCTGTTTCTCTTGTTGCATCATCTTGCTGCACCAGTTCTCCATGTTGGCTGGCATTCCCCTGTGGGCTGGAATCCTGTGTGGACCATCTCACTGTGTGGGCCAGCTTGCCCTCACCAGGAGATCCTGGGCATCAAAACCTGGACCTCCTATATGGTAGATAGGAACCAATTGGTTGAACCACATCATTTCCCCACATATCCACTTAAGTCCCTCTTTTGAGGTCTTTGGGTTATATATGTAGAAATGAAATTGCATAACATACTGCTATCTTATTTAATTTCATAAGGAAATACCACATTGGTTTCCACAAGGTCTGCACTATTTTACATTCCCACCACTGATGTACACGGGTTCCTATTTCTTCATATCCTTGCTTTTCATATTCTTTTTTTTTTCCAATAAAAAATAGCCATCCTAGTAGGTGTGAAGTGGTATCTCATTGAGGTTTTGATTTTCATTTTCTTAGAGGCTTATGATTTTGACCATCTTTTTATATGAGTATTGGTCATTTGAAAATCTTTGCAAAAATGTGTATTCAAATCCTTTTCATGTTGTTTAATTAGGCTGTTGTCTGCTTGTTACATTCTAGGGATTCTTAATAAATTTTGGATATGAAGTGCTTATTAGATATATTACTTGCAGTATTTTCTACCTTTCTGTAGTCTTGTCTTTTGCCTAATAAAAGGCCCTGAAGGTTTTACCTTATGTTGTCTTCTCAGAGTTTTGTGTTTTTAGCATTTATTTAGGTCTTTGATATATTTAGAATTAATTTTCCTATATGGAAACATTACAAAATTGTATTCTCTAGGTGACATCGAGAAATTCCTGGAAACACAGAAACTACCACAGGAGGAAATGGAATAAATAGTTCAATAAACTTTAACTAGTGAAGAGATTGAATCAGTAATTGAAAACCTCCCAACAAAGAAAAGACTAAAACCATATGACTTCACAGTAGAATTTTCCTAAACATCCAAGAACACTTAATTCCAAACCTGCTGAAACTCTTCCAAAAAATTAAAGAGGGTCAACATAAGAAAGTAAATTAATACATTCCATCATCATCCTAAAACCAAATCCAGTAAAGATATCCCATGAGAAGAAAATTACAGACCATTATTTCTAATGAATACATAAATGCAGAAATCCTCAACAAAATACAAGCAAACAGTACTTTAAAAGAGTTATAAAAAAGGAAAAAAAAATAATTAGACACCATGATTTTGTAGGAATTATCCCAGGTGTGTAAAGGTGGTTCAACATAATAACATATTTAATGCACCACATTAACAGAATGAAAGGGGAAAACATGATCTTTACAATTCATGATAAAAGATATTTGACAAAATATAGCTCCTTTCTTGATTACAAACTTAGAAAACAAAGAATAGAAAGACACTTCCTCACCTTGAAATAGGGCATTTATGTAAAAACCTACAGCTAACAACAAAATAAGTGGTAAAAGACTGAAAGCTTTCCCTCTAAAATCTGGAATAAAGCAAGGAAGCCTCGTGACCCCTGTAATTCAATATTGTTCGAGACATTGAAAATTAAACTGAAGGTGCCACATTTGAAAGAAATAAATGCTTTTCCTATTTGCAGATGACATGATTCTGCAGCAGAACCTTCTAAAAAATCCACAAGAAATTTCCCAGAACTAGTATGAATTCAATGAAAGGGTGAAGTACAAAATCAATATGCAAAAATTAGTAGTGTTTTTAGCACAAAACAATAAGCAATCTGACAAAGAAACCAAGAAACAAATCTAACTAGAGTTATACAGGATTTACACTCAGAAAACTTCAAAGCACTTCTAGGAGAAATCAGGATGTACCTAAATAAATGTAAGAACATTCCATGTTCATGTATTGGAAGACTAAATATTGTTAAGATGTCATTTCTCCCTGAAGCAATGTACAGGTCAATACAAAACCCATTAGAATGGCTAAGATTAATATTTTAAAAACTGAAAATTAAAATTGTTGGAGAGTGCTTCTTTGACTTTTTTTTCCTCCCTCAGTATTCATTCCCGTTAAAGAGGCTCTGACAATAGGATTAAGATGTATTCTGAATGAAATGTATCTCACTTTAAATGAAATTGTCTCATCATAAATGTCCTCCTTTACATGGACCCAGGAATGGATTAAATTTAAGAACATGTTTTTCTAGGTATGTCCAGCTTCAAACTACCACATTCTGTGATCCAATTTCTAGGTAGAGACCTGAAAGAAAAGGACTCAAACACATAATTGCACACCGATGTTGAAATGGTGGTATTGTTCACAATTGCCAAAGGCTGAAGTAACTTTTTTTTTTTTGTCCATCAACCTTGAAGGAATAAAGAAAATGTGGTATGTAAAAATAATGGAGTAATGTGTACCCATAAAAAGGAATGAAATTGTGATACAGGCAACATTGAAAATGCTGAACACAAAGAGTACAGTACTGTATTATTTCACCGAATGAATTAAATATAACAAACTCATAAAGGCAGAATCAATACCAGTGGACTGGATGTAGATGTGGAGACATTAATTAAGCCTTAAATTATCCTATTTTCTGTTTGGAAATATGGAAATGTTTTGGTAATAAATTGTGATGAGAGAAGTGCAATGTAATTAATGGCACTGAATTACATATTTAAATATAGTTAAAAGGGGAAATTTTTTGTATTCTATATATTACTGGATAAAAATTTTTAAATTTATGGAATTGCAGAGCACAAATAGTGAAGCCTGTTATACACATGGAATGTCATTAAAAGTGCAATTATAGAAATGTGCTTTCATAAATTTTTACAAATTTACATGAGAGCAGTTTTAATAGGATGGGAATCCTAAATTGCATGCATTTTTTTTGTAAACACACATCTTTAATTTAAATTAAAAAAATTTAAAAAGTATGTTTTTTCCAAAATCTTCTCTTAAGAATGTCATTTCAGTTTTTTACTTTAAGTGGGCCATTGTTTTCTGTTTTTTTTTTGTATTTTTCTTATTAAGTCTCTCTTATTTGTTCATTATAGTTTGTTCCTTAATCTTGTATTCAGCTATTGTTGATAAATAGCCTTCTCTGCATGCCAGAAAGCAACAAAAAAACAAAACAAAAAAGGAAACTTGCAGATTTGCTCTTCTTGCTTTTGTCCTTCAGCATTTACATAGCCTTTTATAGTACCTAAAGAACTATCCAAGGTGAAAACATATGGGTGTTCTAATTTATTTTCTGTGCAATTTATCTTGTCCTAGCCAGAAGCTCATAGTGTTACCAATAACTGCATTTACACAGACACTTTGAATATTCCAGATTGCCCCTACGAAGTATTCATTCCTTCAGTTCTGGGGTCCTGTACCATATATTAACTAATATCTTGCTTCACACATTTGTGGTTTGGTTGTCTTTTTGATGTCTCACTGCCCTTCCAGACACAAGAACATGTCAGAATGAATTCTCAGATCAGCAATACAGGGGTGAGTGTGATAGATCTGTCCTTCCGGCTGCCACTGACAGCTCTCCTCCCTGCAGAATATGGAACCAGGAAGCTGTAGGTGAATGTGGACTGTTGCCCGCCAGTGTGAGGAGGAGGATAGGGGAAGTACCATTCCAACCCCTGAAGATTTTCTTCTTATTTTTTGAAAAATCTGTTTTATTGATATATGTTAATAAAGCATAGCTGTGCATCCACACTATACAGTCTCTGATATTTGGTATGATCACATAGGTGTGCATTCATCACTTCATTTATTATTACTACTATTGGAATAGAGCAATTTCATTGTTTCAGTAATAACAATAAACAAAAACCAAACTCTACCCCTTAATTATCATCCCTTAGTCTCTCTAACCTTCCCTTGCCATATAGCTGCTGTTCTCTTTCCATCTCTCTAATCTATTTGTAGTTACATTTTGTATAGGTGGAGTCAAACAATATGTAGTATTTTTGTCTACTTCCCTTCACTTAATTTATTTCCTTTTTTGATTACCCTTAATCTAAGATTATTAATATATTACTATACACTACTGTCCATAATTCCTCTGGCTATATTTTTGCTTGATATGTACATCTTCTAACAGCTTATTTGTTCAATTTCAAGAAAACACAGTCATATATGCAGTATTATCCATATTCATTCTTCACGTGTGGTTTTGCCATACTATACAGACCCATGTTCCACATTTTTAACTTTCCTTCCATTAATATATGCAACCATAATCTCTCCCTTTTGACCACATTAAACCTCTATATTAGCACAGCTAATTAATGAACTTTATGATGTGCTCTCACCATTTCTATTCATTATAAAGATCTACAGCCTCTTTACCAATTTCTGTACAGAATAAACCTCAATTTCCATTCTGTTCTCTTTCTAATTTCTATATTCTAATATACTCCATGAGTTTTCATTATATACTTAGTCCATAATAGTGCAATCATACAGTATTTGATCTTTTGTGTCTGGCTTATGTAACTGAATGTAATGACCTCCAGTTTCATCCACATTATCAAATGCTTTATTCTTCTTACAACTGAATAATATTCCATTGTATCTGTACACCACAGTTTCTCTATTTGTCAGTTGATGGACACCTAGATTGTTTCCTTCTGTTGGCAATTGTGAATAACACCATTATGACCATTGAAGTGTAGGTGTCTGCTCATCTCACTGCTGTCAGTTCTTCTGGGTATATATTAATACTTTGTAGTGCTATTTCCGGCTCACATAGCAAATCTATGTTCAAATTCCTTAAGAACTGCCAAACGGTTCTCTATAGTGGCTGTACCATTCTACACTCCCATGAGCAGTGAATGAGCATTCCCATCTCACCCCATCCTTTCCAACACTTGTAGTTTTCCCTCCCTTTAATAGTGGACATTCTAATAGGTATTGAAATTATATCTTTTTATAACATTGATTTCATTTTCTTAATTACCAGTGTTATAGAACACTCTTTGTGTGTTTTTCCAGCATTTGTGTTTCTTCTTTGAACAAATGTGTTTTCAAGTCTTTTCCCAATTTTAAAAATTCAGTTACTTGTCTTTTTATTTTTTCATTATAGCTTCTCTTTATCATGGATATTAAATCCTTATTGGATAAGTAATTTCCAGGTATTTTCTCCCACTGAGTTTGCTGCCTTTTCACCCTTTTAACAAAGTCCTTTGTAGTTCAAAAGTGCTAATTTTGAGCAAGTGCCATTTTTTTATTCTTTCTTTTATTGCTCATGATTTGGATGTAAGGTCTAAGAAACTACCACCTACCACAACATCACTTTTATTCTAGTTGTGTTATTGTCCTTGCTTTTATACTTAGGTCTTTCTTCTATTTTGAGTTGATTCTTGTATAGGGAATGAGAAAAGCCATTGTTTTGGCTATTTCCCAGCACCATTTGTTGAAAAAACTGTCTTATTCTGGGAACATGAACTTGGTAGGTTTGACAGAACCAGTTGGCCAGAGAGGTGAGATTTTATTTCCGGACTCTCAGTTCTTTTCTTCTGATCACTATATACATCTTTACACCAATACCATGCTGTTTTGACCAGTCTCTTCGTAATATGTTTCAAGTGAAAGATCTCTCACACTGCTCTTCATTTTTAGAGTGTTTTTGGCTATTTGGGATGTCTTTACCCTTCTAAATAAATTTGATAATTGCCTTTTGTATTTCTAGTTCCATAAACTAAACTGTTGAAATTTTGATTGGTATTACATTAGTCAGCCAAAGGGGTACTGATGCAAAATACCAGAAATATATTGGTTTTTAGAATGGATATTTATTTGGGGTAGAAGCTTGTAGTTACTAGGCCATAATAAAGCATAAGTTACTTCCCTCACCAAAGTCTCTTGCTACTTGTTGAAGCACAGTAACTTCTGATATCTGCAAGGTTTCAGGCTTCCTGTGTTCTCTTCCTGGGAGCAGGAACTCTACCTCATAGTGACATGACCCAGTCAAAGACTTCTTTTTTTTTTTTTTTTCTGCACCCATGCCTTTTTATTTTTATTTTTTACTTTTTAAAAGATACTTAGGTTACATAAATGCTACTTTAAAAATATAGGAGATTCCCATAAGCCCTGCTTCCCACATCTTCCCCACTTTAACAACATTCCTTATTAGTATGGTATATTCACTTACTCATTAGTTTATCAAGTGAAAGTGAAACCTCTGAATCCAATCCAATCTGATATGCCCAGAGGAAAAGATCATCTCAGAATCCCAATTCAGTAGCTATATTTGGAATTCATAAAGAATAACAAACTGCTACACATTGAATCTTTACATCAGTTTGGGTAGAATTATCATCGTCACAACGTCTATGAATATTGAATATCTTTCCATTTATTTAGGTATTCATTGATTTCTTTTAGCATTGTTTTGTAGCTCTCTGAACATAGGTCCTGACATCTTTGGATAAATTGGTTCCTAAGTATTTGAGTTTCTTTGTTATTATTGTAAATGATTTTTTTTCCTTTTTTACTCCTTAGATTAAGTGCTAGTCTACAAAACATTGATTTTTGCATGTTGATCTTGTATTCTACCACTTACCTGAACTCATTTATGAAGTCAACTGGCTTTATCATAGTCATTTCAGAATTTTCTAAATATAGAAACATGACATCTGTAAATAGAGAGGGTTTTAGTTTCTCATTTTGGATGTTTTTTATTATTTTTTCTTGTCTAATTGCTCTATCTAGAAATTGTAGCACACTGTGGAATAACAATGGTGACAGGGGATATCCTTTTCTTATTCTCATTTATAGAAAGTTTCCAATCTTTCTACTTGTATGATGTTGGCTGGGGGATTTTCATACATGCCATTTATCCTAGTGAGGGTATTTCCTTTTATTCCTATCTTTTGAAAGTTTCTTATCAAGAAAGGATGGTGGATTTTGCTGAATTCCTTCCTACATCGATTGAGATGATCATGTAATTTTTCCTTCAAGTTGTTAGTGTGATGATAATTATATTTATTGATTTACATATATAGAAATATTATTTGCGTACCAGGAATAAATCCCACTTGGTTGTGGTATATAATTCTTTTGATATGCTTTTGGATACTATTTGCAAGTATCTTCTTGAGAATTTTTGTATATATCTTTAGAGAGATTGGTCTGTAATTTTCTTTTTTTGTAGTTTATCTGACTCTGGTATCAGGTGATGTTGGTCTCCTAAAATATTTAGTGATTTTTATCTTCCTATTAAGTTTTCTGGAAGAGTTTAAACAGGATTGGTATTAATTCTTTTCAGAATGCTTGTTGGAATTCATCTGTGAAGCCATTTGGCCCTGGGCTTTTATTATTTGGGAGTTTTTTTTTTTTAAACAAATACTTTCATTGTTTAATATTAACAATGCCTACAATTCATTCAAAGTGTATAATCAGTTGTATTCAGTAGAATCACATAGTTGTGTATTTTTGCTTGTTTTGTTGTTTTATTATTAATATTGAAATAAGGAAAATGCTCTTAATGATTGATGTAATGAAAGCAACAACTATTTTGAGAAATTGTTGATGGATAATAGGTCTCTTTTAAGTGTGATTGGTTTTTTGAGTTCTTGTGTTCCTCGTAGTCATTGTCGGTTGTTTATATATTTCTGTGAATTTGTCCATTGCTTGTAGGTTGTCTAATTTGTTGACATGCAGTTTCTCTTAAAATCCACTTAGGATCCTTTTTATCTTTCTGTGGGCTCACTCATAACTCACCCACCCTTCACTTCTGACTTTATTGATTTGTATCTTCTCTCTTTATTTAAAATTCTATTCTACCTGAGGGTTTGTCAATATTGTTGATCTCAAAGAATCTACTTTTGATTTTGTTGGGTTTTCTCTGTTGATTTATTGTTGTTATTGTTCTCTATTTAATTTATTTCTGTTCTAATATATTAAAAATGTAGAGGATTCCCATATGCCTAACCTCTTACCCCTCCCACACTTTCCCACATTAGCAACATCCTTCATTAATGTGGAACATTTGTTACAATGGATGAATTGGAGCATTGCCACTAAGTGTAGCTTATATTTTACATTACAGTGTTAAACTTTCACACAAGTTTGTAAGTTATAACAAGATACATAATGGCCTGTACCTGTCATTGCAAAATCATGACAATTCCATGGTCCCCAAATGCCTCCATAATACAACTGTTTTTCCCTCTCTCTCCCCTCAGAATCTCCGGTGGCCAGTGCCTCAACATCAGTGATGTAAGTTCACAGTAAGTTTGTGGTACAATAACAGTAACTCTACTCATGTCCATCGTTCATTCCTGAATCCTAAGGATTCTGGGATTGTGATGCCAACTCTGCCTCTAATTGAGAGGGGGCTTAGATCCCATGGGGGCAGATGGACAGATCTATCTTGCTTGCAGTTATAGACTCTCTCTGTTCCTTGGGATGGTCATTGTCCATCATCATGTCCTTGTTAGTTGTCGTAGATGAGTCTAATGAACTAGAGATTAGGTGATGTAACTTTTCTGAGATTCAGGGCCTGATGGGCACATGGAAAGTGGAAAAATTTAAGTCTCTTAGGCATGAACAGCATAAAACTATCAACTCTAGTGATGTGGGCTGTGGGTGGGAGGCTCTTTTTCTCTTTGGAGATAACCTTAACCTAAGCTGTCTGTCTTGACTTGTGGGTGTGGGATGAGAGGCTGCAGTCCTGCCCTTGGTGACCATGGCAATGACTCCAGTCCCAGGAAACAGTTTATCAACGCAAACTCTATGAACTTTAAATAGTCAGGGGAAATGCAAACCAAATGTGCTAAAAGCTTATCTAGAATATATGAAGTCCATGCTAAAAGCTTACCTAGGATGTAGAAAATATATGCTAATTCAAGCCTATTGAGAACTGAAACAAAAGAACAATTTGGCCTTTCCTCGCTGTATAAAAGGGACTAAAAAATCTTGTTCGGGGCTCGGGATTGAAACTCCTGAGTCCAGCTGGCTATCAATAAACCATTTTTCTTTCTCAAAATCATTCCTGAGTCCTGGCCTTTCTATATGCAAATCATTGAACCTCTCTCAAATTCTACAGCACTAGTACCAACTATAGTTCAAATATAAGGGGCAGGTGAGACAGATGGAGGGAAATCACCACTGAGTCCATCTCTGTCATACTGAGGCGCATGAATTCCAAAGTAGTGCTCACTAGCAGGGAACCAAACTCCTGAGCTGTGAACCCTATCATCCAGGTTATGGATGTTTCAAGAACCTTCAGGAACCCCACTATTTGAGGCATTATTTACTGTGGTAGTCAATGAGATCCTGTGAATACATACATGAATGTAACTTTTGTAATGGTCTCCCCACTCACTTCGAAGTCTCTTAGCCATATAAACTCATTTGCCTTTCCTTTTTTCCCTTTTTGGTCAAAGTCTTTTTCTAGGTGCATTGCTACTTTGTGCTTGGTAGTAATCCTTTGGTGCCAGGGAGGTTCATCCTTAGGAGTCAAGCTGAGGTAATATGCTGAGTTTGGCTTTGAGAGAGGCCACATTTGAGTAACAATGAGTGTTGGAGTTGACAGACCCGAGGGTATCAGGAATGAAAGGCAAAGAAAGATTGGGTTCAGGGGATCTGCAAGCATTGAAGTCTCAAGCTCATTAGACAAATTAATCTCAGGGGCTTGCTTATATACCCCAACAGGCCATGAGAAGCAGGAACTATTCTAGCTAACTATTCCCATTACCTCATTCTTACTAACACAGTGAATTAGATAGTTACCAATGTTCATAATGTTCTACTATATTATTGAAACAAATATACTCATTAATCTTGTTGCCCAGGTTACTTGAGATATCAAGTCTGGGTTCTGCTGGAATGTTATGTTTCCCAGAGAGATTAGCCACCTGCACGTATATCTGACCCAGTGGTCAGAAAGTAACTTGCTTCCATGGAAACAGCATGCCTTTGTTTCCCAAATTTCCCCCTTTTGTTTTAGTCAGGGTGGCTGTGCCTGTCTTAGGCTGCCCTCCTCTGAGAGTCTTACCTGTCATTGACTACCAGCCAAGTTCTCTGACCATGGGGAACTATATCAGATTTTTTGCAAGTACCAAATTATTAGCTTGTCCCATCGCATCAGCATGGTGCAGGTTTCGGCATATTTCTCATCCCAGGCAAATGACAACAATGAGCAACAAGATTAATACACAAAATCCTATTCCTAAAGCTGATAAAAATGTTGAGACTTCCACCAATCTACTGGATTAAACTTATTAAAATGAGAAATTAAATCATTAAAGATATCCTTATCTTCAGCTACATAAATCTGATTTTGAGACATTTCTAATATCTTTTTCTGTAATTCTTCTATTTCTAATGACATATTACTTTTATGACCTATCAAATGATTTTTAATCTTTTCCCAAACAAATATGGAATTATTATAAGCAAGTGGAGTAATACAAAAGGTTACTTTCATTCCAATCACATTTCAATCCCCTTAAGTTTAAATTATACAATTGATCTCCAATATGCAAAACAGCTGATTCTAAATTATTACCTCTACTGTTTAATTCTCCATCAATATATTCTTGACTATGCCATAAGTCACTAGTATTCTTATGCCATTCATGCACGTATTGTTGAGTCTGCACTGTCTCATGCAAGGCTACAGTAGCTGTATCGGCAGCTGCAGTGACACCAATCAGTCCTAATATGCCAGCTATTATCAGCCCCACAAATCATTTCGAGTGCTTCAGGATTTCTTGAGCCATATGGAACAGCAGTTGACTCTCAGGTGATGATGGCCAAATTCAGTTCAGTCGCACTGGAATCCATACTCCGTGCCGCCTCTGAGCCATTGTAATGAAATCTCCATTCTGTAAAATGTTCTCAGACAAACAGGTATGCAAAGTCCCACTTTTATAAAATAGAGCATTCTCAGTTATAGTCAATTTTCCAACCACAAACACATAAGGATCTCTTACACATGCCTGAAGATGATAATTTGATCTAAATGCAGATATTGACCCCTCTTACTATTATTCTCAATCCATTCTATAGTAAGAGCTATTCCTAGAAAAACTTTCCAGGGATTCTTTTATGTATAGATGTAATGTTACACTATGAAGAAGGGATCTGTTTCCCTTTCTGTTTCTAAATATTATTATTTTTAGTGAAAATTATTTTTTGTTGTCCTTTACTATTTAGACCATACCAAATAAATCTGTTATTATATTCAATGGGACTTCCCATAGGGGCACTTTCCCACACTATTCCATAGGAATCATTAAAATGACAGCTCCTCTTCTTATATGGCACTTTTGCCATCCTTCTTTATCCCTACTGTCTTTTTGTGGATAATCATAAGTAGGATTTTTGGTCATGAATAAATTGGAAGAGGGAAATAAAGTCACAATAAACTGAGTATTATTATTTTTGAAGATAATTATGGCCCAATTTTTAACATACATACAGGAAGGATGGTTACCAATGCATAAGGGTTGATAATCAAATGGTAATATGAGTTTATCAATTCTTTCTTCTTCTTCATAGGGTTTAATTGGCAGTCGATCATCAGTTTGTCCAGGGAATATATGGATCTTCTTCTGATATATATGAAAGAATGGATCTTTTCAGGTTAACACTCTAAGTAATGGGGGGTTAGGTATATACACCCACTAAGTGTAATTACCAGCAGCTTCCTCATTACTTACGATCACCATCATCAGAAGTTGCAGGAGACCCATCTCTTCATTCTGGGGTTTAATCCTCTTCACAGGTAACCAAATTTGTTCTCCATTTTCTGAAATGATAACAGCATAGCCTCACCCCCATACTTTAATCTTGTCTTTTTTTCATTCATTGCTTAAAATATCTTTTCAGAATATTGGTTGATCTTCATTTCCTGCATCCACTGTAGATGTTTGACATTTTCCAAAGTGACATTCCACAGGTGTCAATGAATTATAAACATTAAGAAAATTTAAACTAAATAAAGCTTTTGCCAATTGACCTTTTGGTGTTATAATACCATCATCTCCCCCTTTTTGTTTTAAAAACATAGTTTTTAGAGTATGATGGCTGTGTTCAACTATGGCTTGACCTGTAGAATTATAAGGAATGCCAGTAACATGTTCAATACTATATTTTAAACAGAAATATTTAAAGGATTTACTAATGTAAGGAGGTCTATTATCAGTTTTAATTTTCAGAGAGCATCCCATTACAGCAAAAGCAGACCATAAGTGTGAATGAACATGATGAAAACGTTCACCACTTTGTGCAGTAGCCCACATAAAATGAGAATAAGTGTCAATATAAACATGAACACATTGTAGTTTACCAAAGGATGGTATGTGAGTAATATCCACTTGCCATAATTGATTAGGAGTCAGGCCTCTGTGATTAGTTCCAGCCTGAAAAGGCACCACTGTTAGTGGTCCACAAGTAGGACAAGTGCGAATAATTTCTTGCACCTGTAGTCTTGTTAACTTTTGATATTTATTTCACAGGCCTTTAGCATTAATGCAAGTTAAAGCATGGTAATCACAAGCACTTTGTAAACACTTTACTAATAAATCAGCTCGAGCATTATTTGCTGTCATAGGACCAGGCAAAGAGGTATTAGAGTGTATATGAGTAATGTAAATAGGATGCTGTCTTAACCTAATGAGACATTGCAAGTTAGTGAAAAGTTGAGATAACTCATCAGTAGCAAAGATATGAGCTCTTTCAATATGCTTGACAGTAAGACATACATATTCAGAGTCAGAGAAAATGGTTAAGGGCTCTCAAAACATTTGTAAAACTTTAATGATGGCTGAAAGCTCTGTGCGTTGAGCAGATGAATAAGGATTTTGCCAAACCTGTTCTTTTTGAGAATTAACACATGCTGCTTTTTATTATTATTACTATCAGTAAATACTGTACAAGATGGTTGGGCTGTGCACCTAGTCCTGAAAAGCACTGTAAAAGTTTATTGTTGTTTTTTTTTTTACAGATAGAGGAATGTAGCTGGCTTGATTTGTCTAAGAAGTCACTAAAGAAAGAAAGAAAGTCTTAGCAAGTTTTAAAACAAAGTGATAGCAATACACCTGGACATTAACTTTTTGCAACAAACTAGCAGTGTTTGGGATTGCTGCATACTACAGTGTTGTTACTTTAATCTATGATAAGAGATTCTTTCTGTGACACATACTCTTTTATAATAATTAAAACCATAATTAACCACATTGTACTTCACTTTTATATTATGCTGAAATATTGGCAACTTTATACACTCTTAAGCATTAATAGAAACCTTTTACTCACACAACTTTAATTAACAGAGGGTTAAAGGAAAGAAAAAACTTGTTACTTTTATAACACTTTAAAACACTTTTTAATTTAAATTTTAACATATTAAATGAACTCAACTATTTAATTTTTCTTTCAAGGTAAAAGAACAAATCTCTTATAATTAGTTTGGAATAAAAGGCTACATTTACTATTTGATTTTGAGATAGCAGCTTAAACATTATGTTTCTTTAAAAGAGATAAGACTTTTCCTTTTTTGAACACTGAGGAAATGATAAGGTTAAAGTACAAGAATCTATTTTGATAAAATAAACTTTCTTTGTATACTGATTATTGAGGATAAGAACTTTTACCAAAAACAGATTAATGATTTGAGAGGCTTTAAGAAAGAACAAAATTTTAACTTTGCATTAGTATACTACTTGATACTAAAGCCTTTAAAATTTTATAGATAGACCCATCAAATCTTACTCAACTTTAACCATAAAAATTTCTTTTCCATGAACCTTCTGCACTTTCAGTATTCACTCAGGCTTTGTTCCATATTTTATTCTTTCTTAATAACCAATCATTTTATCTTAGGACAAAATTATTTCCTGTTTCCTTAATAATAAAAACATATTTCATATAGCCACATACAAAGTTATCAAGCAAACTTCTTATAACACTGTCAGCACTAAACAAGCTTGTTAAAATAATAAACTTTTCTTTACTTTAAATACTTAGTAGCATGCAATATTAGAAACAGTTTCTTAGAAGCAAGTTGTCAAGGGAGGCTGGCTGCAGCAAAGCTTTTCTGTTATAAAATTACCTTTTATTATTATTATTATTAATTCAGGTTTATTTAATAATGACCTTTTGGAATTACCACTTAAACACTTTAATTTAAACAATGCTTCATAAGACTTTTTATAATTATTTATAACCATATAGACTATAATTATATTATTTTAAGACAAATTTTACCTTTACAGAACACATTTCTTTACTTAAAGTTACCACAATACTTTCTACAACTTGCCACATGCATTTAAGTTCCAAGAGTTTATGAAAATTAGCCATCCTACTTTAGGACAAAACACACTTTTTTGCAAAAACTTATTAAATTTCAGTTAGCATTCTCACAAACTTTTAACCTTTTAAATATTCATTTAAGTTTTACATCCTTCATATTATCCTGTGAAGAAAAATAAGCTATTCATTTTAATCTAGGCAAGAACAACTTTTTATAAAAGGACTTATAGTAATTTTGTTAATCAAGACATGATTTTTATCATTGCAGAGATCTTATTAACATTTAAACTTAAGTATTAATATAAGCACTTATTTAATTTTTGGCCATTTGAATAGAGCTCTTTTATAAAGTTTTATTAATTTATATTACCATCCGGAGGTATCAAAATATACACTGACATTGAATGAATAGACAAACAGAATAATCACAACACAGTAACAGAAACATACAGTTTACAATTAACCCATAATTCTTACTTTCTTGGTATAGCTGTTTTTAAGTTCTCTGTAATATCACATCTTAGATTTTACCTTTTAAGATTTCTTCTGGAATCCATGTTGCCTGTAACATGCAAGCTTGTGCTTGGAAACATTTTTATTAGTTATCAGCAATCAGTTAAGATAATTTGAGCAGCAGAAATGTAGCTAAACTCTTATTTAGCAGTTTAGACAGACCGTTGACACACATTTTTGGATTATTACTCTATAAGACTATACTGAGACTTGAAATTCAGGAGTAAACTATTGATTTAAAACTGAAAATTCCTTTTTAAACCCTGATAAAAATTTTGTACTAATTTTATTATCTTGGTTAAATACGCCCAATTAGAATTAGCATGAAAACAAAACAGAATACCAATGTTGCCACGTTTTTCTCTTTTTTCAGTGGCTTAACTCTATTAACCCCAACTAGCCCACAGCTACATTGTCATGTAGACAGCAGGGGGTTTGAAGAGTTGCTGCCAGAACAGTTTCTTTATTTTAGTTAACACTTTAACAGAGCGTTTTCTTAAAAGCCTGATTTCACTAACAAGGACTTTATTTAGTATCTTTACCCATTTTAAATCTTTCAATAGTTTAAAAGATATTGGCACAGGATGAAACTCAATACCCCCTTGCAGATTCTTTGTATCTGGTGGTATCGCATGTAATGTTACAGTGAAAGCAGATAATAATTGTTTAACATAAGGCAAAGCATTGGCAACATCTGAAAACATTTCTAATTTAGGCTTAGTAACAGAAGACA
This sequence comes from Dasypus novemcinctus, assembly GCF_030445035.2. Lineage (NCBI taxonomy): Eukaryota > Metazoa > Chordata > Mammalia > Cingulata > Dasypodidae > Dasypus > Dasypus novemcinctus. The sequence continues at coordinate 3,799,117 of NW_027261977.1, read as the reverse complement.
ATTCAGTAGGTGCAGAGGATTGTACTGGATACACAGAATATATTTCATTAGGACACTTCACTGAGCTTTTATTGATGAAAGGGTTAATATCAGGATGGGGGGAAAAACCTGATGATTCCCCATTTGTCTCAAGTTCCTGTTCTTGTTCCAATTTACTTTCTTTCATTTCACATTTACTTATGGGCTTAGAAAATATAGTAATTTCATCTTTCTCTCCTTCTTTAGACTGTAAAGGATCTAAGGCTGCCACTATCTGGTGGCATAAGGCCCATGCTGATAATGGAATGAATTCCCTTTTTTGATATGCTCTTCGTAAAGCATTCGTTACATGTTTCCACTGTTTCAAATTTCAAACATTACACTCCTGAGTCTGAAACCAGTAACAATGTTTCTGAACTAAGGCAAAAAGCTCAAGTAAATCTGCTGTTTGTTTTTTTTAAATTTTATTTTATTTATTCATTTTTTAGAAAATATAACATTAAAAAAATATGAGGTCCCCATTCACCCCCACTGCCCCCACCCCACCACTCCCCCCACAGTAACACTCTCCCCCATCATCATGAAACATCTGCTGCATCTGGTGAATACATCTCTGGGCATCGCTGCACCCCATGGCCAGCTGTCCACACCATAGCCTACACTCTCCTATGTTCCATCCAGTGGGCCATGGGAGGACATACAATGTCTGGCAATTGTCCCTGCAGCACCACCCAGGACAACTCCAAGTCCCAATAATGCCTCCACATCTCATCTCTTCCTCCCATTCCCTGCACCCAGCAGCCACCATGGCCACTTTTTCCACACCAATGCCACATTTTGTCATGAATCTGCTGTTTTTACTGTGATGCCAACTGTATGTAAAAGTGTTTTTAAAACTTGTGAATATTCTTCCAAGCATCCTGGCTGATTACCCATACCCTGATGCTAGTGGAAACAACATTAAAATATATTAAGACACGGCAATGCCAAACCCAGGTTACTGCTGATTGATGCTCTTACCTTAAAGAAGGCTTTTCTGTTTCCGCGTTCCTGATACTGTTGTGGAAGAATCTCTGCTGAAGTTATTGCCTTGGGCCCCACATTGGGCACCACTTGTTGGAGTCAAAGGACCCAACAGAATTGGGAATGAAAGGCAAAGAAATATTGGGTTCACAGAATCTGCGAGCATTGAAGTCTCAAGCTCATTAGACAAGTTTATTAATCTCAGGGGCTTGCTTATATACCCCAACAGGCCATGAGAAGCAGGAACTATTCTAGCTAACTATTCCCATTACCTCATTCTTACTAACACAGTGAATTAGATAGTTACCAAAGCTCATAATGTTCTATTATATTATTGAAACAAAGATACTCATTAATCTTGTTGCCCAGGTTACTTGAGATATCAAGTCTGGATTCTGCTGGAATGTTATGTTTCCCAGAGAGATTAGCCACCTGCAGGTATATCTCTAGGGACAGCATGGCCCAGTAGTCAGAAAGTAACTTGCTTCCATGGAAACAACATTCCTTTGTTTCCCACAAATGAGACTCTCAGGAGGTATCTCTTAGGTAAAATACAATACTTGGCTAAGATTAAATTTCAAAGGAAAGACTCAAAATCACCCACTGGGGTCATAACTTCTGTCACTTTTATTGAACCTGTCATTGGTGGTAGGGTTGGTGAATACTCAGGAGACTTGACTCTCTGGACTGGCATGTGCTGTCTAGGACCTGAGACTAAGCAGTGTTGCAACACCTATGCTCTGGCTCATTGGGTTTACCCAGGTCAGCTAACAGGGAAGTGAAGATGGGTAACCACCACACCAGAGAACCGAGGGTGCCTACCATGGCAAGCAGGAAAATCCCATCCATCAGGCAGGTGGAATCTAAGCCCCCTCTAGATTTAGAGGTAGAATGGACATCACAATCCAAGGGCTGACAAGATAGAGGAATAAAATATGGATTAGAGTGGGCTTACAGATATCCTACTATAGAACTATTGTGACTCAAACAATGCAAGAAATTTTATCCTTGATGTGGAGACAGTGGCCACAGGAGTTGCTGAGGGCTGAGAAGGGAAAGAAGAGATGTGATGTGGGGGCATTTTCGGGACTTGGAGTTGTCCTGAATGGTATTGCAGAGACAAATGCTGGACATGACATATCCTGCTTTATCCCACTGAATTGCCTGGAGGAGAGTGTGAGCTACAATAAACTATAATCCATGCAATGTAGCAGTGCTCCAAAATATATTCACCAAATGCAATGAATGTGTCACAGTGATAAAAGAGGTTGTTGATGAGGAAGTAGTGGGGGGATGGGTGTAGGGTATACAGGAAACTCATATTTTTTAATGTAACTTTTTTTGTGATCTATGTATCTTTAGAAAAAAACTAGGGAAAAAACAACAACCCATTTCTGAAAAAAAAAAAAGAATGATTCATAGTACAATCATCAACATGGACCCAAGAATGGTCCTTCCTCCTTCACCAGTCCCTGCCACTGTACTTAGCATTCTTGCTCTGCCATTAGAAGTTGTGGCAGAACTCCCCAGGATGGGAATTGGATATTCTTTCAGTTATCCTGTAGATCTCCACCCACCATGACAGTGCCCCATAAACACTTGAACACATTTATATGACTTATAGTTACGCCCCAGGTGAAACTCTTCCCATGCCTCCTCCATCACATTTTATATAAGGTGTCAGATAGTGCCTCTCTCTCAATCTTTTGAATATGAATATCCAGTTCTACAAGCACCATTTGTTGAAGAAGCCATTCTCTCCCAGTTGAGTAGGCTTGGTGGCCTTGTCAAATATCAGTTGAATGTATGTGTATCTATAGCAGAACTCTCAGATCAGTTCCACTGATCAGTTAGGCTATCCTTGTGCCAATAACATGCAGTTTTGACCACTGTAACTTTGCAGTATTAGGTCGGTGCAAAAGTAATTACTGTTTTCCATTGTTTATGTTTCTTATTTGATATTGGCATATATTCTTAAATAAATGTGGTTATGTTACATACATCATTTTAATGTGCATTTCTCACTTTATTTTTTGCTAAGAACTTATTACTTGCTGTTGATATTTATTTTAAACTGTGGAAATGATGTTAGCAAATTTGATAAATTTTCTTATGTGAGTTCAGAATGGTTTGTAAAGCAGCAGAGACAACATCAACAACACATTTGGCCAGGAACTGCTAGTGAACGTACAGTGCAATGGTGGCTCAAGAAGTTTTGCAGAGGAGACAAGAGCCTTGAAAATGAGGAGCAAGTGGCCAGCCTACATAACTTGACAATGACCAATTCAGAGCAGTCATTGAAGCTGACGCACTTACAGCTACATAGGAAGTTGCCAAAGACTCAAAATTGCCCATTCTGTGGTCACTGAGCATTTGAAGGAAATTGGAAAGGCAGAAAAGCTCTATAAGTGGGTGCCTCATGAGCTGACCAAAATAAATTTTTAAAAAGTCATTTGGAACTGTCATCTTATTTTATTCTATGGAACAACACTGAAGCATTCCTCAGTCGGATTGCGATGTATGACAAAATGTGAATTTTATACAAAAACCAGTGATAACCAGCTCAGCAGTTGGACCAAGAAGAAGCTCCAAAGCACTTCATAAGTCCAAACTTGCATCAAAAAATGGTCATGGTCATTGTTGGTGATCTACTTCCAGTCTGATGCACTACAGCCTTCTGAATCTCAACTAAACCTTTACGTCTGAGATGTATACTTGGCAGATTGATGAGATGCACAGAAAACTGCAATGCCTATAGCTGGCATTGGTCAACAGAAAGGGTTCAATTCTTCTCCATAACAGTGCCCAACTGCATGTCTCACCACCAGTGCTTCAAAAGTTGAATGAATCAGGCTATGAAGTATTTCCTCATCAACCATAATCACCTGACCTCTCCCCAGCCACTTCTGGAAGCATCTCAACAACTTTTGCAGGGAACACACTTCCACAACCAACAAAGTGCAGAAACTGCTTTCCCAGAGTTTGTTGAATCCAAAGCATGGATTTTTATGCTTATGGAATCAACAAACTGTTTTCTCATTCACAAAAAAATGTTTTGATTTTAATGGTTCCTATTTTGATTAATAAAAATTTTATTTTTATTTCTCCCTCTTCCCCCTGTTGTCTGCTCTCTGTGTCCATTTTCTGTGTGTTCTTATGTCTGTGTTTGTATTCTTGTCAGTGGGACCAGGAATCTGTGTCTCTTTCTGTTGTGTCATCTTGAAGCATCAGCTCTCTGTGTGTGCAGTGCCACTCCTGGGCAGGCTATACTTTTTTGCAAGGAGTGGCTCTCCTTGAGGGGTGCACTCCTTGCATGTGGGGTTCACCTATGCAGGAGACACCCCTGTGTGGCATGGCACTCCTTGTGCACATCAGCACTGTGCATAGACCAGCTCACCACATGGGTCAGGAGGCCCTAGGTTTGAACATTTGACCCCTTATATGGTAGGTGGATGCCCTATCAGTTGAGCCAAATCTCCTTCTCTGAGCCTAGTTATAAGAATTTAAAATTCACAGTCTAAAACTGCAATTCCTTTTGCACTTACCTAATATGTTTTTAAATTAGGTAGTGTGAGTCCTCCTATTTTGTTTTTCTTTTTCAGTATGTCTCTGGCTACTTGGTGCCACTTGCTCTTCCAAATAAATTCCACAGTTAGCTTTTCCAATTCAGTAAAAAATAGTTTGGTAATTTTTATTGTGATTGCATTAAATCTGTAACTCAGTTAGGGTAGGATATACTTTTTAGTGAAGTTTAGTCTTCCTGTGCATGAACAGGCAATATTCTTCCATTTAGGTCTTTTTGATTTCCTTTAACAGGGTTTTATAGTTTTCTGCCTAAGAGCCATTTACATCTTTAGTTAAATTTGTTCTTAGGTATTGGAGACTTTTCATTGCTATTGTAAATGACTTTTTTTCCTTGATTTCTTCATTTTTCTTCTTTCTTAATATAAGTGTTTAGGGTTATTATTTTCCCTCTCAGCCTTTGCTGTAACCCATAAGTTTGTTTTCTATAGTTAATTTTTTTTACTAATTTTTAAAGAAGTTTTGGTCTCATTTTCATTCATCTCAAGATATTTACTAATTTCTCTTACAATTTTTTCTTTCATCCACTATTTAGGAGTGTGTTGTTTAGTCTCCACACATTTTTTAATTTTCTCTTCCCAAATAGTTCTGATTTCCAACTTTATTCCAGCTTCAAGGTGCTTTGAATAATTTCATTCCTTTTATTTCATTGAGACCTCCTTTGTGACCCATTATGTGGTCTATCTCAGAGAAAAAGATCTGTGAACATTGGTTTAATCCACTGATTTGGCATGCAGTGTTCTGTATATGTCTGTTAGGTCCAGCTGGTTTATAATATTGTTCAAATTCTCTCTTTCCTTGTTGATCTTCTGTCTAGTACTTCTATCTAATGATGTGAGTGTTACATGAAATCTCCAACTAATTATTTTAGAGATATCTATTTCTCCCTTCAGTTTTGCCAAGTTTTGCCAGAGTTTACCTCATGTGTATTGGGACACCTTTGTTAGCAGCATAGCCATTTATGAGTTACTCCTTCCTGGTGGATTGTCCTTTTCTTAGTATATAATGACCTTCTTCTATGTCATATAACACTTTTGAATTTAGAGCGTTTTTTTTGTCTGACACCATTAAAACTGCCCATGCTCTCTTTTGGTTGATGTTTGCATGGAATATCTTTTTCTAACCTTTCACCTTCAGATGGTCTGTTTCTTTGGGTCTAAGCTAAGTTTTTTGTAGACAGCATATGGATGGCTCATGTTTTTTTATCCATTCTGTCAGCCGATTTCTTTTGATTGTGTGTTTAATCCATATATTCAATTATATTATTGATAATACATTATTTACTTCCACCATCTTATTGTTGGCTTTTATCTTATTTTCTTCTGTCTTTTCAATCTGTTGGTTTTCCATTCTCCATTGAAGTCCTCCCTTCTATACTCTCCTCCAAGCTTCTCTTTCTTTCCTGTTGTTAATCTCCCTTTATTGCTTGCTACAAAGTCAGACTCTTTTAGTTTATGTTGGTGCATATTTTAAACTCATTTTTCTATTTGAAGAACAAAATTACTAAATAATGAATTCTTGGTTTGCATTTTTTTTTCTTTCAGATTGTACAAATCTTTTTATTTCCTTGGTTAAATTGTTCCTAGATATGTATATGGGGATGAGGGGGAGGAAGGGGAGGGGGGGAGGGGGTACTTGTTAAGTCTTGTTCCCCAGAATTTTGCTGAATTTATTAGCTTCAGTAGGTTTGAAGTTTTCTGTGGTAATTGCATAAATCATCACATTATCTGCTTCTTTACCATTTTGGATATTCTTTATGGCATTTTCTTGCCTTGAAATTTTTTCTAGTACTTTTGGTATAAAGTTTATTAACAGTGATGGAAGCAGACATTCTGTCTTTTCACCCTCAAGTGTTATAGTAATACTTTAAATACTCTCTTAAAGTGGTGAGTTATTTTCCTGGGCTGCTTTTGGATATTCCTCTGTCAGCTTTTAGCAGTTTGAATTTGATGTATTAAATGGTAGTCTTTTTTTTTTTTTTGCTTATTGTATGTAATATTGTATTGTAATCCTGGGTCTTTAAAATTGTTTTTTCAATTTGTGTGTTTTTCTTTGTGTGTGTGTAGCAGCATTGTTTTTGGTTTTATTTTTCTGAAATTTATTCCTTCCATTCCTTTTTTTTAGTAACTTGTATAACTTGCAAAAATGTGTTTGTGAAATCTCCCTTACACAATGCACCAATTTTTATCTCTATTCTTTGGTTTTAGCCTTTTATTTTATTTTTTAGAAATAGGTCCCTGAGTTTCTTACATTTGTGCATAGTTTGTGCATAGGTGGTCAGCTAATTATGAGAGCAAATGGTTGTGCCCTTAGTGTACTGTCATCTGCTTATGGAGCTTTGTATAGATTGGGGAATATATTTGAAGTTGCAGGCAGTTTTCAAGTCTTCCTTTGCTTTAAATTTTCTTTGGGCTCTTTCTACCTTAAAATACTTTTTTGCTAAAGAAATAACAGCAGTGTTACTTTTTCACTTGTCTCCTTACTTGCTAAATGATAACCTCTGAATTGTAATTTTGATGATGTCAGTGTTTGACAATGATGATAAAGAGTGGGTTTTTAATTTTTCTGCCCACATCCCTTTTTTATGGTATTTTGAATGTGATTTGTGTACAGTATTTGGTATTTTTATTTTATGGAAACAGTTTATTCAACTGAAGAATTACTGTTAAATTATTTCTGTAATTATTTCTTTACTTTCTTATTCACTTATTAAAAACCAAATTGCATCCTTTTGTGTTCTTACTCATTCTTTTAAAATATCTGATTTTTAAGTAAACAAATTAATCGTAAGTAATATTTTTACTTAGAAACATTGTATTCAGAGATGTTTTTTTAAATTATAGAATTATATTTCACAGGCATCCTGGCTGACTTCAAAAGTTAAAATAGCTTATAAAATAAATTTTTATTATTTTATACTTTGACAAATTTATTTTCATGTGTAAGTAAAATGACTTTATCCTTGCCTTTGAAGCAATCACCATCTTAAAAAGAACAATTCTAAAATGTCTCTAGGGTTTAAAATTTCTCTTTCATATTCTGAACATAATATTTTAACATTTCTAAGGCAAACTGTTAATAATGGGGTGTATATGGAAACTTTATGTTATGCACGATTTTTCCATAAACCTACAACTTCTGTAGATATAAAGTACAAAATAACTATATCCCTCAATTTTAACTGAATAACTGTTGTTGGAGCAAATTATTCTAGGATATTAACTGAATTGTTTCAAATTTTTAAAAATAGCTGAACTTTAACATCTAAGTTAAATATAGTATGCCAATATTCTAGAAAGCTTAAAAATATATTAATGTTTAAATAATCTTTCAACAGTATTTATTTTTGATATGTTGTTATTAGAATCATGTGGAAACTATTAAATTATTGTTTGCCTATCCCCGTATTTCTTAATTATTATTGCTGAGAAATTTGTTTTCTTTTTCAGTAAAATAAAAGAAAGTCTCCTCAGAGCAGTTTGTGACTCTAAGGCTATAATCTAAGCAGAATTATTCATCTTATTTCATTGTGTAATTCATCCCATGAAATAACTTTCCTCTAAATTCAGTACTATGGTAACTTCTCCCTCAAAATATTCTTCCAGTATGATCATATTCTCTAATTAGCTGAATTTGGGGAAACTTACCTCTATATCTCTTTATAAATCCTTAGTGGAGAGATGCTATATTTCAAATGTCTTTAGACATATGAGTGGAATCTGTGGAATCTGTTTCTTGAAATATATTCATAGAGTTAGTAATTTTGCCTTTGATTAAGGATTACTATTGTCTTAACAGTTTTAATGGTGATTTTCCTTTTTAAGTTGGTGCTGGGGATTGAACCCAGAACCTTATTAGAGAAAAGCAGGCATTTCGAACATTGAGCTTCACCTGTTCCCCTTGATGATTTTTAAAGACTAATGAATATATAGTTTACCTTTATTAAATGTATATATCTTGGACCAGTGATTTGGTTCATTTTGATTTGTGTCCTTGGCTTTAAATGGTAATGACCATAGGAATGTGTTTCTTCTTTTCATTTTTCAGTTATGATTTTTAATATTCAAATATTTAAATCAAAGTTGAAAATTTAAATTTTAAACCTATTTTTGCTTTCTGTTTCTTTCTAGGAGCTTCAGAGAGATCAGAGTTCACATTTGGCAGACCCTAATGGTGAACAATCTCTGTTTCACTGGACCTCCCCAGTATCTCCAATCAGCTAGCACTAGTATTCAAAATCAGAAGGGACATTCCACCCTGCCTAGTAATTCATTAACAGAGGGATCTGCTCTCAGTCCCTTCACCTCTCACACGGCTACCTCAGGTGGACAACAAGTCATTACTCTTACCAAAGAGAGCAGCAAGCCGTCAAGAAATACATCCTAAGTGCCTGATAAGAGCAGGCACAGTGAAGGGTCATCCGATGGCTGTGCAGTGTCAAGGAACATCCTAATCATGTTCATCAGCTGATACCAGATGGTTCTTTCAGTCCTAACCATGGAGATTCCATGTCACCAAATTTACTAATTTCAGATGATTCTCGGCTTTCCACCTTGATGATTGGAAAGGCCAGTGACAATGTAGATACCAGACCCTGTGACAAATAACATCTTCCCAGCTATTTGTACAAAAACTGGCGATTCTGTTACCTCTTCACCATCTTCAGCCATTTCCACAGCAACTCCGTCTCCTAAGTCAACTGAGCAGATGACCACACAAAGTGTTCCCAGCCTTAATAGTCCTCATTGTGAGCTACATAGAACCAATGGAGAAGGGGTAGAGGACTCACAGAGCCACAAAGAAACAGATTTCCCTCAAATTAGCTACAAACCTAGTTCTCAGATCATACCATCAGTGTCTGTGTCCATATATTCCAGTTCAGCAGAAGTACTGAAAGCATGCAGGTTAACGTGGGTATGTTCCTCACAAAGTGAAATTGTTGACTAATGGTCCCATTAAAAAATCTCATTTATAATTTGAATCACTTAAGAAATGCAAAGTTCACCAAAGGTTGATATATTTACTTATTTAAAATAACAGCTTAATAAGGTTCTTGGTTATGCTTCAGTCTTCTGGTTATACCTTATCAATGTATGTGATGTGACAAGCATTTGGGTAATCTGAGATATGTCTTTGTGTAATGCATTTCCCTCTTCTGATTTCTAGGATTATAAGTTTCAGTGTGACTGACTTTATTTTGAAGATTGTCACAAAGCTTAAATCATATTTCATAGATAATTGCAAGGCCTGGAAAACCCTACTACTCATTTTCTTTTCTGGAAGTTGTTGGAGTTTCGAGTAGATATGAATCTCATTGATTATTAATATTCCACTTTGTTTATATTTGAAAAAACATTTTGTCTCATTTGATGAGGTAATAAAATGGGCACAGAGGAGGGGAAAACAGAAAGAAAACATGAGAGGTCTGTTAGTCATTCTGAAGAGAACAGCCATGTTCAGCCATTTCTGTGGCTACATGGATTATTCCAGAAAGTGTATCTCTCAGTTTACTAAAGATACCCACCTCCCACCCCAAAAAGGAAGGGGAAGGAAAGAGGAAAGATTGTAGAAAGGAAGGAACAGTTTATGAAAAATTGGGGTAAAAATTATTTTGAGGCTGAGAAAGAACCAGTAAGAAATGGTATTTGTCATGTCAGGTCCATATTGATTCTTTCAATAATATCTGTACTAAACAGAAGTCTGAAAGTAAAAAGAAGTGATAAAGAAACATAGACTTTATGATTTAATGTCCCTGATTAAGAAACTTCATGAGGAAATATAATTAATTGTACATGAGTTTTATCTGTAAAGTAACTTTTCATTTCTCTACCAAATGATAAACTTGGAATTTTAAAGAAAGCTATATTTAAAAAGCACTTTTTAAAAGAAGTTTTAAAATATTGACTAATTTCTCCAATAACAAATAAACTAATGATTAAGAAGTTTTCAGAATGGGTTAAACTGTTAATCTTTTCCAAACCTGAGTTTTTCTTCACCTTCATTTTTTTCTCACTGAATAATTCTGGTGAGGTTCACTATTTTGTCTCCAACAATTTTAGGCATATACATGTTAAAAAAATAGTCTATTTCTCTTGTCAACAGGGCTTTCCTTTTGAATTAGGGTAATAGTATATTTTAAGGGAGAAAGATTGATATTTCCCATAGATTAGTGACTTTCACAAAAATTCCTAATTTCTGACTTGGCCATAGGTAGTAAATATTTGACATATTAAAAAACTGCTAGATAAGATATAGCACTATTTATTCTGAGTATTCTGTCCCTATATTCCTAATTTGTCTTTTTTAAACTAGCTCTCATTTGTTTCATCTTGCTTGTGCAGTCAGTGCTGTAAATTGAAAGTATATGAATTACAGCACCTAAGATTCTCACAATATTCAAGTGATAGAAAACTTGAATTTGGCTCCCTTCTATTTGCTACATCTTTATAATACAGACATTTGCACTTTCCATTGATTTAATTTTCTATGTAACCACTTTTTTCTATCACAGAAATGTACAAACTGCAGTGACTATCCTGTTTATGCTTTCTAGTCTCATTTCTCATATCATGGATGTTGAATAAGCTTCAATTTTGGTAGCACGTAAGTTAGCATAAACATGTTTTCAAGTACAATTTTAACACTGGATCATTCTCAAAATCACTTCAAATAGTTTTTATGATATATTGCATCTTAACTGCTGACTATAAACAAGCTTCATGTAATCAAACAAATGAACCATATTTTGTTTAAAATATAAAAGTGACACGTGTCATAGGCAGTGAAATCAGTTTCTTTATTGTATAAATTATAATTGGCATTTTAATCCCATTAGTTTAATGAAGTTACTTGAATTATTCCTTTATCAGGTACAGTGCAGCATTTTTCTGTTTGTTAAAAACAAAACACCTGTGCAGTTTATAATTTAGGTCCATTATGTATTTAAATTTCAAAATTTAATGTGTATCATACCTAACTCTAAAAATTACATGATCATCATGCATTGTGAAGAGATGTTGAAATTTGGGTAGTGCTTTAGCTTATATTCTTAATTGTTAGTTATAACTTATTTAGTTTAATAAGCAATTTCACACTCTTGTATTTATAAAACAAAATTCAATAATTCAAGTGGTTGAATGCCTAACTCCCACATGGGAGGCTCTAGGTTGGGTTCCCCTTGCCTTGCCTCCTGAGAAAAACAAAAAACAAGCAAAATAAATCAAACCAACTCAAGGAAGCTGAGTGCTGGCTTTAGAATCCATCACAATAGTTTTTGTTCTGGTTTAAGAAGGTAATAACCATCCAGGACAACTCCAAGTCCTGAAAATCCTCCCACATCGTATCTCTTCTTTCTCTCCCTATCCTCAGCAGCTACTGTGGCCACTTTCTCCACCTCAATGCGGAAGGAAGGAAGGAAGGAAGGAAGGAAGGAAGGAAGGAAGGGAGGGAGGGAGGGAGGGAGGGAGGAAGGAAGGAGGGAAGGAATTTTTATAGTAATAACCATTTAATAAAATATATATGTAGCAGAGCTATATCTAACTTCATGGGGAAAATTAAATATTTCATTGAGAGTTAATATCTAATGAAATTAATGGAAAAAACAAAAAAGGTAATAACATTCTTGAGTCAAAACTTTCAAGCCTTTGTTTTCATTAGCACAATGAAAAAGGGGTAGCAAAACTGACAAAGAGACAAATTTTACTAATGGTAATATTGATATCTAGACTTTTGGTGCAAGTTATTGTTTAAATATTTATTGGTGAAAACCAAAGGGTAAAAGATATTAAAGGAAAAATTGGGGTCCATATTTGTTCTTTAGGTTACAGAATAAATTGGAAAATTATGGGTAGAGTGTAATTTTGTCATTCATTTATATGAAATGTAGATAATGTATTTTGTTTAATTTTTCTTAAATGATGTAAGAACTCAAATTATTTTAAAAATTATCAAATGTTCTTAATTACGAGTCCAAATATCCTGTAATTACAGTGTATTTGTAAATGCCCTATAATTAAACTGGGATTTAATTTAGGCTTTCTTATTTTTCTCTTAGTTTTCAAAATAAATATACAGCCCTTGTTTCTTCTAATTTTTAAAAAAGGAATCTTGGTAAAAACAGTTTGTCTAACAGCAGCATTTTGTTGGATAAATGTCCACCTCCAAGGTTACAGTCTACACCATACTCATCCTTGCCAAAGGACACATTGAATCTACTCACACCTGGTATTTATGTGAGCCCCAGTTTCTTAGAAATAAATGAAATCAGTGTTGGAATTTAATATCTTTAGAAAATAGAATACACTAATTATATATGTATGTATTTAAATCAGAGAGTATGCATGGACATATCTTGAAAATTTTGGGGTAAATATGTAGTATTCAAGGGATGAGAATACCTGTCATCAATCCTCAGGCAAAATTCCTAATTGTATTTTTTTTAAAAGATTTATTAGAACACAGGCATGTATTTTATTTTAATTTACATGGAGTGTGTATGGTTGTTTTCATTCAAAATATAATGGAAGTCTACTTAAAGAACTCTCTGAAAATACTTAAAACAGTTAAAAATTTTAAGTATAACTTTGTGAACCATAATATTATAATGAGAGATGGATAATACCATTTAAAAATAAATCAAATTTTAAAATGAATTTATTCACCAGAGACATTTTTAGGCCTATTATATCATAATGATGAAAGTAAGGTCTCTTAAATAGTGTCTCTTAAATCAAGAGATAATGATAAAATATTAAAATTTATACCAATAAAATATCAATTGTTAGCATTCATTGTAGATTTTACAATGCCAGATGGATGAGAAAATGAATATGGAGTTGCTATTAATAATAAAGAGTCATTTTTCTGAGATCTAACAAAATATTTAATTTTGCAGTTGGAAAATAAATGTGATGCTTTCTTTCCTCCATTACATCAATTTTGTACAAATCCTAACAACCCTGTTACAGTAATCCCTGACCTTGCTGGAGCTCTTAAGTTAGGTAAGCTTTTAAAAGTGATAAAAAGTTTGTATGTTTTCTCTATTATCTTTTTTCTATTAAATATTTTTAAATTTACATATGCCATTCATACATGAACATAATTGTATAGTAAAAATTGTGAACTTACAAGAGAGTCATGCATATCATCATACAGGACTTTTTTTCCCCCAGGATTTTCAGTTTTTATTTTGATGGTGTCTCCCCACACCCCTCTTCCCTTATATATATAACATTTTAAGCATATGATATAAATAGAAAAAGGTGAAATTATTGCTGAAATTTTAGAGGCATTTAAAATGTTTAATTTCGTATAAACTATGCAAAGTTAGTGCTTTTTATCAGATAATAGAAGTTTTGAACATAGGAAAAAGATGAAATTAGACCCTACTTATAAATACTATACTTCTTCAGAGTACTGAAGCATTATGGTTAGATCCAGGGTTTCAAGGGATTGTTTTGCAAATTTGAGCATCACATGATTCAGTGAAATCTTTTAGGAAATGTCTGGAGCTCCATGAAGTGTTATTTCTTTTTTATTTTTTTAATACTTTTGAAATACATTTACAAATTTAATTGTAGTTACTAACAACACTTATTTATCTATGAAGATCTTGGACTTCACCAAAACTTTGGTAGGAGCTAACAATGAACATATGGTAGAAGGACACAGTTGCTGCAACCAGTAGATGAAAACTGGGACCCTACTGGAACAAAGAAAATATGGTGTTGTGAAAGTAATAGATCTCATACTACAATTGCTGAATATGTACAGTACCAGGCTGCCTCATTTCAGGAGTCTTTGAGAGTAAGTATTCAATATGGAGATTTTTATTGGAGTTGTAAAAGGGCACATGACCGCTGCAATATATTTGTTTTATGCATATAAATTATACATAAATTTTATAATTTGCAAACTTATTAAACAAGACTTTCACAAACTTTAACTTGATTAAATACACATGATTATATAGAAATAAAAATTAGTCTTAACAAGGCATCTCCCTCATTTGTGTAATATTTCTATTTAGATGGATAACCCATTTCTATTTAATATTTGCTGAATATCACTTGTAATTATGAAAGGAATTATGTGTGCATCTCACACATACAGGCATGTTTCCATTGTTTTTAATCTGAAAGACACTTCACCAAAAGCATTAGTATCGTAAGATGAATCTCAGTGGGAAAAGTAGAAATTTTACAGAAATGTCTCATAATTTGTGGGGAATAAAAATTATCAAAAAAGCATAACCATAGGATTGTTATTAAAGACTCAATAGACAGTAAATAGGTTTAGAATTACGAACCTTGTGAAATCTTTTGCAAGTAAAGTATCTATTGTGATTTTCCTATTAAATATATTTTAGTTTGTTTTTTCAGATCTCTATTAAACTATGAAACAGAACTTCTGAATAGTATCACAGATTTAAAGTTGCAGAAATGTTATTTCTTAAATGCTCATCTTTATTGTTTTAAACTTCATCAAAATTTTATAACTGAAATGATTAAAACCTTTAAATTTTTAATCTGCTACTAGTTTATGTTTAGAAAATGTTTGAAAGTCAACCCTCAGTTCACATTTTTTAATCTGGTTGAAATAATTAAAGCAAATATTGTGTTCTTTTCTGAGTGATACTTAATAAAAGCTGTTAATGTAATTTTTTGTGAGTGGTAGAGTTCCCATTTTTTAAAAAAATGTTAATTGTTCTACTTTTGAGGTGCTTCAACTACAGGATTATGTATTGTCAGAAAAGAATAAGCAGCTATCAGCGATTAAGGTAAATTGTTTTACAATATTTGGAACTGAAAAAAGAGAAAAAATATTTTATTATCTTTTGCAGCAATCAACATTTAATGTGAAAAACTTCACAGATATTAAGGAAGTATACATTTTTTATTTTTTTTAAATTTATTTCTTCCACACCCCACCTCCCCATTGTCTGCTCCCCTGTCCATTTGCTGTGTGTTCTTCTGTGTCCTTGTTAGGCCTCAAAGCAAGGCCTTTATGGATAACCAGAGATGGCATGAAGTAAACTTCAACATGAGAGCTAGGCAAACTCACATTTATTACATCCGCAGAGGTAAGGAGCCAAGGCCAGTCCAAAGTGACTCAGACCTGACTCTCTGTGCTGCAGTTTCACCCTTGCTTAAATATCCAAGTTATTACTTAGCATTTGCTTTATTAATTAGTTTTTATACATATGAATGAACACACATAGTTGGTATATAATTGTGTGATTAGTATGCTCAGGAAATCATGCTTGCACATACATTCATGATCAAGAAAGGGGTGGATAACTCCTCCCCTGGGTGGGAATTTTACTATGTTAATTAAGCAAGTTGAAGTGAGGACAGCAAGGGGCTGTTTCTGTGCAGGTCCGGCCAACTGGTTGAAGCTGATTTTCATACTTCATTGCTTCAACAGGATATTCTTGACCACCAAAAGTGGAATTTGGCCCAAAGAGAGGGTTGCATTTCATTACCTTCTGATTTACATACAATTCTTTTCTTTGTATCATAGTAACAGGGAGAGAAACAAGTTACTTTCAGGTATTTGGTCATCCTACATCCATCATCCTCTTGCATTCTCAGCAACACCGTAATCTGTGTCTCTTTTGGTGCGTCATGTTGGTGCATCAGATCTTTGTGTGTGTGGCACCACTTCTGGGTAGGCTGGGCTTTATTTGCATGGGGTGGCTCAATGTGGGGCACCCTCCTTTTGCGTGGGGTCCCCCCTATGCGGGGGACACCCCTGCGTGGCACAGCACTCTTGTGCACATGAGCACGGAACATGGGCCAGCTCCACATGGGTCAAGGAGGCCCGGGGTTTGAACTGCAGACCTCCCATGTGGTAGGTAGATGCCCTATCCATTGGGCCAGGTCCACTTCCCAAGTAATATGCTATTACATATAGCATAATCTTTTTTCCCCTTAATTATTTTTACATTTCTCTTTCTTTTCACATACTGTTTTCATTTTTCATATCTTCTTAAATTTCACTTGCTATCACTGTAAAGAAAATTGATGTCATTTAGAAAACTTTTTCAAAGTAAATTTAGAATAGGCACATACTTCCCTTATAAATTATCCTATTACCTGAGGTTTATATTAACTTTATGACTGATGGGAAAGTTTAAGTAGTATGTTATTGAGCTTTGAGTTTTCTTGAGTTTTTCTTTAATGTGACCATTAAAGATATTTTCATATGAAATCAGCCTATAGAAAATTAGTTTCTGAACAAACACTACTCATGTAGAAATCAGCACTTATTCATGTGAATTAGGAAATGATATAATATTCTAAGCAGGAATATTTTTGCTTGAACTATAGGAAGAAAATGAGAAAAGAACTCATCAAAAAGACTATTTGGATAATGAATCCACATCTTCACATAAGTATGTAACTTTTGGGGTCCATCATGATTTCCATTAAAAGGCATGAATTTAATATTTTCTCTCTTTTTTTTTTAATATCTGGGAAGAGGAATATAGAACCCTTTAAAACCATAAAGTCTGGGACCAACATTGACCTTTCAAATGATAAAAAGTAAGTAATTTCATCAGTAATATTTCCTTGAACTAGAGCAAAGAGAATTAAGGACTGGAAATTGTCTAGTTTCATACTCTTTCATTCCCAGTCATTATTCTTTCACTTTATAAAGCTTTATCTAAAAGTTGTTGTAGTCTTAAATTATTTTAAAACATTCTGCAATTAGGCTTTTTCTTATTTCTTATGAATATAAAATCCCTCATTATATGTTAAGTATAAAATAAAATATAAATGATTTCATCCATTTACTACATTCCTTTTTTAGTAATTATTTTTACACAGTATTTGTTAGAAATTTTTCTTGGGAATATATTGAATAGTCCAGTACTTTGTGAAACTGCAGTAGTAAAATATTTATAGATTTAATTGCTTTTCTGATTGGAACATGAGATTTATGAGGAAATGGCTACACTGTATCTCACAGATGTTTATGCCATGATTTTACTTTTAATCTACTATTTAATTTCAGCTAGAGAATACAGCTACATGAGTTGACCAAATTTCCTGCTGTTGCTCATGTGGTGTCAGCAGGAAATGTTTTAAGCCATGTGGGTCATACCATACTGTGTGTGAATACAGTTCAACTCTTCATGAAGTTCCAGGGAGTCAAACACCAGGTGATTTTTGAGCTAACATATCTTGTACAATTGAAAAATTAGTTTATCAAATGTGAAATATACAGGGAAAAAACAGATTCTTTCCATTTATAGTGAATGAAGTTCTTGTAATAGCTATATTACTTAACATATGTAAAAATGTTGAGTTAGTTTTGTAATTTAGGTTAGAGTGTGCTTTTATCCTTTTTACATATAATGACCTGAAACAGAAAATTGTAAACTAGAAATGGGTGTGTCATTAGGGTACTGACTGAATGAAGCCACTTATGACTTTATAGAACAAATCTTCTTCCTGTTTATTGCAAGATAATTGTTTTTCCAGAGATTTTCCATCACATTTGAAATAATTTATTGTGTATAATCACAATGTCATGACCAGCACTTAAAATCTGTGATATACTTATATTTTGTTCTCTATTATGTTTCATTTTTCTAAAAATGTAATTCACAATTCCCTAATGTGTAAGTTAGCAAACTTGTTCCGTAAAATCATATAGTAAATTCCTTAAGGCTTATAAGGCAAGAGGTTAAATTGAGGGCATTATGTAAGTCCTAGCATGTAAAACAAGAGAGAAATCTCATTTCCTGAATTTGTATTGGTAAGTATCAAAATACAATAGCTGAGTGTAGTTTTTCTGGTAAAAGTTCTTGTTTAACTTTAAACAGCATAGGAAGCATACCAGGCAGGTTCATGTTACTTATACTAAAAAATGTCATGTTATGATTTTGTGTTGGGTACTTTTCTAGATTAGTTCTAACTTGCCTAGTAATTTGTGGTTGAATTGATTAAGAAACATTATGAAGCATGTCACAAAAAAAAGGTCAATTAGTGGATAGTGACATGATGAATTTTTGGTCTTATTCAGAAAAACTAGATTCTCAGTCCACAGCTCAGAAAATTGCAATAAAACGTCACTGTTGCTGTGTGATAGGGCAAGTCAGGTTATTGAGCTTCACATTTCTGATAAAAAATCATGGAATTAATGGCTAAGTCCATAGGAATGACATAAGAATTTTTTGGCTAATGAATAATATGTATAACAATAGGCTTTATATTTTGTAAAAGTTTTATAAATGCTTCCATTAAGGTTTTTTCACCATCAGTTGTAAAATATCTTTAGAGTCTTGCCACTCTATTAGAGAAAGAAGCAAGACTACCCAGAGTGGGCATCCAGAATTCCTTCAGTTATTGAAAGGATCTCATCCACCAAGACAACAACCCATGAGCACCTGAACACATTCATGTTCCATAGGGGCATGCCCCCACCACTGCCCCCAGCAGTGACCCTCCCCTGCCACAGTTGCAACCCTTCTGCAATCCAAAACCTCCCCCAAAACAATGCCAAAAAATAAAATAAAATAATTTAAAAAAATTAAAAACAAATATTGCTTCGTTTCTTTCATCATTGTAAGATGCTCCCTTAGAACCTATTCTCCTGCATATGAATGCAATCTTCCTAAACTTTATAATCCCTGGACCTTTATTTCTTGACTCTGAGAGAGTTTTTCTAGGTTGTTATTCTAAGCTATTTCCTCTTTGGGTGGACCTGGGCACTCCCTGTGGTACAGACACTGGCTGCTTTTGCCTTGTATCTAGATGTGAGTTTTAGAGGTTATGCTCTATCCCAGGCTCCTGTATCATGGATGCTCCTAGCATCCTGG
This sequence comes from Dasypus novemcinctus, assembly GCF_030445035.2. Taxonomy (NCBI): domain Eukaryota; kingdom Metazoa; phylum Chordata; class Mammalia; order Cingulata; family Dasypodidae; genus Dasypus; species Dasypus novemcinctus. The sequence continues at coordinate 3,779,706 of NW_027261977.1, read as the reverse complement.
CCTGCACACTTATAAAAGGCCAAATCATAGAGGCAAACAAAAGGGTACCGACAGCTTATCTGCATGGCTGTTTAGCACAGTGGGCATGCAACTGTGTAGGTACATGCAGAATATTAATGGGTATACCAATAAAATGCATTTGTCTTTCTAGAACACCCTTCCCAAAGCATCAGAATTGGAGTACTCCCATCTCCAAAGTTCAGATATTACTGAAAAGCTAGAGTAATCTGCAAGAGGCGTCACCCATCAAAAACCTGGCTTGCCTAGGTTTTTGCCAGACTCCACCCTCAGCTCATGGTATTGTGTTCCTCAGGGCACACCCCTGTGTTGTTAGAATTGGCGAGTGTAACCTGGAGGCAGGGACTTCTAGTCCACGGTACACACCCTGATGGAGCTGCTGGTCAGCTATTTGACCGTCAACAAGACTTACTCACCTCTCAGCCTCTCCTCTCTTCTCTGTAACCTGAAGACTGAAACTTATGTCTTCTGCATACCTAGATGTGTCAGCGATGCTCTGAGAGCCCCAGGAAACCACGAGGCCAAGAGGTTCAGCTCCTGCTAGTTTGCACAGAGAACGACACGTTCTATGTAGCTCCTGCCCACACCCCCAGCCCAGCAATCATTCTGGACATCGTATTTAGTGGGTACCCCAGCACTGCTCTGAGCCCCACCTAGTCCTAAGCCTAATGGATATTCAAGCCCATGGAAAAGCAAAGCAGTTTCCATGAAATAGAGACAAAGCCCCAGGGTGCAGCCCCAGAAAGGCGTCCCAAAGCCAGCCACAGTGTTTCAGCAAGAGCTTTTTGTTTTCATTTTTTGCATCCTAAGAGAAAGGCAGTGGGGATCCAGGCAGGTCCCACCCTCTCTCAAGGAAGAGGACGGCAACCGGCAAACAGGATTGGCCAGGCTGCCCACTTGTGAGAACAAGGGGCAAAAGGTCCCCGTCGTGGCAGGGCTGGTAATGGCCACAACATCAGATACTCAGAAAACGTCTGGGGAGGGGAAGGGCAGGCAGCAGGCACGCCCTGTCAACTTCGGGAGGGTACTGGACTAAGTGAGGCTTCCGAGGCTTTGCCTCTGGCCCCGCCCAGGACTTCTCTCTGAAAGCCTGCCGCGTCCTCTCCATGAGGAGGGCGAGGGACGCGGGCGATCACCTGGGGATCCCCCGTGAACTCGGCGGTCGCTGTGAGGACCAGAAGTTGTGGGAACCTGGCCTGCTGGGGTGTGTCTTCCAGCCATGCAGCTGGATTCGCGTGCTTCATCTGTGCGGCGTGATGAGGACCCCAGATGCAGGCCGACCCTGCGGATTAGGTGGGAGGTTAGAGAGGTGCCTTGCCTGGGTGGAGGGTTCCTGGTCTAGCCTGGGGCCTGGGCGGCCCGGGCGCCGCAGGGAGCCCAGAGACCTGGGATTGGACGGCAAGGGAGGTGCAGCGCGTTCACTGCGTCCATGTCGGCTGTCTAGGGGCTCCCTGCCGGCTGCGCCTTCTCGACGGCCCCTCGCCGCGCCGTCCAGGATCCACCTGCCCGCACGCGCGCGGCACGGGAGGTCCACGCCCCAGGCGTCAGCCAGGTGCCCAGCAGCAGCTGAGAGAGATGGCGTGAGCTCGCTGGTCCCAGCGCACGCCGGCTTGCTGCCGGTGCTGCGCGGTCTGCGGGAAGTGGAAGCGGAAGTCAGCACTTCGAATCCTCGTCTGCGGGCCTCAAGGGCGCTGGAGAAGTTGGCCTCCACAACGCCTTCCCACGACGCAGGCGGGCGGCCCCGGGCTAGCGCTCCCGCGGCAGAAAGCCCGCGGACAAGTCTGAGCCAGCGGCTCGGCAGTGTCCACACCAGCAGGCAGGGCGCGGGCAGCACGCGGCTCAGACCACCCAACACCCTCCGCAGGGTCTCCCTGTAGCTCCGCCAGGACCCCCGGCCGTACCTGGACAGGTCCCAGAGGCAGGCGCTCATGACGGCCACGTCGGGGGCGTGCTCGCCCCGTCGCAGGTGGTCCAGGACGCTCTCCGCGCACCGGGCGCACACGCGGTGAGGAAGAAGAAGCGTACCCGGTGGCGGCCAGAGCGGACCTGGCGGACCTCGCGGTAGTGGGTCCCGTGGTGCAAGCGGCCCCGCCTGCAGCCTTCCAGCCGCCTGTCCGGCTCAAAGCTCCGCTCGCCCTTGGCCTCCAGCTGCCTGAGAGAGCAGGCAGTCCTTCTGCAGCAGGAGCACCGTTACCGGGTGCTTGTACACTGACTCTGGACCGAGTCGCCCGTTACACCCCAAACTTGTTATACAGCAGCTGCGGGACGTCGCAGGCTCGTAGGGAGGCCACGGAGGCTGAGGGCGGATGGCCTTGCGCCCAGCCTGCCTCGCAGTAGGAGGTCTGACCGCTGAGGCGAGGAAGTAAGGGCGAGGTTAGACGGCGCGGGAAGGGCGAGGCCCACTCCTAGGTCTCAGTGCCTTCCTTGTTGCAGGCTGCTCCTGGAGCGCTTGCCTCCTCTTCTGGGGAATTGCTCTCTTGTTGCCTGGTTCTCCTGCAGAGCCACGAGTTGCTGTCCTGGAGCTTGAGGGAGGACTGTCTTTGTTAAGGGGAACGCTGACTGGGTTCCCGTCTGCTGCCAGGATTTCCAAGCAGCGATGGGAAGTACACTGCAGCCTCAGCGAACGCCAGCAGTTCAGATGTATTGTTTTCGTTTAATTAACTCTATAGTCACCTCCTTGTGGATTCACGTGCGCCAGTGAGCGAATCCAAAGCCGTTGGACCCGTTACTGTCTCCCACAGGTAATATCTGGTTAAAAGAAAAACTCTAGCACAATACCACAACCACAGGACATTTTCACCCCCCCCCCCCCCCACACACACACTTAGACATAAAAGCTGTTTTTAGAAATGTTTACAGAAAATTGGCACTGGAAATACCGGGAATTCCTGCCCCATCCTCCTTACACACCCACACACAGATTCCCCTACGTGGCACATACCACAGCAAAGAGCCGTACCACCTCCTTCCCATCCTACCCTTAACACAGGGACATGAAAACATCTCAATTCCATAATTTTGCCCGACGCAGGATTTTGTAAACATGGAGTCACGCATCATCTCTAACATGGGGCATGTCATTTGGTCCCTCTGGCGCTGGTCTGTACAGAGTCATCCTCAGCCCCTGGAGATGCAGCACAAATGGCCACTTTAAGCTCTGCTCACCTGCTTAACTGAATTTCCAAAGTGAGGTTTCTGGCTGTGGGACTAAGGGGTCAATACATTATTTCCTTTCTTTGCTGATTACTCTTCCATGATATTAGGTGCCATGGCACTTTGAAGCAGTCATCATTCAAAAAATCTTGGAGTTCTTTCCAGTGTTTGGCTTTTCAAAAATAACGTGCTATGACATACCTGTGCAGATTTATGGAAACATAGGTTTTCGCATGTCTAGGGTAAACTCCAGACTGCAATTGCTGGGTCGTACGATATTTGCATATTAAGACATTTAACAGAAGCCAAGACTGTTTTTTAGAGAGGTGCATATTTTACATATGTGAGTGATCCCTTTCCTTTTCCCTAAAGTATAGATGTGTGTGAGTTTTCCAAGATAAAAACCCTGGAATCCTTCTGCATGGATATAGGCACGACTTCCTGGTTATATGGACCCTGTTTAGCCTATATCCTTTTCCAGGCATCCTTCTTTATCTAGGATGTGCACATCTTGCCTGTACACACCCCAGACTCCTTGTCCCTGAATAGACAAGTGGGTTCTGCTTGAATCAGCCCCCTGACCCCCCTCTATACTTCAAGGGATGTGAATTGGAATTTCTTGGCAGTATAAATCATGGGTGTTTTGTGTGTGTGTGTGTTTTCCTTTTTGGTAATAATGGAAATGGATGGACAGATACCAGGCATATAAACTCTAGTCTCTTTCTCTTTTGTACAGCACCAGAACCATTGGCCATAGGCGGGGCTGCAGTTCTTACTGTGTGCATGCACACATGGCTTATGCTGGAATTTTAAATTTTAGCAAGTTTACACAAACAGCCCAGATATTCGTGAAGAAACACACAGCCCCCACACGTAGCCCATATCAGTAGCATGGTAAGAACTGTAAAGGTCCCTTGAAATTTAAAGTTCCTGGAACTGGAAATGCCTCTGTCAGCCCTGTCTGTGGGGTGAGAAATAGGAACAGAAGCCAAAGATGATCTAGGCTTCTTTTTTAGAGGTTAAGCTTCCTCCTTTCAAAAAGGGGACATGAAATCTTCTAGAACGTCAAATTCATAGAAAAGGTGATGTCTAATGCTTGTTTGAGGGGCGGGGAAGATCCATGAATTCTGATATCAAATCCTGTGCCTTGACAGTGCTGCTGTGATCCAGAACATTAAATCTCCCATAAAACTGGCGGGGGACAGAGTTGATATAGAGCCAGCAATGTCAATATAGTTATGGCGATGACAGAGATGCTCATGTGGACTCTTACCTGATCATGGGGAGGAATTCCTGGGTGAAACAATGAATATCCATTTACAGTTATGGGCAGGGTCTCCCCTTTGTTGTTCCCATGGACTAGAGTTGCTTCTGGGAGGATATTACACTCTCAGGGAGGAACAGCTGAAGTGTCTGCCCTTGCTGAGGGAGTTTTCCCAGGTGTGGGTCTTTCTGCAGGAGACCGTCCCATTCTTTGAATTTAATGCATTATTAAATGACGACATAGGAAAGGACAGGACCACCAGATGCACAAGCACTGGTTGTGATAGCAACTGTGTGGTGCACCGTACAATAAGTAGGAGACTTCTAATAGAGGGTTTCATGGCCAAGAAGTGTATTCACAGAGGGCATAGAGACCCCACATTTTCCTATGAACCACCTACTGCTGGGCTTGGCACAACACTTAAGCCTGCCTGTAGACAAGAGAGCTATTAACAGAGGTAAAATACCTGGTGTCATCACTAGGAATACCCTGGGGACAACCTTGCATCTGCATACTTGCCATTCCACCTTCTATCCCCAATGGAGAGGCCTGAGTAAAACAAGGAATTCAGCTGAGCCCAGGCAATTATGAGCCAATCTGTTTCTTTCCTATAGATCCCCTTTTCATCTAGTTACAAAAACCAGGTGGCGGACTTGGCCCAGTGGTTAGGGTGTCCGCCTACCACATGGGAGGTCTGTGGTTCAAACCCCAGGCCTCCCTGACCCGTGTGGAGCTGGCCCACGCGCAGTGCTGATGCACACAAGGAGTGCTGTGCCACGCGGGGGTGTCCCCCAAGTAGGGGAGCCCCATGTAGAAGGAGTGCGCTCCGTAAGGAGAGCCGCCCAGCGCGAAAGAAAGTGCAGCCTGCCCAGGAATGGCGCTGCACACACAGAGAACTGACACAACAAGATGACGCAACAAAAAGAAACACAGATTCCTGTGCCGCTGACAACAACAGAAGCGGACAAAGAAGATGCAGCAAACAGACACAGAGAACAGACAACCCGGGTGGGGGTGGGGGGGAAGGGGAGAGAAATAAATAAATAAGTCTTAAAAAAAAAAATCAATGGCACCTTACCACTTCCTCTCAGGAGTCTACATTTCCTGCAAGCTTTTTTTTTTTTTTTTGGCATATTTTTTAACATACTTAGATTACATAAATGTTACATAAATAAGTGTAGCTGATTCCCATATGTCCCACTCCTACCCCTCCCACTATTTCCCATATTAACAACATCCTTCATTAGCGTGGTACTTTTGTTACAGTTGATGAACACATACTGCAGCATGCTACTAAGTGTGGATTATAGTTTACATTATAGTTTAAACTCTCTCCTACACATTTTTGTAAATTATGACAAAATATACAATGGCCTGTATCTGTCTCTGCAACATCATTCAGGACAATTCCAATGTCCCAAAAACACATCAATTTACACCTGTTTTTTTTTGTTGTTTTTGTGGGTGTTTTTTAATTTAATGATTCTTAGGTTACATAAATGGTACAATAAAAAATATAGGGGATTCCCATATGTCCCACTCCCCACACCTCCCACATTTTCCCACATAAGCAATACCGTTCATTAGTGTGGTACATTCATTGCAACTGACGAACCCCTTTTGGAGCACTGCCACTAAGCACGGATTAAAGTTTACATTGTAGACACGTATTTTATAAGTGCCTGATCTCATTTTAATCCTCACAGAAACTTCACAAGGCAGGTACTATTATGATTCATTTTTCACAGATGAGAAGTCTCATTTTAAGAGAGGCAAGTTTACTTGCCTGGGCCCAGAGCTTACACAAACAATCATCCCATTGTTTCTGAAAGTGTGTTCTGCATAAACTAACTGCATTATACTCTTCCCATTTTAACAATAAAATGCTGGGCCTCACCCCAGCTGAACTGCGTCAGTATCTCTGCGGGTGACACTCAGCAATATGCATTTTATCCAGGTTTTTGAGATCAGACTCAATTTTGGGAATGAACTTACTATTCTTAACACACACATGCTGACACACAATTACCACCTATTGATGCAGGCACATAAATAAAAACACATCATTAGCACCTAATAAATTTTTGTTGTAAGCTGCTGACATTCTTGAGGTTGTTTGTTATGCAGCACTATTTCAGAAATAACTAATTAAGAAAGTCTACCTGTGTCCACAGAGTTAAACCAAATTTTTGAAACTGACTCAGAAATCTTTAAATACATTGAATTGCCCAGACTCTTGCTTAGAGACACTGATCTTGACAAGTTGCCCTGTTTAGAACTGTGTTATTAATACAGATTTGGAGAACATTTCGTTTAGCAGTAAAGAGTTTTAAGATTTCCTCCATCTTGTGTTTTGTTCATCCTCATAAGAATACCCAAGATGAAACAGTAATAGGTGAAACTAGTTGAAAATTAAGCACATAAAGGTTTTGCCAACCTGTGAGCTCCTTGTTCACTATGACCTTTGTCTTCTCTTCTGCCTTTTAAAAATGATAACTCAAAATTAACTGGCCTCTCTTTTCTCTCCTCGTTCCTAATGCATGAAATGGTAGGAAACACTGTGCCCCAAAGTACAATTCCATGGCTGCTATACCCCCTCACTCCACCATTAGAGAGCCTGCTTCCCACAGCTAAGTTATCTTTATGCAGCAATTAAAAAAAAAAAAAAAGAACTAAAACAGGGATTCTTCACGTTTTGTGTCCCACGGACCCCTTGGCCAGCCAGATGAAAACCATGGACCCCTCCTCAGAATGTACCCGCAGGGAGTTTTAAGACACTGAACCAGAGTTGGGTCTAACAACTACGGTAAATTCAAAGTAAGGGCGAGTATAAGTGATTTTTCAACATATGCAGCGACTGTAATGCGACCCGCGATGAACACTACTGTAAACTACTGCATACATTCAAAAATGAAGGAAATGCTGAATTTCAGGTACAGGTCAGAGAAAATAAAGGTAATAAATTGAGAGTTTTCAATTCAACTTATGGACCCTCTAATTAAGAACCCCTGGCCTAAAGTGAGGAGTGTCCCTGTCATTGAGGGCGCTTCTCACCTAGCATACAAACACACATGAAGAGTGACGCACTTGACAGTGTTACTGCTCTTCTACTATTATCATTCCAATTTTATCCAAACTCATTCTTTGTTTTTTCACCATTTACTCCTTCCTTCCTTCCTCAGTATTGCAAGGCAACCAAGTTGACAATGCATCTCCTATACCTGACGTGGTGTTGTCCTATCGTGTTAAGTTTACTGCTCGATTGTCTGCAGGCCAAGATAGAGTTCCCTGGAAAACACACACATGCATACACACAGACACGGAGATATCAAAAATGGAATTTATTAAATGAAATTTAAGACCGGGTCTTAACTCTCCATATCCTGCACCGCCTATACCGTGTTCTACTTGTGATGTCTTTAAATTCTAACTCTTACGTTCAAAATGGTCCCTCACCGTCCATGCAATATTACCTGTATTTGTATGGCTGTTGAGAAGAAAAACTTGGATGTGAAAATCAAGGAACACTCTGAAGATTAAAAAAATATCATTGATGAGACACTGGAGGGAGTACTTCCCTAAGGATTTATACACTTTTAAGGGAAGGCTACTGAAGAATCTTAGGGTGAGCAAAACCAAAATGTTGGAGCTGGGACTGGGGCTGATGCCCATGTTACTACGCTTAGGAGTGGAGAAGATTATCTCTGCATCTTAGTGTATTTGCCTGGACTTGCTCTCTAGCTGGATTAAGCTTCTCTAGTGACAACTTTGTTTGCATTACACTACTCCAGGGTTCCTATCTTGGAATAACTCCCTGAAGACCTGGGGTTACTCACCACTTCTCTCTTACCCTTCACTAGAGAACCGAGAGTTCCAGGCAGCTGGCACACAGATTTAACCCCCACTGCATCCCATTCTCACCTGTCTGCCTCTCTGTTCCCTCTTCTTGCCTCTTCCATCCTTGGGTAGTGTTGCAGGGGATTCAGCCAGAGATCCTCACAGACGATCTGGTAGCGGAAAGAGCATGGTGGGACCAGGGTATGGACCCTATTCCCACTACCCAAGTAGCTGGGAGGCCCTCCAAGGCCATTTCTTATGCTCCCCATGATGGCCTCACCTCAGCAATCCTATCAGATTCTGCAAAGTTGTGGTCAGAGAACAAGTTAAAAAGCTTAAAGTTGGTGCAGTGGTGAGTGCAGTTGTAGGCCTGGTGTTCAAAAGTGTGGAACCATTGGATCGGAGTGGAGTAAAATTCCCAGTATCCTGGAAGAAGAGGAAGATGAGGGAAAAGATCTTGAACACCTCCGTGCCTGGCCCATCCAGAAAACCACCTCTTACCAGTGATGGTAATGTCGTAAATCTTAATGATGGCTTCATTTTCAAAGTAGGGGTTGCTCCAAAAGGAAAATGTGATCTTGCAGCTCTTCCTGGGATGGTTGAATTCTTCCACCTGACAGGGAAAGGTAGAGAAAGGTGACCCCTCCCTATGGAACAAGCCTTTTCCTGATTCGGTTCTGAATCAGTACCACTTGCCTTCAATAGCTAGCTCATCCCTGAGGGCTGATGCTCCCAGACTCACCTCCCAATTGATCATGTAGCTGAGCATGTCCACATCTTGGTCAGTGATGATGGCTGACATCTGAGGGTGGTTCAGAATCTGCGCCGGGTCAAGAAGCCTTAACATGCTACGGATGGAAGGGATAGATGCAAGCAGTGTATGTCTACACCGATTTCTAGGCATTGCTGGACCATCTCTTTCAATCAGACCCTTTGTCACAGCCTACCTTCGTTCTACTGTTTCCCTGGCTTTCTGTTCCCCTACAGCCATCTGCTCTCTTACACTTGGAAAATCTGTTTCCTGAGATCCTGAGCTCTCTCTTACAAAAGTGTATGGGGGTCTGTAAGTTACTAATTATATACAGAAGGCAGGTTCTGAGTTCCCAGGGAGGGTGCAGAAGTGTTCTCTTTAGGACATCATGTGCTGAATGCATCCACTGAAGTAAGTAGTACATAGAGCTAAATCCTACACATGGAGAAGGAAGACGAAACTACCAATAGAATCACTATTCTCCCAAGATCTCTGTGTGTGGTTGCATCCATCCCTTTTCCTCAACAGGACCTCTTTCCCCCTGCATCACTCCCTCTCACAGGTAGGACTGCGTCCTTCCCCAGCTGTGACCTCCTCCCCCAAACCGCATCCCTAATCCACTCCTCATGGAACTGCAGTAAGGATAGGGTTTTCTTATTTTTTTTTTTCTGGGGGGGAGAGGGAGGGCTTTTATGATCTTTTTAAATTAAGGTACAATTAACATACAATAAAATGTACAGCCCTTCATCTGTTCAGTTTCAGCAACTGTACACACCCACATAATCACCAGTCAAAACAGGATTTAGTGCATTTTCACCACCCCCAAAAGTTTCCTTGTGTCTCTTCGGCCAAATTCCCTCCCTGCACTTAAGAAAGCTGCACTTTCTATCACCAGAAAGGAGCTTTGCCTGCGCCTGGACTTTAGCTAAACGCAGTTGCACAAGGATACGGTTTTGACCCAGAAGCCAGGAATACCCTCGATGATGCTGCTTCTGCGCTGCAGGTGCGGCTTAAGCCTCCGCTTCAGCTTGCGCTTCAGCAGGCACAGGGCCCGGTTGGCTCGGGCTTGCAGGCTGCTCAGCTCTAACTGCAGGACCTCCAGCGCCTGCAGGGATGTCCTGGCCTCCGCGGCATCGCACCCTGGCTGGGCCCGCCCGCACTCCTCCTGCCCCTCCTCCAGGCTTTTCTACTCCGCTTCTCGCTCCTGCTCTTCGGCCACTCCCTCCACTACCGCCACTACATTCTCCCGCACGATGTCCTCCATCACCACCTCCACTCTCCACTCCAGCACCTCCATTTCCGGCAGCTCCTCCACCCAGAGCACCGCGGCCTCCTCGCAGGGCGCCTCTCCCGTCTCCATCCCTCCAGCTGGGGCCTGTGCCTCCGCCCCTGCCCTGCAGTTCTGTGGGGACTGTTCTGAGCGTGCCTGGGGAGCCGGGCCTTCGCCAGGACCCGCTTCACTCGCCATGTGGCCCGGGCCGGTGCAGGGAAAGACCCCGCACACGCTCTCCCCAGGCCACGCCCGCGGGTACAGCAGCGCCCCCTAGCTACGCGGGTGGGCCCCGGCAGCCTGTGGCGTTGGAGACGTCCTGGGCGCATGCGCAGCGTTTGGTGACGGCACGACGGCCAGTGACGGGGAAAGCCGCGCTTTCCACGCCCCACGCCGCTCCCCCCCCCCCACCCCTCCGGCGGCGCAGAGCCCTGGCCCCTCCCGCTCCTGCCCTTCCCCGCTCCTGCCCCGCCCTCACACTGGGCTGGAGCAAAGCCTGCGCCTGCAACCCGCAGCCCAGCCTTCGAGGGAGCGAGTCTGCAGGGCGCTGCTCACCTCCAGCAGGCTGGTGGGGAACGTGCGTGGCGCTCAGTGAAGGTCAGGTCAGGGCCCGCGCGGGGACCCCGGCTGGTTCTGGGGCGGAATTTCCTAAGCCATGGAGGCAGACCCCGCCATACAGGATCTGGCTGCCCGCAGCGATTATCCCGCCCACAAAACCTAAGCGGAGCCGGGAAAACTGCGCCCTGGCAGCCGAGCACCGCTGCCCGGAAAGGCGCCCTGTTCTGCCCCTAAGTTTCATTTTGGGGGCGCTAGGCCGCCTAACTGAAACCCCCCTCGCCCATACACCTGCCTCATTGAAGAGAAAAGACGGCAGGGAGGACGACAAGGAAACCAAAAAAAAGTCTTTCCTAACCTGGGGGAAGGTGGGTCTTCATTCTTGAGCCTATCCAATTAATGAAAACGACTGATAGAGGGGCTCCTTCATCACCGTGTGTGGACTTACTCACAGGACCGTGACTTCCTGGAAGTCGTTCTTCTGGAGCGTCTGTTCTGCTTTTCCATACTCACCCTCTTCCCATTATTATTTTTCCTTTCGTGGTACATATCTTGTAAGGCTTACTGATAAAATACTTTCTCCCGAGAGAGAGTATTTCCCTCCCTTCCCGTGGTCGGGAAGTAAACTGTTAATTACTTCCATGTGATGAAGCAGAAGCCGCGGTAAAATTCAAATTTGATATTACTGACATTCAAGGATTCTTTTTTTTTACAGAAATATTTGAACTGTTTAATGTTAAAATACATTGTTCACAATTTGTGAAAGGATGAACATATTTTGGAACCTGAGCAAAGGCTTCTTACCAATACCATAAAAAGTGACATCCAGTTGTTTTCACTGGCAATGACTCAGCCAGGTCAGTGTGGTGCTCTTGACAACTACCATGGCCCCAAATTTTGTAGGATACAGAAAGGCAATCAATGTCTTTGGGGGTCTACAGTTAGTAGCAGAGGCCTGAAGTTCAACAAACTGCCACTGCAAACAACTGGATACCATAATATTAAACAAAAATAAAACAAGAATAAAAAGAATGAGTACACCAAGTAATTAAACAACTAGGAAGATGATGCTACTCAGAAACAGACTGGATGGGAGAGTTACCATAACACGCAGATGCATTACCACACCTGTCTACAATCACCTCTCAAAATAAATATATGGAACATTTACAACAGAAAGAATGCCTTATGAATGCAAGCTTTTCTTTTATTGCAATTCTAATAAAAAAGACCCAAAAGTCATACTTCTAAAATAATTAAGCTATAGTTATCTTTTTCTGTGAAACCGATGTGACTTGGTACCACAGCTAAACTTTCTCTAATAGCAGCAGTATCATCAGCCCCTGGCAGCAAAGAAATTTTAATTTCTAGCAACCCATGGGCTTCCATACAAAGCAACTTCATAAAGCATGCAGATGTCTACTCTGTTGAAGTTTGCAATGAGTGAAAATGATCATTGTGCTTGTGGGCCTCATACCTTTCAAAATATACATAAATGGTGACAACAAATAATAGCAGACCCTTGCTTACCAATAAGGCGAAGGGTGGGAGGTGGAAAGAGAAAAGTTTAAAAGAAAAAAAAATTCAACTGGTGCTAGCATTCACAAAAAAGGTCATGCTACAATCAGATCCATATCGATTTACAAACTGAAAATTAAGCCACAATCCAAAGAACTCTGTCCATGAGTCCAAATGCATGCATGCCAGCTGTAGAAAATGCAGTATTCTTCTGATAAAAGCTTCTTCAAGGCAGAACAGTAACATTTCACTGGAGTAATCACAAGAGGATGAATAAGACGCCATCACACTTTGGGGAAGCGCGCAGGGGCTATCCTGCCTTGGTGTCAACGAGCTGCACCTGCACGTTGGCAGACATTCCGCCGCCATAGCCTCCCTTGGACTGCATTTGGTTCTGAATGGAGCTAACTGAATTCATTCCACTGAACAGGTCTCCTGATCCTACGTGAGCCGTGTGTACAAAGTTGGTTGGTTCTCCGATCATACTTCGGTCAATCCGCCGTCACCTTTTAGGCTGAGGCTGTTCTGCAATACAGCAGTTGAAACACAGCCAGAACTCACTCATGCTTATAGTTCAAGGGATAAATGAGCACCAATGAAGGTTCCAAATTTCAACTGAGGAAGCTCCACAAAGCACACTTCGCAATATGATGACTGTCCAATGATGCCAAATGATAATTTTATTATTTCACTGTGTTTTTGTTCTACGTCAAGTATTTTATGCAGTCCATTTAATAAAGAAAAGTCAAAGTGTTTCCTTTCTTTGCTTCTGGTTCTACAGAGACTTGTTTCTTAGCCACCAGGAATGTATGGTATAAAAAACTGTTGTCTTGACTCAGGGCCTGTAAGTGGGTAGTCACCATCTCATCTTAAATTCCACCCCTGCAGACATCAGCTCACATCCTTCCTCCACCCTCCGATTTCCTGTAAGCCTATCGTTCAGTCTCTTGCTATCTAGGGCAGCTTGTTTATTTCATATCATTGAGGTCATGTATCATTGAGGACCCTTCAATGTCTGGGTTGCTTCACTCAACATAAGGTTCTCAAGATTCATCCATGTTATCACATGTGTTTGTAGTGTGTTTGTTCTTACAGCCGAGTAGTATTCCATTGTGTGCATATACCACATTTTATTGATCCACTCATCTGTTGATGGGCATTTGGGTTGATTCCAACTTTTGGCAATGCTGCTATGAACATTGGTGTACATATATTGGTTTGCGTCCTTGTTTTCAGTTCTGCTGGGTATATACCCAGCAGTGGTATTGCTGGGTCATATGGCAACTCTATGGCTAGTTTTTTGAGAAACCGCCATACTGTCCTCCAGAATGGTTGGATCCTTCTGCATTCCCAACAACAGTGGATGAGTGTTCCCCTTTCTTCACATCCTCTCCAGCATTTGTATTCCTCTGTTTTTTTCATAGCTGCCAATCTTATGGGAGTAAGATGGCATCTCACTGTAGTTTTGATTTGCATTTCCTTGATAACTAGAGATTTGGAGCATTTTTTCATGTGCTTTTTAGCCATTTGTATTTCTTCTTCGGAGAAGTGTCTGTTTAAATCTTTTTCCCATTTTTCAAATGGGTTGTTTTTCTTTTTTATTTTCAAGATATAGGAGTTCTTTATATATGCAAGTTATAAGTCTCTTATATAGATATATGGTTGCCAAATATTTTCTCGCATTGTGTGGGTTCCCTTTTTACTTTCTTGACAAACTCCTTTGAGGTGCAGAAGGCTTTAATTTTGAGGAAGTCCCATTTATCTATTAGTTCTTTTGCTGCTCGTGCTTTTGGTGAGATATTCATAAATCCATTTCCTATTACAAGGTCCTGTAGATGTTTCCCTACACTGCTTTCTAAGGTTTTTATGGTCTTGGCTCTTATATTTAGGTCTTTGATCCATCTTGAGTTGATCTTTGTATAAGGTGTGAGATGGTAATCTTCTTTCATTCTTCTACATATGGCTATCCAGTTCTCCAGGCACCATTTGTTGAATAGGCCACTCTCTCCCAGTTGAGAGGGTTTGGTGGCTTTATCGAATATTATGTGGTTGTATATGTGAGGTTCTATATCAGAGCTTTCAATTCGATTCCATTGGTCTATGTGTCTCTCCTTATGCCAATACCATGCTGTTTTCACCACCGTAGCTTTATAGTATGTTTTGAAGTCAGGTAGTGTGATTCCTCCAATTTCGTTTTTCTTTTTCAGTATGTCTTTGGCTATTCGGGGTCTCTTTCCTTTCCAAATAAATTTCATAGTTAGTTTTTCTGGTTCCTTAAAGAAGGCTGCGTTGACTTTTATTGGGATTGCATTGAATGTGTAGATCAGTTTTGGTAGGATAGACATCTTAATAATATTCAGTCTTCCTATCCATGAACAAGGAATAGTCTTCCATTTATTTAGGTCTTCTTTGACTTCCTTGAACAATCTTGTATAGTTCTCAGTGTATAAGTTCTTTACCTCTTTAGTTAAATTTATTCCTAAGTATTTGATTTTTTTATTTACTATTGTGAATGGTATTTGTTTCTTGATTTCCTCCTGATCTTGCTCATTATTGGTGTACAGAAATGCTACTGATTTTTGCGCATTGATCTTATAACCTGCGACTTTACTAAACTCATTTATGAGTTCTAGAATCTTCGTTGTAGATCTCTCAGGGTTTTCTATGTATAGGATCATGTCATCTGCAAATAATGAAATTTTGACTTCTTCCTTTCCAATTTGAATGCCTTTTATTTCTGGTTCTTGCCTCAGTGCTCGAGCAAGTACTTCTAAGACAATGTTAAATAGGAGCGGAGACAGTGGGCATCCTTGTCTTGTTCCTGAGTTTAGAGGGAAGGAGTCTAGGATTTCTCCATTGTAAACAATATTGGCTTTAGGTTTTTCATATATACTCTTTATCATGTTCAAAAAATTCCCTTGTATTCCAATCTTTTGGAGTGTTTTTATCAAGAAAGGGTGCTGTATTTTGTCAAATGCTTTTTCTGCATCAATAGATATAATCATGTGATTTTTTCCCTTCAATCTGTTTATATGGTGTATTACGTTGATTGATTTTCTTATGTTGAACCATCCTTGCATACCTGGGATGAATCCCACTTGGTCGTGGTGTATAATACGTTTAATGTGTTGTTGAATACGATTAGCAAGTATTTTGTTAAGTATTTTTGCGTCTAGGTTCATTAGAGAAATTGGTCTGTAATTTTCCTTTCTTGTGATGTCTTTGTTTGGCTTTGGTACTAGGGTAATGTTGGCATCATAGAAGGAGTTGGGTAATGTTCTTTCTGTTTCGATGTTTTGGAATAGTTTCAGCAGGATTGGTGTCAGTTCTTTCCGGAATGTTTTGTAGAATTCACCTGTGAAGCCATCTGGCCCTGGGCCCTTCTTAGTTGGGAGATTTTTAATAACTGATTCTATCTCTCTGCTTGTGATTGGTTTGTTAAGATCATCAATTTCTTCTTTTGTCAATATGGGCTGCTTATGTGTTTCTAGGAATTTGTCCCTTTCCTCAAGGATTCTTAATCTTGCAAATATTTAAAGATATTAATAGATTTGTATGAAGGGAAGTGGTTGTAAATATAAAATTTTAAGGTCTTCTGAATACTATGACAGTCAATTTAAGACTTATGCACCAACATTTTTCAAGATCAAAATGATTATTCAAAAACTGAGAAAATTTCAAACGAATCCATTTATTAGTTAACAGAAATCTGATGTCACCTTTGTGTTAAGAAATTCAAACATTTGAATGCTCTGAAATATGAAGGCACAGTAGAAAGGGCCTGCATTAATTAATTCAGGGAAGAAGGAGAAAGCAGTCATGATGAGGGAGTGTTTATTGAAGGAATAGCTAGTGAGATCCTATAGGGTATCAACATCACTTGCATTTGTGATGTTTTGTGTTGTGTATATCATAACATCAGCAGTTTAGCTCCACAAGCTATATCCATTGTGCTGCAGTAATGATTAGTGGCAATGTGGCCTGCTGTTTAAAGAGCTTTCTCCTTGGCCTCTTCCAGCCAAGGCATGAGGGCCAGATTTAGTGGACCGTTTCCCTTTGCTGCTGGGATAAAATCCAGAAGTGTGGGCTCACAATGGACAGCCTTGAGACCTGTGAGGCTTATCTGTCTCCACTTGCCTTCAGATTTTCATCCAGGCAACTGCGTAAAGGCCACCAAAAGGAAACTTGGGGAAATGCTTTACGGCTTAGGCTCAATACTCTCTAGAAGCAATATGTATAATATACTTTATCCACACTATAGATAATCCTTCAATTTTTCTTTTTATCGTTGTAATGTACACATCTTTAATGTTTATTAAGGTAAAACACTTTTGAGCTAGTTAACTAGTGGGCAATGAACGTAGAAATGTAAATACTTCAATAAAATCAGCAAGGAATAATCGATCCTATTTTGCATCTGAGGAGGAAAAACATAATTTTAATTTCCTTACCTTCCCTTTACTCTCTGTATAAAAAATGATAGAAATAAATAAAAATGATAAACTCAAAAAACAATTTATTCAAATCCCAAAAGTTGGTACTCGAAGTGTTTGTCAGATCTGACTTTGGAACAGTTTTGAATACTGGGTCTCCACATCTGAAAATCCTGAGAAAAAAATCTACTCAGGAACAACTTTGATAGCCGTTAAAGACAATCCTCAGGATTTCAGGAAACCTCTCTAGAATTTCAGATTCACGCTTTTTCTCAAATTATGTTCATTACTTTGTTTGACTTTTTGTTTTCCCTTTCTCTCTTACTTCTTAAAAAATCTTGACTTCTTTCTTTTTTCCGATCAATTCTTTACTGTTTATTAGATGACCCCTTTTCTTGGGTTACAAAAAGTAAATCGTCAAGGAAATTGGTCTTTAAGTAACAGCTGATGTATGTCTCTATGCGTGTGGGTTTTGATCACAGAGAAGATACAGTTTGCTGCCTCAACTCTCCCTACTAATTGTCTTTGAGTCTCTGTGTCAGTGAATGGAGAAATGTAAAAGGACAAGGCTAAGCAACCATTTATAGCATCTAACCAAATGCAGGTTTGCGGACACTTTCTGGCTCTTTTTTGATAGTAAACCCTTGGGCTGCCCACTGGCATGACCTTTCTGTAAATAGAAACTTGCTGGGGAGTAAAGCACAAATAAGGCAAGGTGGTAAAGGCAAGTGCCTCTTTGTGTACTATGGAAAAGAAATCGTACCTGGGTGATGGCACTTGTTTGGAAAGGGATGAAAGAACTTTAGGAGTTTTTCCAAACACTGTATGCGTGATCTGGATTTTGTTTATGAGATGGGTATATGATCTGGTAAAAACCACTCACAACATATTTTAGAAGATTTCATTTCTCCACAGTATTTTTAGAAATGCTATAAAGGAAGTTCCACCACCAAAGTAAATACTAGGATAGTAGATTATTTTTGACTCATGGGTATAAAACACTAAATATTAAAGGAAACAAAATGGTACAGTTGAAACTATCCAGGGATAATGGCTATCGCAATGTTCAGCACAGATGTATTGCGGCGTTCTCAGGTTGCTAGGAGAATGCTTATCTCTTGCTAGAGGGAACTTCCTTTTTAGGAGGAGAAAACGCTAAAGAAAGATCCTCTGTGCTACTGCTAGGTGGGAAAAGCTGAACAGAAATAAGATACCTTCTCTGATATGCTTATGTTGCCAGGAAACCAAGGACCTGTCTTCCTCAGTGGTGTCTAGAGGGACACAAAGGAGACACCTAAGGATCTTCTTCTATTTGCCCATGCCTTTGTGTATTCCACACCCTTAAATGTGGGAGGGATATGTGACTTGCTTCTAACCTATACAATATGGCAAGGATGATGGATGTCCCTGGAGTTATTACATGTCAACTCTTAGAGCCTTCTTTTTCTTCCAGAGAAAGAGGGACTCTCTTTGTTGACTTGAAGAACTTAGCGACTACCGTTGAGGCCTTCACACAGTAGCCAGCAAGCACCCAGGCCTTCAGTTTATTGGGTGGAGGAAAATTAATTCCGCCACCAACTGGGATGATATTGGAAGTCATTTCTTTTCCAGAAGATTCCAAATGAGAAGAGAGCTGGCCCGCATGTTGGGTACAGTCCCATGCGAGCTCGTATTGAGGACCAAGCTAAGTTCTGCCCAGAATACTAACTACTCAACTGCTATGAGGTAGTAAACAGGTGTAGTTTTAAGCCACTCTATGTGTGTCGGTTTTTTACGTGGCAATAGGAAATGAATACATCTTCTCCTTTCTTCACTTGTGGAAAAAGCCTGTTAATTCCCTACTTGCCTCTACTGGATAACTTCCCATGTACAGTTGACAAGACAGTAAATTCTGTTATCTTCTGAGATTTCTTGTTTTGTACATATCAATGAGTTTCATTCTGTTAATCTGATCAATCACTTCTGTATCCCCACTTACGTTCTTTAGTGTCTGTTCTATCAACAAAGGACATAGACTATTACTGTGATCCGCCTATTTCTTCTTTACATCTGATGGCTCTTCCGTTATAGGACGGGAAGCTATGTTATTGATATACACTGACTTGGATTGTTGTGTCTTCCTGGTGGATTGACTTTAGGATAAATGAAAGAATCCTACATGATTCTCAGTGTTTCTTTACATAAAGTCTGTTTTGCTTGATGATAGTGGAGCTACACTCTCTTCATAAAACTTGGTACACTTTATTTCCCACTTTATTGAGCTCAATTATCTGAATTCTTACATTTAAATTCTCTTTTTTGTGTTGACACCATGTAATGTTGTCACCACGTAATGTAAGTATGAAGGCCTTAAGTCTCATGTTGAATTCCATATGCCACATAAATTATATGTGAGGAATTAGAAAATTAGTTTTCTCTATCTCATTGTTTCATATTTTCCTGTATCAGCCCACCATCACTTAATGACCATTTTGTCTCTGTTACCACCTTTTTACAAGAACATTTTATTCAATTTCCCCTTCCATAGGTTTTGGTCAATAAGAGAAGGTAAATTTCCTTGCAAAGAGGTATGGTGACGTGAATTATTTTAAAAACAATGGTATCTTAAAGCATGACATGATCTGAGGCTAAGTACTCCTCTCCTCTCCCTATTGTCCTTCGAAAATCAGCACTTGAAAGTATATAAACAATGGTTCCCTTTCTGTCCTTCTACATGCTTCCCTTACAGTAATCCAAAACTGGAATATCCTGATTTATTTAGTCTGAGGCTTTAAATACACCACTCTCTTCCCTGAAGATTTCATACACATTTCACTCTTTTTGATCATCTAGATGAGGTTGAGCTATCCTTAATAGTTCTTTCTCTGCATGCCCTACTTAGATTACTTTTCACTTTCACGCTGCTATAGAAAAGAATTTAGGTGTTTCAAGATATCAGAATAGGTAACAGCAGGGCACATTCCTCCTTGAGAAATGTCAAAAAATATAGGCAGAAAATCCCTGAGGTGGTGGTGTTCAAATTCTGGAGGCTAGAGAACCTGGTACAGCATCTAGGAAGAAGCAAGCCAGGTATCAGGACAAGTATGAGTCAACTGCTTTCCAGCTTGGTGCCCATCCCCAACCCTTGAGACGAGCAGCCTCAGGTACAGACTGGGGATGGCTAGCTGCCATGAACTGAGGTGGGCAGAGGAACCTTCCTCCCTGGAAACAGGTTGGGGCAGGGACAACGGCCAAGCCAGGCTTCTGATCAGATGTTTTGATCCCATGGTGTCAGCTGACTTGCAATTCCAGATGGCCAGGTCAAACCTCCCCCTTGGCATTGTTTGCAACACCAACCCTGATAAGAGCGGATGCTGTACAGGGAAAAACCCAACAGCAAAACACTCCCCTTGCTAGGGCAGTGGTGAACCACTGGACAAAAAGCACAAACTACTGGGCAAAGTCAAAAAAGAAAGGAAAAGTCCCTTTAGAACCTCATGTGTCCCTGGCATAGTTTTGATCAGTTAAACCCAGGCAATTCTAAAGATTTGGAATAAGTTGAATTAAGTGTCAAAGAAGAGCCTTAACACACATACAAAACAAAATCCTGAGAAAGATACATTGACCATCAGAGTAAATTCATCTAGACAATCAAATTGATGGCTAGATATCAGCAAAAAATTATAAGCCATAGTAAGAAATGGGAATATATTTCCTAGTCGAAGAAACAGATTAAAAAGACAGAGGAAACCATTAAAGATGACCAAACAAATTGCCTAAACCCATTCAAGGAGGTGAAAAATGATGAAGGATATTAACATAAAGAAAAAATTTGAAAACAAACAAAGAAAAATAACAAGTTAGGATAATGAAAAAAGAAGGTACAATTCATGAGATTAAAAATACAATCCGGTCATCCCTCAGCAGATTTGAATTAAAAACACACTCCTGTGCTACGTCAACAGATCTGAATCGGCAGAAGAAAGGATTGGTGAGCTAGGAGATAAGATTCTGAAAACACACAGAAGAGATAGAGGAAGACCTGGAAAAAATTTGAAAAGAGTTCCACAGAATTGAATGACAACATGAAATTCATGATATGCGTCTCAAAGGGAAGATAAGAAGGGAAATAGGTGGAAGGAGCATTTGAGTAAATAATGGCTGAAAACTTCCCAGCTCTTATGAGGGACATGGACGTATGTATCCAGGAAGTGCATCATGCACCAAACAGAATAAATACAGAACTATGCCAAGACACATGGTAATCAGGTTGTCAGATGCCATATATAAAGACATAATCCCTAAAGCAGCAAGAGAAAAATGATCAATCACATGCAAGGGATTCTTGATATAATTAAGTGCTGATTTCTCATCAGAAGCCATGGTGGTGAGGAGACAGTGGTATGACATTTTAAAGGAACAGAAAGAGAAAAAACTGTCAGCCAAGACATATAGCAAAATTGTTCTTCAAAAATGGGAAAGATTAAAATACTCATAGAAAAACAGAATCTGAGAGGATTGATCAGCAAGAGACTTTCCCTAAAGGCAATATGAAAGGGAATTCAGCAGGATGAACAGAAAAACAAGAGGGAACGTTTCAAGGAGAGTGGAGAAATCATGATTATCAGTAAGGATGAGTAAAAGGGTAAAAAGAGAGACAAGAATGAGTTATGATATATAAAAGCCTAAGAATAAAATGGCTGAAGAAAGTACTGCCGTTACAGTAGTAACACTGAATGTTAATGCATTAAACCCTGCAAGGAAGAGACATAGGTTGGCAAATAGAAGAAAAAAGAGAGCTATCTACATCCTGTCTGAAAGATACCAAACGTTTGCAAATGAAAAGTTGGAAAATGAAAATCCATGCAAACAGTAACCAATAATAATAATAATAATAAAAATAAAATTAATAAAAAGAAAAAGAACTGGGGTAGCTATCCTTAATATCAGACAAAATAGACTTTAAATGGCAAACCTGATATTTTTTCTTTAAGTGAAGGACACCACATATTAATAAAAGAGACACTCTACCCAGAAGAAAGAACAGTTACAAATATTACATACCTAACTCGGCTGCTGCAAAATACATAAGTCAAACACTGGCAAAACTGAGGGAAGAAATAGAAATATCCACAGTACTAGAGGGAGACATCAGTGCACAACTCTGAGCAATAGTCAGAACATCTAGACAGAAGGTCAATAAGGAAACAGAGAAACTGAATAATATTGTAAAAGAACTAGGCCTAACAGACATATACAGAAACACTGCACCCCAAAACATCAGGATATATATATACTTTAGAAGGGATCGTGGATATTCTCCAGGATAGACCACACAGTAGGACACAGAACAAGTCACAATGAATTTAAGATACTGAAATTATGCAAAGCACTTTCTCTGACCGCTGCAGAACGAAGCTGGAGATTGATACTTGGAGGAGAAGTGGAAAATTCACAAATACGTGGAGGTTAACACACTCTTAAACAATCATTGGGTCGAAGAAGACATTGTACCAGAAATTAGTAAATATCCAGAGACAAATGAAAAATGAGAACACAAGATATAAAACTAGGGCAAAGAATGATAAGAGGGAAATGTATAGCCCTAAGTGTCTACATTAAAAACGAAGAGCTAAATCAAAGACCTAACTGCCCACTGGAGAGACTAGAAAGAGAAACCAAAGGATGCCAAAAACAAGGGAAAACAAAGGCTAGAGCAGAGATAAATTGTGTTCATCAACTGCAAAAGATGTAGCACACTAATGAAGGATGTTGTTAATGTGGGAAAATGTGGGAGATGTGGGAAGCAGGGCATATGGGAATCTCCTACTTTTTTTTTTTTTAATGTAACATTTGTATAACCTAAGTAGCTTTAAACAAAAAAAGAAAGGTGTAATATGGTGGCATTTTCAGGACATTGGAATTGTCCTGAATGGTGTTGCAGTGGTGGATACAGGCTATTATATATCTTGTGATAACCTACAAAAATGTGCAGGAGAGAGTTTAAACTATAATGTAAACTACCATCCGTACTTAGTGGCAATTCACCAACAGGTGTTCATCAATTATAACAAACGTACCACACTAGTGAAGGATGTTGTTAATGTGGGAAAGTGTGGGACGTGTAGGAATGGGGCAAATGGGAATCTCTTACATTTTAACGCAATGTTTATGTAATCTAAGTACCTATAAAAAATAAAAATAAAATGCTAAAAACAAAACAAAAAACAAAACACAGTAGAGGCATACAAAGAGCAGACTCAAAATGACAGAAGAGAGAATAAGTGCTACTAAAGAAAAAGCAGCAAAAATTAAAGAGGGAAAAGAACAGAGACAGAGAAGAATGGAAAAATTTGAGCAAGTGCTCAGGGAGCTGAATGAAAACATGAAACTGAACAGCATGTGTGTCTTGGGATTTCCAGAAGGAGAAGAGAAGGGAAAGGAGGCAGAAAGTGTACTTGAGGCAATAATAGCAGAGAATTTCCCACTCTCATAAAAAATAATGAACTTACATATCCGAGGAGTACACTGTACCCCATAAGAATAAAACCTAAAAGACTTCATCCATGACACATATTACTCAGAATGTCTGATGTCAGAGATAAAGGGAAAATTCTGAGAGTAGCAAGGAAGAAGCAAATCATCACATGCAAGGGATGCCCAGTAAGATTTTGTGTGGATTTCTCATCAGAGACTATGGAGGCAAGAAGACAGTGATATGAAACAGAAAAACTGCCAGCTGGGAATTCCTTATCCAGAAAAATTGTCCTTCATGTATGGAGATGAGTATAAAATATTCACTAACAGAAACTAAGAGAGTTTGTAAGCAAAGAATCCACCTTGGAGGAAATATTAAAGGAAGCTTTAGGACTTGGAAGAAAAAGACAGGAGAAATAGGAGTGAGGGAGAGTATAGAAGAAAGAATAGTAAAAAGCATAACCAAAAGTGTAAAAACACAGACAAAAATTTGATATGACATGAGAAAACCAAAGAATAAAATGGTGGAAGTAAATAAGGCATTGACAGTCATATCATTGAATGTGAATGGATTAAACTTCCCAATCAAAAGATATAGACTGACAGAATGGATAAAAACAAAACAAAACATAAGCTATCCCTATGCTGCTTAAAGAGTCTCATCTTAGACCCAGGGATACAAACTGGATGAAAGTAAAAGATTGAAAAAAGATACCCCACTGCAAACAGTAACCAAAAAAAAAAAAAGAGCGGGTGTAGCTATACTAGTATCAGACAAAACAGATTTTAAATGCAAAAAGTACTGAGATAGAGAAGATCATTATGTATTCATAAAATGGACAATTGACCAGGAAGATAGAATTGTCATAAATATCTGTGCACCTAACCAGGGTGCCTCAAAATACGTGAGACCAAGTCTGGCAAAACTGAAGGTAGGGGTACAAATCTCTTTAATAATTGTTGAAGACTTCAACACACCATTCACATCATGAAATAGAACAATCAGACAAAAGACCAACAAGGAAACAAAACTTGAACAATATGATAAACTAGTTAGATCTAAGAGACATAGAGAGAGCACCACATCCAAATTCACTGGGTTGTACATTCTCCTCTGGTGCCCAGGGATCTTCCTCAAGGATAGACCACATGTTAGGGCACAATGCAGGTCTTAATAAATACTAAAAGACTGAAATTATACAAAGCACCTTCTTAGATCAAAATGGAATGAAACTGGAAATCAATAATAGACAGGAAAAAGGTAAAGTTGCAAATGTGTGGAGGCTAAACAACACACTCCTAAATATCAGTGAGTCAAAGAAAAAATTGCAAGGGAAATCAGTGTATACACTGAGAGAAATGAAAATGAAAACTCAGCTAATCAAAACTTATGTGAATACAGCAAAGGCAGTCTTGTGAAGGAAATTTATAGGCCCAAATGCCTATATTAAAAATGCAGAAAGAGCTAAACTCAAAGATTTAACTGAGTGCAGAGAAACTAGAATAAGAACAACAAACCAATCCCAAAGCAAATGGAATAATAAAGATTAATGCAGAAATAAATGAAACTGAGGGGGAAAAAAACCACACGCACACGCACACAAACAAAAAACAACAATAGAGAAAATCAACGAAACCAAAGCTGGTTCTTTGAGAAGATCAATAAAATTGGCAAACCCTTAGCTGGACTAAAAAAAAAGAGAGAAGATGCAAATCAATACAATCAGAAATGAAAGAGGAGAAGTTACCACTGACTCCACATACACTAAAAGGATAATAAGAGGATATTTTGAGAAACTGTATGCCAACAAACTAGGCAACCTTGATGAAATGGAAAAATTCCTAGAAATGCACAAACAACACACAATGATGCCACAAGAGACAAAAGAACTTAACGAACCAATCACATTTAAAGAGATGGACTCCATAATAAAAAATTGCCCAACAAAGAAAAATCTAGGGCCAGATGGCTTCACAGGTGAGTTCTTCCACACATAAAGAATTAACACCAATCCTGTCTAAACTTTTCCAAAAAATCGAAGAGGAGGCAAAATTACCCAACACATTTTATGGGGCCGACATCAATCTAATACTAAAGCCTGATAAAGATACTAGAAAAAAAAGAAAATTACATTCCAGTCTCTCAAATGAACATAGATGCAAAATTTCTCCACAAAATATCTGCAAATCAAATCCAAGAGCATATCAAAAAGACTTATATATCACGACCAAGTAGGGTTTATCCCTGGTGTACAAGGCTGGTTCAACATAAGAAAATCAATCGATGTAATACATCACATTAAGAAATCGAAGGGAAAAAAACCAACAACACATGATCATCTCGACGAAGAAAAGACAGTCGACCAAATCAAGCACAATTTTTTGGATAATAAAACTTTCACAAGATAGGAATACAAGGACAATTCCTCAATATGATAAAAGGTATGTGTGAGAAACCCAAAGCCAACATCATACTCAATGGAGAAATGTTGAACGCTTTCCCTCTAACACTGGGAATAAGACAAGGATGCCCACTGTCACCGTTGTTATTCAATTTTGAAGTTCCAGCGAGGACAATTAGAAAAGAGAAAAGTTCTAGCTAGGGCAATTAGAAAAGAGGGGGAAAAATTAAAGGCATCCAAGTAGGAAAAGAGGAAGTAAAACTCTCATTATTTGCAGATGACATGATCCCATATTTCAGAAATTCTGAAATGTCTGTGACAAAGCTATTTGAGCTAATAAATGAGTTCAGCAAAGAGGCAGGATACGAGATCAACATGCAAAACCAGTAAAGTTATTGTATACTAGTACTGAACAATCTGGGGAGGAAATTGGTGGGAAAATTCATTTGCAATAGCAACAAAAAGACTCAAATACCTATGAATTAATTTAAGCAAAGAAGTACAGGACCTACCTGCAGAAAACAACACAATGCTAAAATAAATCAATAAAGGCCTAAACAAATGGAAAGACACTGCATATTCATGGATTGGAAGACTAAATATTGGGAAGATACAGTCCCACCCAAACTGATTTGTAGATTCAATGCAACACCAATCAACATTCCAATGACCTACTTTACAGAATTAGCAAAGGCAGTTTCCAAATTCATTTGGATGGGAAAGTGCCCTCGAATAGCCAAAGGATTCTAAAAACGAAGAAGGACATGGGAGGAATTTCACTGCCGGACCTTGAAACGTATTACGAAGCTATAGTTGTCAAAACAGCATGATTCTGGCATAAAGATAGACACATCGATCAGTGAAATAGAATTGAGTCCAGAAATAAACCCTCACCTGTACAGTCAACTAGTTTTTGACAAACGTACCAAATACATGTTAAGGAGGCTAACAGTCTCTTCAAACAAATGTTGCAGGGAGAACTCAATATCTATAGCCAAAAGAATGAAAGAGGAGCCCTATTTCTCTCCCTGTAAAAGAATCAGCTCAAAATGGATCAAAGACTTAGATATGAAAATAGGACCATAAAACTACTAGAAAAAATGGAGGGAAACATCCTAAAGATCTGTGAAAAATGGTGGCTTCTTGGACCATACACACACAGCACACTCAACAAAATGAAAAATAGATAAATGGGATCTCCTCAAATTAAACAATTTTGTACCTCATGGGAATTTGTCAAAAGAGTGAAAAGATGGCCAGCTCAATGGGAGAAAACATTTGAAAATCACGTGTCCAATAAGGATTTAGTATCCATGATATATAAAGAGATCTTACAACTCAGCAACAAAAAGGACAAATGACCAATTGAAAACTGGGCAAAAGACTTGAATAGAATTAGTTCAAAGAAGAAATACAAATGACAAAACAACACATGAAAAAAATGTTCAACATCCCTAATGATTAGGGAAATGCAAATCAAAAGGCTGATGGGTATGGGGAGAGGCAGGAAGAGATGAGAGGTGGGGGCGTCTTTGGGACATGGAGATGCCCTGGATGGTGCTTCAGGGGCAATCACTGGACATTGTAAATCCTCACAGGGCCCACTGGATGGAATGGAGGAGAGTGTGGGCCATCATGTGGACCGTTGACCATGAGGTGCAGAGGTGCCCAGAGATGTACTTACCAAACGCAATGGATGTGTCATGATGATGGGAACGAGTGTTGCTGGGGGGGGGGGGGGGGAGAGGTGGGGTGGGGGGTGGGATTGAATGGGACCTCATATATATATTTTTAATATAATATTATTACAAAGTCAATAAAAATAAAAAAACAATAAAAAACTACAAAGAGATAGCATTTCACACCTATCAGAATGGCTCCTATTAAATAGAGAACTATAAGTGTTGGAGAGGATGTGGAGAGATAGGAACACTTATCACAGTTAATGGGAATGCAGAATGGTACAGTCACTGGGGAAGACTGTTTGGCAGTTCCTAAAGAAGATGAATATAGACTTGCCATGTGACCCTGCAATACCACTACTGGCTATATGCCCAGAAGACCTGAGAGCAGGGACACAAAGAAACATCTGCACACCGTTGCTCACAATTGCCAAAAGTTGGAAACAACCCAGGTGTTCATCAACTGATGAATGGAAAAACAACCTGTGTATATTCAACGTGATAGAATATTACATAGCTGTAGGAAGAAATGAACTTATAAAGCATATGACAACATAGGTGAACCTGGAGGACATTATGTTGAGTGAAGCAAGCCAGACACAAAAGGACAAATACTGTATGATTGTGTTACTATGAGCCAAAGATACTGCGTAACATATTGTATGATTCCATTTATATAAAATGTAAATATATATCAATTTACAGAGATTAACTTTGATTAGTGGTCATGTAAGGCTAGGCAAGGCATGCTAAGGGGTGTGGAGTTTTTCTGTTTGAAATAATGAAATAATTCTAAAACTTTTGTGATGATGAATGCTCAACATTGTGATTATACTAAAAGCCATTGATTATAGACTTCAGATAGCGTGTATGGTATGTGAATATACCTGAATTAAAACTGCTTAATAAGTAAGCAAATAATTGTGCAATAATAGTCAGAAATTGCGGCTATGTACAGGAGGGGATCAGAGAAATTGAGAGGTGATAAAGATTCTCGTTTGTCTGGTTTTTGGTTTATTAATAGCAGCATTATTCAAATAATGAAAATCCATTACAAATGATTGAAGTGAGGAATACACAACTGTGTGATTCTACCAAATACCACTGATTGTCTAGTTTGGGTGAACTGTATGATTTACGAATATGTATCGATAAAATCAATTTGCAAAAGAAAAATGTGGGGGACATCATCCCACGCCCTACAGGAGTAAAAAGGATCACAAGAGGTTACTCTAAGCTGTAGGACAACAAATTTAAACATTTAGGTGAAATGGATAGAAACACATGGATAATCTACACCAATCAAGTAGAAAGAGAATACCTCAATAGACCCATCACAGTCAAGAAATTGAATCTGTCATCAAAACCTGGTTCTAGAGGGAAACAGAATGAACAGGAGATACCTGTAAATAGTATGAGATTTTATAAGAGTCTCTTACATGACCGTCAGGATGCACAACTACAGGTTCGGCAGGAAGGCTGCAAACCAGGGGCTCTGATGGAAGCCCAATGAGCTTCTGGGAGATGTTGCCTGTCCAAAGGCAAGCTGGGAAATTCTCTCTGGATGCTGAAATTGCTTCCCCTTTTAAGGCACTCAACTGGTCGGATAAAGCATCACTCATTGCGGATGGCAGTCTCCCTGGTTGATTTAGATGTGATCGGTCATCGATGCAGTAAACTCATTGATTACTAAAACCCATAAATGTCCTTCTATTATGATTAGGCCAGTGCTTGATTGCCAAAACAACTGAACACAATTACCTGCTTGAGTTTACACATTAGCCTAACCATCACACCTCCCAGAAAAGAAGAGTCCAGGTCCAGATGGATTCACAGACAATTTCTATTAATCATTCCAAAAAGAATACCAATTCTGATCAAACTCTTCAAAAATAATGACAAGAGAAGACCTAACCTCACTCATTCTCTGAAGGCAACATCACTCTAAAACCAAAGTCAGATAAAGATGCAATAAGAAAAGAAAACTACAATTTCTCTAATGAATTTATATGCAAAAATACTTGCAGATCAAATCCAATAGTATATTAAATGAATTAAACATAATCATCAAATGGGTCTTACACCTAGTTCAACACAAGTAAAACAACTAATGTAATATACTATATTAACAAATTGAAGGGGTAACATTACATGATCAACTCTGTCAATGCAGGAGAGTCGTTTTAAAAACCCAGCATTCTCTCTTAGTAAAATCACTTTGAAACACAGACATAGATATGATGTGATAAAGTACATATATGAAGCGCTCACAGCCCACATCACATTCAGTAATGAAATAATATTTGGAACAAGACAAATATGTCCTTTGTCCCCACTCTTACTTAATATTGTGTTAGAAGTTCTTAGTAGAGAAGTTAGGGAAGGAAAAGTCATCCAAATTGGAAAGGAATAAATAAAACTTTCTCTACTTGCAAATGACATAATCCCGTATATATAGAAATTCTCAAAAATCAACAACAAAGCTACTAGAAACAACAGCTATGATGACAACACAAAGCTAAATATAGAGATGGAATGAACATCACCATCCCAGGGTCCACAGGATGAAGGAGTAAAATATGGATTAGAGTGGACTTACTGGTATTCTACTGCAGAACTACTGCGGCTGGTAATGGCAGAAACTGTAGCATTGATCTGGAGAAAGGGCCATGGTATTTGCTGAGGGCAGGGAGAGGGAAGAAGAGAGGAGATGTGGGGGCATTTTCGAGACTTGGAGTTGTCCTAAATGATACTGCGTGGACAGATCCTGGACATCATATACCCTGCCGTAACCCACTGCATGTACTCAGGGAGACTGTAAACTACAATGTAAACTATAATCCACGCGGTGCAGTAGTGCTCCAAAATGTATTCACCAAATGCAATGAATGTGCCACAATGGTGAAAGAGGTTGTTGATGTGGGAGGAGAGGTTGGGGAGGGGGGTGCGGTATATGGGAACCTCTTATATTATTTAATGTAACACTTTTTTGTTCTATGTATCTGCAACAAAATACAATTTAAAAAATAAATTTTTAAAAGCAAAAAAAAAAAAGCTAAATGGACACCAAGCTTCAATGACAACACAAAGTCAAATAACAACACTACAATGACAGCACAAAGCCACAACCACAATGACAAAACTAAAATCAACAACAAGGCTACAAGATCAGCGAACCAGCAAGCTAGAAGATTTACATGCAAAAATGAGTGGTGTTTCTATACACTAGTCATGAGCAATCTGTGGAGAAAATCAAGAAAAAAATTCCAGTTATATTAGAAAAAGAAGCAAATATATAGGAATAAATGTGAACCAATGATGTAAAGGACTTGTACACAGAAAACTGCACAACATTGTTAAAAGAAGGCCTAAATAAATGGAAAGACATTGCATGTTCACAGATTCGAAGACCAAAAAATTATTGAGATGTCAATTCTACCCAAATTGATTTAAAGAGTCAATGAAATCGGAATTAAAATTCCAATGGCCTTTTTTTTTTTTTTTTGCAGAACTCAAAACCCAATTATCAAGTTTGAAATCACAATAAAAATCACAATAAAATTCCAGTGGCCTTTTTTTTGCAGAAATCAAAACCCAATTATCAAGTTTGACTGGAAGTGTAAGGAGCCCCCGAGAGCCAAAAACATCTTGATGTACAATGAAGTTGGAAGATTCCTACTATTTACTTTAAAGCGTATTACAAATCTACAGTGGTCAGAACAGCATCGTATTGGCATAAAAGTAGATACACTGATGAATGGAGTTGAACTGAGAATTCAGAAAGAGACCCTCCCATCTATGGCTAACTGATATTTTGTAAGACTTCCAAGGTCACTAAACTAGGACAGAATAGTCTCTTCAATGAGTGATGTGGGGAGAACTGCACATCCATATGCAAAAGAATGAAAGAGGAAACCTATTTCATACCTTATAAAAATTAATCCAATATGCATCAAAATGGACATAAATTTAAGAGCCAGAACCATAAGACGCCTAGAAAAAAGTTGTAAGAAAGCATCGTTGAGATTTTTCCGTCATTAATGGTTTCCTAGAATTTACACTCAACACGTAAGTGATGATAGCAAAAGGAGATAAATGGGACCTCCTCAAAATTAAACACTTGTGCTTCGAAGGAGTTTAAGAAAGTGAAAAGACAATCCACTAAATGGGAGAAAATATTTGGAAACCACATACCCGATAAAAATTTAATATTCAGAATATACCTAGAAATCCTACAGCTCTACAATGTGAAGTCAGTAGCCCCAAAGAGGAAATACAAATGGCTGAAAAACACTCAGAAATGATGTTCAACATCAGTAGCTATCAGGAAAGTGCAAATTAAAACCACAAAGAGAGATCATATTTTACCTACTCGACTGGCCACCTTAAAAAAAAAAGAGAAACCTAAAAATGTATGAGACGATATGGAAAAATAGGAACACTCATTCACTCAGCAGTGAATGCAAAAAGATTTGGATTGCAAAAAGATTCAGCTGCTGTGAAAGACAGTTTGGCATTTCCTCAGGAAGCTATTAGCACACGGACGTTCATAGAAGCATTATTCACAATTGCCAAAAGAGGGAAGAAACCCAAGTGTCTATCAAGAGATGAATGGGTAAACAAAATGTAGTATATATTTATACAATGGAATATTATTCAGATATAAGGAGGAATGAAGTACTGACACATAGAACATGGATGAACCTCAAAGACCTTATGATGAGTGAACTAATTGTCATGTATTATTAGATATAGAACCTAGACGATAGGTTTCCAGGAGATAGAATGGAGGTAGAGAATGGGAGCTGATGCTTAGCTGCTTCAGAGTTTATAAGTAGGTTGATAGAAACTGTTTGGAAAAGGACAGAGGGGATGGTAGCATGTTATTGTGAGTGTAATTACCAGTGATTAAGTATTTGTGTGAACGTGGTTGACAGGAGAAGTTTTGGGTTGTGGCTGTAATTAGAAGGAAAGCTGGAGGACAAACCATGGATTGTATAACACAGTGAACCCTGTTGTGGATGACTGTGCTTAATAATAAAAATGTAAGAATGTTCTTAAATATGCCACCGATACGGTGTGTTAATAATAGGGTGGTATATATGGAAAAATACACCTAAAGCAAAATATGGGCTATAGTAGCAGTAATATTTTTAACATTCTCACATCAATTGTAACAAAGGTACCACCAATGTTAACTGTCGACAATAGGGTGGGTGAACAGAAATGTTGTATTTTTAATTCTTATAGAATAATTTTCCATGACACAGAAACAAGCACATTTCCTTGTCAGTTACAATATTTTACTCTGAGGCTTATTTGAAAGTGCATGTGGCCAGCTGCAGGTCAAAGCTTCATCTTCAGGGGAAAAAAAGATGAGCTAGGAGAAGTGTACATGAGAAGCAAGGCAATTATATCAATTAGGTTCTACATGTCAATTAACATAACCCTTGGAAAAAGGTAAACATGGAGCAAGGTCAAGTGTCTCAATGGACAGGGCCTTTGAACATCTTGAACTTTATATAGGTACATACTTCTGTGGGATATAAATGTTTCCATTTTTGTCATGGGTATGCTTTCTGAAGAGAGGCCTTTCCTTGCCACAAGGTTACTGCCCTCACAGTACCTTAAAAAATATTAACTTCCCACCTGGGAAATACCTGCTATTTTCTCAAATAACATGGCTAAAAGCTCTGGAATATATACAACTGCCTAGTAAAAGAAAACAGGTTAATAAGCCAACCCCTCAATCTTAATGCTTGTACCTATGAATCTTATTCCTATACTAAGCAATGCCTAAATATAATTAATGAGTAGGGGTTGCCTCCTGAACACCTACTTGCTCAAGTATGGCCTTTCTCTAAGCTGCATTCCATTAATACAGTCCCTACCTGCCCCCCCAGGATGGGTCATGAGTCCCAGACATGAGCCTCCCTGGCATGGAGAGATTACCAAGCATTAATCAGCAATGCATTTGGAAAAAGACCTAGGCCAAAATGGGGAAACACTGAATAAAACAGAGTTTTTATGGCTAAGAGATATCAAAGTGAGCCAGGAGATCATTCTAGGAGTTACGCTTATGCAGGTGTCAGGTAGATTTCACAGAGTGCCATGTAAAGAAAAACTCAAACTAAAGTTTTCCCAAGGGCTAGACACCAAAAGCAAGCCATATGTTTACAATCAACACCTCCTCCAGGGGCTCTATCTGGAAAAGTAAGACAAGCTACTTCATCTGTATCACATAGTTCTACCATTTATAAATCACCTAATCATGATTCTTCTTTTATTTGAAGCTATAATCTTCAATTTACTTGTAAGTATTTTTCTGAGAGTCTTAAAGCCTTCAGTCTGTTTCTATGCCAGTTGAGCCCTTCAACCTAGCAGGTATATGGTCAAACTCCCACTCTCCCATTCTTCAGCATTGCCCTTGTCAACTAATAAAATGGTGAAAATGGACCAGCTTCTTCCTGAAGGCAAGGACTATCTTCAACTGCAAGCAAAACAATTCCTTTCCACTTCCCCGTAATATCTATATCCCTCCTCAGCTTGAGCCAGTCAGAACTAGCATTGCCCCATCAAGATTAAAAAATGAACAAAAGTGAAGGGGGAATGTAACTACTGACTAGAGCATATTTGTGGTTATTGTAGTGGTAGTCTTGTGTTAACTGAGTAACCTGTAACATTGATATAAAAAATAGGTAAACAAAAACGTTTAGAAAAAGACCAAAGGTGGGGAAGGGAATTAATCAGTCAATTACTGTTCTCCACTTTACATAAATAAAACTTTAAGATGGTAATGAAAAATAAATAACTTAGGAAATGGGTCCTCTAAACATTTAGTTCTTGGCGCCAAGACAAGGCTAAATATAAAGTGTTAAGGTAAATATTTGAAAAATGAAGAGTGGATATTCAATATTGATTAAAGGAATAGCAAAATACAGGAAAAGCTTAGGTACATTCTTTTCCCTTCTGCCATGAGGAGCATGACAGCTGGCTTGTGGAGATGCTAAGAAGAGATGAGAGGTGAATCTGTTGAGGTGGCCCAAATTACCTAAATGCCCTGGGATAGGGAAAATTGGCTTGGGAGAAGGTGGAATCAGGCAATGAACTAGAACTATGCAACACACCTAAGGGAGGGATCCAGTAGGACATGCTTGGTAGGCTTCTAAAAGCATATTTAGAGCTCCCAGCAAGGTGTGGGCTCTCTCAAAGAGATGAAGTGTCATGATCTGTGGTGCGGTGTTTCACCAGGATCCCATCTGAATTTCAGAGGCGAGCTCTCACATGGGCTTCCTGCTGCCCTGGGAGGGAGTGAAGTGAGGAAGGGGGAAAGAGAAAGGACAGATTCTTTTTCTTCTTCTTCTTCTTTATTTTCTTTTAAGTGTTACATTAAAAAAAATATGAGGTCCCCATATACTCCCCAACCCCCCAAACACCCCACTCCTCCCACATCAACAACCTCTTCCATCATCGTGGCACATTCACTGTACCTGGTGAATACATTTCGGAGCACTGCTGCACCACATGAACAGTGGTCTACATTGTAGTCTACACTCTTTCCCCCTGAGCAGTTTATTCAATTGCAAAGAGGACTCCTTGCTTGAGGCCTTGTCTGGTCTATTTTGTTTGTTTGTTTTCTTGTTTCTCCTTCCTTTTATTCACCCCCCCCCACACTGTTTTTCACTCTTTCCCCTTTTCTTCCTTTTTTTCTCTTTCTTTTTTCCTATTAAGTGCTGCAGGCAGTGTTTGTTGTTTGTTGTGTTTCCTCATCCTTTAGGTCCTCTTTTCTATACATGCTGATTTTAGCTACCAATGCTAACTATCCCCTTTCCTTTATATCTATCTTGTCTTCCATCTTCTGTTCTTTCTCACACATTCCACCTCTCCTTGTTTAGCCCAAATGTTTCTGACTTTTATTCCTAACACCTCTATTCTGGTTTCAATCTTTTATTCACTCTTTATGCTATTTTCCTTTCTTTTCTCTTTCCCTCTCTCCTGACAGCACTGGCTTTCTAATTGATACAATATTCTCCATGTTCAGTTTCCCATCTTATTGTGCGTTCTCCACATTTTTATTGTTATAAATCTACCCAGGTTACATGAGTTTAATATTCATTCTCATAGTTGTCACATAATTCTTCTGCCTACATTTACTACCAATACAACTATTATATATATATTTTTCTTACTTCTATTGCATTCTCTGGCCCCAATAAAGAGAACTTAGACAACAACAAAGAAATAGAATAAGAACAAAGACTTAACACACACACACACACACACACACACACACACACACACACACAACAGCACCTAAATAAACCCCACGACTAGACAGAGAAGCTAACTAACTGAGCAACCCCATCAACATAAAAGGATGACCTGACAGTAACATCAGAGGGGTCACACTTATGCACACCTCAGCAGGGTTGCAGACACAGCCAAAGTAGATACAAGCCCAGGTACTGGTTCTCCTGAGGGCTACAGAGACCCACAGGTTCTACGGTCATGGCAGATGGCTCTGGAGTTCAGTGCCAGGTCAGAGGGTCCCACTTTGGAGTTTTTGTTCCTGTGTGTGATGGAGTTGGACTCAGATGTGACCTTTCTACACATGTCTCTTTTGTCACTTTTAATGGACCTGTGGTTGACCCTGGGGTTGGTGTTTATTCAGGGGACCTGAATCTCTGGACTGTCCATGTGGCAGCCAGGCCCCGGTCAGCAGCACACTTCCAACTCCTACCCTCTGGTTTATTGAACTTACCCTGGCCAGCTAACAGGCAGGTGAAGAAGGTCAA
Organism: Dasypus novemcinctus; assembly: GCF_030445035.2. NCBI lineage: Eukaryota > Metazoa > Chordata > Mammalia > Cingulata > Dasypodidae > Dasypus > Dasypus novemcinctus. The sequence continues at coordinate 3,743,572 of NW_027261977.1, read as the reverse complement.
CTACCACACCAGGGAGTCAAAAGTGCCTACAATTGCAAGCAGGAGAACTGCACCCATCACCATGTGGAATCTAAGCCCCCTCTTGATAAAGAGGTGGAGTGGATATAACCATCCCAGGGTCCACAGGCTGGAGGAGTACTGTATGGAATAGAGTGGACTTACTGATATTCTACTTTGGAACTATTGTGATTAGTAATGGAAGAAATTGTACCACTGATGTGGAGAAAGTGGCCACAGTAGCTGCTGAGGGTAGGGAGAGGGAAGAAGAGATACGATGTGGGGGCATTTTCAGGACTTGGAGTTGTCCTGCGTCGTACTGAAGGGACAGATGCTGGTCATTGTATGTCCTGCCATGGCCCACTGGGTAGACTGGGGGAGAATATAAACTACAATGCAAACCACAATGTAAACCACTATCCATGTGGTGCAGCAGTGCTCCAAAAAGTATTCACCAAAAGCAATGAATGTCCCACAATGATGAAAGAGATTGTTGATGTGGAAGAAGTGGTGTGAGTGGGGAGGAGAGTATATGTGGACCTCTTATATTTTTTGAATGAAACATTTAAGAGAGAGAGAGAGAGAGAGAGAGAGAGAGAGAGAGAGAGAAATTACAAACAACACCAATAATCAGGAAAACATGGCCTAATCCAATGAACAAACTAAAAACCAGGAAAAGGAGCAGAACATCAAACAACTAATCGAAAATCTCAAAACAAATACCATGGGCCGATTTAATGAAGTGAAGCAAGAGACTAAGGGTATTAAGAAAACACCTGGGGAGCAAGCAGTGGAAATTATAAACCTATGCAAAATGATAATGGATATAATGGTGATGAATGGCACAATCCAAGAAATCAAAAACACACTCTTGGCAAGTAACAGCAGATTTGAAGAGGCAGAGGAAAGAGTTAGTGATGTGGAAGACAGGACACCTGAAATCAAACAGATTGTAGAAGTGATAGATAAAAAGACAGAAACAATACAGCAGGGACGTAGGGACCTGAATGACAACACAAAATGCACAAACTCATGCCTTACAGGCATCCCAGAAGAAGAAGAGAAGGAAAAGGACACAGCGGGGTATTGAGGAAATAATGACTGAAAACTTCCCGAATCTACTGAGGGAGATGGAAGGACATGTCCAGGAAGCACAACACACCCCAAAAAGCATAAGTTCCAACAAGCCTACTCAAAGACATATAGTTGTCAAATCATCCAATGCTCAAGACAAAGAGAAAATATTGAAGGCAGCAAGAGAAAAGAGAAACATTGCATCCAAGGGAAGCTCAATAAGACTATGTTGATTTCTCATCTGCAACCACAGGGGCAAGAAGGCAGTGGTATCACATTGTCAAAAAAATTTTTTTTCCACCCAAGAATACTCTATCCAGCAAAGCTGGCATTCAAAAATGACCGATAGTTCAAAATATTCACAGAGAGACAGAAACTAAGAGAGTATGCCAATAAGAAACTTGTCCTTCAAGAAACACTAAAGGGAGTTCTGCAGGATGAAAGAAAAAATAGGAGAGAAAGAGTTGTAGGAGACTGTTAGAACAACTGAAAATACAGAAAGAGAAGAAGAAAATACAACAACATATGACATACACAAATCCAAAGAAAATATGGAAAATATAAGTAATTCCCTTGAGAGTAATAACACTGAATGTCAGTGGATTAAACTCACCTGTCAAGGCACCAGGACTGGCAGAATGGATAAGGCAATATGATCCACCTATATGCTCTCTAGAAGAAACCCACCGTAGACCCAGGGATTCAAGGAGGTTGAAGGGGAATGACTGGAATACAATCTTACAAGCAAATAGTAAACCAAAAAAGGGCAGGTGTAGCTATATTAAAATCAGACAAAATAGACTTTAAAAGAAAAACAGTTCGGCGAGACAAAGCATGGACACTACATATTAGTGAAAGGGATAATCTTACAAAAAGAAAGAACAATCATAAATATTTATGCTCCTAACCAGGGTCCCACCAAATATATGAGGCAAACACTGGAAAAACTAAGTGGAGGAGTAGATGACTCCACGATTATAGTGGGGGAATTTAATACACCACTTGTCACCATTGGTCAGAACATCTCAACAGAGACTCAATAAAGAAACAAAGACTTTGAGCAATGTATTAGAGGAGATGAACCTAACAGAACACCCAAATACAGCAGGATATACATTCTTCACAAACACCCATGGATCATTCTCCAAGACAGACCATATCCTAAGCCATAGAGAAAATCTCAATGAATTCAGAAAGATTGAATCATACAAAATAATTTCTCTGACCACAGCAGAAGGAAACTGGAACTCTGAAAAGGCCATAGACCCAGATTAGTCACCAAGAAATGGAAGTTAAGCAACACACTCTTAGACAAACAGTGGGTGAGGGAAGAAATCTCAAAAGAAATCAGTAACTACATCGAAACTAATGAAAATCACAACACAGCTTATCAAAACTTATGGGATGCAGAAACGGCTGTTCTGAGAGGGAAATTCATAGATAAACTTTCATACATCAAAACAAAAGAAAGAGCTAAAACTGAAGACCTAACTGCACATATAGATAAATTAGAAAAAATAAACAAATAAATGAAATACCACCCCGAAAGGAAGAAGAAAGAAAGAACAAAGATCAGAGCAGAAATAAATGAAATAGAAAATGAGAAAGCACTAGAAAAAATGAACAAAACAAAGAGCTGGGTCTTTGAGAAGATCAATAAAATTGACAAACCCTTAGCTAGACTAAGAAGGAAAAAAAGAGAGAAGATGCAAATACACAAAATAAGAAACAAAAATGGGGATATCACCATTGACCTCACAGAAATACAGACTATCATAAGAGGATCCTTTGAAAAACTGTATGCCAACAAGAAGGACAATTTAGAGGAAATGGAGAAATTCCTAGAAACACATAAGCAGCCTACATTGACAAAAGAAGGAATTGCTGATTTCAACAATCCAATCACAAGTAAAAGAGATAGAAACAGTCACTTAAAACCTCCTGTCTAGGAAGAGACCTGGGCCTGATGGCTTCACAATTGAATTCTACTAAACATGCCGGAATGAACTAACACCTTTCTTGCTCAAACCCTTTCAAAAAATCAAAATAGAAAGAATGTTGCCTAACTCATCTATGATGCCAAAATTAACATAATACCAAAGCCCATCAAAGACACCACAAGAAAGGAAATTACACACCAATCTCTCTAATGATCTAGATGCGAAAACCTCAACAAAATACTTGCTAATCATGTTCAACAACACATTAAATGAATTATACAACATGACCAAGTGGATCTCATCCCTGTGTTCAAGGATGGTTCAGCATAAGAAAATCAATCTATGTAACACACCACATAAACAGATCAAAGGATCAAAGGATAAGAACCCCATGATCATATCTATAGACACGGAAAAAACATTTGACAAAATACAGCACCTTTTCTTGATGAAAGCACTGCAAAAGATAGGAATAGATGGAAACTTTCTGAACATGATAAAGGGTGGTAATGAAAAACTCACAGCTGACATCATTTACAATGATGAAATCCTAAAATCTTTCCTTCTAAAATCAGCCACAAGAAAAAGAGGCCCACTATTAGCCCTCCTATTTAACATTGTGCTAGAAGTACTTGCTCAAGCACTGAGGCAAGACCAGATATAAAATTCATCCAAATAGGAAAGGACAAAGTCAAAATTTCACTTTTTGCAGACAACACGATCCTATACCTAGAAAGCACTCAGAAATCTGCAACAAAACTTTTAGAACTTATAAATGAGTTTAGTCAAGTCACAGATTATAAGATCGATATGCAAAAATCAGGAGCATTTCTGAACTCCAGTAATGAGCCATCTGAGGAGGAAACTGAAGAAACAACTACCATTTACAATAGTAAATTAAAAAATCAAGTACCTAGGAATAAATTTAACTAAAGAGGTAAAAGACTTATACACAGAAACCTACACAATACTGTTAAAGGAAATCAAAGAAGTCTTAAGTAATTGGAAGAATACTCCCTGTTCATGGATAGGAAGACTAAATATCATTAAGACAGCTATCCTACCCAAACTAATCTACAGATTTAATACAATAGCAATAAAAATCATCACAGCATTATTTAATGAACTAGAAAAACTAACTATTGAATTTATTTGGAAAACAAAGAGGCCCCAAATAACCAAAGGCATATTGAAAAAGAGAAATGAAATTGGAGCAATCACACTATCTAACTTTAAAATATACTATAAAGCAACAGTGGTCAAAACTGCATGGTATTGGCACAAGGGTAGACATATTGGCCAATGGAACTGAATTGAGAGTTCTGATATAGATCTTCACATACACATTCATCTAATATTTAACAAGGCCACCAAGCCCATTCATCTGGGAGAGAGGGCCTCTTCAACAAATGGTGCTTGGAGAACTGGATATCCACATGCAAAAAAAATGAAAGAGGATTACGAAAAATCCACTAGATGGATTAAGAACCTAAATATAAGAGCCAAGACCATAAAGACCTCGGAAAACAATGTAGGGAGGCATCTACAAAACCCTGTAATTGGGAATGGCTTCATGAACTTCACAGCCAGAGCATAAGCAGCAAAGAACAAATAGATAAATGGGGCCACCTCAAAATTAAAGCCTTTTGCACCTCCAAAGAGTTTGAAAAGAAAATGAAAAGACAGGCTATCCAATGGGAGAAAATATTTGGTAACCATATACTTGGTAGGAGACTAATACCCTGCACATATAAAGAAATCCTGTATTTCAAAAGTATAAAGACAAACAATCCATTTAAAAAATGAGCAAGAGATTTGAACAGATACTTCTCCAAAGAACAAATACAAATGGCTAGAAAGCACATGAAAAGATGCTCAAAATCACTAGCTATTAGGGAAATGCAAATCAAAAGTACAATGAGATACGATCTATCACAACTTGTACTGCCGACTATTACAAAAAACAGAAAACTACAAGTGTTGGAGAGGATAGGAAAGAATAGGAACCCTCATCCACTGCTGGTGGGAACACAGAGGGATCCAGCCATTCTGGAGAACAGTTTGGCAGTTCCTCAAAAAAACTAGCTGTAGATTTACCACATGACCCAGCAATTCCACTCCTGGGTATATATCCAGAAGAACTGAAAAGAAGGACACAACTGAAAACAAGGGTGATATAGGCACCCCAATGTTCATAGCAGCATTATTTGCTATTGCCAAAAGTTGAAATCAACCCAAACGCCCATCACCAGATGAAAGGGTGAACAAAGTAAAGTATATACATACCTTGGAATACCACTGAGCTGTAAGAAGGAATAAAATACAAACACATGGGATAAGGTGGATGAATCCTGAGGACATTATGTTGAGTGAAGCAAGCCAGGCATTGACAGACAAATACTGCATGAATTCTCTAATACTAAATTAGCAAACCAAGCTGTCTCAGACAGCAAGAGGCTGGATGACAGGCTTACAGGAAATTGTGGGGAGAAGAAGGTTGTGAGCTGATGCCTACATGGGTGAAATCTATGATTACATGGAGGTAAGAAGTTGTACAGGGAATGGATAAGGTGGGGGCATAAGGTTACTATTGGGTGGGCCTTTGCAGACTTGATGGGGCTAGGGTTGGCAAGATGGGTCAGATGGCCAAAGTACCTGGGGGAGGGTTGGGGAAATAGATGGAAATGGGAGATTACAGGATATATGGTTGAAACTATAATGTTGAGATAACTCTTTGGAAAATCTAATAAGGAATGGTTACTTGTTTATGGTACTTTAAGGGGGCATCTGGCACAAGGGCAGACTTCTATCTAGGGAGGGTGTGAGCGCTCATCTTGTCATTGTGTGTTACAGCACTGGGTGGAGACCCATACCATGTGTGGGAAGGTGTACCCCCATCCTGGGGAGGCCTGATCTTCTAAACAGAGGGAAGGGTGTCTCAAGAGAGAATTGGTGGTGGCGGACTAGGCCCAGTGGTTAGGGTGTCCGTCTACCACATGGGAGGTCTGCAGTTCAAACCCCGGGCCTCCTTGACCCATGTGGAGCTGGCCCATGTGCAGTGCTGATGCGCGCAAGGAGTGCCAAGCCACGCAGGATTGTCCCCCGCGTAGGGGAACCGCACGCGCAAGGAGTGTGCCCCATAAGGAGAGTCACCCAGTGCAAAAGAAAGTGCAGCCTGCTCAAGAATGGCACCGTACACAGGGCGAGCTGACACAACAAGATGATGCAACAAAAAAGAAAGATTCCTGTGCTACTGACAACAGATGCAGACAAAGAAGAAGATGCAGCAAATAGACACAGAGAACAGACAACCGGCAGGGGGAGGGCGGTGGGGAGGGGACAGAAATAAATAAATAAATCTTAAAAAAAGAGAGAGAGAGAAAGAATTGGTCCCTCCCAATATGGGAGGACAGTCTAGTACATCAAGCCCTCAGCATTTGCTACACTTATCTGTGAACCTGGTACCCAAGTAGTGAAGCTTGGTCGTCAATGTGGGCCCTGAGGGGAGGTGCAGAGAGAAACAGAATAGATGGAAGCAGGGGTAACTGGGTGGCACTGGAAGTGTTCCACAAGACTGTGCAATGATGGATATAGGACATGTTAAATTTTACCAAAAATGTATAAAAGTGTGTAGTCTAAAATGTAAACCATAATGTAAAACATAATGTAGCTAAAAATTTAGAAAAGTACACAGTCTAAAATATAAACCATAATATAAACCAAAATGCAACATGTTTGGTAGCTATGTTTCAATATCAGTACATCAGCTGCGGCCAATAAAACATGAACATGTAAAAACATCGTTGCTGGGGAGGAGGTCAAAGGGTTTGATTTTGGATATATGCGAGTCTCCTATATTGTATATGTGATTTAAATTGATCTAATACATTTTTGAAGAAAAAATTAAAAAGTTAAAATAAAAGGATGTAGACACTGAGGAAGGAATGAAAGAAATTACCAGCCACTGTACATATAAGGCAACACCTACTACAGTGATGAAAGGCAAAATGTCAAAAACAAAGTTTTATGACATTTTTCATTTTTTAATACCCCAATTTATTTTTTAGCTTTACTTTAGTTTTTCTAAATCAATATGTATTCTATTTCTAACCTTTAAACCTAACATTACTATTTCATTTTCCTAGTAATTGAATTTGGCAATATATTAGCCTTCATTTTTGAGAGGTAGAACTATGGTGGGAGAGGAACACGGGTGAGGCGTATTTTTGATGGTGGACACATGGTTGAGAGGGTGTTCTCCAGGGCATGTAGATAGGGTATATAAAAATGTTCCGGTACTCATTGGGCAAGTTCATAGTAGAGTTAAAAATGACAGCTGAGGGATTGCTGAGTTTCTAGCCAGGGGAGCTCTGCCATATTCCCCAGTGGAACAGCAACAATCCCCCAGGTGCAAGGGCAAAGACCAGTGAGGAAGGATGGTCCAGTGATGAGCCCTTGATGCTAATGACTATGCTTATGAGCCTGTGTGTCTGAAATTCCAACTAGGCCTAGAGCTGCAGTGTGCCTAAGAGTTACCTCCCACTCTCTAAGCCAAACTCAGCATGTGAATGCGTTACCTTCCCCCCAGCATGGGACATGACTCCCGCAGATCAGCCTGCCTGGTATCCAGGGATTACTCCCAATCACCAGCCGGAGATGCAACTAGAAAAAGACCTTGAAAAATAGGGGGACATGGTAAAGACAAATGAGTTTACATGGTTAAGATACTTCAAGAAGAGTCGGAAGGTCAGCAAAGGAGTCGCACTTACTGCTCATCTCAGCATGATCCCAGAGACCGCCAAAGTAGATGCAACTCAGGTACTGGTGCTCCTGAGGGCTATGGAGACACACAGGTTCTAAAGTCATGGCAGATGGCTCTGGAGTTCAGTGCCTTATCAGTGAGCTGTACTTTCGAATTGGTGCTCCTGAGTGTGATGGACTTGGACTCAGATGTGACCTTTTTCAACACATGCCTCTTCGCGCACTTTTACTGAATCTGTGGTTGGTGCTGGGTTGGTGTATAAGTAAGAGACTTGAATCTCGGGACTGGCCAGGTGCACCCTGGGCCCTGCGCCTCAGCGGAGTTGCAAACACCTACTCTCGGTTTTCTTGGACTTCCCCAGATCAGCTAACAGGGGGGTGGAGATGGTCAACCACCACAGCAGTGAAGTGAGAGTGCCTACAACTGCAAACAGGAGAATCACATACATCAGCCATGAGGGATCTAAACTCCCTCTCGATATTGAGATGGAGTGGACATCAACATCCCAGGGTCCACAGGATGGCGGAATAAAATATGGACTAGAGTGGCCTTACCGGTATATTCTACTATAAAACTATTGCTAATGGCAGAAATTGTATCATTGATGTGGAAACAGTGGCTGTATGGATTTAGAGTTTACTTATAGAATACACTCTCCCCCAGTCCAGTCAGAGGATTATGGCAGGACGTATAATATCCAGCATCTGACCCTGCAATTTCATTATGATAAGTCCAAGTAAAGAAAATACTCCCACATCACACCTCTTCTTTCCTCTCCCCGCCCTCAGCAACTACCGCAGCATTAAAAAAATACAAGAGGTCCCCGCATACCCCCCACCTCCCCTCACTTCATTCCTCCCACATCAACAATCTCTTTCATCATCACCGGACATTCATTGCATTTGGTGAATACATCTTGGAGCACTGCTGCACCACATGGATAATGGTTTACATTGTAGTTTACATTCTCCCCCAGTCCACCCAGTGGGCCATGGCAGGACATACAATGTCCAGCATCTGTCCCTTCAGTACGACGCAGGACAACTCCAAGTCCTGAAAATGCCCCCACATCGTATCTCTTCTTCCCTCTTCCTACCCTCAGCAGCTACCATGGCCACTTTCTCCATATCAATGGTACAATTTATTCCATTATTAATCACAATAGTTCCATAGTAGAATATCAGTAAGTTCACTCTAACCCATACTCTATTCCTCCAGCCTGTGGACCCTGGGAAGGTTATGTCCACTCCACCTCTGTATCAAGAGGGGGCTTAGATTCCACATGGATGGTGGATGCAATTCTCCTACTTGCACTTGTAGTCACTCTTGGAATTTTTTAAAAGGCCTCCCATCACAGAAGGAGATGTGGCTCAAGTGACTGAGCTCCTGCCAACCACATGGGAGGTCCTGGGTTTAGTTCCTGCTGGTGCCTAAAGAGAAACAGTGACAGAGAGTGCACACAGGAAATGGGCACAGACAGCAGAGAGTGAAGGAAAGCATAGAAGGGGCAGAATAAATGAATAAAATAAATCTTAAGAAAACAACAAAAGCTTTCCATCACAAGTGACAGAATTTTCTCTCGTAATACAGCCTTCCAAGTCTTCATCCTACAGACCACAGTTTTTGTCACATTCCAGCCCCTGCCTCTACTCTGAAGACATACGCACATGCAGAAATTTGTCACAAAAAAATCTGAGATACAGAGAGAAAGTTCTGGAGATACTTAATGTGCAAATAAACACAGTCATTAATGAAAGACTTCATAGAGATAAAGCGTAGATGAAGAGAGAGAATGACACAGAAAATCACACACAGAAAGAGAGAACAACACAGGCACTAGAGACTGAGAAAATGCATTTTAAAGAGAACAGCTCACCGAGACCTATGTCATTGAAGACTTCTCGTACCTTGCTATCCACTGATACTGGTAAAAAAAAATAATTTAAAAACAATCATCTGCTGGAATCAGGCTTAAGGGCAAACAGAAAATACAGAAATATCTACTCAAAATGTCTACTAACTTTCTGTAAGAAGACTAGAGATGTGCTTTTTAAAAAAATTTTTGATTTTAAAGAAACTTTAGATTACATAAATTGTTACATAAGAAATACAGGGCATTCCCATATGCCTCCCTTCCTCCCCCTCCCACACTTTCCCACATTAACAACATCCTTCATTAAGGTGGTGCACTTGTTACCATTGATGAACACATTTTGAAGCACTGGCACTAACCATGGATTATAGTTTATGTTATAGTTGACACTCTGTCCCATTCAGTTTTGTAAGTCATGAGAAAATACATAAGGGCCTATATGCATCCTTGCAACACCAAGCAGGACAATTCCAATGTCCTGAAAATGCCCCCATATTACACCTACTTTTCCCTCGTCCTCTCCTCAGGACTTCCAGGGACCACTGCCTCCACATCAATGATAAAAGTTCTTATATTGCTAAAATAGCGATAAGTCTAAAATAGAATAATTGTACGTCTACTTTAGACCACTGTTCATTCCCTAATCCTGAGGATTTGGGGATGGTGATGCCAACTAAGCCTCTAATTGAGAGAGGGCTTAGATCACATGGGGCAGATGGAGGGAACTTTGTTTACGGTTGCAGACACACAAAACTGAAAGAATATCAAATTCCCATCCTGGGGAGTTCTGCTACATTTCCTAATGAGTCAGCAAGAATGCCCCAAATACAGGGGTGGTGTGTAGTGAAGGAGGATTGTCCACTGATGGACCCCTGATATTGATGACAGTGCTTATGAATCTTGTCTTTTGAAATGAAAATTTATCCTAGTATTATGTGTTGCCTAATAGTTACCTCCCTGAGGGCCTCCTTATTGCTCAAATGTGGCCTCTTTTTAAGTCAAACTCAGCAGATAAACACACTACCTTCCCCCTAGCATGGGACATGACTCCCAGGGATAAGCCTCCCTGGCCAAAAGGAATTATTATCGAGTGCCAACTAGAGATGTGCTTTTAAGCCAATGCCACTTGTTATCCTTGATTCCCACCTTCCCGACCCAGATCAAAGAGGCAGTCTCCATTCCAGGTTTCTGCTCCCTCTCTGCCCATCTCAGTCAGAGGGCTTTCTTCCAAGAAGGAAAAAAGACCTCAGAATTTCTGATCTTGATCTACTGATCTTGATCCACTGAGGCTAAATACACTCAAGTGTTGGGGGCTCCTTTTCCACCAATCCCCTATTTGTGGATAGGAGGTTTTCCATTTTAAATGATGTGCTGAGATACCCAGACCAGATAATTCCCCCGTCACCTAATGAGGGGTTCTATACCAACGGAACTAGTGTGAGAGAACCTCAGACTTCTGCTTGAAGTACAGTTAGTGCTCACCTTAGATACCGCATCACTCAGGGAAAAAAAAAAAAAAAGGCATGTCATTGTCCCCATACCAAGCTAAAGGGACTTGGCTCAGATTTAGCCATGATTGGAGGGAGAGGGGAAGAAGGGCAGAGGCATAGAAGCAGGAGAGAGGAAGAACTAAGACAAATATGAGAAGTTCTCCTATGTTAGAGTAAATATCTAAACTGGATATCAAAAGCTATTCCTTCAAAAGAGACAAATTTGATTGGATTTATTGATAGGGCAATTTAGGCCTAGAACTTTGTTTAAAAATATTGAGAAAATATAGACAGCAGGTTGTAGAGTTTTAGAGTTGTTTGTCAGGGAAAGAGAGAAACAGTATACAAATAATGCAACTATCAACCCACTGTCTATGGTGGGCATGTATAAAGCTGAAGAGTAACATGAGTGGGATACTCCTGGGTGGGTGTGGTGGGGGATAGAGTTCATTAATTAATACACCCAGTCAGTATAAATAGGAAAATAATGACATTTAGCCCCAAAATGCGGTGGGGAGACCAGTTCCCAGAGTTGTTATATTTTTCAAAATGGCCAGTATCCAACAAAAATATTACCCGGCATGCAAAAGACAGAAAGCATTACATATACAATGGAAAAAAATCTGATCCACAAACTCCTCTCATAGTGGCGAGATGTCAGATTTAATGGGAAAAAAATCTAGAACACAGCCATTTTAAATCTTTTCATGTTAATAAGGGGAAGCATGATTAAATAAATAAAAGAAGACATGATGACAATGTTGCATCAAATAGCGTCTATTAACATAGAGAAAGATACAATTTTCTAAAAGAGGACTGAATTTAAAAGTACAAAATACTAAAAAATTCACTAGAGGAAATAAATAGTAGGTTTGAAGAGAAAGAAGAATTAATGAACTTATAAACAGATTGACATAGACTTTGCAGTCCAAATGATAAAGGGATGAAGAAAAACGAGAGCCTCAGAAATATAGAAGAATACAAGCATATGCATACAGGCATAATGAGGGGAGAGAGGTGTGAATAGGGGAAAAAAAGAGAAGAAACATATTAGAAGAAGAAATAATGGACATTTGCAAATGTTTTGGAAAACAACAAAATAGACATCCAAGAAGCTCATCAAATTTGAAGTAGAATAAGTGCAAAGAGATAAAAACAGAAATATTATTTTTTTAAAAACTGCTGAAAGTTAAAGGCAAAAATACAGTCATGATTGCTCCCAGACGAAAATGTCTCATCACTTACAAAGGAAACCCAATAAGATTAAGAGTTGACTTCTCAGCTTTCTTCTTAGCCATATTCAGAGTGCTTTAAGAAAAAGTACCTGTCATGTGTCATGATGATGGGAGAGAGTGTTGCTGTGGGGGGAGTGGGGGGCGGGGGCGGTGGGGTTGAATGGGACCTCATTTTTTTAAATGTAATTAAAAAATAAATAAATAAATAATTTAAAAAATAAATAAATAAAATTGAAAGGAAAAAAAAAAAAAAGAAAAAGTACCTGTCAACCAGAAATTCCGTATCCAAATAAACTCTATCCAAAATGAAGTAAAATAAAGAAATTCCCAAGTAAAAAATGAGGGAAATTGTTTCTCACAGAAATACGTTACAAGAACTTTCCTATGAAGTTTTTCAGGTTGAAAGCAAAGGACCCAGACACTACTTAGGATTAGAACACAAAAACAAAGAACACCTGTAAGACCCATTAGAGTTAGTGCTACAACACTTTCATCTGAAAGGATTCTGACCTAAGAAGCAAAGTAGTAAAGGAACAAAGACACTGTCTACAATGAACTACTCCATACACCTTGGCAAACATATTTACAATTCTAAGGATGTGCCACTCTTTTCCATAAAAAAAAAAGGCCAGGACTTTCATTTTATGTAACAAACTGTTCTTATAGATTGTTTCATTCCAGATAAGGTTTATTTTTTTGTATGGTAAAAATATAAATGAGTGTTCTGTAGTATATTGATTTTACTAAGTGTAAATGATAAATCCTGTTGGAATTGCCTGGGGTCTGCAAAAAGCATGGAATTAAGAGGTGGAGGTACTGGGGAAAATTTAAGAACAGAATTACCCCTAGAGTTCACCTATGAAGTTCACTATCAAAGAACAAAGCGGAGATATGCAAGGCTTTCTGAAAGGGAGGAAGCTAAGGCAAGAAGCAGAGGGAAGATAGATTTGTCAAAACTTCAAGTATTTTCCCCAGTACCATCCTTGAAAATAATAGCACTTGGGAACCAATGTCCCAATAGGAATTCCATTGCCAGAGTAGAGGCTACTAGAGAGAGTTGTAACCAAAGAATTTTGTAAGCTGAAACCACCCTAAAAATACCATTCTTAGATGAGATGGCAACATCAGATTATATAGCCTGATTCTCTTAGAAATTAATTCACTGCCTTTCTCTTCACAACTGGAGTGGACCCTCTATGAGATACCACAGTGTTGCAGTTAAGCACTGAGACTCTGTTTCATACCATCTGATCCAGCTCCTGGCTCTACCTCTCATTAGGTTTGTGATATTACAAGTTACATAGCCTCTGAGATTCTCCACCTTTTAAGATTTAACTGCTCACCCTACCTAATGTGCTTATTTGAGGATTATGTGATGTAATCCCCGTGAAAAGCTTCTTACTCTGCATATCAAAAATTTATTTTTAGAGTAGGCTGACCATTATGAAGAAAAGGCAGAGTGAGATTAATAGCAAGTTCTTGACAGATGCGGGGAGCAGGGAGGGGGCGGTTTGGAGTCACTCAGTCTGAATTCTTATTAAATGGTAGGCTACCTTTCCTGAAGGGAGAGGACTCTTGGACTAGGATGCATAGATATTCAGTGAAAGACAAGATACAGAAATTGTGTAGTACAGCACTCAGACAAATATCTAAACGTTGAGGCTGATGTGAAAGCACTACAAAAACTGGACTGCAAATGAGTTAAATTTTTGTACTCTGGGAAGGAAATAGCTGTGTTTTCTAGGTTGTACATCATGAACAAATCAATGGCTAATGGCATTACTGGGTAAAGTCAACAAGAGTACTTTAGAACTTTGTTACCTGCATCCATGGTAGTATTTCCTGCATTTCATGCCAGGGCAGACCAGACCAGAAATGAGCCATGGCAGCAAAGTGCTGGCAGAGAATGTTAAGTGATCAGAGGAGTTTGTCCCAACTTTTCCTCTACGCTTCAAATACTGATAAGGGCAAGACCTTATCAAGAGAATTGACTAGCTGGAAAGGACAATGTAATCTTCAGAAACAGGCCCAGCTCATACTCCTATGTCCAAGCCGAGACTGCTGCCCTATCCTCCACATGCACAGTTAATGGAATTATTGTTTTATTTTCCAGTTCCTAGTGAGTGAGTTGGCAGGAGCTACAAGAGTTCCTTGAAGTCTAAAAATCATGACTCTGGAAAAGTTTCCTTCAGTGCTGTGTGTGGTTGGGTGATGGGAATAGCCTTTAGAGCCTATCAGGAATCTCTGCGAGAGCTTCAGCTGCCTGCCTCAAGAAAAGTTTCAAACCCACACAGAAGGTGGCTACGTTTGAAGGAGTGTGGGAGATTTCGTGAACTCTGATATCAATCTCTCAACCTTGATAGTGCTGCTGTAGCACAGACCATAGTTTGCCCATAAAAACGGGAAGGTGGGTTCTATTCAGAGCCAGCAATGTCAGTGTAGGAAAGTCAGTGACAGAGATGCTCACGAGGACTCTTTCATCTGGGAATGACAAGGAAGTCCTGTGGTAAACAACCTCCCACTTCCATCTACAGCAGCACCAATTCTTCAGTGTAATCCATGGATTAGAGCTGTTTCTGGGAAGTAACCACATATTATTATATTATGAAGCAAGTAAATGCTTGCCCTTCTTAGTGAGGCTTTCAAGGTGTGGGTTGGTCTGCTACAGTAAAATTGCACTAATGGGGCTTGAGTCAGAAGACACAGATGACCTAGGAAAGGGAAGAGTCACCAAATGGACAGGTCCTGTCTTTGAAAGATTTTGAGTCAAAAACCACTCAGGAAATAGAAGTCAACTAGTTTCAGTATTTCATGGGGAAGAAATGTTCTTATGTTGAGTCTCAGTTATCCTAAACTTTTGAGTGCATCACCTAATGGGAAGCTTGGACCAAAGTTTAATCCTATCTGTAAAAGAGGGCTAATATAAAAGGGTCTACATCTGGGGATGTTGTGTAAAGAGTACACCAGGATAAATGTATTTGTGAATTTACCAAGTTCATTCTGCCTGAGTCTATTTTTGTCCCAAAATAAAGTCTGAGAGAAGCACAGGAACTCATCTGAGATACTATCACAAGGAAACTTACTTCTTTAATGCAGTTCCCCATTTCATTTCATTACTTAAGCCAGAAATCCAGTAGCACATTTATCACTTTCTCATGGAAGTGTTCTTTCTCCACGTTCCCTGCCTCAAGGTATACACCTATATGCTGGCAGTGCTGGTACTGACAGTGCAACTATTAGCATGCCAAGAGTTCTGCATTAATATAGATTTGGAAAACATTTTGTTCAAAGGTGAAGTGTTAACATTTCCTCCATCCTGCCATTAATTTGTATGAGAAATAGCTGTATCAGGTAAGCTCTATGCAAGCAACATAGCACAGATTCTAGGTCTTATCGGACTGTGATCCCCTTTCTCATGAAGCCCTTATTTTCACCTTCTCTCACTTTCCTTGTGAAAATAATAAGCCTACAATTAATGGGCCACTCTTTTCTATTCCCCTATTACCTAACATCTGACTTGGTAGGAAAAATTGTGTTTCCAACTGGAATTCCAAGGTATGTTACTTCCTCTCTCTCCACCTTTATAGGTGTGAAAGTTCATAGACTTCTACTTCCTAGGTATGAAATAAAAATGCCCGAAGTAAGTAGAGTTTTTTTTTTTTCCCATTGAATCCACTCCAAAGAAGCACAAATATGCACAATGATACATACTTTGGACCTCCTGGTGTTTATTGTTACTTAGTATTATCATTCCATGTTTAAGCAAACTCATTCTTTGTATTTTCCACCACTAGCTTCATTCTTCATTTCTCAATTTTGTAAGAGAATGGGGGTTGATTACTTATTTCCTGCATCTGAAGTGGTCTTCTGCTATTTTAGTAAAGTTTGATGGTTTTCTCTCTCCGGATCCAAGAGAGGGGGGCAGTCCCTGGAAAACACACACACACATAAAAGATATTTAAATTGCTATTTCTCAAAATTAAAATTAAGTAGTTAGGTCGAAGTATCTTGGTCCTCCTGGACTGTCCACATTTTACTGACTTTGATATCTTTAAATTGTACCTCAGAGTTTAAAATTGTCCTCCACAATCCATGCAATATTGCCTAAATTCTCTGTATGGCTGTGCGATATGAGTAGATGTGAGTCTTTAAAAAAACACTGTGGCAATCAAAAAGATAGGATCAATTCCATAAAGACTTGTAAATTTTATAGAGGTAAGAGAGCCCCAGAGAGAGCCCCAAACCTAAATATAGGAGCAAAGCATGAGCCCATACCTGTGGAATAATGCTTCAGAGAAGTGGAGATGATGAATCACGTGCATCAAGTGTCCATTCCAGTCATTCTCCTTTACCTTGTTTAGCTTTCTCTCCCATAAGCAGTTTTGTACTATAGTATCCCTTATAGGGTAACTACTTACTGACCTGGAGTTATGCTATGACTTACTTTTACTGTCTATTCCTCTACCAGAACAAAGCAGCTTCAAAACACATTTATTCCCCACCATCACCATCCTACTTGAGATCCTTACCTGTCTGCCTCTCTGTTCCCTCTTCTTGTCTCTTATATCCTTAGGTAGTACTGCAGGGGATTCAGCCAGAGATCCTCACAGATGATCTGGTAATGGACAAGGACAAATGAGCCAGTTTCCCCCACGGATCTTGGAAACCCACCAAGGCCATTTCTGATACTGCCCTTAGGGGACTTACCTCAGCAATTCTATTAGATCCTGCAAAGTTATGGTCAGACAACCAGTTGAAGAAGTTAAAGCTGGTACTGGAGTTACTGTAGCCGTTGGTCTGGCACTCATAATCACCGAGCCACTGGACTGGAGTGGAATGAGATGCCTTATATCCTGTAGAAAGAAGAAGATAGGGAGAGGGTCTTGTTCACCAGTTCCCCAAACTACCCACAGAATGACCTCTTACCAGTGATAGTAATGTCATACTCCTTAGTGATCACTTCATTTTGGAAGTAAGGGTTTCTCCCAAAGAAAAATATGATCTTGCAACTATTTGTGGGATGGATGAGCTCTTCTACCTGAACAGGGAAAAGCGGAGACAGGAAAAATCACTCCAGGCCTTGCCTGATTCTATGCTTAATAATTCCTCCCCTCACTTATTCCTACACTTTAAACATCCCATCTCTTACCTTCAAACTGATCATATAGTTGAGCATATCCTGATCCTGGTCGCTGATCATTGCTGACATCAGAGGATGGTTCAGAATCTGCACTGGGTTAAGGAGTTAAATACACGAGGATGGCAAGGGTAGAAATAGTCAACACACCTGGAAAGCAATCAGAAGTAGGAAGACACATTTCCCAGAAAACTGCTATTGCTAGTTTATCTCAGTCAACCTCCATCCTTCTTTAAAAGCCTCCTTATATCCTATTTTCTGAGAGCTCCTGAACTTAATTTTTGTACGCATACAGGTGTCATGCCTGAAAATGGATGTTTTGAGGACAATCATTGATTAACCAGTGAAAATTTGGGGATGTTTACTTGAGGCAATGAATCTTAGATAAGCTTCTCTGGATTCTAAAGTGAAGCAAGAGTATATGATTAGAGTTCTAAAAGGACCATCTGATGAATGGGAAGCCATTTATAAGCCGAGTATATTGCATGGTGTCAAAATGCACCCACAAAGACACAATGCTTAGTATGAAAAGGAATCTATGTGTTGAGGACCTGTTGTTTGCAGGCAGGTACCGGCAGTAATAGGCCAGGACAAATGATAAAGATTGCCATACAGAACCAATCTCTATTCAGTTACGCTAATAAATATCGGTTCTTTAAATGTGAAATGTGTTACGGAACTTCTATGTTATTCTTAATTCTATTAAAATATATATGGGGAAACGGACTTGGCCCAGTGGTTAGGGTGTCCGTCTACCACATGGGAGGTGTCCGTCTACCACATGGGAGGTCTGTGGTTCAAACCCTGGGCCTCCTTGACCCATGTGGAGCTGGTCCACGCGCAGTGCTGATGTGCGCAAGGAGTGCCGTGCCACGCAGGGGTGTCCCCCGTGTAGGGGAGCCCCACATGCAAGGAGTGCGTCCCGTAAGGAGAGCCGCCCAGCGCAAAAGAAAATGCAGCCTGCCCAGGAACAGCGCCGCCCACACTTCCCGTGCTGCTGACAACAGAAGCAGACAAAGAAAAAGACGCAGCAAATAGACACAGAGAACAGAGGGGGGGAGGGGGGGAATTAAATACCTAAATAGACTTAAAAAAAAAAAAATATATATATATATATATATATATATATATTTACCACCAGGAAAAATTCCTGTGCTTTGCTGAAAAGTTACGGATTCATCAAAACTTCTGCAAGTGCTGAAGGTGGCCATTTGCTTCACTCGATACACTTAATTCAATAAGTATTCCATCCCCCCACAGGATTGCCTCCTTCCTCAGCCCTGACTTCCTCCCCCATCCTCTTGCCTAGTCCACTCCCATTGGAACTGTACTAAGGATACGATTTGTTTGTTTGTTTAGGCTCTTATGATCTTTTTTATTAAGGTATAACTAACATACAATAAAATGCACAACCCGTAGTTTGTTCAGTTTCCGCAACTGTACAAACCCACATAATCACAAGTCAAAACAGGATTTAGTACATTTTCACCACCCCAAAAGTTTCCTTGTGTCTCCTCAGTCAAACCCCCTCCCTGCCTTCAAGAAACCACTTCTATCACCAGAAAGGAGCTTTTTCTGCTCTTGGAGTTTAGCTAAACGCAGTTGTACAAGGATACGGTTTTGAACCAGAAGCCACGAATACGCTCAATGATGTTGCTTCTGCGCTCCAGGTGCGGCTTAAAGGCCTGCCTCAGCTTGTGCTTCAGCCGGCAAAAGGCCCGGTTGGTTCGGACTTTCACGCTGCTCAGCTCTAACTGCAGGGCCTCTAGCGCCTCCACTGATGTCTGGGCAGCCTCCGCATCATACCCTGGCTGGGCCCGCCCGCACTCCTCCTGCCCCTCCTCCAGGCTTTTCTGCTCCGCCTCTCGCTCCTGCTCTTGCACCTCCTCTTCCGCCACTACGTCCACTACCGCCATTACATTCTCCAGCACCATGTCCTCCTCCATCACCTCCATTTCCGGCAGCTCCTCCACCCAGAGCACCGCGGCCTCCTCGCAGGGCGCCTCTCCCGTCTCCATCCCTCCAGCTGGGTCCTGTGCCTCCGCCCCTGCCCTGCAGCTCTGTGGGGACCGCTGGCCAGGGCGCCCGAGCGACTCTCCTACCAGAGGGCCGCTTGCCAGGCCACGGAGGTGTTCTGAGCGTGCCTGGGGAGCCGGGCCTTCGCCAGGACCCGCTTCACTCGCCATGTGGCCCGGGCCGGTGCAGGGAAAGACCCCGCACACGCTCTCCCCAGGCCACGCCCGCGGGTACAGCAGCGCCCCCTAGCTACGCGGGTGGGCCCCGGCAGCCTGTGGCGTTGGAGACGTCCTGGGCGCATGCGCAGCGTTTGGTGACGGCACGACGGCCAGTGACGGGGAAAGCCGCGCTTTCCACGCCCCACGCCGCTCCCCCCCCCCCCACCCCTCCGGCGGCGCAGAGCCCTGGCCCCTCCCGCTCCTGCCCTTCCCCGCTCCTGCCCCGCCCTCACACTGGGCTGGAGCAAAGCCTGCGCCTGCAACCCGCAGCCCAGCCTTCGAGGGAGCGAGTCTGCAGGGCGCTGCTCACCTCCAGCAGGCTGGTGGGGAACGTGCGTGGCGCTCAGTGAAGGTCAGGTCAGGGCCCGCGCGGGGACCCCGGCTGGTTCTGGGGCGGAATTTCCTAAGCCATGGAGGCAGACCCCGCCATACAGGATCTGGCTGCCCGCAGCGATTATCCCGCCCACAAAACCTAAGCGGAGCCGGGAAAACTGCGCCCTGGCAGCCGAGCACCGCTGCCCGGAAAGGCGCCCTGTTCTTCCTCTTTCACGTTTCCTATTGTGGGCACCGTTAGCTCGACCTACACAAATGTCTCTCCTTGCTCGTTTTTCAGTGGAGAGAGATCGTGACGGTAAGTAGTGCACAGAAAGCATACGCATATGGAACCCAAGATCATGGGGTCACAGGTCCTGCACTCTTTCCTATAACGTGAGGGAGAAGGACGGAGTAGATTCTTCCAAGCTGGTGACCTAAATCCCTCAAAGGAAAAACTGTCGCCGCTCAGGAAAGAAGACGCTTTGGGGACAAGGTCCAAGACTGGCTGGAAGGAGTTTTGAAAAGTATATTGTATTTTTCCATATCATACATTTTCTTTTACTTTTTCTTTCTGTCTTCCTGATGTACACAGCTGTAATGGATGTTCATCTAAAAATACATTCAGAACTTGTTTTATTCCATACCAAGAAAACCATAATATTTATTTCCTCTCCTTTTACCTTTATACAAAAATAATTGTAATAAGTAACAACGCATTAAGATAATTAATTCAAAACCCAGCAATTCGTGGTCAAAGTGTAATTGACGTTGAGGCAAGTTTGATTGTGTCTCCACACCATGCCAGATCATACTGTGGAAAAATCACTGGGGAACTATTATGCTAGCCTGGAGAAACAAATCTCATTAGGACTTGAGGAAACCAGGCAAAGATCTTAACTCCTATTCCAATTTACCGTTTCTTTGCCTCCCTTCTTTTAAAATGGGGTGTAAATGTTCTTCTGATATGTTCTATCCCTGGGTCTGTCAAGCTGAGAAGGAAGATCCACAGTCCTCTTCTTCTGACCTGACAATTCTTTTGATTTTCTCTATCAGTGTATGGGCAAACATAAAAGGAGGCTACATAACCATGTATGGCATTTTATCTCATGAAGTTCTTTAGGACAATTTCTTGCCAGTTGGCCCCCCAAGCATGGTCTTTCTGGGAATATAGTTTATAAGGAGTTAAGCAGAAATAAGGCAAGTGGTTAATGACAAGTGCCTGTTTGTATACTATGGAATAATATTCTGGGTCGTGGCTAGTAATACTGATAAGGGGCACTAAACACTTCTGGAGTGATGTCATCATCATGTCAATGTACAAGTCTCTTAGAAAAGCCTCCCCAGAGATGAAGTGAGTAAAAGGCCAAATTCTGCTTGCTGGAGGACAGCAGAGATCAGAAAATAATCCACAAATGCTGATTTGAAGAAACTGAAAAATCATAGGCAGGAGAAATCTTTCCCATAAAGAAGGCCAATTTTCATGACCCTTCGCCCTTATTGGGTCCCTTGCAACTCAGGATCCACACAGAGGCAGCGCAGTGCCACGTCCATCTCACCACATATAAAGACTGTTGACAGAATCATATTTAGAAACTCCATGCATCCCCAGGCACTGGAACCTACGTCTGCAGAGACCCAGAGGAGAATACAAGCCTACAAAGAGTACAAAGCAGCTCACTCAGGCAAGATCTCAATCTTTTTGTGTGTGTGAGAGAGGTGGTGAGTGTAAATCGATGCCATCTTGCCCCAGCTCCTCAGGATACTGCCTTTTACAAACATGATTAATTTATGCAGAGAGAGCTTTCAGTTTAAAAATACAATGCCAAAGAATGCAGCCTTCACAAAGGTATTACGTGTTCTTTGCCAAGATTTTATTTCTCAAATCATACAATGCATTTTATTAAGTGCTAGTTGGTATCCTAACAATAATCTGTTTGAAGCTCATTTTATTTATTTATTCATTTATTTGTTATTAATTCATGTACTGATGTTATCTTTAAAGAAGCTTTAGATTACATAAATGTTACATAAAAATATGGGGGAATCCCATATACCCCACCCATTCCTCCTCCCACACGGTTCCCCATTAACAACATCTTTCATTAGTGTGGTTCATGTGTTACAATTGATGAACGTATATTGAAGCATTGCTGCTTACCATGGACTATAGTTTACATTATCATTTATACTTTGCCCCACACAATTTTATGGGTTTTGGCAAAATGTATAATGGCCTGTATCCATCATTGCAATGCCATGCAGGTCAATTCCAATGTACCAAAAAGCCCCCATATTATACCTATTCTTCTCTCTCCCTCCCCCTCAGAACCTCTGGTGGCCACTGCCTTTATATCAATGATATAAGTTCTTCCATTGCTAGAATAATAATGTCTGTAATAGAATAATATGTCTACTTTAGTCCATCGTTCTTTCCCAATCTTGAGGGTTTTGGGATGGTGATGTCTACTCTGTTTCTGATTGAGATGGGACTTAGATCCCATGTGGTAGATGGATAGAGCTGTCTTAATTGTAATTTATTTGGGATGGGTAGTGTCCATCTTCATTCTTTTGTTAGCTCTCCTATTGAGTCCATTGAACTCATTTTAGAGTTGAAATAACAGAAATCAAGGAGGTAAAGTTATTTGGCCAAATGCAGGTGGCAGGACTAGAATCTGTATCTCTTACTCCCCAGCCCAGTGGTTACTTTAACAGCTCTTGGAAATTATGTTTTTAATAGGTGTACATAGAACAGAGTACAAATTTTCACTTGAAAAGCTTAAGAAAACCTAGAAAAATACAATAGTAAAATTTTTGAAGCACTTAAAACATGGTTCTTTCTACTTCTCCTATTAACAGGATTTTAAAGGGTGGATGGTGTTTCCATTCTAACTTAATTTTTTCCTTACCCAAATATCCAAGTTCATAAATGTAAACACATCTGATGACATGCTTCCTTATCATCCTTCTATTATGACACAAGGATTACTGAGAATTAGTAACGCCAGCTGATATCATTTCCAGGTTTTTCAAGCTCCCTAAGAAATAAATAATGATACACCTATTTTACAATGTAAGAAATGTACGGGTAGACATTAATTGTTCCACAGCATTCACCAAGAAAGTGATAGAAACAAGATGTTAACCTATATTTAAAATCTTTTCAAAACGCTTCTCCATTTTAATAGATTATGCCTGTTTCCATGATTTGTCTGCATGGGCACATGAGGTGTCATAGGGAATATAAGATTTCTAGAGCCAATGGAGGCATTTGTCTTTAATTATTGTACCTTAAAGTTTATGAATAACTGGGCTGTCCCAAATCCTTGGCTTATTTTGTGAATAAATTTTGCACATTCCACCTTAGTTCATGACAATTCCATCCTTCCAGTTGCTCAGGCAAAATATTTATAGCTGCCTTTGATCCTTTCACATTTTTACAACCCATGTCCATTCTATCAGGAAATCCTCTTGACAATATCGTCAAAGTACATTCATTATGCAATTGCCTCTCATATTCTTCGTTGCTATGACAGTGTTTTAGAGAACAGCATCTCTCAAAAGAATAATTGCAACAATCTCCAGTCTTTTTCCTGATCTCTCTGCTTCAGACCTTGCCCACATTAGGTCTATTAAAAATGCTTATTTTAAATAATAATTTCTATAATATCTCCTCTTACTTCAATCACTCCAATAACTTCTCATCTCAGTCCAAATAAAAGTGTAAAACCTGAGCATGGCATACAAAGCTACACATAATCTGCATCCCTTCTCTCCTCAATCACAGACAGATACACAATCATTCACACATTTCTGACCTCATCTCCCTCATTCTTCTGCACCAATCCTTAAACCATTCCTGATTTTTTCTCAAATTAATCAGAAACAATATTTCTGTCTCAGGGGTATTTAAACTTAAGGCTCCTTGTAAGTAAAACTCTTTCCCTTCAATTGAATGCTCTGCTATCTCCTTCATCTCCTTCAGGTATCTGGAAATAAGAGCTTATCAGTGTTGTTTTCTTTAATTATCCAATTAACACTGAAATCAATTATTTAGCTTGGGTCTTCCAGAATAGTGCCTTATGAATTAAGCATATCAAAGTACCAGCTCTTTTAATATTCTAATTCTTTGCAGAATAGTACATTTGTAAAATAAAATAGAAACATGGTAATGTCTAGTTGCTCTGTGTTCCTAAGCACTTACTCTCCCTTTCTGTATTTATTATGGACTAGTCCTAGGATGTAGAACAACACTGTGTCTCTTAAACTTGTGCATACGTGTTATTGGGGATCACATTAAAAACCAGATTCTATTTTAGTATGTATGTGGTAAGGCCTGAGATTGTGCATTACTAACAAGTTCCTAGGTGATGCTATTTACTTTCATACTAAAAATAGGAATGCCTAGAAAACAGAGTCTGCAGCATGATTGAAGGGCCAAGAATTAATTTAGGAGGTCTAAGCCCAGGGGATTTTGGGTATGAAACAAGGGAAGTGAAATAATTGGGAAAAAAAGAATGAGATATGATTCTTTACAACACTCTGTAGCTGTTCTCAAGGCAACAGTTTTTTCGTTAAAGGGTATAAGGGAGAAATGAACCTTGAAAAAGAGAAAGAAAGATGGATTATCTTCAAAGCTGCTTAATTCTCATCCTACAAAGAACTATCTCATTCATCCCTTGTTGTAGCATCATCTGATCCTCATGTGATGTCTCAGAAATCAAGAGCCTTCACCAACTAAAGGGTGCTAATATATACAAGACCAAAAGTGGACAGAAGAACCTGGAATAGGTAAAGGTCCTGTCTAAGGAAAAGAGATAAAGGAGGGGAATCTAAGTAACAGTGTTATGCCCAATACAAAGCTAAGCAAGGAAGTTATTTAGCACCCTTCCAAGCTGTATTTTCTTCTATTACGTGTCTCACCATTTTATATGATACACATTACTTTTAGGTTCTATATCATTTGTTTCTATTATTAAAATGTATGGAAATTGATTGTAACGATTGTCTGTTTTGGTCATCTAGGCCTAAGTAATGCCCACCACATGACGGTTGCTAAGTAATTCTTTGGCAAGTAAATAAATGAGTGAGTCAATAAGTATCTATATAAAGAGATTAACTCCAAAATAGAACAGTTAAAATGACTGTTCTTTAACCTTAGGTTATATGCTTTTTCCCTACGGTGAAGCATTTTAACATGCTAATTCTACAAGTCAATGAATCGCATGGAATATGGCCTGATGAAAACTTCGGGATTAGCATTTCATTAGCTATTGCAGTTTAGCTAGCCAAAGCTGTTTGCTGGAGTTGTATTTTGGAAAACTTGCAATGCATTATTGAGCCTTTCAAAAAATCGGGCCTCCCAACTTAGAGAAAGTGATAGAAATTTGATATAAAAGAATTAAATCTATTTCACTCAACTTTGAATATATTTTCTTGTGATTTAGAAAGTTATTCCAATTATTTAAATAATGATAAGTATTGAGTTAACTACTTTCAGAACATTTTATATGGAATTCATAAATGGGAATATTTTTATTAATTTCAAGTATGATTTTAAATCATTCCTTACATAAGCCTATAAACTATTTTCTTTACAAAATAGATATAACAAGATTTTAAGGTAACTTATTGGACAATTTAAAGCACCTAAGTTTGCATCCTTGAAAGTATTTATTGGTGTACTTGACATTGTAGCTTTATGATAATAAATCTTTGCATTTTCTTTTCATTTTGCCTAGTAGCATATTTCACCAGTTTTTTATTTATTTATACAATTTGCTTAGTAGTAAAAATAGTGACACGTGAATCAATTTAAATATGCTCCATATTTTCAATCCTTATGATTAATATATAATGTGTAATAAATTCCACATGTAATTTATTTTTTCAGTATTCAGAATAGAGAATAAAAATCATAGGTCTTATTTCTACATTTTACACACTTAAAAGCAGACAGATTTATTCATTCTTACATTGATCCTTTATTGACGTATTACCATATAAATATTACTACATAAATAACTACTTGGTAGACTGAGAACATTTTGCCCCTTACACCTGACTTTATCAAAACAAAGGTTGTTGGCATTTAAAATATCATATATAGATAGAAAGTGTGCTTAATATTGTTAAGTAACAGAACTGGGTCAAAGGTAAAATATGTCTAGTGAAAATTATTCCATTTGCTCTGGTTCTTCCATACCATACTTATCTGTTGTGGGTTTTTTTTGTTTGTTTGTTTTTTGTTTTGCTTAAGAGCGGGACATTTTAAAAAATGACAATTACATCTTAGCTTTTAAAAATCTATAATTTTATATATTTGTTTATTTATTTATTTTATTTATCTCCCCTTCCCCCCCACCCCAGTTGTCTCTTCTCTGTGTCTATTTGCTGCGTGCTCTTTTTTGTCCACTTCTGTTGTTGTCAGCAGCACGGGAAATCTGTGTTTCTTTTTATTGCGTCATCTTGTTGTGTCAGCTCTCTGTGTATGCAGCGCCATTCCTGGGCAGGCTGAACTATCTTTCACGCTGGGTGGCTCTCCTTACAGGGCACACTCCTTGCGTGTGGGGCTCCCCTATGTGGGGACACCCCTGTGTGGCACGGCACTCCTCGTGTGCATCAGCACTGCACGTGGGCCAGCTCCACATGGGTCAAGGAGGCCCGGGGTTTGAACCACAGACCTCCCATGTGGTAGACGGATGCCCTAACCACTGGGCCACGTCCACTTCCCTCAATTTTATTATTGTAACATATATACAGCCTAAAATTTCCCTTTTAACCACATTCATATATATAATTCAGTGTTGTTAATTGCATTCACAATGTTGTGCTACCATATGTTATTAGAATAAAAATAAAATTTAAGATGGAAACACACAAATTGTGAACTCAATTGTAAATGAAGGATTACAGTTAATAGAACAAATATATAAATTTTCTTTCATGAATTCAAACAAATATACCATACTAATTCAAGATGTCAAAAATACAGTGGCGTTCTTGATATAGATGTGGAGTGGACACAAACATTCCAAGGTCCACAGGATGGAGGAATAGAGTATGGATTAGAGTGGCCTTCGTGATATTCTATTCATGAACTATTGTGCTTAGTAATCGAAGAAAATGTGGCATTGGTGTGGAGAAAGTGGCCATGGTGGCTGCTGGGGGTAGGGAGTGGGAGGAGGAGATGTGATGTGGGGGCATTTTTGGGGGTTGGAGTTGTCCTGGGTGGTGCTGCAGGGACAGTTACCAGACATTGTATATCCTCCCATGGCCCACTGGGTGGACTGTGGGAGAGTGTGGGCTATGGTTTGGACCATTGACCATGAGGTACAGCGGTGCTCAGAGATGTGTTCACCAAATGCAATGAATGTCTCATGATGATGGAGGAGGTTGTTGTTATGGGGGGAGGAGTGGGATGAGGGGGCGGGGGCTATATGGGGACCTCATATTTTTTTAATGTAACATTAAAAAATAAATAAGTAAAGACAAAAAAAATAGGGTGGTGTGATCTTTATGCTAATGTGTCGACTCGGCCAGGTAATTGCACCCAGGTGTTTGGTCAAGCAAGCATGGGTTTAATTGTAATACAAGAACATTTATAGACTTTAGTCACCAGTGACTTTACTGCATAGATAGCTGATTACATCTACATCAACTAGGGAGATTGCCATCAGCGATGAGTGATGCTTTATCCAATCAGTTGAATGCCTCAAGAGGGAAAGTGATTTCAGCATTCAGGGAGAATTTCCCAGCTAAGTCTTTGGACAGCCAACATCTCCCAGAAGTCATCATGAACCTTCAGCGGACCTTCATCAGAGCCCCTTATTTGTAGCCTGACTGTGGATCCTTGACTTGTGCATTTCCATGGTCATCTGAGAGACTATGGTAAAATTGCATACTATTGACAGATATCTTCTGCAGTATTTGAACAGATATTTACACAATGATGTTCATAGAAGCATTATTTACAATTGCCAAAAGATGGATGCATCCTAAATGTCCAACAAGCACAGAATGAATAAGTAAAATGTAGTATATACTGGTATTTACATACAATGGGATATTATTCAAACATAAATAGGAATGAAGTCCTGATACATGTAAGATGAGTTAACCTTGAAGATGTTACGTTGAGTGAAGTAAGCCAGACACAAAAGAATAATATTGTATGATCTTACTAATTTACAGTAATTTGAAAAAACAAATATATATAGAGTCGGAATAAGGGATATAGGTTACTAGGGGTGATTTCAGGGTAGTGAATAGGAAGTTAATACTTTTGTATTCCTTATTTACCTGTATGTTATTTAGTGGTGAGTTACCTAATATTTTTCTATATATATATATATTTTTAAAGATTTATTTATTTCTCTCCCCCTTCCCCCACCCACAAATTGTCTACTCTCTGTGTCAATTCACTGTGTTTTCCTCTGTGTCAGCTTCTATTCTTGTCAGCAGTCTGGGAATCTGCGTCATCTTGCTGCATCAGCTCTCCATGTGTGTGGCGCCTATCTTTCAATATTGGAGATTTTTCAGATATCATTCTGTTAGACATTTCTAATTTCCTTATGGTATGAGAATAAACATCACATTAATTGAATATATTTAAATGCTTTAAATCATGTTTTATGGAACAGAATAGGGTATAACTTGGTAAGTGTCCATTCCATTGTTCTACTTAAAAGTATGCAAATTCTGCTGTTATTAGATAGTGTATTTATAAATGTCTTTTAAGTCAAGTTGGTTTATAGTTCAAGACATTAAAATTCTCAAGATTTTCTGTTTATTCTATTAAATTTTGAGAACAAGTTGTTGAAACTATGAATAATTATGAATTTGTCTATTCTTACAGTTCTCCCAGACTTTGCTTCACATAACTTGAATCACTGGTACTAAATGCACAGAAGATAAGGGCTGTTACATTATTACTTGGGTGAAATCTATGATAAGCTGGAGGTAAGAATTTGTACAGGGAAGGGATAAAATGGGGGCATAGGGATACCTTTGGGTGGGGCTTTTTGGGCTTGAGGAGGGGCTAGGGATGGGAGGAAGGGTCAGATGGCCCAAGAAATTGGGTGTAGGGTAGTGAGAACATTTGAACTTAGGAGGTTGTCAGGTATGTGGTTGAAACTATAATGTCGAGAAAACTCTTTAGAAAATATAAGGAAGGTTACCTGTTTCAGATGCTTAAGGGGGGGGGGAGCACCTGACACAGGGCAGTCTTCTAGGGAGTGTGTGAATGCTCATTTTGTCATCGTGGGTTATATCATTGGGTGGAGACCCCTACAATGAGAATGAAGTGATACCCACATCCTGGGGAGGACTAACATTCTCAAATAGAAGGAATTGTATCTCCCGAGAGAAC
This sequence comes from Dasypus novemcinctus, assembly GCF_030445035.2. NCBI lineage: Eukaryota > Metazoa > Chordata > Mammalia > Cingulata > Dasypodidae > Dasypus > Dasypus novemcinctus. The sequence continues at coordinate 3,714,148 of NW_027261977.1, read as the reverse complement.
TGGTGGCTCCCAGTGGGTTAGGGCAGTCGAGTATGTCAGGACCTCAACATTGTTACAAGAATCTCTGAATATGGTCCTTCAAGTAATGAAGATTGATTGTCACTGTGGGCCCTGAGGGGAGGGGGAAAGAGATATTATATAAATGGAATCAGTGTAACTGTGGGACAATGGAAGTGTTACACAAGATCATGCAATGCTGGATATAGGACATGGTAAATTACAATGTATAAAATCTATAGGCTAAAATGAAAACCATAATGTAAAACATAATATAACTAAAAATTTAGAAAATTGCATGGTCTAAAATATAAAAACCCAAATGGAGCCATGTTTGAAAGCTATTGTTTCAATATCTGTACATTGCTGCAGCAAATATAATAGGAACATGTAAAAAGATCATTGCTCGGGAAGGCAAAAAGTGCTTGATGTTGGATATGTGAGAGTACTATATACTGTATATGTGAATTACTGTGATCTAAAACTTTTGTGGAGATAAACTTAATAATTAGAAAAAAGAAAAGGAGAAGAAAGGATGTAGACACTGAGGAAGAAATGGAAGAAATTGCCTTGCCACTGGACATACAGGGCAACACCTATTGCAGTGATGAAAGGCAAAACATTAAAAACAAAGCTATTTCATTTTATAAATTTGCTACCCCAAATTGTTTTTACTTTATTTAATTTTTCTAAATTAGTATGTAGTCTATATCTAACCTTTAAACCCATCACTATATTCTATTTTACTATTAATGGAACCTGGCAATATATTTGGCTTCATTTTTTAAGAAGTTTTGGACCACTGAGAGGTTCAACTATGGCAGGGGAGGAATACAGGGGTGGGTTGTTATTGGTGGGGGGTACATGGTTGGGAGGGAGTTTTCCAGGGCATGTATACAGGGTACATAAAAATGTTTGTATATTTTCATAGTGGTTACAGTTAAAAATGACAACTGAGGGAGTGCTGAGTTCCTAGCCAGGGGAGCTCTGTCACATTTCCCAATGGAACAGCAATAATCCCCCAAGTGCAATGGAAAAGACCAATAAAGAAAGATGGTCCAACAATGAGCCCTTGATACTGATAACTATTCTTATGAGCCTGTGTGCTTGAAATATGAACTAGGCCTAGGGCTGCAGGGTGCCTAAGGTTTACCTCCTGAGAGCCTCCATCTTGCTCAAATGTGACAACTCTCTAAGTCAAACTCAGCATGTAAATGCATTATCTTCCCCCCAATGTGGGACATGACTCCAGGGGACTAGTCTCCCTGGTGCCAAGGGATTACTACTGAGCACCAGCAGATGATGTACCTAGAAAAAGACCTGGAATAAAGGGGGCAACTCAGACCAGCAGAATATCTCAACCTACATGTAATATCAGGTGTTAAAATCTGCTTTTTGACCTTGAATAAAAGGGGAAAATGGAAAGGCCAAATTAGTTTATATGGCTATGAGTCTCCAAAAAAGAGTCAGAAGGTCATCAGTGGGGTCACATTATGCATACCTTAGTAGGGTCCCAGAGACAACCAAAGTAGATAGAAACCCAGGTACTGGGTCTCCTGAGGGCTACAGAGACCCACAGATGACACATGGCTCTAGAGTTCAGTACCATGTCATGACATGTCATGACAGTCATGACAGATGGCTCTAGAGTTCAGTACCATGTCAGTAAGCCCTACTTTGGAGTTTGTGTTCCTGAATGTGATGGAGTTGGACTCTGATGTGGCCTTTTTACACATGCCTCTTCTGTTACTTTTACTGGAACTCTGGTTGGCGCTAGGGTTAGTGTATACTCAGGAGACCTGAATTTCTGGACTGTCCACGTGACAGCCAGGCCCTGAGCCTCAGCAGACTTCTAACTCCTATCCTCTGGTTCACTGGACTTGATCTGGCCAGCTAACAGGGAGGAGGAAGAAGGTCAGTCACCACACCAGGGAGCTGAAGGTGCCTATAGCGGCAAGCAGGAGGATTACATCCATCATCCATGTGGAATCTAAACCCCCTCTCAATATAGAGGTGGAGTGGACATAACCATTGCAGGGTCCGTAGGGGGGAGGAATAGAGTATGGATTGGAGTGGACTTGCTGATATTCTACTACAGAACTATTGTAGTTAGTAATAGAAGAAATTGTAGCATTGATGTGGACAAAGTGGCCACAATGCCTGCTGAAGGTAGGGAGATGGAGGAAGAGATATGATGCGGGGCAATTTTCAGGACTGGGAGTTGTCCTGCTTGGTACTGCGAGCACAGATGCTAGACATTGTATGTCCTGCCATGGCCCACTGGGCGGACTGGGGGAGAGTATGGGCTATGCTCTGGACCATTGACCGTGAGGTACAGCACATCAAAGAATACATTTAATCAAGGAAATAAAGAACTCGTGCATGGAAAACTATAACATAATGCTGAAAGAAATCAAAAGCAAAACTTTCTCAAAGGACATTCTGCATTGATGGACTGGAAGGCTAAATATTACTAGGGTGTCAATTCTACCCAACGTGATTTGCAGATTCAACACAATCCCAATTAGAAATCCAACACCTGACTTTGAAGAAACAGAGAAGTCAGTCATCAAATTGAAATGAATGGGCCAAGGGGCTCTGTATAGCCAAAACCTTCTTGAAAACGAAAAACAAAGTACTCAATGAGAAAAGAATGGTCTCTTCAACACATTGTCCAGCAAAAATCAACTAAATTTGATCAAGGACTTAAGATAAGGGACCCAAACAATAAAACTCTAGAAAAAGAAACTTAAGAAACATCTTCAGAACAGTATGTTAAGCAATGGATTCTTAGACTTAACACCCAAACCACAAGCAAAACAGAAGAAAAATATAAATGGGACTTCATTAAAATTCAAATATTTTGTCCATCAAATGACTTTATCATGAAAGTGAAAAGACAACCTACTCGTTCAAAAATACTTGGAAACTGCTTTTCAAAAAAAAAAATGTGTAGTATCCAGAATATCAAAAAAGAATTCCTATCATTCAACAATGAAAGGACAAACAACCCAATGTAAAAATCAGAAAAAGACTTGAATAGACAGTTTTCCAAAGAAGATACAGAAATGGCTAAAAGCACATGAAAAGACATTCCACATTATTAGCCTTTAGGGAAATGCAAATCAAAAACACAATAAGATACCATCTCAAACCCATCAGAATAGCTGCTATTTAAAAAACTGAGAATTGCAAGCATAGGAGAGGAGATGGAGATATAGCAACACTCATTTATTATTGGTGGGAATTTAAAATGGCAGTAACTGTGGAAGTTAGTTTGACAATTCCTCAGAAAGTTAAGTAGAGAAGTATCCTTTGACCAGTCAATCCCACTCTGGGTATATATCTAAATGTAGTAAAATAAGACTTAAATGAATATTTGTGCACAGATGCTCATAATAACATTATTCACAATTGCTAAAAGGAAGCAACTCAAGTGTCCATCAATCATTGAATGGGTAAACAGAAAGTGGTATATGCAGCAGCGGTGCTCAGAGATGTATTCACCAAATGCAATGAATGTCTCATGATAATGGAGGCGATTGTTGTTATGGGGGGAGTAGTGGTGTGAGGGGGATGGGGGGTATATGGGGACCTCATATTTTTTGAATATAATATTTTAAAAAATAAATAAAGAAAAAAAAAGTGGTATATGCATACTAAGGAATATTACTCAGCCTTGAAAAATAATGACGACTGATATATGCTAAAACATGGATAAACCTTTTGGACATCATGTTGAGTAAAATAAACCGGACAAATGTATTATCCCACTAATCTGAAATATCATGAATATGTATATTTACAGTGCTGGGGATGTCACCAAGATAAACTCAGTGGCCATCTACCAGCCCTTCCTAGTCACCCTCCCCCCTCCCCCCACCTCCTTTTCTGTTGTTTCAATGTGTTTCCATTCTGCAGTCTGGGGAAGATGCTGGGTCTAAGAACGGGGGTGACCATGTCTTGAGCATGGAAATGAGGAGCAAGCAGCCCCAGCTGCTGCTCATCGTGGGAGATTTCAGTAGCCGCCTTTCCACTTGGATCATATAAATACCCCATCGTTGGAGCACAGATTTGTCTGTCCTCTCCAATATGACATAGACCGTGTGAAGCTGCTATCTACCAATGCTGGCCTGAGCAGTTTGGCTTCTACATTCATTAAACTGTCTAGGATAGGATCTCTTTCCCTCCTCTTTTGCATACTGTGCAATGTAAGTAATAAAGCAGTGATTTGCTGGAAGATTTTGTTGTGCCTGATTCTGTGTTCTCACAATACACTGTGTAAAATCTCTCTTCACATATAAAAACTCTCTATAGTAGAGTCAAAACTAGATTAAATGTTGCCGTGGTTCTGGGTGGGGTAGGGAATGGGGAGTTAATGCTTAACTTACAGTTTCTATTTGAGGGGATAGAAAGACTTTGGTAATGGATAGTGGTGATGATAATACAACTTTGTGAATTTAAATAACACCACTGAGTTGTATATTCGAAAGTGATAAAAAAGGGAAATTTTAAGTCGTAAGTTTGTTAACAGAATAAAAATTTGAACAAAATAGAATTGAACAACTCCAACAATGAACCCTAAACTAAACTATAGTCTACAGTTGATACTATAATTACAGTAATATTGTTTTGTCAATTTTAATGAAATACAGCACTGTTGGAAAGTGTTACTAATAGGAAAATTGTATGGAGGGGGCTTTAGTAAATCCATACTTTCTGCTTTATTTTTCTGTAAACATATGTCTAATTAAGTATATATGCATATTTATAATAACTTTATGTTGCTGAAGTAAATTTTGATTCAGTAAACGTTGAATGTAGTGAAACTACTAGAGTAAACATGAGGGTGATTTAATCCACTATAATACAATTGTTCTAGGTTATCTGAGTTTTTTATTTTATTATTCAATAGTGCAGTTAGAAATATGAATACTTGAACTCCATACAATATGCTCATAATTCACACTTACTAAGCTTTTAATTTTATATTTGTAATTGAAATGCTTTATTTAATATATTCTTGACTTAAGAGTTTTCATGTTTTCTCATCTAGGAAATATAAATACCATGATGCCACTTTTGACGTGTGTAATTCTGTTATTAATGAATAATTTGAAAGATATTTCCATTTTAATATTTTTCTTCAGTATTCTAATATTTCTTTTATTTTCCCCAGTTCAAATTGTTTATTCAAAATTTGACTAAAACCAAATGTTTGCTTTAAAGAGAACTTTTAAAGAAAAACAGACAAAATCTAGCTATATCCAATATTTGAATATCGAATATACATTCTGTATAATGCTAAGATTAGGAAGTATCCACTCCTTGTATTAGACTGTAATATGAAACCTACACATAATTTTCTATCATAATGTTGTAGAAAGAATACATATAGTTTAGTGAAAATAAATTGATCAAATTTCTTCTTTGACACTATGACTAAGTTGAAACAATATCCTTGTTTTTCTGAAATGGTCCTCATCTGTTAAATTAGGCTGATAGTGCCACTCACAATGGCATATTTATTAATATGAGAGGAATATTTCAAGTGTATCTAATTGATAGTTATTTTAGTTTGCCAAAGGGCTACCAATGTAAAGTATCAGAAATAGGTTGGGCTCATAAAGGTAATTTATTTGGGGTAAAAGCTTATGGTTCCAAGACTGTGAAATGTCCAAATCAAGGCAGTATCAGAGATCTTTTCTCACCAAAGTTAGCAACTGTTCATCCATCCTGTTGTCTGGTCTTGTGAAGACCAAGATGGCCACTGATCTCTTCCTGGTCTCTGCCTTCCCCTCTGTATTTATTGTCTCCTGGAGCTCAGCTCTGGGCAACCAGACACAAGGCTTGTCACTTTCTGGACCTCCTCTGTCAGCCTCTTGGACCTTCTCTGCCTTTCTGCAGCTGTAGGTGATTCCTCTCTCACATGGCCAGATCAAATATAGCAGAGCTCCCTTTTCCTGTCTGTCTTTCTCTGTGTATGTTTCTCTTTATATCAGACCCAAGAAGAGGGTGGAAACTCAACTTGAGTCATGCCTTACTGACATAGTCCAATCAAAAGCCCTAAAGAGAACTTATCAAGTAACCATCAACTGGATTTAATGCAATCATGTGGTATACCTACAGGAATAGTTTAGTTAGAGAATGTAATTTTTCTGTTTTTGGGGATTCATAAAAGAATTTCAAACTGTCATGGCACTCCAATAAAATAACTACTTTTATTGCTGGTGCTAATTTATTAGTCTCATTATATTCAACTCCCATGGGATTTGAAGGAAGGTGTACAAAGGCAAGTTCTAGACTCAAAAACTTCAAAGATAGAAGAGTAATAAGAAAAAATGTCAGACAAATCCACGATGTTTAAAAATTCAGCAATGGAATATTGTCTTAGTCTGCTAGACTGCCAAATTGCAATATGCTAGAAATGGATTGGCTTTTACAAATGGAGATTTATTAGATTATAAGCTTAAATTTTGAGGTTGAGGAAGAATATCCAAATCAAGCCATCCTCAGGCAATGCTTTCTCCCTGAAAACTATCTACTGGCAATCCTGGATTTGTCTCATATGGCAAGGTACATGGCAGTGTCTGCTGGCCCCTCCCTTCTCTTTTGGATTCCAAAGCTTTCAGCTTCTGGATTCCCCTGTCTTTCACTCTGCTCCTGTGCTTTCTCTCTCAGCTTCTGTGGGTTTCTCTCTGTCTCTCTCGGTATTCATCTGATTTAAAAAGGACTCCACTAGGGATTACGACCACTCTGGACCATGCCCTACTGAAGTAACCTAATACAGACAATAGGTTTATACCAATAGGTTTATACCAACAGGAATGGATAAGCTCTAAGGACTTGACTTTTGGGGTTCCAAAAAAAGCCTCAAATGACCACAAGTGTGAATCTAATGTATAGTGATCTGACTATTTCTGAATTTGTGTTGTTATTCTAGAACACATTGGTGCATTGAAAAGCTGGGTATTTATATAAACTCTCTAAAGAATATTAGTAGACCATGAGATAAAATAAAGTTCATGTCCAAGGGAAGAAATACAGGGAAGCCTGAATTAGTTCTCTAATTCAAGATTATGGAGCAGTTTCAATGTTGCCAGATCAAGGCAAATTTAAGAACAGTTGGTTTGCACAACAGCAGTGAAAAGATGTCACAGTTGTTGTTTTTTTGTCCCCTGCCCCCTGCAGCTTGCTTGCTGTCTGCTCTCTGTGTCCATTCACTGTGCATTCTTCTGTTTATCTGTATTTATTTTATTTATCCCCCCCTCCTGTGGCTTGTTTTTGTTTTGCTCTCTGTGTCCACTCGCTGTGTTTTTTCACTTGTCTCCCTTTTTTTTTGGTTGCATCACCCTGCTGAGTCAGCTCTCTGTGGTGCCTGCGGGCCGGGCCAGCACTCTGCAGCACCTGCAGGCTGGCCGCTCTCGGCTGCTGGGAACCTACCTTCACAAGGAGACCCAGGACATGAACCAAGTGCCTCCCGTATGGTACATGGGAGCTCAACTGCTTGAGTCACAGCCTCTTCCTGATGCCACCGTTTTTAAGGGGTTCCAGTGGATATAAGGTTAGAAACAATTAATGAAATGCAAACATAATGTTTATCTTAGAAAAAACAGAGTGTCACTGATGAATTCCAAACTGTGAAGGTTTAGGTTGAAAGACACTGGTTTACCCTTATAAATTGTTTGGTTAGAATTACAATATTTGATTCATTTAGGTGAAAAAATATCCTGAATAACAAAGAGGAGAATTGTAAAGAACAGCTTGCTCTTGAGATCATTTTTTAAAAGCGTTTTCTATATTTCTTGTTTTCTCAATAGTTTTTTTTTTTTTTTTTGGTTATATTGAGATCCTTGCACTCTAAAATTTTCAATTTTGAAATACCACACCGAAGCTAATGTCCTAATAACTAGCACACATTGTGTATCCAGGCACTTTATATGTATGGCCTACTTCAATATTTTCAACAGCCCAATGAAAAGCTTCTGTGCTGTCTTTACAAATGATAAAACAGATAATAGCTAATTTGCCATAGGCCACCCAATTTTAGAGTCTATCTAATTCTAAATTAGATGCATGTATTTAATAACTTGGGAAAATAAAAAGTGTATCCTGACAGTCTTTTATTTCATATTTGATTAAAGAATAAATTACTAGAAAGAAAATAGTTTTGAGAGTTTCCCTAGGAATAGCTAATTAGAAATGAATACATGTTAAAGGCAAAGAAACCAATGAACGAATTTATTACAGTTACAAGGGCAATATTTTAATGCCAAACCAGGAAAGATGTATAATGTCCAAGTTTCAAATTGCTCTCAATAAGTTTTAGGTTCATATTCAGTGTCTTGATAATAGAAATAATAGCATGTGAACGTAAAGGCTGTAGTCAAGCATCAACTCACGGGTTCAGAGCCAGGGATGGCCATAGGAGGTAGGTGCATAATCTGTCCTATTGTGAGGAGAATTATTGTTAGCACCTCATCAATATTAACCAGATCAAGGAATAAGGAAACACAAATGAGAATGCACATCGTCAAAGTATAAAAAAGACATGGACAGGAAGATTTAAAAAACAAAATGAAATGAAACAAAATTGAGCCTGTGCCCGGATGAAACTGTAGTATAATCGGTTAGTAGAGTTTAGGAACAGAGAAAGAGATGAGGCAGAAACAGTTTGGGGTATGAAAACCACCCAAATTATTCTTGTTTCAGTGGTCTTTCATGTTACAGATACCACACCCTGTGAATTTTTCTATCAAGATAGTCTGTTTTCCTCTGTCCATGATCTTTCCGTGTCAATATTTATTGGCAGTGTTCATTTTTCAGAGCTTCTTAATGGAAATCTCATGGAAACACACTGAATTGTCAGGCCTTATGTAGTTGGATGTTATAAGGAACCTCTGTATTTCCATTTTTTAATAAAAGGCCAAGGAAAATGTTTGGTATATGAAGGTACTCAGTTACTTTTATTGAGAAAATAAATAATAAATACATAGTAACAGATGAATTTCCTTAAGAAAAGGATTAAATTGCATAATATATTTTTGTCGCTATATCTACAATAGCTTGCATTTTACAGAATACATATTATGTCCATTACCATGCGAGCAGTTGTTTTAATAATGATCAAAAGTATAGATGTCATTCTTTATTTCTTCACTTAATTATTTAAACCTGACTATTTGCCTAATAGAGTCTAATATAAGCAGATATGTATGTATGGCTGTATAAATTTTATTTCACTTAACAGAGCACTGTGCAATGATGTCAACTCCTAGAATTACAAAGGCATGAGTTTCAATATTTTTCCTTGAAATGTATATTATATTAATTGTGACAGGAAGTGATTCTAAAAGTAAAGACAGGAGATAATACTTATCAAATTGAGATATTTTTAAGGTTCCTATCCCATCAAAGATTCAGGGACAAAGGAATGAAGAGAGAGATGTGGGAAAAGATTGTGTGTAGTTTAAAATAAAAATAATACTAGCACAACAGTATACGAGTTATAGGATTACAGATTTAAGGACTGTTGTTATTTTTGTGCACTGTTTAATCACAGAGAATTGGACTTACTGGAAATTGTATCCTCGAGGTACTCTGGATCTTTCAGAAGTTACTTTATTAGCAGCAAAGTCTGTTACAGTGGCAAAGCAATCACTAGATTATATATAATGTATAGCTCTTATATCAAAAGGTAATTTAAACTCTAGTAACAAAAAAGCAAACTTGAATTAATTAATAACAAAATGGCACTGGAATTTTCTTCTGATTTTCAAACTTATCCACATATGTATGCATCTTTATTTGATAGGTTAATAAATCAACTGTGTATCTACTAAACAAGGCAGAAAAAAAGTTTTGATTTATTCAGCCAAGGCTAAATTCAGCAATACTCACTCAGCAATATTCCTTACAATTTTGGAAATAAATGTACCTGTTGAATAAATATATTTGTGCAAATTTACGTTTCATGAATTTTACATATCATGCTTGAAAATTTATTCAATTCTCACCCCTTAATACTAAAATATGTGTTACAACTTAAAGAAAAATCAATATATTATCATTAATATTATTATAGTTTCTGTTTATAATTATAAATAGAAAGCCTCCCAAATTTCAAATGAAAGAACTATAATTTTAATTTTATATTCAATCAATCTGGAGTTCTTGTAAGGGGAAGGCCACATTGGGAAAATAGGAATAGAACTACATTGGGAGGTGGGAGTTGCAGGTGCCTTCAGATAGATAAATGCCTTAAGGCAGCCTCCAAGGAGAGTGCCAATAAATAACTCAGGACTGCCCACAAGGAAAGTGCCAATAAATAACATGGGGCTTTTAGAAAAAAATAGATAGGCTATCTTCACTAACCACAGTGTTCCGCTTCTGTGCCTACTTGCTTGCTTGTAAACCCCCTCCCCCTCCTAAAAGGCTATAAAAACATCTCTTTCCTGAGACTCGGGGCTGCTCTCTCCTCTGCGTAGGATGGGACAGTCGCCGCGCGCCTAATAAAGCTCTCAGTTGGAACTATAGTCAAAGTCTGAGTCTGGTCAATATTGATAATCTATAACATTCTCAAATATATATTCTCAATTATATTTAACATTAAAATATATTTGCAGTTTTTAAACACTTTTATACCCTTATGAGTCGTCATGAGAATAATTAAAAAGTATATTGTTCAATTGATAGTTACATAAAAGAATGATCATTATTCTTTTTATTTATTCTTTATATCAATGTTACATGTCACTCCATTAACACAAGAGAATAACTAGAATAACAATAAATCTGCTTTTTTCCATTGTTATACTCCCCCCTTAATTTTGTTCGTTCCTAATCTTGAGAGACTTGGTATGATGTCTGTTCTGATCACTTCAGGCTGAAGGGGAACTTAAATATCACGGAGTAAGGAATTGTTCGCTTACAGTTGAAGATACTCCTTGCTTTTGGGGATCAGACTTTTTCCTTCATAATTGTTTTGTTAGTTTTCCAGGGCAAACTCAAAGAGCTGGAGATTAGGAGTTGACCACAATCCGAACAATTTTAGCAAATGAACAATCCAAAGATTTAAGTCTCTGAGAAACACATTTGGAAGGTACTTTGAAAATTTTAGGGTCAACAAAAAGGAGTAGTAGAATCATTACTAGGGGAATTATAAATGAGTATAACTATGATATATTAGGGAAATAGATTTTCTTACATTCCCAAATAGGGTCCCCTGAGGGGGTGTTGATTTCCTGAGGCTGTGTGCCTTGCCTGTGGTGTTCAGATGACCCTCCAGCTCTGGGGGAGGGGGGATCTTTATCTGAGGCATTGTTTATTGCCACACCTTGTGAAATCTGCTTAAAACCTGCATAAGTGTAACCTCTGGATTTAACTTCTGACTCACTTTGAAATCTCTATTTTATTTAATCTTTCTCCCTTTTTGTCAAACTATTTTCCCAAATGTTTCCTGATTTAATGCTTGGTAATAATTCCTCCATGCCCGGAAGGCTTGTCCCCACCAGTCATGTCCCATGTTAGAGAGAAGGGAACAAGTTTATTTGCAGTGTTTAACTTAGAATGAGGACATATTTGAATAACAAGGAGGTTTTCAGGAGTTAACTCTTAGTCATTAATTATAATCAGGTTTAGTTTCATTGTTATAGGAATACGGTTCATAAGTGCAGACATTAAGATCAAGAATTTGTCTTATTGATCTGTTTTCCTTTATTTGGCATGGTTTATATATTCCAGTTTTGTTTTTGTTTTTTGTTTTTGTTTTTGTTTTTCTGCCATCTTACATGAGAAAGTAGCAGGGCTTCCCCAGGAGGGAACTTAAATATTTTGTTGGCTATTGTGTGAGTCTGTATCTAACAAGAAAACATGCTTATGACAACAAGAATGCATTTATATCCAATAGAAATATGCTTTAGGGTCATGTTTTCTCGTATAACACTTCACATCAACACGCTATACTTGTGATATAACTTAGTTATAACTCCTGAAAGAACTTCCTTATATTTGCATTATTAGCCACAATCCTCAGCTACCCCAGAGTTCACTGTTTTATATAGTCACCCTTTTTATCCTCTAGCTTTTCTTCTAGCGACTGAAACCCAAAACTTCCTCTTTCAACCACATTCACACACAATCATTTCAGTGCTGTTAGTTATACTCACTTTTCTGTTCCACCATCACCGCCATCCATTTAGAAACCATTACAGTCAACTTTAAATTCTGCACAGATTAAGCATGTACTCCTCATTCTCTACTCCCATTCTATTTCCTGGTACACTATTTTCCAAACTCTATCTCTATGAATCTGTTCTTGCTACTTATTTCATAACAGTGAGTTCATGCAATATTTATCCTTTTCTGTCTGAATTATTTCACTCAACATAAGATGGTAGAGGTTCATCCATGTTGTCCCATGATTTAGTACTTCAGTCCTTCTTACAGTTGAACACCCATACTTTATTTTTCTGTTCATCTCTTTAGGTGTCCTTGGGTTGTTTCCATCTTTTAGCAATTGCAAATAATGCCACTATGAATACTGATGTGCATTTTTCTGTTCACATCTTTGCTTTTACTTCTTCTGGGTATATACTTAGTAGCAGAATTTCCAGATGGTATGGCAATTCTCTAATTAATTTCCTGAGGAACTGCCAAACTGCTCTTCACTATGGCTGCACCATTCTATATTCCCACCAAGAGTGAATGAGTTTTCTTATTTCTCCACACCCATTCCAACACCTGTGTTTTTCGGTTGTAGTTTTTATTAATGGAAGCCAGTCTAGTAGGTAGGAAATGGTATTTCATTGTAGTTTAGATTTGCATTTGCCAAATACACAGAGATGTTCAGCATATTGTATATGTGCTTTTGAGCTATTTTTAAACTGGGTTGTCTTTTGATTATTGAGTGGTGGATTCTTTATAGATGTTGGATATTAGATCCTTATCATATATTATCTCCCATTAAGTAGGCTGACTTTTCACTCTCTTGACAAACTACTTTGAAGCACAAAAGTTTTTAATTCTGAGCTGGTCTCATTGTATATTTTTTCTTTCTTTGCTCATATTTGTGTGTAAAGTTTATGAAACCATTGCCTTCCACAAGATGCTTTTATACATTATCTTTTAGGAGTTTTATTGTCCTCTTATACTTGAGTTTTTAAATCAATCTTGAGTTAATTTTTATAGAGGGCATGAGATAGAAATTCTCTTACCTTTTTTTTGGATTTAGATATCCTGTTCTCACAGCACTATTTGTTGCAGAGACTATTCTGTCCCCATTGGGTGGACTTGACAGCCTTGTGAAGTATCAGTTGGCTATAGATGTGTAGTTCTATTTCTGAACTCTCCGATTATTCTAAAGGTAATTGTTGAGGTTTAAAATTTAATATATACATAACCAAAGCAATAATTGCTTGAATAAACTCTGAGAAAATCCATGTACTTTTCTCTACTACAGAAAAGTTGAAGAAAAATAAAACAATGCAAAATGTCTTTTGATTTTAAAAGTCAGAACACTTCTCTACTGGATCAAAAGGAGACACAAAAGTCAATGACCAAATTCAATCAATAAGTATAAAGCAGATAGTCTCAGTTTCAGACACTGATTGTAAACTCCAAACCAGCAGATGTAGATGGTCCTTGTGTACGTCATGAACATTTGAAAATAAACTTGTTACTGATTAATTGCAAAATATGAAGACAGCACGCCTCGGTTCTAATCCCAGCCTTACCACTAATTAGTGGGGTAATTCTGGGCCAGTTGCCTGATTTTTCTCTGACTCAGTGTATTTTCGGGGTTCTAAGGAAACAGAATCAACAGGGGATATCTGTCAATAATATGAGATTTTATGAGTCTCTCATGTGACTGTGGGGATGCACAAGTCCAGATTCCACAGGCAGGCTGCAAACCAGGGCCTTCAATGAAAATTCAGTGAAGGCCTTGATGAGTTTTCGGGAGACGTTAGCTGTCCAAAGATGAGCTGGAAATTCTCTCTGAATGCTGAAATCACTTTCCCTTTGAAGTTATTCAACTGATTGGGTAAAGCATCACTCATTGCTGAAGGAACCTCCCTGATTGATTCAGATGCAATTAGCTATCTATGCAATAAAGTCACTGGTGACTAAAGTCCATAAATGTGTTTGTGTTGTAATTAACCTAGTGTTCACTTGACCGAACAACTGTGCACGATTACCTGTCTCAGTTGCCATATTAGTCTAACCATCAAGCTCAGTTACCTTTTCTGTAAACTGAAGAAAAAGGTTCTTCATAATGTCTTCAAAAGGTATAAATATTAAACATTTTAACTTAGAAAAACTTAAAAGAATGCTTGACACGCAGTAAATGTTTAGTAAACAGTCATAATTCTATCATTATTATTATTACTACTACTCATTTTAGGAACATCTTCCTCTATTAATCCCGTGTCTCCAAAATACTCATCTCAAAGTAAAATTCTTGTATTGACAATATTTTTCACGGTGGAAATAAGGAAGCTTTTAAATGTATGCTGTAGCTGTGCAGAGTCATTTCTATTGATGATTTCATAGCTCTGACTTTTTTTCCCCCAGGGACACAGCACTGTGAGCCTTGACCTTTTAATCAGACTGTAGAGTTGGACTATTTATTCAAGCTTTTGTCTGAATGACTGGTAGGATCAATCAGATAGAAGAGTAGTTAAAGCTGAGTTTCCATCTCTCTCTCTCTCACTATATATACATATACATATACATATACATATACATATACATATACATATACATATACATACACCAAGAGGCAAAATTAATGGGCATCCCCTGTTAATAATAAAAAAGTGATAAATGAAAAAATAGTCACATACATTGTTGAAGAAGTCTATGTTCCAGACATGAGGTAGTTGCCAGTGAATTTGATTCCTACGCATAAAATTTTTGAAACATATCTTTGATGCCAAAGTTGTGATGCAAACTTTTTCACATCTTTTGAATTAACAAATAACTACCTTCTTACTAGTGTGAAAAAGGTCCTAAATAAGGGCAAAGAGATCAGAGTTTATTGAATTTATAAAACAGAATGGGCTAAAATGTTTACCACTGAAACATCATTACCATGTCAATCATGTGAAAAATGAACTCTAATTTAAAAATAAAACAAACTCCTTTCCCTGGTGTTTGGCTGATTTTTAACGGGAGTCAAATGACATTTTACAAAAATCAAAATCGCCTGTGATACATCTCTTCAGGAAAATATCAGTTATATTAAGGAGCAGCAGTAGAAGTGTGAGGCTAGGTGAAGAGTGTTTTTTTCTCTATTCACCTTTGTACTTTACAAATTGACCCGTTAATAGAACTTTTGCAACTCCCTTTATGAACATTGAGTCATACTACAAAGTAGAAAAAATTTTCCATATATTACATGTGAAGGTTGGTATTTTAAAATAAGGAAGATTGCCTATCATGATTCAGAGATCGAAAGAATGCTTTGGTATTTTCATTTCATAAACAAATAGGGATTGCCAATACATTATCATGCAAACACTTTTAAAATTTAACATTAAAAACTGTCAGTTGGTATATCATTTTGCAATAACTCTGTCATGTTTCTTTTCCTCTGATTCAAATCCTTAGAGGATTTTACTGATGTTATCTTTAGACCTGATGATACCTAAAACGTATAGAATCCACATTGACCTCTCAGTCAAAGATGTAATTGTAACAAAAAAGTTTAGCAGAAATATATAAGCATGCTCTGCTTCAGAAAACTAAATCCCTGGTGGGTTTATGAAAAACTGGGATTTTGAAACTGATTGGGATTGAAATATATTCTTCAGTCTATGCAAATTTCTTACAGTTTTTTGTCATTGGACTCATTTTTATTTATTTATTTATATTTTTCTTCCCCCCCGCCCCCAGTTATCTGCTATCTGTGTCCAATCACTGTGTGTTTTTCTGTGACCCCCTCTATCCTTATCATTGGCACCAGGAATCTGTGTTTCTTTTTGTTGCGTCATCTTGCTGTGTCACCTCTCCATGTGTGCGGCGCCATTCCTGGGCAGGCTGTGCTTTCTTTCGTGCTGTGCGGCTCTCCTTACAGGGCACACTCCTTGTGTGTGGGGCTCCCCTATGCGGAGGACACCCCTGCATGGCACGGCACTCCTTGTGTGCATTAGCACTGTGCATGGACCAGCTCCACACGGGTCAAGGAGGCCCAGGATTTGAACCATGGACCTCCCATGTGATAGATAGATTCCCTATCCACTGGGCCAATGGACAGTCTGCTTCCCTGTCATCAGACTCATCAATGCTTAAATCATTTACTATTTGTAAATTAAATATTATGATGTCTCTTTGATTATAATTGTTTTTTCCTAAGAAAGTAAATATAGAATACTTCTTTTGATATGTTCTAAAAGATGTTTTTTAAAATAGCCATAAAATATAATTAGGGAAACAGAAAAAGTGAATATGGCATTTTTTGAATATTAAATCTGATTTTTATACACCCAAGATGCGTAGAAGATTGTATAAGGAGGTAGTACTTTAATGCATTGTGCAGTAAAGATTTAAGGATTAGAATTTAGGCCTGTAGATGTTAGTTTTGACTATTAAAACGTATGGTAAATGTGGTAGGTTGAATTACAAACTGCAGTAAAAAAACAAAACATGTTCTTAATCTTAGTCCATTCCTGTGGTTGTGAATAGAACCTTTTGAAGATGTTATTTTTGGTTAAGGTATGGCCAAATGATCAAGTTGTGTTTTAATCCAGGTTTCAGGAGTCCTTTTTAATCAGAATGAAATTCAGACACAGAGAGAGAAAGTCACTGAAAGAAGCTGAAAGTCAATGGAACCTAGAAAATAAATTAGAGGACACTGCCAGGTGATGGCAAAGCCAAGGAACCCCAAGGATTACCAGGCAACTAGAATGCTACCAATCATGGAAGGAAGCAAACATTCTTGTGTCAGAAACTATGAGCCAATAAATTCCAGTTGTCCACCCAACCCATGGTGTAGCATTTTTCTTAGGAGGCAGGAAACTAAGAAGGTTTTAATATGGAATGGGTAGTCAAACGAGGTAGTTATAAATATTAGTGACAACTATGTGACCAGTTACAGAAATGAAGACTGTAAGGGTTGTGAATATTTCTTCCTTGTTTCATTATGAGTAAGTTGTGTGTTTATAGATATATAGATATATAAACCAAGAAAATACCTCTTTTCTCTTCTGTCTCTACTCCTTCATCATATAACATGAGTTGTATTAGTTTTATGCCATAGTATTTAAGTTATAGGATGTAAAACTTCAGAGTGAATATTACCCAAAGACTTGCACCCTCTTCTGGGGAAAGGGTTTGTGTGTTTCTGGTTGTATGAACAACAGTTGAATTATGTTAGGTGGAAGTATGACTGTGTTATGGTTTTTATTTATAGATGAAGTAGGATTTAAGGAGATGTTTATGAATGCCAACCTGATGAGGGGTGGACTTCTGCTGCTGGGTGAATCCACATCTAAGCTGGACACGGATATTCCAACACTATGAAATTATGGGCCATGAATATGGAGAACCTCTTTCTTTAAAAGAGGGCCAATCTGCCATTTACCAATGTGAGCAATGTCAACTACAAGCCAGAATCTGCAAAAGGCAATTTTGAGCTATTCCCAGAGAGACCACCTACCCTCAAAGCAAGGGGACTACATCATCTCCCACAAATCCAGAATATATCTTATGCTTTGGTCATGATAGATACCTACCCAGGATTTTATGTTGCCTTTGTAGTTTGTTGTGTGGATGAGGTACATACTTGGGAGACCTTGAAAAAGTAGCTCTGCCACTCCTTTGGGAACTCAGTTGGCTTCTCTCCTGATCAAAGGCCCTACTTTACTACACAATCTACTAAAAAATGGGCTCAGAATCACGAGTTAGATCAACCTTCCATATCACTCGTCATCCACAGGTAGGTGGCATTATGGATAACTTGAATTGCCACCAAAAGAGGAGCTTTTGCATCTATACCCTGACAACTCTCTAACTGTATGGACTGTCCAACTTACTAGGATCCTCTGGACGCTGAACTCAGCATTTTCCCAGAAGAGAACCATGCCTTATCCTGCTTCCTAGTACAGAGAGGGACAAGGATTAGGGAGAAATCCAGGCTTTGCTGTGCATCTGCCCTTAATCCTATAAGATGAGGATTTTTCCCCCAAAGCGGAGGAAGGACATACCACTAGGAACTTTCCTTTTCAACCTTTCTCATGGGATCATCCTGCATTTTACTCTATTACCCCGTCCACACAATTCCCAGTAGGTAAGAGTAGGCTAGATGAAGTTACAGCTCAAGGCAAGGGACAGACAAATTGGGTGGCTTTGAAGGAAAGGATAAGTTTCTCCCAATAAGCAGAGATAAGAGTTTCTCATGAGAAGTGTCTGCACAACTACCCTGTCAGGTCTAGTGATCGCTCCCTCTTCCTCTTTTTTACAGATTTGACCCAGTAGCAACCTGAAAGAAAAACACCTTCTTCCAACTAACCTGGCCCGTCATGGCAGAGGGAACCTGACTGACTGCTGGATCTGCCAGCAGCTCCTTCTCCCTTCCTTGCTGATTACAGATTAACACTTTAAAAGGTTGATTTTCCCTGCCTCATGTTTGAATTAGCATCAAGAAACCCTTTGATTATGCCCTGTGACAAAGATAATGGTAAACTTTCGGTTGTGAACTCTTCTTCTTCCCCACAACTTTGGGCAACCCATCATGATACAACACCTAATGTAAGGAAATTGAAAAATGGCACAGTGACCTCTTCAATTTATTATCTTAAGGAAAGTGTGATTTGCTCAGGTGTGTCCATGATTCTGGATTTGCCTCTTTTTGCAGATCATTTTTGCCGTAGCTAGGAGGAAGCACCAACGAACACATCATACACAAGCTGTCTCCTATTTTGAGTAACGTTGCTGAGTTCACAGCACAAGCCCAATAAGCTCGGCAAAAATCATTAGACTTTCTAGTCAAAGTAATGTTTCTAATCACATAGCCTTAGACTTCCTCTCAGCCCAACAAGGAGGCATGTATTTTATTTCTAACACTTCTTGATATGCATAGGGTAATACCTCATGGGTGGAGGGAAAGGAAGTGATGAAAATCCAAACGCAAGTCCACTGACAGCAAAATGTACAAACGGATTCTTATCACTGCTGTCTCCTGGGTGATAGCGAAGTATGGTTGCAACCTTTATCTCAGACAGCCCTCATCACTCTGCTTGATGTAATGTCATGCAAAGGCGAAGCTCTCCTAATATGCTGCAGCTGCGCTTGTTCCCAAACCATGACAGTCAACACTGTTGAGAGCTGTGGGTGATAGGCCTGACTCATCTCCACCTTCCTGTCTAAGGAGGAAGGTGGGCTTATGTTGAGGAAACTGATGGGGGAGGAGTAGGCTAGGCCTGGTCAAGTGGCTAAGGGGTGGACTGCTGGAAAAGTCAGGGACTAGGGGCCATATCCCAGTCCTTGCCTACCACTACCTCCATTAATATTGTGTGCAGATATTTCAGTATGTTTCCATTCCATAGCCTTGGGGAGATTTGAAAAGGCCTGGTCAAAATTTAACTCTAGAAATTGGGAGCAAACTGTTCCAATTTCTTATCAGAGAAGGAATTCTCAGCAGTGGAGTCCCCTTCCCTTGGGCTGTATCCATACCCAGCCCTCAGGAAGCATACATTCATCTCTCCTCTCCAATGCAAAGTGGAGCATGCAGAACTGCCACCCACTAATCCTGTCCACCCAAGGAGAACTTCCCCTGTTCTTTTGGATCCTTTTTCTGTGTAAGTAATAAAATAGTCATTTGCTGAAAGTTTCTGTTATATCTGAGTTTCTGTTCTAATGATATAACACATAGCAACTCACTCCACAATCTGGTTTGGAGATATTGTTTTAGTTTCCTTGGATGTTCAAGCAAATATAATGTGATAGAAAGGCCTAAACAATGGTAATTTAGTAGCTCATGATTATTGGTCTAAAAATGTCCAAATTAAGGTCTCACCAATGTGATGCTTTCTTCCCAAAGACTGACATTTTGGGGCTAGCTGTTGGTGATCTTTGGTCTTTAGCTTGTCACATGGCAAAGGGAATGACAGCATCTCCTGATCTCTTTCTTCTTTTCTGGGTTCTGTTCATATTCAGCTTTTGGCTCCTCTCTCTGTGGCTTACTCTTTCTGAATTTCATTCTGCTTCTAAAGGACTACATTAATAGGATTAAGACCCATCCTGATTGATGTGGGCCATAATCTAACAGAAATAATCTCATCAAAATGTTCTCCTCACAATGGTTTCACAGCAACAGGAATAGATTAAGTTTAAGAACATGTTTTACTGGTGTCGATACCAACTCCGAACCATCACAGATGTTAAGTGCAGTGTTATCTGCTGACTTGTTTGTAAATGGATTCTCTTAGTGATAAGTAAGGGAAATGTAGACAGAGGACAGAATCTTGGAGACAAATGAAGGCACAAAGGCCAGCAAAAGGAATTGAAGATAGACAGTGAGAGAGGAGAAAATTCGAGGTAGTGTAGTACAACAAAAGATAGAGGAAATGGTGCTTGGGAAGGGGAGTGGAGACTGGATGTAGTGGATTATATTATGTGCCCCAGTTTAGCTATGTTCTTTATCTTGATCTGCATTCCTGAGGGTGTGAATGCATTTGTGTTTCACTGTTTTTTTTAAAAGAAGTTTTAGATTATATAAATGTTACATCAAAAATAAAGGGATTCTCATATACCCAATCCCCTCCCCGTCCACACTTTCACACATTTACAACAACTTTCATTAGTGTGGTACAGTTTTACATCTGATGAACACATATTGAAGCATTGTACTGACCAAAGACTATAGTTTACATTATAGGGTATTTTAATGAGATCTCTAGGTGACATTATTTTTAGTTATGATGTGGCCCAACTGAATGAGGTTGAGCTATATTATGGATTACTGGAGTCCTTTATGAGCAGAAGAATTCAGACAGAGTAGGACAGAATGCCATGAGGAGGAGCCAGAAGACAGAGTCAGTGGAACTTGGGAGAGAACACCATCATGTGCCATGAGGCAGAGATGCAAGCTACAGAACCTCAAAGATTTCCCACAAGCCAGCACCAGAATGTTTCCGATTTTTAGTAAAAAGTATTGCCTTACAAACACTTCAATTTTGGATTTCTTAATTTTGGACTGTGAGCCAATAAATTCCTGTTGTTTAAGCCAGCCTGTTGTGTATGACAAACTGAAACAGTGACCATCCTTTCAAATTTCACTGAAACATCCAAAAAATAAATCCATAGGATGGGCTATTGACATGAAAGTGACCACTTGTGCCTTGTTTGAATAGAACTATTTGGAGGAGAGTGCCTGTGGAGTTGGCTGAGAACAGAAAGGGAAAAAGTAAATTGCAAAAGCAGAGCATAAACACTTCTTTTTAGAAGAGTTGCTAAAAGAAGGATGTAATTTGGAAGAATTACAAAGAAGCTGCTGGTTACATACAAAGGCTTTTTGGAAGTGGTATTCATTCCTTTTGAATATGATGCTGATGAGAGACTCTCTTTAAGATAGAAGGGAGCACATTTCAGTTGTTTAACCAAAAAAAAAAAAAACCTGCTCATAATAATAATAAAAATTTCTAAGAATACTTACTGTGTATCAGTTATTATTACTCTGGTTTTCATGGTTTATTTATCATTTCTCATTTTGCTGATGAGGAAGGTGAAATATATAAGTTGGAGTTGTCCACATCCCTATGGTAGAAATGAAAATAGAAAATTAGAGACAGACAAATGCACAAATAAGAAATGATGAATAAAACAAGGGTCAGTTCACCAGATCCAAAGGACTGAGGAACATCAGAATGAGAGTAGGTGGTGAGCAGTATCTGACCCTTTGCTGACGGGCATGGGAACAATAAATACATACCAAAATATGTGTTATAAAAGAAATTGAGAATGGCGTGGTCAAGTCAGGAGAAAGCGTACTAGGATAGTCTATAATAAAGTAATAGGGATACTGCAACTGGAACAGAAGTATAGAGGTAAAGAAGGTAGTGGTAACAAAGGAAATGGCAAGACATTTAAGCAGTGTGTCAGGTGAAGTTTATAAATGGGAACTTTAAGGAGGTCATTTTGCAGTGTTACTACTTTTTGTAAATGTTCCTAGTGAGCAATTACCTGAGTAAGCCAGGTTTCTTTAAGGTGGCCAGGATCGATTGGATGAAACAATATGAAGCACAGATATATGAGTGGTACAAGGAAGATACAAAATGTTATGGAGCTTGAAAGAAGTGAAAGCACATATGAAGAATGGGAAAAGTTAAGATGGGTCTTAAAAATTCATATAAAGGCAGTGGCCACCAGAAGTTCTGAGGGACTGGGGAGGAAGAATAGGTGCAATATGGGAGCATTTTCAGGACACTGGAGTGTCCTGCATTACAGTTGCAGTAATGGATACATGCCATTGTTTTACAGCACTGTAAAATTGTGCTGGACAGGGTGTAAACTATAATGTAAACTGCAATCCATGGTTAGGAGCAATGCTTCAATATGTGTTCATCAATTGTAACAAATATACCATGCTATAGAGGGATGTTGCTGATGTGGATAAGTGTGGCAGAGGCAGGGAGTGAGGCATATAGGAGTGTAACATTTTATGTAACATTTCCCTAATCTAAAGCTTCCTTAAAAATAAAAAAAAATTAAGTATATTTTAAAAAACTAATTAAGAAATGGATGGGGATTTAATTATCCAAGTATTTTTTCAGATTTAAAATTACACATTTGAAAATTTGGTGTAATAAAATATATATTATGTGCGCTAAATAAATGTAACATTATGGGAAGTGATGTGGCTCAAGTGACATGGCTTCTCCCTACCATGTGGGAGGATCTGGGTTCAATCCCTGGGGCCTTCTGCTGAAAAAGAATAAGAGAAAGCTCGCCTACACAGCGAGTCAGTGCCCACATGGTGAACCAAGTGCCTGCACAGCAAGCCAAGTGCCCACGTGAGTGCCTATGTTGTGAGTCGAGTGCCTGGACCATGAGCCGAGTTCCCATGTGAGTGCCCATGTGGCGAACCAGTGCCTGGGCAGTGACCCAGTGCCCGTGTGGCTAGCCTTGTGCCCATGCAGTGAACCAGTGCCTGCGCAAGGGAGTCATACAACAAGATGATGATGCAACAAGAGAGAGAGACGAAAGGGAGAGTCAAGGTGAAGCAGAGCAGAAACCAGGAACTGAGGTGGTGCAATTGACAGGGAACCTCTCTCCACATTAGGGGTCCCCAGGATCCAATGCCAGTGAATCCTAGAGGAGAAAAATGAGAAGAGAGGACATAAAGAGAAATAGAAGATCGCATAGTGAATGGACACAGATGGAAAAAACAGCAGGGCAGGGAGAGGGGAAGAGGAAAGGGGAAAATAAATAAATAAAAATAAATAAATCTTAAAATACATATATATAATATCATCTACATAATATATAATCAAAATGATACATATATTCCATAAATACATTCAATATATGCAATCCAATATATTTGTATATGTTTTAACATACTTTAAATATATTTAGTAATCTGAAAAAGCATTAACCTCTTCCCTTCCCTATTGTATACTCATAAATGTAATTAAGTATATAGCATAATTTAAAACAGCATAATTTAAAGCTGCATGATTTAACAATGCATGTATTTACATAGAAATCATATATGTAAATGTGTGCCTTTTTATGGGACTCTAGATATTAAATCAACATATTATACCCTCCCTGCAATATCTGAAATTGATTAATTTCAGTTGACATTCGGGAGAAAGTTTACTCAATTATTTTCATTGTATCCAATAGTTAATGAAACTAAATTTTTCAAAATTAGATTGTTTAATAATCCACAAATAAGCCTCACACTTAACTAAAGATTTATTTACTTTATGCTTTCATTTTACTTCACAAGGTGTTTTAACCATATATGTTATTTAATCATGTTTTTGGTTACAGGTATTTTGTTATCTTGTACTACTTAGGCATATATATTTCATGCTCTAATTTTTCTTCATTGATAAAAGAATTGATGCTTACTCTAATAAAATGTTTTAATTTTAAAGTAATCAGGATCATTTAATTCCTTCCATGTTTAGGTACAATATCTGGAGTAATATTTGGTTATTTGAAATTAATTTTATATCATATAAATTTATCTGATTAATAAATAAATGCTTTATTTCAAAATTACATTACCTAGTTAATTGTCTTTCCACTCCTTCTGTTTTCTCATTTAGGGCAACTTAACATTTAGGGCAACTTAACAGCCAACTGTTGGCTATTGAACCCTCGATTTGTGGATTAATATTTTTCAAACTTGTTGTACTCCTAATTTTATCCAAGCCCATAATTCTAAGAATTGGACATACCTTTCATGGTAAAACAGCCAACACTACTTTGCCCTCTCTTTTTATTAATATATTCTCTATTTTATTATCCTATGCCTGAACACTTGACAGGATATTCTAATTATCATTTAGTTCCTCTACTATGGTTATACCTTCTTAGTATTGGGCTGATCACATTCTCAAATTTTGCACCTGCCGCCTACCTGGTACACTATGTATTGCTGATGTTTATAATTTCACTTTGCGCCTTTTTTTGTTTTTGTTTTTAATCTGCTTTGTATATATTGCATAAAACAAGGATACTAGTAATGCATCCTGATTTTTTGGAAGATTTTATGGCAAATTTCTTAGAAATACTTGTAACTTTTAAATGCTCATGCATGTTATCAATACATATTGTAAATATTATGCATTTATATCTTATCCCACACAGAATATCCATAATATCATTTGCAATACTTTAGATTTGTAGCCACAGATGCAGGTATATGAGTATTTAGAATCTAATTAAATTCATTTAAGATATCTTTATAATAAGTGAAAGTTACTTTAAAATTTGGCTTTAAGGTTTTAGCAAGAGAAACATTTCAAAATCATAATAGACTTAAGCAGGCATCAGAATAATTAATTCAAGGAAGTGACTATAACATGTAGATATGGATGTTGGAGATTTGGACCTGAAGGGTATTGGGAATGAAAGAAAGAGAAAAGGGGGAAGGAAACAAAGAGAAAAAGAAAGAGGGAGAGAGCTGGGATCTGGGGGTCTGCCAGTAATCCTTCTCAGACAACTTTATTTTCTATGTGTGGCATTATATATACTCAAACTATCAAGCTAACAAGCAGTGTAACTACACATTAACAAGACTTGTAAATTAAAGAACTTATTTCAAAGTACAAAGATTTAGTATTCCTTTCAAACTACAAAGTGTGTTTGCTCATATTTCTCCCTGCCCCTGACAGCTCTATCCTGTTGACTCAAAAGGGTTAATTGCTGCATTCCTATGTTAAAAGCATAGCCATGGAAACAGCAGGTCTCCCTTTGTGAGACCACCATGCCTCAGTTTCCAAAATATGGAGGCTGATTTTCATCAAGAAAAATAAGTTGAGTATATCAAATCAAGAGATGAGATAGGTACTGAACTGGTGAAACCTTACTTATGTGAAGAGAATGGACTTGCAGTTCAGTATATTAATAGTGCCTGTGGAAAGCCTTAGTGTGTTTATATTTGTGGCTTGGAAAGAATCATCGTGGATATATATCTATATATCCAAATTCTTGAGTCCTTTTTCCAAAAGTCTCTGACTATATAAAACTATAGAATGGTTTTAGCTTTGGTCCACCTGTGGACAATAGACATAACGTAGGAATCTTAATTAATCTGGAATAGGATTCTCTGCTTGCCTGTGGTGATAAGTTAATTTTCTCTAGAGGGTAAGATACTTTAAAACACTTAAATATTGAATTATAAATATATAAATTGAGAAGTAAATCAAATCCATATTATTTGTTTCATTTAGCTTTTAGAATAATGTCTATATATTGTTAATGAACAGGGTTTTTATGTTAAAAAAATGCATCATATTGAAAAATAAAATAGTTTAACATGTTAAAATAATTTTAAATGCCATTGAATTTACATTTGTGGTGATGGTGGAATAGCTCATGCAGAAATAACCTTCCTGAAGTTGGCAGTGGTAAACTTTGAACAAAAAAATAAAATTGAACTCACTAAAGGAAAATAAAACAGGAAAAGCCTACAGGAAATTTTATTCTTAAAAGAAAAGAACTTTATTGGTAAGATATTCATATAAATGTATTCTCATCTGATTGGGCACTCCCCAGTCCACGTTGTATAGGGTGACTAGAACTCAAGACATATGTAGCCTACTTCGCAAAAAGAGTCAGAGAATGGAACCTGAGACTAGTAGTGTATTTGGAAAGTTAATGGGATATTTGGAGAATAGGAACCCAAGGAAATATGAATCCTGAAACCAAATAAATACTATATCCAGCCTCTAACCCATAAACTCTGTATGCGTGGAGGAACCTTCAAGGTTCTCAGCAAGAAAGAACAGTTGGAAACCTGAATGAAAGGATCTGTTTCACCTGTTAACATTTGCAGAGGATATTGTGTTCAGAGTTTGAGTCCAGCCAAATTAGTTGCCTTGTAGAAAAATAACACAACTGAACAGTTTTAAGAAGCATATAGTAAAATTAAGGATCTTAATATGTATCAGTTGCAAGTTCCAGTAATAAAGTTTACTGGATATATGAAGAAACAGGCAAAAGTGATCCAAAATAAAGAGATCAATCAAGAGAAGCAGACACCACAATGACATTGACGATGGAATTTAAAGATCAGACTTTAAAGCAGCATTTGGGAAGGTTCTTAATGCTTAAGAGAAATTATGGACACTATGGATAACCTGACGGGGAATCTTAAGAAAGAAATAAACTAAGTTTAAAAAATGGAAATTCTTTTCAATGTATATATATGAGAATTTAACATAAACCATCAATAGTAAAAATCAGTGAGACTAAAGTACAATTATTTTAAAATGATAACAGAGAAACTTAAGTTGAATTTATATGCAAAAATAACTTCAGATGAGTTAGAAACGGGAATACAAAAAGAAAATAATAAAAATTCCAGAAGAAAATCTAAGAGACTACAGGTATATGTACGAGTAAATCTCCATAAGTAAGGCAGTAAACTTAGAAGCTGCATAATAAAATATATACATATTTAAATACATTAAAATGCATGTATTCCAAATGATAATAAAAAAGTGAACAAATGAGAAAATTATAAAATAATATCTTTAAACAGAAATAAAATAATTTATTAATATATACAAGATCTTCCAACATACAACCCAAAATAAAAGAGAGAAAATATTCACCTCAAAAAAGAGCAAAGTAAGAAAGCCTATAAAGTTATGAAAAAAGCATTTAGTAGCACATAAACTAGGGAAATGGAAATTGAAGAAGCAATGAGGTTTAAACTAAAAAGTGGCTCTAATATCTGTTTTAGTAGGGATACAGGGTTGAAATGGTGTTCTCTTTATTGCTGGTGGACATGAGGACCTTATAATCATTTTTTAAAGCTATCTGGAAACAATTATCAAAAATTGAATATACGTACAATTTTTTTTGTCTTTATTTATTTTTTTAGTATTACTTTAAAAAAATATGAGGTCCCCATATATCCCCCACCCCCCTCATACCTCTACTCCTCCCATTACATCATCATGGGACATCCATTGCATTTGGTGAACACATCTCTGAGCACCGCTGCACCTCATGGTCAGTGGTCCACATCATAGCCCACACTCTCCCACATTCCACCTAGTGAGCCATGGGAGGACATAAAATGTCCCTGCAGCACCACCAAGGACAACTCCAAGTCCCAAAAATGCCCCCACATCTCTTCTCTTCCTCCCATTCCCTACCCCCAGCAGCCATTATGGCCACTTTCTCCACACAAATGGCACATTTTCTTCAATTACTAATCACAGTAATTCATGAATAGAATATCAGTAAGTCCACTCTAATCCATACTCTATTCCTCCATCCTGTGGACCTTGGAATGGTCCACCCTGCACCTGCACCCTGCAGCTCTAGGCCTTGTTCTTATTTCAGGCATACAGGCTCACAAGCATAGTCATTAGTAGCAAGGGCTCATTGCTGGACCTTCCTTCTTTTTTGGTCTTTGCCATTGCACTTGGGGGATTCCACTCTACATCTGTATCAAGAGGGGCATTAGATTCCACATGCATGCTGGATGCAATATTCCTGCTTTCAGTTGTAGGCACTCTTGACTCCTTGGTGTGGTAGTTGACTTCAACTCCATGTTAGGTGAGTAGGGTAAGTCCCATAAACCAGAGTGTAGGAGCTGAAGTCTATTGAGGCTCAGGGTCTGGCTATCACATGGTCAGTCCAGAGATTCTAGTCTCCTGGGTATTTACTAAACCCCAGCCCCACCTACAGTTCCATTAAAAGTAACAAGAGAGGCTTGTGAACAAAGATCACATCTGAGTCCAGCTCCATCACACAGAAACAGAAACTCCAAAGCAGGGCCAACTAACATGGCCCTGAACTCCATCTGCCATGACATAGAACATGTGGTTCTCTGTAGCCCTCAGAAGAACCAATACCTGGGGTTGTATCCACTTTATCTGTCTCTGGGACTCTGCTGAGGCGTGCACAATGGCAACCTGTCTGATAATCTCCAAGCTCTTTTTGGAGACACATAACCATATAAACTCATTTGTCCTTTCCATTTCCCCCTTTGATTCAGGTCAAAAAGCATTTTTTACCTCTGGTATTATATGTAGATTGAGATATTCTGCTGGTCCAAGTTGACCCTTTTATTCAAGGTCATTTTTCACTTACATCATCAGCTGGTACTTGCTAGTAATCCCTCGGTGCCAGGGAGGCTCTTCCCCAGGAGTCATGTCTCACTCTGGGGAGAAGGCAATGCATTTACAGGCTGAGTTTGGCCCCATTAGAGCAACACGGGAGGTAACTCTTAGGCACCCTGCAGCTCTAGGCCTTGTTCTTATTTCAGGCACACAGGCTCACAAGCATAGTCATTAGTAGCAAGGGCTCATTGCTGGACCTTCCTTCTTTTTTGGTCTTTGCCATTGCACTTGGGGGATTGTTGCTGTTCCTTTATGGACTGTGATAGAGCTCCCCTGGCTAGGAAATCAGCACTCACTCAGTTGTTTTTAATTGTAGCCACTATGAAAATATCCAAACATTTTTATGTACCCTGGATATATGCCCTGCAGAACTCCCTGACAACCATGTATCCGCTGTCAATAACATCCCATACCAGTATTCCTCCGCTGCCATTGTTGAACCTCTCTGTGAACCAAAACTTCCTGAAAAGGGAAGCCCAATACATTACCATGTTCCCTTAATAGTAAAAATGAAATACAGTGATGAGTTTAAAGGTTAGATATAGAATACATAAAATATTTGGAAAAATTATGGTAAAGATTAATTGGGGTTTCAAAAAATTAAAAAATGCAAAAGCTGTGTTTTTGATGTTTTCCCTTCCGTCACTGCAATAAGTGTTGCCCTGTATGCAAATTGGCAAGGCAACTACTTCTATCTTTTCCTCAGTGTCTACGTCCTATCCTTTTCTTTTCTTTTTTCTAATTATTAAGCTTATCTTCACAAGAGTTTTAGATCACAGTAATTCATATATACAAGATACAGTACTCCCACATATCCAACATAAAGCCTTTTCCGTTCCACAGCAATAATCTTTTTACATATTCATACTATATTTACCAGAACTGATGTACAAATATTGAGACAATAGCTTTCAAACAAGGTAACATTTGTGTTTACATTGTGGTTTATATTTTAGACTATACAATTTTCTAAATTTTTAGTTGTCTTATGTTTTACATTATGATTTACATTTTAGCCTATCAGCCCTGATATATTTTTGGTGTAATTTTACATGTCTTATATCCATCCTTGCGTACTCTTGTGAAACATTTCCTTTGCCCACACCATTACATTGGCTCCATCTATTCAATACCTCTTTCCCCCTTCCCTTAGGGCCCACAGTGACAGTCAATCTTCATTGCTTAAAGGGCCATGTTCAGAGACAGTTGCAACAGTGTTGAGGGCTTGACATGCTCAACTGCCCTAATGCACTGGGAGCCACCATTTCATTGAGAGATACGGTTCCCTCTATTTGATGGCATCAGTCCTCCCCAGGATGTGGGTATAACTTCACTCTCATTATATGAGTCTCTATACAATGATATAACCCACTATGGCAAAATGAACATTCACATATTCCCTAGGAGCCTGACCTGCATCAGATTATCCCCTTTAAGCATCTTAAACAAGTAACTTTCCTTATTATATTTTTGAAAAGGTTTTCTCAGCATTACACTCTCAACCAAATACCTGACAATCTCCTATGTTCATATGTTGCTCCACCCTCCCCACAATTTCTTGGGCAATATTACCCATCTTCCCATCCCTAGCCCCCCTCAAGCCTGCAAAGCCCAACTCAAAGGTAACCAGATGCCCCCATTTTAGACCTTCCTTGTACAAATACTTACCTCTAGTTTATCATAGATTTCACCAATGTAGGTGTCAGCTTACATCCTTCCTCTACCCCCCAATTTCCTGTAAGCCTATCATATAGTCTTTAGCTCTCTGAGGCAGCTTGGTTTACTTATTTCATATCATTGAAGTCATGTAGTATTTGTCCTTCAATGCCTGGGTTGCTTCACTCAACATAAGGGTCTCAAGACTCATCCATGTTATCACGTGTGTTTGTAGTATTTTTTCTTAAAGCCGAGTAGTATTCCATTGTATGTATATACCACATTTATTTATCCATTCATCTGTTGATGGGCATTTGGGTTGATTCCAACTTTTGGCAATAGTGAACAATGCTGCTATGAACATCGGTGGGCATATATCAGTTTGTGTCCTTGTTTTCAGTTCTATTGGGTATATACCCAGCAGTGGAATTGCTGGGTCATATGGCAAATCTATGGTTAGTTTTTTGAGAAATGGCCAAACTGTCCTCCAGAATGATTGGAACCTTCTGCATTCCCACCAGCAGTGGATGAGTGTTCCCATTCCACCACATCCTCTCCAGCATTTGCAGTCTTCTGTTTTCTTGATAGCTGCCAATCTTATGGGAGTAAGATGGTATCTTATTGTAGTTTTGATATGTATTTCCCAGATAACTAGGGATTTGGAGCATTTTTTTTTCATGTGATTTTTAGCCATTTGTATTTCTTCTTTGGAGAAGTGTCTGATTAAATCTTTTTCCCATTTTTTAAATGGGTTGTTTACTTTTTATTTTCAAGATATAGGAGTTCTTTATATATGCAGTTTATAAGTCTCCCATCTGATATATGGTTACCAAATATTTTCTCCCATTGTGTATGCTCTCTTTTCACTTTCTTGACAAACTCCTTTGAGGTGCAGAAGTCTTTAATTTTGAGGAGGTCCCATTTATCTATTTGTTCTTTTGCTGCTCATGCTTTTAGTGTGAAGTTCATGAGCGATTTCCTATTAAAATGTCCTGTATATGCTTCCCTACACTGCTTTCCAATGTCTTTATGGTCTTGGCTCTTATATTTAGATCTTTGATCCATCTTGAGTTGATTTTTGTAAAAGGTGTGAGATGGCTATCCTCTTTCATTCTTTTACATATGGATATCCAGTTCTCCAGGCACCATTTTTGAATAGGTCATTCTCTCCCATTTGAGCAGGTTTGGTGGCTTTATTGAACATTATATGACTATGTATATGAGGATCTATATCAGAACTCTCAATTTGGTTCCATTGGTCTGTGTGTCTCTCCATGCTGTTTTCAATACTGTAGCTTTGTAGTATGTTTTGAAGTCAGGTAGTTTGATTCCTCCAATTTCGTTTTTCTTTTTCAATATGTCTTTGGCTATTCAGAGCCTATTTCCTTTCCAAATAAATTTCATAGCTAGTTTTTCTAGTTCCCTAAAGAATGCTGTGTTGATTTTTATTGGGATCGCATTGAATGTGTAGATCAGTTTTGGTAGGATAGACATCTTAATAATATTCAGTCTTCCTATCCATGAACAGGGAATATTCTTCCATTTATTTAGATCTTCTTTGATTTCCTTGAACAGCCTTGTGTAGTTCACTGTGTTTAAGTTTTTTACATCTTTAGTTAAATTTATTCCTAGGTAACTGATTTTTTTTACGGATGATTTTAAATGGTATTTGTTTCTTGATTTCCTCCTTAGCTTGCTCATTCTTGGTGTACAGAAATGCTACTGATTTTTGCGCATTGATCTTGTAACCTGCGACTTTACTAAACTAATTTTTGAGTTCTAGAAGCTTTGTTGTAGACCTTTCAGGGTTTTCTATGTATAGGATCATGTCATCTGCAAATAATGAAATTTTGCCTTCTTCCTTTCCAATTTGAATGCCTTTTATATCTGGTTCTTGCCTCAGTGCTCGAGGAAGTACTTCTACGACAATGTTAAATAGAAGGGGTGAGAGTGGGCATCCTTGTCTTGTTCCTGATCTTAGAGGGAAGGATTTTAGGATTTCACCATTGTAAATGATGTTTGGTGTTGGTTTTTCATATATACCCTTCATGAAGTTCAGGAAATTTCCTCGTATTCCAATCTTTTGCAGTGTTTTTATCAAGAAAGGGTGCTGTATTTTTTCAAATGCTTTTTCTGCATCTATAGATATGATCATGTGATTTTTCCCATTAATCTGTTTATATGGTGTATTACATTGACTGATTTTCTTATGTTGAATCATCCTTGTATACCGGGAATGAATCCCACTTGTTCATGGTGTATAATTCATTTAATGTGTTGTTGAATATGGTTTGCAAGTATTTTGTTGAGGATTTTTGCATCTAGGTTTATTATAGAAATTGGTCTGTAATTTTCCTTTCTTGTGGTGTCTTTGTTTGGCTTTGGTACTAGGGTAATGTTGACATCATAGAATGAGTTAGGTAATCGTACTTCTGTTTCAATTTTTTGGAAGAGTTTCAGCAGAATTGGTGTTAGTTCTTTCTGGAATGCTTTGTAGAATTCACCTGTGAAGCCATCTGTCCCTGGGCTCTTCTTAGTTGGGAGATTTTTAATGACTGATTCTATCTCTTTACTTGTGACTGGTTTGTTCATCAATATAGGCTGCTTATGTTTTTCTAGGAATTTGTCCATTTCCTCTTAATTGTCATTTTTGTTGGAATATAGTTTTTCAAAGTATCCTCTTATGATAGTCTTTATTTCTGTAGTGTGATAGTCTTTATTTCTTATGATAGTCTTTATTTCTGTGGTGATATCTCTTTTCTCATTTCTCATTTTGTATTTTATCTTC
Organism: Dasypus novemcinctus; assembly: GCF_030445035.2. Lineage (NCBI taxonomy): Eukaryota > Metazoa > Chordata > Mammalia > Cingulata > Dasypodidae > Dasypus > Dasypus novemcinctus. Next base: position 3,680,893 of record NW_027261977.1, on the reverse strand, counting down.
TCTCTTTTTTTCTTCGTTAGTCTAGCTAAGGGTTTGTCAATTTTATTGATCTTCTCAAAGAACCAGCTCTTGGTCTTGTTTATCTTTTCAAGTGCTTTCTTATTTTCTATTTCATTTAGTTCTGCTCTTATCTTTGTTCTTTCTTTCTTTCTTCCTCCTGTGGGGTTACTTTCTTTTTTTTTTTAATAAATTCTCCAAATGTGCAGTTATTTCTTCAATTTTTGTTCTTTCTTCTTTTTTGATGTATGAATTTATGGCTATAAATTTCCCTCTCAGTATTGCTTTTGCTGCATCCCATAAGTCTTGATATGTGGTGTTATCATTTTCATTAGTTTCAAGGTAGTTATTAATTTCTTTTGAGATTTCCTCTTTGATCCACTGTTTTTCTAAGAGTGTGCTGTTTAATTTCCATATCTTGGTGTGAAATCTTGCCCTCTGGCCCTTGCAGATTTCCAGCTTCACTCCACTGTGGTCAGTGATATTATTTTGTAGGATTTTTATCTTTCTGAATTCATTGAGCCTTTCTTTGTGACCTAGCCTATGGTCTATCTTGGAGAATGATCCATGTGCACCTGAGAAAAATGTATATCCTGCTGTATTTGGGTGTAATGATCTGTATGTGTCTTTTAGATCCAGCTCCTCTAATATACTGTTCAAAGTTTTTGTTTCTTTAGTGATTCTCTTTTGCGATGTTCTGTCCAAAGTTGATAGTGGTGTATTATATCCTCCCACTTTTTGTGGAGGCATCTATTCTTTCACTTAGTTTTTCCAGTGTTTGCCTCACGCATTTGGAGGCGCCTGTTAGGAGCATAAATATTTATGATTGTTTGTTCTTCTGGAGAGATTTTCCCTTTCACTAAAATGTGGTATCCTTTGTTTCTCACAATTGTTTCACATTTAAAGTCTGCTTTGTCTGGTATTAATATAGCTACTACTGCCTTTTTTTGTTTATTTTTTGCTGTAAGATTGTTTTCCAACCATTCACTTTCAACCTCCATAAGTCCCTGGGTCTAAGATGTGTTTCTTGTAGACAGCATGTAGATGGGTCATATTTCCTTATACAATCTCCCAGTCTGAATCTTTTGATTGGTGAGTTTAAATCCTTGACATTCAGTGTTATTACTTTCAAGGAATTATTTATGTTAGCCATATTTTGATTGGACTTGTGTTTGTCATATTTTGTTTGTTTGTTTTCCTTCTCCTTTTGTCTTTTTTGTTGCTCTTACACTCTCCTCCAACTCTGCCTCTTCTGTTTTTTTCTTTCTTCCTGCACAACTCCCTTTAGTATTTCTTGAAGGGTAGGGTTCTTATTGGCATACTCTTTCAATTTCTGTTTATCTGTGAATATTTTGAACTCTTCAGCATTTTGAATGCTAATTTAGCTGGGTAGAGTAATCTTGGTTGGAAACTTTTTCTTTTAGTACCTTGACTATATCATACCACTGACTTCTTGCCTCCATGGTTTCAGATGAGAAATCAACACTTAATCTTATGGAACCTCCCTTGTATATGATGGTTTTCTTTTCTCTTGCTGATTTTAGAATTTTTCTTTGCCTTGAGCATTGGATAATTTGACAAGTGTATGTCTTTGGGTGGGCCTGTTGGGATTTATGATATTTGGGGTGTATTGTGCTTCCTGGACATGTGCATTCATCTCTGTCAGTATATTTGTGAAGTTTTCAACCATTATTTCCTCCAAGCCCCTTTCTGTCCTCTTTCCATTTTCTTCTCCTTCTGGGATGCCTATAATACCTTTGTGCATTTTGCATTGTCATTCAGGTCCCTAAGTCCCAGCTGGATTTTTTCTATCTTTTTATTAATCAGTTCTACTGTCTGTTTGATATCAGATGTACTGTCTTCCACATCACTAATCCTCTGCTCTGCCCCTTCTAATCTGCTGCTATTTGCTGAGAGTGTATTTTTGATTTCTCGTACTGTGGTGTTCATCCCCATCACATGTTATCTTTTTGCATATGTCTCCAATGTCCTCTCCAAGTGTTTTCTTCATATTGTTAATCTCTTCCTTTACTTCATTAATTTGGTACCTAATATATGTTTTGAGATCTTTAATTACTTGTCTGATGTTCTGCTCCCCTTCTTGGTTTTTAGTTTGTTCATTGGATTCAGCCATGTTTTCCTGATTATTGGTTTTGTTTGTAGATTTTTGTTGCTTTCTGGTCATCATTTTATCTTGATGGGTTTAATCAGTTCCTTAGCTTCTTTGTCTAGTCTTGGGGATTAATTAGTTGTTGTTCTTGTGTAAGTGTTATGTCTTCTCTTTGTCACTTTGTTCTTCTTACTCTATTTTCTTTTTGCTGGCTTTGGAGGAAAATATTAGGGCCAGGGAAAGCAAAATGAGTAAGAAAAGAAAATGTGTAAAGTAGTATTGGTAATAAATGTTAACAGAGCAACAATGTGAGATGTGGGAGAAAGGATATTAGTCTCATGTAAGTTGTGTAGAGTTATAGCAGTAAGTAGACTACCTAAAATGAGATAGTCAACTGAATATGGTGAGGAATATAGTAGGAATTAAAAAGCCAGTGTTTTCATGAGAAAGGGAAAGAGAACAGAAAGACAATAATATCAAGACTAAATAAAAGACAGAAAACAGAACAAAGGTATTAGAAATTAAAAGTCAGGCAATTTGTGGGACAAAGAAAGGGAGGTGGAATGTTAGTGAGACAGTAGATGATGGAGGAGAGCAAAATGTGGGGTAATGGGGGTAGTATAGGTGGCCAAAATCAATTCACACAGAAAAGAGCAAATGGAGAATGAGGAAACTCAGTAAATGTGAGGTGCTCCCTGTAGCTCCTATTATATAAATAAAATAAAACAATATAAGGAGAAAAAGAGAGAAAAGAAAAAAGAGAGAAGAAAATAGGGGGTGGGCAAAGAAAAGGGAGGGAAACAAGCAAGAGAAAGAAATGGAGAAAAAACCTAAATAAACAAAAAAGGACCTTGAGGTATAAAATGGGAAAAAAAAAGATGAGGAGATAATGCAATTTTAGCAACCAAGACCAAAAAAAAAAAAAAAAGAAAGGAAAAAAACACAAATGCCAAGGGCTAGGATAATCAAGGACCTCAGATGGACCTCAGGGTATGGTGGATTCAGGAATGGGACCTCTGTGAATTTGCGCATTCAAGGTGTGTTAGTCTCTGGAGCATGGGCCACCAGGGTTTAGGGGACACTGACATGGGAACCATACATCTGGTTAACAGGGGCCTGGAAGCACCACACCACAACACAGCTTTCAGGGATCCCTGCAGCTGGGTGTCAGCCCTAGGGGAAGGGGTCCCACCCACAAACTCTGACCTCCATGTCAGAAACACAAAATTCCACCTCTCAGAAGAATCTCTTCTGTCACTGTCTAACCAAATCGACATCCAGACACCTCCTGCCCTGCAAGCCACTGAAACAGCCTGCTGGGGGCACCACTGTACTACAAAGAGTTCAGGGACTGCTATGGATGGGCTGTCAGTCCTAGGTGGAGAGGTTCCTCCTAGAAGTTCTGACCTCCATGTCAGAAACCGAAAATTCCACCTCTTGCAAGAATCTCTTCTGTCACTTCTCACCAAATCAACATCCAGACACCTCCTGCCCTGCAAGCCCCTGAAACAGCCCACTCAGGGTTTGGGAACACCCCACACAACAAAGATCCCAGGGATCACTGTGGCCCATTTGCCAGCCAGACCTTCTGACCTCTGAGTCAGAAACGCAAAATTCTACCTCTTGCAAGAATCTCCTCCATCACTGTCTCACCAAATTGACTTCCAGACACCTCCTGCCCTGCAAGCCCCCAAAACAGCCCACTCAGGGCTTGGGACCTCCCCAGCACAGCAAAGCCTCCAGGAATTGCTGCTGCTGGGCCACCATCCCCAGGGAGAAGGGTCCCACGCTCAACCCCGACCTCGGTGAGAGAGACCTAAAATTCTACCTCTTACAAGAATCTCCTCTGTCACCATCCCACCAAATCGATGTACAAACACCTCCTTCCCTACCAACACCTGAAACAGCCCAGTTCAGCAGGACTCCAACCCTACTCAGCTGCTTCTTTGCACTCACTCAGACGCCATCTTGCCCTGCCCCTCCTAATGAATATTGACAGAAATGGAAAATTATGTAGGGATTTGACTCCATGCATGATCCGTTCATTTATACATTTTTTGTTTTTTAAGAGTTGTTTGGATTTTGGCATATTTTTGTTCAAAAATCTACAAGTTAAAGAATACATAGTCATTTACTACTGAAACAACAAAGCCTTAAGGATATTTTAAAAGACAATATCTAACTTTTGATTTATTTTAGGTATAAAACAGATGCCAATATAAATAATGTGACAATTTGGAAAAAGAAAGAAAGCACACCTCCCATACTCAATCCAACAAAAATTAAGGATGGACAAATAGTAACAGCAGTGACAACAAAACAATCATATGCCAATTAAGTTATGAAGGGCATGAGACTGAACAGGCAACTTGACAAATGCAATGAGATGAAACATCTTATTATGATAAAGAAACTCTCACATTGGATTAAAAAGGCACCATTAAGCTACATATTGGTGAGAAACTTTATAGGCTGAATCACATCTCCCAAAGAGATATATCGGTGTCCTTATAAGAATAGGGAAACCTGGACATAAATCATAGAAGTCCATGTGACAATTGGAAAGAGAACCCCAAGGCTTTCCAGCCCTGGCCGAGTCACAAGGGCCAGTTGATTCCCTACAGGGAAAGACACAAGGGCCAGTTGCTTCCCTACAGATTTCACAGGGCATGGCTCTTCCCACACCTTGATTTCCAACTTCCAGCCTCTAGAACATGTAACCTTATGTGGTTTGAAGTGACCCAGTTTATGGTAGTAGGCTACGGCAGCCCCAGGAACCTGAAATACCACTGAAAAATAAGAAAGAGAAAGTGGAAATGAAAAAAATAGAAAAAAAAACATATGTCAGGTAAGTGCAGGAAAAAAGAAAACAGGTGTGGCAATATGAAATTCAGATAAAACTCAAAATGGACACCTAAGGGAGAAAAGGGGAAATTTATAATTGTAAGATGTACAGCTCACTCTGAAGTATAATTTCCTAGAATAGGCATGTGATGATCACTGCAAAGAAAGAAGAGGACAAATTGCCAAAATCTTATTTCTATTTGGTGATATTGGAAAATCTACTCAGAAACCAGTAATTCGAGGTAATTTAAAAATAGTTAAATTACGGAGGATTTAAATTACACAATTTTCAAAGGTAGTCTAAAACATGGCCCCCAAAATAAAACACATTCCTTGCAAACATGCATGGCAAAATTCCAAAAGTTTCTCTGTAGCAGGACCTGAAGGAATTCTTTTTTTAAAACTTCTTGAAATATGAGTCACATATAGGAATATTCCTGTGGGGAAAGGGAGAGACAGGGATTTTTACTTTTACACCAAATCTACATGTATCTTTTTATTTTCTTTGTAAAAGCAGAGATATATCCAGTTCTTATTTGTTTGATGAAAATTAACTGTTTCTATTTGCTCATAGGAGAGCTTATGGAAGATTTATTCCACACAGAGGAAAATGATCTAATTGAAATCATCACCCTAAACTTTTGTGCTAGTTGGAAGTACAATTTATTGTTTTTTAAAAGCCAGTAGGTGTGTAAGTGACATGTACTGCTAATAAAAGTGTGACAGTGCTTGGTCTCCACCTTGATACTCCGTTTTCCATTGATTCTCATCTCCGGCAAAGCTTCAATGTGCTTGGTTGGCTCTAGTCCTTCTGCGTTCCTGGATGTTCCTGAAACTCTCCAGGCCCATTGGCTCCACTTATTTTCTCTGCCTGGAGCAATCTTCCTTGGAGATTCACTTTGCTCAGCCTCTCACCACTTCCAATCACCACTCAGGTACCCTCTCCCCAAGCTGGTGTACCCTGTCCTCTCTGTAATAGAGCTGGTGATCCCCTCTCCAGCACATTCTACCTCTTTTCTTGCTCTACTTTTTCTTCCTTCAGTATTAAGTATCAATTTCTGAAAGATCATATCACTCACCAGTGCAGATTTTTTTTGAGGTACCAGAGCTGGGGATTGAACCTGGGAACTTGTATGTGGGAAGCTGGTGTTTAATCACTGTGCCACATTGGCTTCCCTGAGGTGGCTTTTTCATTTGTTTTGCTTGTTGCCTTTGTTTTTTTTTTTTCAGGAGGCACTAGGGACCGAACCTGGATCCTCCCATATGGGAGGCAGGAGCTCAACCATTCGAACCACATCTGCTCCCCTGTATAGTTATCTTTGTCTTCAGGTAGAACACAAGCTCTATGAAGGCAAGGGTGTCACTGATCTATCCCAACTACAAACAATAAATGTTTTGAATTCATAAAAGAAGAGATAAGAAACACAAACAGACCTATACCCATTAAGAAAATTCAATTTATGGTCAAATATTCTCCTTCACCTAAAACTCAGAGGTGAGTTTTACCACACCTTCAAAAATGTGGTAATCCTACTTATACCTAACAAAAATTCAAATAAATAGGTTCACACACATACTAAAAGTGAAAAACAATAAAAAAGATTCTTATCATTACCCTTATAACTCAATATTTAGAGTCCTGACTTATCGGAATATATATATGTGTGTGTGTGTGTGTGTGTGTTTGTGTGTGTGTGTGTTTATAAAGGACAAGATGATATTGTCATTATTTTCAAGTGGAAGAACTGCATAATACTCTGAAAGAATCTAAAAGGGATTAGAATATATAAAAGTTTCATGTAGTTTGTTGATTAGTAGTTTCATTTATAAATCTAGTAAAAGGGACAGAAAATTAATCTATTTTACTGGAGAATTTTATCATAAAATGGAAATCACAGTATTTTAGAGATAATTCTCTCTTTATTCCAAATCTCATAATATAATGCAATTCCAATGGAATCTCCAATAGAATGGCTTCAGTTATCAAAACTGTATAGTATTTTCTCTCAATTCTGAGGTTTAGGGATTTGAGGTAATAAGGCTGGGGAGTTCTTTTACTCTGAAAATTGATGGACTGGGACATTCACTTAGCTGCATCAGCTGGATGGAATACAAAATCCAAAGAAGCTTTACTCACTATCCAGCAGAAATTTACAAGAGGGAACTCAAGGGGGGTGTTGGTCAGAAGTTGTAGTTCTCCTTCACGTGTTGGCTTGAGCTTCCTCACAGGATGGCCCCACATATGACTTGAGCTTCCACACTGTATGGCCCCATGTGATGGCTTGAGCTTCCCTACAGTTTGGTTCCACATGATGGCTTGATCTTCCACACAGTATGGCTCCATGTGATGGCGTGAACTTCTGCACAGCATGGCTGCTGATTCAGAGCAAAAAAGAAGCTGCTGATTAAGATACTGTTGAACCCAGAATCTCCATATCTAGCTGTCATTCCTGGAGGAAATATTTTCCTGTGTTCAGGAAGACTTGTACATGATCCAAATAGTGGCACTCCTTGTAATTCTCCCCCTTATGTTGAGTGAGGCAAGTCAGGCATTGAAAGACAAATACTACCTGACCTCTCTGATATGAAATAAGCAAACCAAGCTGTCTCAGAGACCTAGAGACTGGATGATAGCCTTACAGGAAATTGGGAGGTGGGGAGGGAAAATATTAAGTTTTATAAATTAGAAAGACTTACAAATTAAAAACAAGAAAGAAACAAACAAAAACCACGTGAAACAAAGAATATAAAATATTAACTTTTTTTTTTAATGAGGTACCAGAAATTAAACTGGGGAGCTCATACATGGGAAGCAGGTGCTCAGTCATTGAGCTCATTTGCTTCTCTGTTTACTCTTGAAAATGGCGTGTTTGGCAGAGGTGACTCTATCTATCTATGGGGCTAGAGCCAAGAGAAGAACTTCTGAGATAAAAGACTCCTTTGAAGGCCAATATTACACAGGCCGGTCATGACTAAAAACCAACCAACCCACAGTAAAACTGGAAGGCTAGTGCTGCCTGCTTCTCGACAGAGGTGTAGAAATCATCTCTCCCCTTGCATGGCCAGAGAAATTTGAGTCATTAAGTAATGATGTCAGAAAATAACCACTTGCAGCTTGGAAGTTGCTATCCACACAAGCATTCTATTTTTTCTGCCATTTACATGTTCCTTACCTCTCCCCTGGACAGTGTTCATTTCTTTGCCATGTTGGGTGGTGATTTCAGGGGAGCATATGGTCAATCTCTCCATAACAGATAGCATCATGGTCTGCAAGGTTAGGTTCTAAGTAAGCAGCTTGGACTTGATGTAGGCAAGCTATTTTCTCAGCCACATCCCTGAATTACTCTGTCCCAGCTTCTTTCCACAAACCACCAAGGAAAAAGATGCACAAAGACTCAGAGCAAGGGTCAATGGGGATTCAATGGGGGTATCAGCAAAAATGTCTACAAGGGCAATTCTTATACTCAAGATAACAATTTATAAATACTTAACACCATAAAATGATACGGCATTCCAAGATTCAAACTGGTGTTCAGTATCCCTCTCACCTTGCCACTCAGGTTTTCCAAATCCTTTTATTTCCATCCTAGGATTTGCATAAACCTACAAGAAGTTCTATATAGCTTTATTCCATTTAGTCTTATTTTTACATATCAGTTATTAGACTATATGCAGCATTAGCATATTGCTTTTGTCACACACCGATGCATTTTGGAAATTGCATTGCATTCTCTTTTGCTACCTGCATAGTGCAATATCTACTTGACTGGAGCAATGAGGCCATTTATTGATCAGATCACAAAGTGAGTTCTAGTAAGCTGAGCCTCTCAAGGGCAAATCATTTCTAAATGATTCTCCCATTATCAACCCCAGCAGGATCAAACCTTGAAAGCCTACTCTGAGGTTATAAATTTCAATTAATGTCAAGTTCATCTTGATTCCCAGCTTAGAGATCTTCACACCATTCGAGATTTCCCATTCAGCTCACCTTTCATGGCACATGAATAAACAACTCCTGTGGACTGGGCCTCATTTGGCCTGTTTTCCACCTCTCAGTATTGCAGAGGTTCAGAGGTTAAAGATTTCTCACCAAGATTGTGGGAGGATATGTGCTCAGGCACCAATTCATGCCACCAGGAATGTGTTTCTAAAATATGTGTAATTAAGTATTTCTCTCCTGAAATTACTTGGGTGACTCCATGTTGACCTGTGAGATTGGATCAAGCCTCCCATCTCTTCAAGCATTGATTAATGAATTGATCAATTGATTGAGAGAACATTCTCTGTGTGTCTGCCACATGCCAGGCATTGCCTCTGGAAAACTGCCCCCAAGTTGCCTTTCTAGACAAGTATCAGTATGTTTTACCGATTCTCATTCAAGAATACAAATTCTCACTCTCCCCACTAATCCACTCCTTCATTCATTGCCGCTTCCTCTGCTTGAAATTCATGCCGTTTTTAGTCACCAACAAGCTTAAACCAAGTCGCATCTTCTCTGTGAAATCTTTCATTCCACAAGGACTGAACAAACTGAACAAGGATTGTTTCATCCTCACAGCACTTCTGTAACAGGGTTTTTACTCATGATTTTAACAAAGACCTTAAGAAAATTAGACGTTATCCCAAGCTAGGGAATTGAGAACATATTTAATCGTGGTTTGTGCTTCTAAAACTCTTTATTCAGTACTGTTCGTAGACCTGGAAATAAGGGGTCCCTATGCCTAATTATTTATATTCTACAGGATTACATATTACAAAAGCAAACACTTGGAAAAAATCACTGACACTGGAGAACCTCTGTCTAAAGTAACATCCTTGAGACCCACTGTTGAATTCTAGTGCAGCGTTAAGTCTCACCCTAAAGATATGTTTCTATGACTAACACCTTTCCTGACCTCCAAATCTTCACACGTTTCATCCAATATCCCTGAAACCAGTGGTAACAGTGACCCGATGTCTGGAAGGTCCATGAATAGGTTGGAAATGGTCATTGCTTCGGAGCATGCAAGGATTTTAGCTGCAGAAGGGTTTGGTGAATGGGAAAAAAAATCCATTCAGGTCTCAAACCTTTATTCTCAGAATAAGTAAAGAAGAAGATTGGACAAGGTGTGGTTTATGTTTCAAATGGTTGTGCTGTCAGCAGCTATATATGTGTCTACATAATACCCTAGATTTTTACCTCTTAACTAGGGAAGCCAACATATTCACTAATGGGAAATTTGCAGAAAAAGCTTGCCAACCCCTGATGCAGAGGACTGTAGAGTAAAAGGTACCATTTCCCAGCAACGTCAAGCATCCATTTAGTCTTTCATTTTCTAATTGTGGTTCCAGGTGTCCTAGTGAATGATCTTGGTGTTTACAAGTCAGGCTTGGTTGCTGAGGAATGTGTTACAATGTTACAAAAATCATGTTACTCTTTAATAGGTATATATGTATGTATATGTAGTGTATATACAAATGTAGTTCTATACAGTACATGGGAAGTATGGTAATATAGTATTCTTCATTTTTGTTACTAGATGAATGTTAAATGCTAGCTTAAATTTCATTTTAAAAGCATAAATTGAGGGGAGCAAATGTAGCTTAAGTGGTTGAGCACCTGTTCTGTAGGCAAGTCGCAGAGAGGAAAATGAAAGAGTACTAAAAAGCACTAGCCCATTTTCAGGAAAAAAGCAGAGCTTCAGTTGTTGTGTTTTCTTTACTAGAGACCTGTAAATTCCATCCATGTTTTTAAGTTGGAGACTATTCAATGTATCTCATCTGCTTTTGTATGCATAAAGGAATAATGAAAATGTCTAAATTTTGAAGATAATGAATTAAAACATATTATTTCTAGGACTATTGACTTTTAACCTCTAAATGCTGATTCCAGGCAATTGAATATTCATTGTTTCCAATTTAATAAAAGCCTTTCACCATAAATAATATTTTTTATTTTGAACTAAGGTTATTTTGCAAATAGAAAAAAATCTGTCATGAAGAATATTAAAAACCAGTAAATCTCCTCTAATCCATACTATATTCCTCCATCCTGTGGACCCTGGGATGATTATGTCCACTCCACCTCTTATCAAGAGGAGGTTTAGATTCCACATGGATGAGGATGCAATTCTTCTGCTTGCAGTTGTAGACACTTTTGGACATATAATAGTAGTAGTGGAAATTTTTTATTTTATTTTATGCATAAACATGAAAGTCCCTTTATTAAAACACAGATATAGATTGATGAATTGGTCACATCTATGGTGGAATTCTTGAAAATTCTTACCAATAATGAGGATCAATTATGTGCTGTCATTTTCATGATGAATCTTGTGTAATCTCATGATTGTTGGAACAACAGCTGGTCTACTTTTCAAGACATGGAAGGAACACACAGAAATTTTTTTTGATAAAACCTGGCTCATGCATATACTAAAAGCAAGATGTGTGTTTCACATTTAGGAGCACTACATGTTTATAAATGGGACTTCATTTTAATTAAAAAGATCAGGTTTTACTCTGGCATCTTAATAAATCTGACAAGTCTTTTCTCCCAGTCCATACCCTTCAATCTATGCTATGTTCATTCATAACAACTAACAAATTCCTGGTTCATGCATATTGAGTTAGCCAAGCTGGAGACCTTGATTTATTTCAGAGAACACACACTTAGCTCAGAGCGTGGGTACCTGTTGTCATGGAAACACACACTTAATGCACATCTACCCACAGGTGACATTTAAAGACCCTGCTTGCATTATTTCCATGCAGAGATTACTATCTACGCACCCATCCATAAAAACAGCTCCTTTATGGGGACTAAGTTTGGTTATTGTCATTTTAAGTTGAGGCTTTCCCAACTAAATTCACAAGCATGCCACCTCTTTACTCCTGATCAGTAGTCACATCCAGCTTTCTGGGGAGCTAGTGTTTCTCATTCCAGTCATGATAGCGAGTTTCCAAGGTTCCTTACAAGCGTTATCTTTCTAATTTCCCCTTCAGCCATCATGGGGCTACTTAGAAATTTGATCTTATTCTCTTTCTCAGGCTTCCCAGCCCAGCATCCCAAGCTGAATTTAAACTCTGGCAGTTGAGTATTTTCAAGGATCTCAGGAGAAGATCCTGCCCAGAAATATCTGTGGAGGATTTGACTTTGGGTGATACAAAGGAAATTGCAAAATGTCAGATAAATGATTACAACTCTCAAATGGTGTTAGCAATGTGTGTTTTCTGAAAAGGTCACTTGAGAGACAAGGAAAAACAACAAGAGAAAGTATACCTTTTTCAGAGCGTAGGTGACGAGCTTGTCATTTTAGTACCCATTTTACCTTAAACAAAAGGTGACTCCACCTCCCTCCCTTGTTCAAAAAGCTTCTAGTGATAGGTCTGTAAATTTTGTAGCTTGATTCTGACAAACAAATGGGAACAAGATGGAACAGTGAACACATTATGTACTTAAATTATTATTAAAGTATCTAGGCAAAACACAACAGAAGTCCCTCAAATGTGCAAGGATCTACAAAGCTTACACATATTTTAAAATGAAGAGAAACTGCCTAATTTATTTCCAAAAAAAATGATTATGGGTCAAACACATCCTTTCTATTTGGAATAAATTTTTTGATCAATTGAGAACTTAAGACTTTAATATAGAAAATTAAACAGCAATGTAGTTGTATATTTAATGGTAGAATTAGTGATTAATAATATATCATAATTATATAGTTAGTTAATAATTAAATGATTATAATGGATATGATTTACTTATTAAATAATCCTGTTGAAAATGTAAACACTAATTTTTCACTACTTCAGATTAACATGATTATACTTAAGAATACAATAATACCAGGATGCATTCTACATACATTTAGTTTGCTTCTGCAGGTCTCCTTTCTGGGAAAAGTTGGCCAATAAATGCAGACACACCTCACAGCCTAGGTCATAATTTCCTGAAAATGTCTCCACCTGCTTAATCAACACAGCATTTACATTTTGGCTGACTGTACATATAACAGATAATAATCAGTTTGTTTTGCCTGACGTTCAACATGCCTAGGTCAATTAAAATGACAGTATCTCCAGTATATGTGGGTAAATTGATTAAACAGTCAAGAAAATGGGCTCATCAAAAATAGGTATATTAAAAGGAAAGAATGACTACCTCTCTCACGCCAGCTTTCTTAAAGGTAACTTAAAGCTAGAATACTGATTCTGAAATTTGATGAAGAGTGCTTTCATCCTGAGGTGCAGTTTTGAAAAATGCTAGTTCTAAGCTGTAATTTAATGCATCGGAAAAGAGATCAAGCCCTTTTTGGGTGTTTGTTTTTCTGCCCAGTCCCTGGGGAGGGTCCATGTGAAGAGTTACGTGTGTCCATTTTCTATTCCCAATTCTTTGTCCAAAAAGGTTTCCTAGATTTTGTGTGTGTGTGTGTGGACATCAGGCTATCCAGCTGAGATTTCTTCAGCCTGTTGTGGGCACAGTGTGAGCCTTGTCTCTCACTTTTGGCCAAAGCGGTGTGAGCAGAGATATTGGGGTATGCTGTCTCTGACCATTAGCCAGTTACTTTCCCATTCTCAGTCCCCCCATTTAAACAAAGAACCCTTTCAATCAGCCAACAGGGAAAACCTTTTCTCAGCATCTTTTTAATAGTGATTTGGCTTGTGACAGTCAAAACACGTAAGATAAAATTCACAGTTTACAATCAGAAACGTTTTAGTACAACAACTGCATTTTCCAGATGAGACACCTGAGGTCTAACGAAATTGAAGAACTTTCTTTGGGGGTCAATGTTTCTTGTGCATTCCTGGGTTTTTTGCTCAGAAGGAAAAAAATATATATCATCTTGGCTTATCACTGTACTGAAATGGATAATCACTGAAAATACCTAAGTCATCCCCAATGTACCTGTGTTGGCACAACAGAGGGAAAAAAAATGGGAACTGCAGTGTCACATCCTCAGAGAGTGTGTTCCAGACAAGCTTCTCCAATAAGTGATACAAGGAATCCTCCCCAGGCTCTCACAGAAGCAGGGCCGTCTCTGTTTCCAGCTGCAGAAGGTGAGTTTAAAGAAGGAAATTCCCCACCCACCACTCACACACTGCTAGTGGCAGGACTGACACTTAAGGTGGGGTTGTCTGCCTACCTTGCCAGCCTTCCTAACCCTTAAGGAATGTGGACTCCCCCCACCTCCACCCCTTAGAGCCACTCCTTTCCTGCAATCCCTGTCAACTCAAGAACTTCTTGTGCAAAAGGGATGAGGAGGTTTTCATTGGAGCACTGTTATAGGCAGATAAATACACTGTCCCCCAAAATGCCCTAAGAATCTCTTAATATGTTACCTTGAATGACAAAGGGGGACAAAGGGAAAGTCATCTGACCATAAAAAAAAAGTGGGGAGCTACTTTTAGAAGATCCTGGTGGGTCCATTGTCATCAAAACAGACTCTTAAAGTGAAAGAGGGAGGCAGAAGAGGAGGTCAAAATCAAAGAGAAATCTGAAGTTTCTAAACTGCTGTCTCTGAATTAGAGGGGGCCAAGGAATGTGGGCAGCCTCAAAAAACTGGAAAAGGCCAGGGTCTCCACAATGAAATAAGCCCTGCCAGCACCTTGATTTGGCATTCGTTTTGACTTCTGACATCCCAGAATGGTAAGGTAATAAATGTGTGGTCATTTGTCAGAGAAGCAAGGGGAAATTAATGCAAGCATCCATTACCCAGCTAGATTGCGGAGGAAATACATGCTTGGTTCCTTGTTTGTCGAGAGTCAAAGATGTAAAACCTGAATAAACTACGTCCCAGTCATTTGTTCCTAGGACCATCCTACTGGACTTCTGGGAGTGTTGGGAATGTTCTGTCTCTTGTCCATCCTTGTAGACAGTAACCACAGGTGATAGTGGCCATTGCAATGTGACTAGTGCCCATGGGATCCTGAATTTTATATTCCACTGAATTTCACATAACTTATATGCCAATTTCAGGGTTATTGTTTCTGTCTTATTTTGTTGCTGCAGAACAAATGGTCACAAACTAGGGGGTTTTAAAACAACCGCCTTTCATTAGCTCACACTTTTCATAGGTAAATAGACTGGAGCATTTTCCTCTTGGAATCCCACAAGGCTGAAAGCAGGGTGTTTGCTGGGTTGAGCTCTTCTCTGAGATTCTTGGAAGAATCTGCATCCTTGCGGTATAGAACAGAGGACCCCGTGTCCTTGCTGGACTTCAGTAGGACTAGTCTAGGCTCCTGCATTCCATGTGTCTTTCTTCCCACCTGGCCCACTTCCATTCTCAAACCAGCAATGGATGGCAGAGTCCTGAGATTTCACCTCAAATCTCTCCAAATTCTTCAGCTACCAGCTGGAGTAAATGCTCTGCTTTTCAAGGGCTCTAGAGATTAGGCCAGACATCCACCTGGGATGAATAAAAATTACCTGGTTAGTTGCCTCAATCATATCTGCAGGATTCCTTTCACCATGGAACACAACCATGGGCATGAAAGCTCATTGGAGGCTTAGTCCCAGGGGTCCTGGGTGGGGACGGGAGCGAGGCAGCCATGGTCTGCTCCCCCAGTAGTTTGGAAGGGCTTCTGCTCTACCTGAGGCTGCAATGCCAATCCCTTAGGACAGGGCTGTGGCTTCCCCTCCCTCGTGACCCCTCCTCAGGCTTTGGGGTGATGTCTTCTTCTTGCTGATGCTACCACCACATGCCTCTCAGCCTTATCAATGTTGCTCTGAAGATAAGATGGTCATGAGGCATTACCCAGGCATATGACACTGAATGAAATTCCTTTTCATTCACACAAAGAGGTAGAGCCAAGAATGTCTTTTTGCTGCCTGCATGATTTGTAAGAGTCAACTTCAAAGTTCATTGACAGAAAAATGGTAAACACACTCTTGTTTATTCATAAAATAAAATACCATGAATTCACTAAAATTGTACGCATGGCACTCATACCTATTTCTATACATATATACAGGTTGCAGAATGAGTATATTAAAATTCTTGTTTAAAGTTGTTTTTGGGCTCAGTGCACATATGAATTCAGGTTGGGAAGGAGACAAGCCAATTTCAACCTAGTGATTATCTGTGTAGGCAGAGTGGACTGTGGTGCAGAGAAGACTGGCATAAGGTCATGAAACTTGCTCTGTAATGTTTTATTTTTAAAATGAAGGCAACAGTTACAAACTCTCTTCCAGATAGTCAGGTCTTTGAAAGCTGTGTGGAAGGTTTATGAGGTGTACATTCCATGCAACATTGTATTACTCCCTGTCCAATTTTGTACATTTGAATTATTTCATAATGAACACATCTTCAAGAGGAGAATGTCCAATCATCCCAGTAAACTCTAACAGTCCCTTCTCCATTCTTAGTTACTGTGAAGGATGTGGGATTCTGGGACCCTGGAAACCCAGAATTCTTTCCTCCCCCAAATCAAGAAGTATTTCACCTAAATGTAGATGCATCACAATAAACTTCTGAGTGCATGTCCATAAGAGGGAAACTGGCTCTCAATCCCAGCTCTTTCCAGAGCAGGCCCTTAGGAAACCACAAACCGTGTGAATTTAAAGTCCATTTTATTAAGAGTCATTAGAAACAGCTACCCTTTCCTTTAAATTTGCCATTTTAGGGTTGCTCTGAAGACTTTGCCTCTTGAATTGCTGTGTGACTGATATATTTAGTCACATAATCTTTGTCTGACCCCAAGTCCAAACCTTATCATTTGTTTGACCTTAATTTTTTTTTTAAAGAAAGATTCCCTTTCTTGTCACAAAGGAAAGGTGATAAGCAGGAAAATAATGAGCTGGACTGTCATTCTGCAAAGTGAAAAGAAAGAGAAATTGGATGAAAAGCCACGCAGTTGTGAATGGTCCTAAAGCTTTCCTCGTCATTCATTTAGTTCATAACAAACAATTTAATGGAGCTCATTCCCTGCAAAACCTCAGCATTTTAATGAGATTTGTTTACAAGCCTGGGTGACTGCACAGGACCATTTTCTTTGGCTGGAAAAAAAAATGGAAATATTTAGCATTACAATTTTAATTTAGTCTTAACTCAGATTTGCTCATTTTTTGCTCCTTCATATCCAAGATGTGCCAAAGCTACAAGAACAGACTGGGCTCAGGTAAATGGAGATGCAGCAAGAAATGTGACTTTACAAGGATGGCCAATCTTTATAATAATGTATCTAATTTTAGACCTTCTAATCTATTAGATCCTTGCAAGAATTGTACCCAAGTCCAGTCTGTGCTTTTAGGAAAAATCATGGAAATCAACAGAAAAACTGGTCAATGTTCTTTGCATTGTTTTTCACTAATGAAAATGCATCTGTTGTTTCAAACAAATGAATGTAAATTAATCAATAGACAAGGCACACATGCTTTCTATATTTGAAGTAGCATGCAAGTCAACAATTTGCTACTGCTGTGATGGATTACAAAATGTTTTCATAATTTTTCCAAGACCCTCACCAAAAATATTTATATTCACTCCTTCATTTTCCATGTCATATTTAAAGTACATTATTTAAAACATTTACATATAAAAGCATTGTCTTATGTCCTTCTTGAATTGGCAGGGTTTATATCTTAACTCTCCAGTGTCAATTTCCCCTTTTCTCTGAGTATATCTAAGGGCCCATTATTGCTAATTTTTGGACTGGGTTGAACTTGTTCATTTCTATTCTTCAATATCTTGACATCAATTCCCAGTTCTGTCTTTTGTTATATCTAAAGTTATCTCTAGTGTGAAGCCTTAAATTTCTTCATGCACTGTGACAATATACCCTTATTTCCCTATAATGTCATAAACAATGCTTTTTTCCTCTTCCTTCAACAATATTTTCCTGCAAAAAAAATTGTCAGTTTCTCAGTCTAGAATCTGCATTGCTTGTTCCTTTCTCTGTGACCTTTATCTCAGTTACTTCAAAGCAATGTCTACACCCTCTGAAATAACTTTATTCTTATATGCATAACACAATGTGCATTATATCACATGTACCCAAGAACAGATCAGTTCTGAACTGATAAGATCAGTTCTGAACAGTCATTGAATAATGTACAATGCATAGCATATACAACATGTTTTTGATGCACACATAGCACAACATATATTCCATTAGACCATTTAACATGGAATACATCAGTTACCTCCATTTCTTTTTCAACAAATTGCCTTTTTTCCCTTTTACCTCTTTTTGTAACCATTTTGACTCAGTAAATCCTGAGGGGCAGGGCTAAATTGGTGACAAGAGAGAACTTAGGCTCAGGAGGCTGAGAACTGGAACGTGGCTAAAACAGACCTGCCCTTCACTATGGCAAGACTCAGGGCAACAGCTCAAAAGGAGACCAGCTAGCAGATGTGTTCATATATTAGCGTTATCATGAAGCAAATAGGTAAAATCGCCTAAGTTCTTTTTTTTTTTTTTTTTTTTTTATTTTTTTTTTTTAATTTTTTTATTTTTTATTGACTTTGTAATAATATTACATTAAAAATATATATGTGAGGTCCCATTCAACCCCACCCTCCCACCCCCCCCTCTCCCCCCCCCCCCCAACAACACTCGTTCCCATCATCATGACACATCCATTGGATTTGGTAAGTACATCTTTGGGCACCTCTGCACCTCATATACATTGGTTCACATCATGGCCCATACTCTCCTCTATTCCATCATGTAGGCCCTGTGAGGATTTACAATGTCCGGTGATTACCTCTGAAGCACCATCCAGGGCAGCTCCATGTCCCGAAGACGCCTCCACCTCTCATCTCTTCCTGCCTTTCCCCATACCCTTTGTCCATTATGTCCACTTTTCCCAATCCAATGCCACCTCTTCTATGTGGACACTGGATTGGTTGTGTCCATTGCACCTTTATGTCAAGAGGAGGCTCAGATTCCACCTGGATGCTGGATGCAATCCTCCCATTATCAGTTGTAATCACTCTAGGCTCCATGGTGTGGTGGTTGTCCTTCACCTCCATCTTAGCTGAGTGTGGTAAGTCCAATAAATCAGATTGTAGGTGCTGGAGTCTGTTGAGGCTCAGGATCTGGCTATCACATTGTCAGTCCAGAGATTCAAATCCCCTAAATATATCTTAAACCCCAACATTAACTGCACCTCCAGCACATTAGCATGAAAGTCTTATGAAGGGAGATCCCATCTGAGTCCAGATTCATCACACATAAACTCCATTTCCAAAGAGGGGCCATCTGCCCTGGTAGTTAACCCCATCGGCCATGACCATAACTCCCATGGGTCTCTTTAGCCCTCAAAGGAACCAATATCTGGGGGTTGTATCTGCTTTATCTGTCTCTCTGACTCTGCTCAGTTGTGCATGAGGGCAAACCTTCTGCCAGCCTCCAGACTCTTTTTTAGAAACTCGTAGCCATATAAACTCATTTCTCCTTTCCATTTCCCCCTTACTTTAGGTCAAACAGCATTTTAAAGTCATGGTATTTTATGTAGACATGGATATTCTGCTGATCCGCATTGAACCTTCCGTATAAGGTCATTTTCCAGTTGCATCATCAGTTGGTAGTTGATAGTGGTCCCTCGTTGCCAGGGAGGCTCATCCCCGGGTGTCATGTCCCACGCTGGGGGGAAGGCATTGCATTTACATGCTGAGTTTGGCTTCGAGACTGGCCACATTTGAGTAACAAGAAGGCTGACAGAAGGAAATTCCCCGCCTAAGTTCTGTATTCCTATTTTTTCAAGACCTGGGATGCCAGCTGGAATTCAGCAGTAGAAAGAAGGGAGAGGAATGTGGGTATGGTGACTGCCTGAGGACAGTCCCTGTCTCTTCTCACCTTCAGTTCTACATCATATGTGCTTTGACACTCTTCATCCCAGGCTGTCTGTACCTCCACATTCCATGTGTCCCCTAGGACACATGAGCCATTGGAGATGACTCAGGGGAATAAGCTACACACCCCCTGAATGTAGATGTAGAGCCATTTGGGTAGGGAATTCCAGGGTCTCAGACACCCAGACTGTGTTCTAAAATGGGATGCTTGCCCTTGGTTTCTTGGACTCCTTGTGGTGACAGGTGTGGCTGGAGGTATTGAGAACTTGGCCCTCCAAAATGAGCCCAGGATTTGAAGTTTGCACCTGTGTCTAAGGATGACATGGATGCGGGTGCGTGTGGGGCAATTTCAGTTACTCCTGAGCAGTGCCATCCACCCAGTTCATCTCAGCATCCCAACTTGATGCAATGGCCTTTGGTGATCAACAAAGGATTGATCAGTGCAAGCATCAATTTCCAACCAGCCAAGAAGGGAGGAGATTCTCATCTGCATGCTTCTCAATAACCAGGACTGGGACCTGAAGTTGGGGACAGAATCTGGACTGGAGAGAGGACCCAAACTCCAGACATTCAACCTGATACCCCTCCAATGGTGTCAGTGGCCCTTGTGGATGCCAGGTTCTGCCAGGTACTCTTGTGCTTGGAGAACACTGGGCACCCATGAGTGCAATGTCTATGTGGTCGATTTAGGAAATCAAATCTCCTGCCCATCTTACTGGCATCTTCATGCTTAGCTCGTAACTCTATGCAGCCTGGATGGTGATTCCTAGAAAGAAGAGCTTTTGCTTTCAGCATCAATTCACTGAGCTGGTCAATTGAAATGCAGTTTCTTTTCTGTAAGAATGTTAAATTCCAATTCTTCCTTTCAGAGTGGCTTGAGTAGTTGTTCTTATTGTGTCTGCAAAGATGAGAGTCCTTCTGAGTTCTAGTTCCCATTTCACTGATCCCAGCATCCCTGTCCCTCCTGTTTTCTTGATAGGTTTTTCTATAGGAAAGATTATTTGCTTGACGTGCCTCATCTGTCCCTCTTCTTCAGCACAAACTCTCTGGCATTTGACTTCTATTAAGAGGAAAGAAGCACTTATCTCTGCTTTCTCGCAAAAAGCCTTCTGACACTTTGCTTTCTGTGGGATGTTGTTTATCTTTTCTATTGCACAACATGTGTCTCCTTAATCATCTGTTTATCTGCCTCTCACCAGTAATTCCTCTCCTTCTCTGCACAGTCTGAGTTCCTGCAGAGGGCTTACAGCTAACCTTTTCTCTTTTAATGCTGAAAATGCTTGAT
Source organism: Dasypus novemcinctus (assembly GCF_030445035.2). NCBI lineage: Eukaryota > Metazoa > Chordata > Mammalia > Cingulata > Dasypodidae > Dasypus > Dasypus novemcinctus. The sequence goes on along the minus strand of NW_027261977.1, from coordinate 3,659,877 downwards.
CCTTGCTCTTTGGACCCCCGTTACTATTTACCCAAGGCAGTGCTGCTTCTCGTTTTAACTCTTGCATTGCATAGTCCTGTGATACTTTCAGCTAAATCACTTACCACTGGCCTTTTTCCTCCTTATCTCTGCAGAATTATTCACCATTATCCCTTTTGCTTCCCCCATGGCCTCCCTCTGAGCTCCTGACTTCTTTATAATTGCTCTTTGAGATATTTTGTAGGCAACCTCAATTGCAGAAATCTCACTTAGACATTTCTTGCATTCAAGTACAACTTTAGTAAATCAGTGGAAAATAAATTTTCATTAGAATCTCCTTACCCTTTAGAGTACTACAGGAGTAGTGTTTTAAGTTAATTTTCACCACTCATCTTTTCCTGTGGCTCCATTTTAGTCAGAATTACACTCTAATAAAAAGCACTAAACAATCCAAGAGAAATGTATATATATATATATTTTACTCTTTTTTTATTCATTTTTAAAAAAATATTACATTCAAAAAATATGAAGTCCCATTCAACCCCACCGCCCCCACCCCCTACTCCCCCCACAGCAACACTATCCCCCATCATCATGACACATCCATTGCGTTTGGTAAGTACATCTCTGTGCATCGCTGCACCTCATAGTTAATGGTCCACATCATAAACCATACTCTCCCACGTTCCATCCAGTGGGCTCTGGGGGAATCTACAATGTCCTGTAATTGTCTGTGAAGCACCACCCAGGACAACTCCAAGTCCCGAAAACTCCTCCACATCTCATCTCTTCCTCCCATTCCCTGCACCCAGCAGCCACCATGGCCATTCTTCCACACCAATGCCACATTTTCTCTGTGGACATTGGATTGGTTGTGTCCATTGCACATCTATGTCAAGAGGGGGTTTAGATTCCACATGAATACTGTATGCAATCCTCCTGCTTTCAGTTGTTGGCACTCTAGGCTGCATGGTGTGGTGGTGGACATTCTTCAACTCCATGTTAGCTGAGTGGGGTAAGTCCAATAAATCAGAGTGTAGGAGTTGAAGTCTGTTGAGGTTCAGGGCATGGCTATCATATTGTCAGTCCAGAGATTCAAATCCCCCAAATATATCTTAAACCCCATCACCAACTACAATTCCAGTAAAGTAGCATGAAAGGCTTGTGAAAAGAGATCCCATCTGAGTCTAGTTCCATCATGCAGAAACACTGGCTCCAAAGAAGGGCCAACTGACATGGCAGTGAACCCCATCTGCCATGACCATAGAACCCGTGGGTCTCTCTAGCCCTCAAAAGAACCAATACCTGGGGTTGTATCCACTTTATCTGTCTCTGAGACTCTGCTCAGGTGTGCATAAGGGCAATCCTTCTGACAACCTCCAGACTCTTTTTTAGAGACTCATAGCCATATAAACTCATTTGTCCTTTCCAATTCCCCCTTACTTTGGGTCAAACAGCATTTTAAACTTCTGTTATTATATGTAGACAGGGATATTCTGCTGATCCGCGTTGAACCTTTAATTCAAAGTCATTTTTAGTTGCATCATCAGCTGATATTTGGTAGTGATCCCTCGGTGCCAGGGAGGCTCATCCCCGGGTGTCATGTCCCATGCTGGGGGGAATGGATTGCATCTACATGCTGAGTTTGGCTTCGAGACTGGCCACTTTTGAGTAACATGAAGGCTGTCAGGAGGAAACTCCCAGGCACAATGCTACTCTAGGCCTTGTTCTTATTTCAGGCATATAGGCTCACAAGCATAGTCATTAGTATCAAGAGCCCACTGTTGGACCCTCATTCCTTCCTGGTCCTTGCTGTTGCACCTGGGGGACTGCCGATGCTCCCCTAGGGACCACGACAGAGCACTCCTGGCCAGACACCCAGTACCCCCCCCAACTGTTGTTTTTAATTGTTTCCACTATGAGTATATCCAAACATTACCATGTACCCTGGACATATGCCCTGTATAACTCCCTGTCAACCATATATAGCCTGTCAATAACATCCCATACCAGTATTCCTCCGCCGCCATTGTTGAACCACTCTGTGATCCAAAACTTCCTGTAAAGCGAAGCCCAATATAATGTCAGGTTCCCTTACTAGTAAAATGGAATATAACGATGAGTTTACAGGTTAGATCTAGAGTACGTATTGATTTGGAAAAATTCTACATCCTATCTTTTTCTTTTCTTTTTTCCTAATTATTGAGCTTCTCTTCACAAGAGTGTTAGATCACAGTAATTCATATATACAATATACAGTACTCCCACACATCCACCATAAAACCTTTTCCCTTCCACAGTGATAATGTTTTAACTTATTCATACCATATTTACTGAAACTGATGTTCAGACTCTGAAACAATAGCTTTCAAACAAGGTGACATCTGTGCTTACAATGTGGTCCATACTTTAGGATATATAATTTTCTAAATTTTTTAGTTATCCTATGTTTTACATTATGATTTACATTGTTAGTCTGTCATCCCCTATATGTTTTTGGTGTAATATTACATGTTTTATATTCATCCTCATGTACCCTCGCAAAACTCCTCTTTTGCCCCCACATTTACCTTGGTTCCATCCATTCAAAATCAATTTTCCCCTCCCTTTGGGGCCCACAGTGACAGCCAATCTCCATTTCCCGAGGAGCCATGTCCAGAGATACTTGGAACAGTGTTCAGGGCCTGACTTGCTCAACTGCCCTAATGCCCTGGGAGCCACCCTTTCTCTCGAGAAATACAGTTCCCTCTATTTGATGGCATTAGTCCTCCCTAGGATGTGGGTCCACCCCAACTCTCACTTCTTGGGTCTCTACCCAATGGTACAACCCAACCTGGCAAAATGAGCATTCAGACATTTCCCAGGAGTCCGTCTCGCATCAGACCATCACCTCCGAGCATCCTAAACCCTCCTAATTATATTTTAACACGATTTTCTCAACATTTTACTCTCAACCAACACCTGACACTCTCCTATGTTCGTATGTTGTCCATCCCTCCCCCCAATTTTTTGATTCATATTACCCATCCGCCCATCCCCAGCCCCCCTCAAACCTGCAAAGCCCACCCAAAGGCAACAACCCTTTGCCCCCATTTTATCTCTTCTTTGTGCTCATACTTACCACCAGCTCATCATAGATTCCACCCCTGCAGACGTCAGCTCACATCCTTCCTCCACCCCCCAATTTCCTGTAAGCCTATTTTCCAGTCTCTAGCTCTCTGAGACAGCTTGCTTATTTCATATCATTGAGGTCATGTAGTATTTGTCCTTCAATGCCTGGGTTGCTTCACTCAACATAAGGTTCTCAAGATTCATCCATGTTATCACGTGTGTTTGTAGTGTATTTGTTCTTCCAGCCGAGTAGTATTCCATTGTGTGTATATACCACATTTCATTGATCCACTCATCTGCTGATGGGCATTTGGGTTGATTCCAACTTTTGGCGATAGTGAACAATGCTGCTATGAACATTGGTGTACATATATCGGTTTGTGTCCTTGTTTTCAGTTCTGCTGGGTATATACCCAAAAGTGGTATTGCTGGGTCATATGGCAAATCTATGGTTAGTTTTTTGAGGAACCGCCAAACTGTCCTCCAGAATGGTTGGATCCTTCTGCATTCCCAACAACAGTGGATGAGTGTTCCCCTTTCTTCACATCCTCTCCAGCATTTGTATTCCTCTGTTTTTTTCATAGCTGCCAATCTTATGGGAGTAAGATAGCATCTCACTGTAGTTTTGATTTGCATTTCCTTGATAACTAGAGATTTGGAGCATTTTTTCATGTGCTTTTTAGCCATTTGTATTTCTTCTTTGGAGAAGTGTCTGTTTAAATCTTTTTCCCATTTTTCAAATGGGTTGTTTTTCTTTTTTATTTTCAAGATATAGGAGTTCTTTATATATGCAAGTTATAAGTCTCTTATATAGATATATGGTTGCCAAATATTTTCTCGCATTGTGTGGGTTCCCTTTTTACTTTCTTGACAAACTCCTTTGAGGTGCAGAAGGCTTTAATTTTGAGGAAGTCCCATTTATCTATTTGGTCTTTTGCTGCTCGTGCTTGTGGTGTGATATTCATGAAGCCATTTCCTATTACAAGGTCCTGTAGATGTTTCCCTACACTGCTTTCCAAGGTCTTTATGATCTTGGCTCTTATATTTAGGTCTTTGATCCATCTTGAGTTGATCTTTGCATAAGGTGTGAGATGGTAATCCTCTTTCATTCTTCTACATATGGCTATCCAGTTCTCCAGGCACCATTTGTTGAATAGGCCATTCTCCCCCAGTTGAGAGGGTTTGGTGGCTTTATCGAATATTATATGGCTATATATCTGAGGTTCTATATCAGAACTTTCAATTCGATTCCATTGGTCTGTGTGTCTCTCCTTATGCCAATACCATGCTGTTTTCACTACTGTAGCTTTGTGGTATGTTTTGAAGTCAGGAAGTGTGATTCCTGCAATTTCGTTTTTCTTTTTCAACATGTCTTTGACTATTCGGGGCCTCTTTCCTTTCCAAATAAATTTCATAGTTAGTTTTTCTAGTTCCTTAAAGAAGTCTGTGTTGATTTTTATTGGGATTGCATTGAATGTGTAGATCAGTTTTGGTAGGATAGACATCTTAATAATATTCAGTCTCCCTATCCATGAACAAGGAATATTCTTCCATTTATTTAGGTCTTCTTTGATTTCCTTGAACAGTCTTGTACAGTTCTTGGTGTAAAAGTTTTTTTTACCTCTTTAGTTAAATTTATTTCTAAGAATTAGATTTTTTAATTTACTATTGTGAATGGTATTTGTTTCTTGATTTCCTCCTGATCTTGCTCACTATTAGTATACAGAAATGCTACTGATTTTGCGCATTGATGTTATAACCTGTGACTTTACTAAACTCATTTAGGAGTTCTAGAAGTTTTATTGTAAACCTCTCAGAGTTTTGTATGTATAGGATCATGTCACTGCAAATAACGAGATTTTGACTTCTTCCTTTCCAATTTGAATGCCTTTTATATCTGGTTCTTGCCTCAGTGCTCGAGCAAGTACTTCTAAGGCAATGTTAAATAGAAGGGGAGACAATGGGCATCCTTGTCTTGTTCCTGACTTTAGAGGGAAGGATTTTAGGATTTCTCCATTGTAAATAATGTTGGCTGTAGGTTTTTCATATATACTCTTTATCATGTTCAAAAAATTTCCTTGTATTCCGATCTTTTGGAGTGTTTTTATCAAGAAAGGGTGCTGTATTTTGTCAAATGCTTTTTCTCCATCTATAGATATACTCCTGTGTTTTTTTCCTTCAATCTGTTTATATGGTGTATTACATTGATTGATTTTCTTATGTTGAACCATCCTTGCATACCTGGAATACATCCCACTTGGTCGTGGTGTATAATTCATTTAATGTGTTGTTGAATACAATTAGCAAGTATTTTGTTAAGTATTTTTGCGTCTAGGTTCATTAGAGAAATTGGTCTGTAATTTTCCTTTCTTGTTGTGTCTTTGTTTGGCTTTGGTACTAGGATAATGTTGGTATCATAGAAGGAGTTAGGCAAAGTTCCATCTGTTTCGATTTTTTGGAAGAGTTTCAGCAGGATTGGTGTTAGTTCTTTCCAGAATGTTTTGTGGAATTCACCTGTGAAGCCATCTGGCCCTGGGCTCTTCTTAGTTGGGAGGTTTTTAATGACTGATTCTATCTCTTTGTTTGTGATTGGTTTGTTATGATCATCAATTTCTTCTTTCGTTAATATGGGCTGCTTATGTGTTTCTAGGAATTTGTCCATTTCCTCTGAATTGTCATTTTTGTTGGAATACAGTTTTTCAAAGTATCCTCTTATGATAGTCTTTATTTCTGTGGGGTCAGTGGTGATATCACCTTTCTCATTTCTTATTTTGTGTATTTGCATCTTCTCTCTTGTTTTCTTTGTTAATCTCGCTAAAGATTTGTCAATTTTGTTGATCTTCTCAAAAAACCAGTTCTTGGTCTTGCTTATCTTTTCAAGTGCTTTCTTATTTTCTATTTCATTGAGTTCTGCTCTTATCTTGGTTATTTCCTTCCTTCTTCTTCCTGTTGGGTTACTTTGTTGTTGTTTTTCTAATTCCTCCAAATGTGCAGTTAGTTCTTCAGTTTTTGCTCTTTCTTCTTTTTTGATATATGAATTTATAGCTGTAAATTTCCCTGTCAGTACTGCTTTTGCTGCATCCCATAAATTTTGGTATGTTGTGTTATCATTATCATTTGTTTCAAGGTAGTCATTGATTTCTTTTGAGATTTCCTCTTTGACCCACTGGTTTTCTAAGAGTGTGCTGTTTAATTTCCAAATCATGGTGTGAAATCTGGGTGTCCGACCCTTGTAAATTTCCCTCTTCACTCCACTGTGGTCAGAGATATTATTTTGTATCATTTAAATCTTTCTGAATTCATTGAGCCTTTCTTTGTGGCCTAGCATATGGTCTATCTTGGAGAATGATCCATGTGCACTTGAGAAAAATATATATCCTGCTGTGTTTGGGTGTAATGATCTATATATGTCTATTAGATCCAGCTCCTCTAATATACTGTTCAAATGTTTTGTTTCTTTAGTGATTCTCTTTTGAGATGTTCTGTCAAGAATTGATCGTGGTGTATTAAAATCCCCCACTATAATTGTAGATGCATCTATTTTTTCACTTAGTTTTTCCAGCGTTTGCATCACGTATTTAGAGGCACCCTTGTTAGGAGCATAAATATTTATGATTGTTCGATCTTCTTGACCAATTGTCCCTTTCACTGAAATGTAGTATCTTTCTTTGTCTCTCACAATTGTTTCACATTTAAAGTCTATTTTGTCTGATATTAATATAGGTACTCCTGCCTTTTTTTGGTTATTATTTGCTTGTATGATTGTTTTATAGCCATTCATTTTGAACCTCCATGAGTCTTTGGGTCTAAGATGTGTCTCTTGTAGACAGCATATAGATGGGTCATATTTTCTTATCCAGTGTCCCAGTCTGAATCTTTTGATAGGTGAGCTTAATCCATTGACATTCAGTGTTATTACTTTCAAGGAATTATTTGTGTTAGGCATATTTTGTTTGGATTTATGTTTGTCATTTTGTTTGCATGTTTTTCCTTCTACTTTTGTCTTTTTTTGTTGCTCCTACACTCTCCTCCAACTCTGCCTGTCTTGTTTTTTCCTTTCTTCCTGCAGAAGTCCCTTTAGAATTTCTTGAAGGGGAGGTTTCTTGTTGGTAAACTCTTTCAGTTTCTGTTTATCTGCAAATATTTTGAACACTCCATCATTTTTGAATGCTAGTTTAGCTGGATAGAGTATTCTTGGTTGGAATTTTTTTCCCTTATTATCTTGACTATATCATACCACTGCCTTCTTGCCTCCATGGTTTCAGATGAGAAATCAGCACTTAATCATATGGACCTTCCCTTGTATGTGATGTTTTTCTTTCCTCTTGCTGCTTTTCGAATTTTCTCTTTGTCTTGAGCATTAGATAATTTGACAAGTATATGTCTTGGGGTGGGCCTGTTAGTGTTTATGACCAGAGGAGTGTGCTGTTCTTCTTGGATATGTACATCTGTCTCTTTCAGTAGATTTGGGATGTTGTCAGCCATTATTTCCTGCAACACTCCTTCTGACCCCTTTCCCTTCTCTTCTCCTTCTGGAATGCCTATAATACGTATGTTTGAGCGTTTTGCATTATCATTCAGGTCCCTAAATCCTAGCTGGATTTTTTCTATCTTTTTAGCGACCAATTCTTCTATCTGTTTGGTTTCCAATGTAATGTCTTCCACATCACTAATTCTCTGCTCTGCCTCTTCTAGTCTTCTGATATTTCCTGCAAGTGTATTTTTGATTTCTTGAATGTGGTGTTCATTTCCATCATATCTGTTATCTTTTTGTGTATGTCTGCAATTTCCCTCCAAGTGTTGTCTTCATGTTGTTAGCCTCTTCCTTTACTTCATCAAATTTGTCAGTGATAAATGTTCTGAGATCTTTCATTACTTGTGCGAAGTTCTGCTCCCCTTCCTGATTTTTAGTTTGTTCATTGGATTCAGCTATGTTTTCCTGATTACTGGTTTGGTTTGTAGATTTTTGTTGCTGTCTGGTCATCATTTTATCTTGATGGGTTTAATCAGTTCCTTAGCTTCTTTGTCTAGTCTTGGAGATTAATTAGCTGTTGTTTTTGCGTAAGTGTTATATCTTCTCTTTGTCACTTTGTTCTTCTTATTCTAATTTCTTATTGCTGGTTGAGTTCACTTTAAAGGAAAGTATTAGGGCCAGGGAAAGGCATTGTGTAAGCAAGGAAAAAGTGTAAAGTAGTAGTGGTGATATGTTAACAAAGCAACAATGTGAGATCTGGGAGGATGGAGGTTAGATTCATGTAAATTGTGTAGAGTTATAGCTGTAGGTAGAGTACCTATAATGAGGTAGTCAACTGAATATGGGAGGAATATGGTATGAATTAGAAAGCTATTGTTTTTGTGAGAGAGCGAAAGAGAAAAGAAAGGCAATAGGTTCAAGAGTGGATAACAGGCAGAAAACAAAACAAAGGTATTAGAAATTAAGAGTTAGACACTTTATGGATCAAAGAAATGGAGGTGGAATATAGGAGAGACAGTAGATGATGGAGGCTATCAAGATGTATGGGAAAGGGGATAGTGTAGATAGCCAAAATCTATTCACACAGAAATGAGGTAGTGGTGGATGAGGAAACCCAACAAATGTGAGGTTTTCCCTGCAGGACCTATTGTATAGTTAAAATAAAATAGAATAAGAAGAAGATGAGGGACAAGAGAGAGAGAAAAAAATAAGAGAAGAAAGGAAGAAAGAAAAAGGGGGTGGGTAAATGGTGGGGAACAGATTGACAAAAGAGAAGAAATATATACACCAACTACCACAGCCACAATACCAATAAAAAAAACAACCCTAAATAACTGAACAAAAAAGACTTTGGGTGATATGCTGGGAGTAAAGACTAGAGGATAATGCAATGTTAGCAATCAGAGCATTAAAAAAATAAAATAAAATAGAATAAAAATAAAAACAAAACAAAACAAAAAAGAAAAAATGCAAACTTTGAGGGCTAGGATATTCAAGGACCTCAGGTGAACCTCAGGGCATGATGGATTCAGCGGTGGAAAGTCTGAGATATTGAAGACTCAAGAGGTGTGAGTCTCTGGGGTGTGGTCGACCAGGTTTTAGGGGACTCAGACCTGGCAACCTCAAGTCCACTTAACAGGAAGCCTGGGAGCACCACAGTGCATCACAGCCTTCAGGGATCCCCACAGCTGGGTGCCGGCCCTACGGGTGAGGTCACATCCGCAAGCTCTATCCTGTGTTATATACCCCACAATTCACTCACTCACTGGGGTCTATTCTGTGGATGTATCACCAATTGACTTCAGGACCCCTCCCACCCTGTGATCCCCCGGAACGGCCACCTGGGGGCACCTCTAGGCTGCAGCCAATTTAATGACTCAGATCAATAGCCAGGTCTGGGGAGGGGCTCCAGCCAGAAACGCTAATAGCAGAGGCCAACCCCCAAATTCCCATGCTTCGCAAAATATTCCCCTAATCAGCTTCCAAACGTCTCCCACCCTGCCAGACCCTGGTAGCATCTCTTTATTGCTATCAATTTAAGTCCATTGTAGATCGGCAGCCAGGTTTGGGGAGGGGGTGGGGCTCTAGGCAGAAGCACTATTGTTTGTGTCCGCAATAAAAAATTCCCCCACTTTGCAATCAAACTCCCGTTTGTCTCTCCAAATTGCTCTGCAAACACCTCCTGTCCTATTAACCCCCCAATAGGCCGCTCAGGGCTTATGAATTCCCCAATACTACAGAGCCTCCAAAAAAAAAAAAAAAGCTGCGGCAGCGCCTGTTGCAACGGCACCGGTGCCGCGGCTCTTCCCACCCAAGGAGGGAGCTTTCCACGCGCAGCCTGGACCTCCGTGTATATTTTATAGACGTATTTTCTCTGTCACCTTCCCACCAAATTGATGTCCAGATACCTCCTGACCTGCAAAAATCCTGAAACAACCTGGTCCCGAAGAGCCTCCAATGCTCACATGTGTATCATCTTGAGAATATCCACAATTGTTTCTGTATAATGGATCCATGCTGGCTATATATATCTGCTGAACCATGAATATAACATGTTTTTTGGGAAAAAAAAAGCTAATGTTTTTCATATTAAAAGTTGTATTAAACAGAAATAAAATTACAATTATGAAATAATTGATAAATGATCCGATATTCTGTTGATCATCACAGTCCCCTTTATCATACAATGGAAATGAGCTACATAAGTTGTAGAGTGCAGTACAAAATAAAAATGCTGATTCCCTTTGTTAAAAAATTATTAAGCATTTCAAGATGGTGGAAGATGAGCATAAGCCAAGTTTGGTGGCCTTTTATGAGTGTGACCAGGTCATATGCCTGTGAAACTACCCTTGTCTGATGCTATTTGAAAGGATGGTTACAGTAGAGAAAGACCCTGACATAATAATGCATGGTTATGCTAATAAAAACACCTAGATTTTGATATATTGTGTTCTGGTTGGCATTACAGTGGTCTCTAAATATCATTCCATATGGAATTGGAGTTTTCTAGCTAAACAAAATTGCATGTTTGGATGTATTGTGGAGAGGCAACACACTTGAGTTGTCACTCTGGTTGCCAGAACTCAGGGTTATGCTACATGTGTATTTGACCTTTACCAGCTGGTGAGGAAAAATCCTGTCTACATATTACCCAAAGTCATAAAATGGTCAATATTGAGTCCAGGAATTTAGGTAGGAAACAGGATCTCTTCCAAAAGAAAAGAGAAGGTAATAAGGAAAACTGGATTCAACAGAATGAAAGACTTAGATGGGGAAGAATGTCTTCAATAGACTCCACTTCATGACCTGAGTCTGCAATGGGCTAAAACCATGCAGAACCTCTGGTGACTTCTTATTCTCAAAAAAATTAAATTGGCTGTTTTCTGTCTTTATTTTCTCTTGGGAATTGCATAGCATAGAATCAAAGTCTACCAGGCTAAGATAGCATACAATGGACATATCCCTTCTCCCTGATGTTTCTTCTTGATGTTCCTCTCCTGTCTCTGTTTGTGCAGCAGACAATGGCTGTGTGGGGGGAATGGTTGTATAACAAGGTATTTTGTACAGAGGAAAATGCACATTCTGTCCTTTAACCTGTGCAGCCAATTCCCTCGAGGAAGGACACAGTGCTATTATTCTGGAAGAAGCAGAAAAGGGTTTTGTTTATTTGTTTTGAAGAAATGCATTTTTTAAAAAAGACAGCCATACTTGATAGAAAGCCAGCTACTAATTCTCCTAAGGGCTACAGAGACCCACAGTTTCTATGATTATGACAGTAGACTCTGGAGTTCAGTGCCATGTCAGTTGGCACTACTTTGGAGTTTGTGTTCCTGTGTGTGATGGAGTTGGACTCAAATATGGCCTTTCCTTACATGCCTCTTCTGTTACTTTTACCAGACCTGTGGTTGGTGTTGGGGTTGGTATATACTCAGGATACCTGAATCTCTCGGCTGTCCATGTGACAGCCAGGTCCTGGGCCTCAGCAGACTTGCAACACCTACCCTTTGGTTTACTGAACTTGCCCTGGCCAGCTAACAGGGAGGTGAAGAAGGTCAATTACCACATGAGGGAGCCAAGAGTGCCTACAACTGCAAGCAGGAGAATTGTATCCATCATCTGTGTGGAATCTAAGCCCCCTCTTGATTTAGAGGGTGAATGGATATGGCCATCGCAGGGTCCACAGGATGGAGGAATAGAGTATGGAATACAGTGAACTTATAGGTGTTCTGCTGGGGAACTATTGTGATTAGTAATGGAACAAATTGTAAAACTGATGTGGAGAAAGTGGCCACGGTGGCTGCTGAGGGAAGGGAGAGGGAAGAAGAGATATGATGTGGGGGCATTTTCAGGATTTGGAGTTGTCCTGGGTGGTGCTGCAGGGATGGATGCTGGACATTGTGTGTCCTGCCATGGCCCACTGGGTGGACTGGGGAACAGTGTAGACTACAATGTGCACAGCAGTCCATGTGGTGCAGCAGTGCTCCAAAATGTATTCACCAGGTGCAGTGAATCTGCCACTATGATGGAAGAGGTTATTGATGTGGGAGGGGTGGGGTGAGAGGGGTGGAAGTATATGGGGAGCTCATATTTTTTGAATGTAACATTTAAAAGAAAATAAAGAAGAAAAATAAATAAATAAATAAATAAATAAATAAATAAATAAATAAATAAATAAATAAAAATTTTAAAATAGAGCAATAAGCTAGGGGAAAAAAAAAAAACTTTTACAAAGTGGTGACAGGAAAGCACAGATCAACCAAAATGATTAAATCCAGCAGAGCCACTTGCAGGAACTAGGGGTGGGATAGAGGCCATCATGGGCTTGGTCCAAGGAAAATGGCTGATGAACAAGATGGCAACTTTGATGGTATTGATCCAGGGAAAATAGCTGATGACCAAGATGGAAGCAATGATGGATGCATCTCTGGAATAAATAGCTGATCACTGAGGTGATAGCCATGATGACCTCCACCCAGGGAAAATAACCAGTGACCAAGATGGCAGTCATGAGGCCTTGAGGAAGGGAGAATGGCCCATGACTGAGGTGGTGGCCATTTGGGGCCAACCCAGGGAAAATAGCTGATGACCGAGATGGTGGCCATGATGGATGTGGCCCAGGGAAAATTGTAAATGATGACGATGGTGGCCATGATTGTCTTAATGCAGGAAAGACAGCCCATAAGTGAGATAGTGGCTATAGTAGCCCTGAACCAGAAGTAAATCATGATGGAGAAGGTGGCCATGATTTTCCCAGCCCAGCCATAAACTTCCATTTATTGAGATGACCTCCATGATATCCTCTGTCTAGGAAAAATAGCTGATAGGCAAAATGGCAGCCCTGGTGACTCTGCCCAGGAAAAATGGATCATGCTGAGATAGCTGTGATGTTGTTCTTGATTCAAGGAAAATAGCCAGTGACTGCAATGGTGATCATGAACTTCATGCCTAGGGTTGTTAGCCCTAGACTTTTCCCTCTTGGGTTTTCTTTCCAGAAAGAATATCCAGCTTGTTATTTAACATCGTAAACTGTTGTGTTTTGTTTTTGTTTGTTTGCTTCCTTTTGCCTGGCATAAGTACAACTTTTTAAAATATCTATATTGTATATATGTTGGAATAAAAAAATTTAAAACATAGGACAGAAAGAGTACACACTATTGTAAACAATGGACTCTAGTTAATAGTACAATTATAAAAATGTTATTTCATGAATTGTAACAAAGGTACACAAATGCAAGGTATTAATAACAGGGTAGTATATGGGAACTCTGTATTTTATGCATGATTTTTCTGTAAACCAGCAACTTCTCAAAAATCTTTTTCTTGGAAAAAACAGATACCATTATACTGATACGGGATGGAGAGTTAGCTAAGTTGGTTTCAGCGAGAGACTGAAATTACTATAGGGATCATTTCGTTATTCATAGTCATGCATATACAAATATTGTAAGTGTTTATGTTAATTAGGAATGAAGTACTCTAGTTAGAAATGCCAATATGCAATCGCAACAGATAAAAAAAAAAAAAGAGCAGATCATTGAGGTGATATCCATGATGGCCTCGATCCAGGGAAAAGAGATGATTACTGAAATGGTAGCCATGATTACCTTGATCAAGAGAAAATAGCTGATGGCTCATTTGGTGGTCATGATAGATTTGAACCAGGGAAAATACATGATGACTGAGATGGTAGCCATTATGGCCTCAATCCAGGAAAAAACAATATATGAGTGAGATGGTGTACATTTGGGTCCAATTCAGGAAAAAGGTTCAAGTTATTGAGGTAATATCCATGATGGCCTTGATTCAGGGAAAATAGTCAATGCCTGAGATGGCAGCCACAATAAGCTTGATCCAGGGAAAATAGCCAATGCCTGAGATGGTGGCCATAATGGCCTCCATCCATGGAAAATAGCCTATTATGAGATGGTGATTGTGATCTCCATTATCCAGGAAAAATAGCCAATGACCAAGATTGACCTCTGCAGAACCATAGTTGATTGAGATGGTGGCTCTGATTCCAGCCATCTGTGCAAGATAGAAAGAATGTTCCATGGCCAGCTGGAGATATGAGCTCAATCCATTGAAAACAGTCGATGGACCTTCAGACAGAGTTCAGGTCAGAAAGGGAAAATAGTTGATGACTGAGGTAGCAGCCATGGTTGTTTCCATCTAAGAAAACTAGTGGAGTGATGTGCAAGATGGTTGTCATGATCTCCTCAATTTAGGGAAGACAGTTGATGACCCAGAGATGGAGGGTCCTGATTGCTACAATCCCAGAAAAACTGTCCATTTTCAAAATTTTCAAGATGACCCGGATCCAGAGAAAAGAGATGGCAGAGCCGGATTGCTTTGGCCAGGGAAAGCAATCTATGACCAAACTGTCTGGCCTAGATAATATCTATGGAGGGAAAGCAGTGGATGACCACAATGGTGACCATGATCTCATTCTAGAGAAATAATCAAAGGCCAAGATGGTGGGTCTTGATGCCCTCAGAGCAGAAAAATCTCAAGAAGGCATCTAGAGTATTGTAGATGGAAAGAAATTTCATTCATAACACAGGAAAGTTATTTTAGTTAGTAGTTTCCTGGGTTTATGAATGTTTACAAAAAAATTCCATATTTGAAAAAGCATGTAACACATTATATGTTAATGCATTCACTATTGCTGAAGCTCTACACTTTTTAAAATTTCCTTACATTTATTCCCTTTATGTTACTACAGGCCAAATCTAATGCCAAGGTTGTCTTTGTGAATTTCATTTCCACAGAATTATCTTTTTCCTGATTTGTATTTTTCTTGAGGAGAATTTATGCTCTCTGCTTTAGTTAACTCTTCCTAGTTTACACTGGATGGTATCAAGAAAATTGCATGAAGACAACAATTTATTGTGTTTTAAAGCAAAGACATCCTGTGTACTTTTATGCAGAGCAAACATTTTATTATTTAAAGTAAAGTTACTGCTACTACTCTAAAACTATTGTAACTATTAATGGAAGAAACTGTAGTTTTGACATAGAGAAAGTGGCCACAGTAGTTGCTGAGGGCAGGAAGAGGGAAGAAGAGCTATGTGGAGGCAATTTGGGACTTGGAGTTGTCCTAAATGATTTTGCAGGGACAGATCCTGCCAGAACCCACTGAATGGACTGGGGGAAAGTGTAAACTAGAATGTGAACTATAATCCATGCAGTGCAGCAGTACTCCAAAATGTACTCACCAAATGCAATGAATGTGCTACAATGATGAAAGGGATTGTTGATGTGGGAGAAGTGGGGATGACATGGGGGCTATGGGGGAACCTCTTATATTTTTTAAAGTAACATTTTTTTGAACTATATATCTTTAAAAGAAAAAAATAATTTATTTTTTTAAAGAAAGGATGGTCACTAATGATCTGCTTTGCATAGACTGCAATTAATTTCAATTGATTGGAAACATCTAGCTGCTCAGTAAGTTTTCATGAGGACCCAGATGTCCTCTGGTCATTGCACTCTCCACACCCCTGGTCACAGATCTATGGAGCTACATGAGGGGTGAACTCTCTGTTCACAATCAGAGGGACATAGATGTGCTAGAGGATCCAATCTAGAAATGTTCAGCATTGAGCAGTAATGGAAAAGTCTCTAGGTGTTAAGGAAAGCAACAGAGGTTCCCCTTGCCATTGGAATACGTATTTCAAGATGGGCAAGTAAAAAGTAAAGGGAGCGAGAAAGAAAAAGAAAGTATTCTGGAGAACAAGTTTTCTGTTGAACAGATTTCTTTAAAGGGAGTGGTAGAAATGTAGCTCAAAGACACCTATTTGTTTTTCAGTGTACATGTGAATCACTGTGTGAGCACATACCAAATGATTGTAAGATAAACAGCAAGGACACTGCACCAATAACAAGCTCCACTGGGTTCTGTGTCCTTCCCCACTTCCCTTGCATAAATAGAAAGAAATTATGGGTATAATCGCCCACAATTGAATATGACATGCTGTTTCCTGGTAGTTCCCAAAGAAAGAGCACTTTGGTAGCACAATGTGAGCAGGGAGGCACTGATTAAAAAGTTCCAACAGATTCATTAAAATGTCTTTAAGGCCCATGTGTGGCATGGCTTAACTCGATGGAGCAGTTTCACTTGCATGACAAAATAGAAAGGTTTTCTAGATTTCTACCAAATAATAAGTGTGTTTTCTTTCATCACACCGCAGGACTTTCCTACTAAGTGCCATTTTTAATGAATGAAGTTCTTTCTCATCACAAGCAATCCCAATTTCCCTCTGGTGTCTCATTTACCTGCACAATATCCCCAGAAGACAGGCCACCTGCACATTTTTTTGGCTTTGAATAAATACTTGTTAGATGAATGAGACACATTTCTCAATCAGACAAATCCTGAATAAAGAATGTATTTTATGCCTGTGTTGCATAAATCTTCATTAAATCATTTTTTTCTCTTATTCAATTTTGCAGGAGGAGTTCATGGTATAAACAGGCTTCCCTGTAGGACAGTAGTTCTCATTTGGTCCATAGATCTCTAAGTATACCCAAAACTCTTTCAGGGGTACTGTGAGCTAAGAATTATTTTCATAGTTATATTAAGACATTATTTGTCTTTTCACTGGCTTAACATTTAATTGATGTTGGACAAGTTTTATTATGATTCTAATCAATTCAATGAGTGCAAAATGTTCCCAATGATCTAACTTTTTGCTACTAATAATCCCTCAATAAGAGGGCTAAATTTCCTGACATAAAAAAGTTTATACTCATCAATATGCAAAAGAATAACAGTCAATGGACTATGAGTACTTGGGAAGAAAGCTGATAATTCTCAGGAAAGGAAATTCATCACATGTATTCAAAAGCATTCAGCATGAAAAAGAAGGGTGCTACATCACGCTGAAATCCATATCCACCATAATATGCACAGAAAGCATAGCAAACCCTATAAAGCAAAGTCTATAAGATGGGAGAGAACACAGCTAGAATGACACAATAGCTGAGTTAATTTAACACTCAGTTCAAGGCAGAGCAGATGAATAAGACAAAAAAAATACAGAAGAAATAAACAGCATACTAACAAGTGCTCATCTCACGGCTACATACCCAACTTTATGCCAATACACAGAAGATTTTACATAACCTGATCATACATTTTCTCACAAAGAAAACATCAAAATCCATGAAGTAGACATACAAATAATACTCTGACTATAGTGTAATAGAAGTAAACATTATTAACAAAATAAACAAGGGGCTATTACTTGAACAAACAATCCAAAACAACAACAAAACAAACCTACTAGTTTATGAAAGTATTCCTATTAAAGTGAAATACAAACAAATTACAGGATTTTGGGGGTGAGGGGGTGGGGGTATAGGTGGACCTCATATTTTTTGAAAGTAACATTTAAAAAAAGTTAAAGAGGAAAAAGAAAAAAGAAAAAAAGTAGCAATGTAAACACCACATCAGAATTTGTGGGATATACTTAAAGCAGTGGTTAGAAAAATATAAAATAAAATGGCTTTAATACTATTTATCAGCAAATGTAAAATTTTGAGCACAAATAAACTAAATTTCCAACTCAAATAGTTAGAAACACTAAAGTAAATAAGTAAAAAAAAAAGAAATCATTTTTAAAAACTGCACTCCAATTTTCTCTCCACCGAATATAAACACACATGCCACATGCATACATATACAGCACACACCAAACACATCCCAACAATAAACAGAAACCAAGACCCAAAAAACAAAACATCCTCCAACTGCACTAATATTTTATATTTTAACAGAAGAATAAATCCTGGGAGAAAGAACAAAATGCAAAATCAAATCTCCCACAATTAATGAGACAAAGATTTTAAAAATATACAATGAACAAATCAAAATATGTTTAGTTAAAAACACCCAAACTCTTAGCTTGTTTGTTTATTTAAAAAAATAAAGCAAGGGGCATAACTATGCAAAATATGAAGTGACAAGAGAGAATTTACCATTGAAGCAGATGAATGTTTTAATGAGAGTATTTTGGAGACATCTCCCCAAATTTGAAAACATAGGTATTGTGAAATATTTCCTAAGAAAATGCAATTTACTTCAGTTGATACCATTGTAGAGAGAAATTTTCAACCAAAAAAATTTCAGTACAAGTTATAGAAAAATTTGTCAAAATTTCTGCTTTTGCCACAAAAGAAGCATGAGGTCAGAGGCTTTAACGGGAGAATTCTACAGAACTACTCAAACATCAAGCAGCCCCAGGGCTTTATAAATGGTTCCAGAATATTGAAAATGAAGACAAACTTCCAAATTGTCTGTCAAAACAAATAAAACATTCCATTAATATGAATCCAATTAAAAATTTAAAATGAATACTATTTACATAATATTGGAACACTTTTTTATTGGGCTGAAAGATTTTTGCAATTCAACCAACAATAAAGCCCACAAGACTTCAATACATTATGCAATTCTTTTTTTTTTTTTTTGAGTTCCAATTTATTCCTTTTTCCTTTTTTTTTTTTGATTTTTTTAATTGATTTTGTAAAAATATTACATTAAAAAATATGAGGTCCCATTCGACCCCACCACCCCCACCGCACCTCTCCCCCCCCCCAGCAACAATCACTCCCATCATCATGACACATCCATTGCATTTGGTAAGTACATCTCTGGGTATCTCTGCACCTCGGTCATTGGTCCACATCATGGCCCACACTCTCCCCCATTCCATCCAGTGGGCCCTGGGAGGATTTACAATGTCCGGTGATTGCCCCTGAAGCACCATCCAGGGCAACTCCAAATCCCAAAGGCACCTCCACATCTCATCTCTTCCTGCCATTCCCCATACACAACAGCCACCATGTCCACTTTTCCCACTCCATTGCCACCTTTTCTCTGAGGTCCTTGGATTGGTTGTGTCCATTGCACCTCTATGTCAAGAGGAGGCTCAGATTCCACATGGTTACTGGATGCAATCCTCCTGCTTTCAGTTGTAGGCCCTCTAGGCTCCATGGTGTGGTGGTTGCCCTTCTTCAACTCCATCTTAGCTGAGTGAGGTGAGTCCAATAATTCAGATTGTAGGAGCTGGAGTCTGTTGAGGCTCAGGGCCTGGCTATCATATTGTCAGTAAAAAGATTCAATCCCCTAAATATATCTTAAACCCCAATACCAACTACAATTCCAGTAAAGGAGCATGATAGTCTTATGAAAAGAGATCCCCTCTGGGTCCAGTTTCATCACTCCGAAACACCAGCTCCATAGAAGGGACATCTGACATGGCAGTGAACCCTATCTGCCATGACCGTAGAACCCGTGGGTCCCTTTAGCCCTCAAAGGAACCAATACCTGGGGATTGTATCTACTTTATCTGTCTCTTAGACTCTGCTCAGTTGTGCATAAGGGAAATCCTTCTGACAGCCTCCAGACTCTTTTTTTTTAAGAGACTCATAGCCATATAAACTCATTTCTCCTTTCTATTTCCCCCTTACAGTAGGTCAAACAGCATTTTAAAGTCATATTATTCTATGTAGACAGGGATATTCTACTGATCCGCATCGAACCTTCAATTCAAGGTCATTTTCCAGTTGCATTATGAGTTGTTAGTTGATAGTGATCCCTCGGTGCCAGGGAGGCTCATCCCCGGGTGTCATGTCCCACGCTGGGGGGAAGGCATTGTATTTAGATGCTAAGTTAGGCTTCGAGACTGGCCACATTTGAGTAACATGAAGGCTGTCAGGAGGAGATTCCCAGGCACAGTGCTGCTCTAGGCCTTGTTCTTATTTCAGGCCTATTAGGCTCACAAGCATAGTCATTAGTATCAGGGGCTTACTGTTGGACCTTCATTCCTTCTCGGTCCTTGCCGCTGCACTTGGGGGGCTGCCACTGCTCCCCTAGGGACCACGGCACAGCACCCCCAGCCAGGGACCCAGTACCCCCCCAGCTTTAGTTTTTAATTGTTGCCACTATGAGTATATCCAAACATTACCATGCACCCTGGACATATGCCCTGTATAGCTCCCTGTCAGCCATTTATCACCGGTCAATAGTATCCCATGCCAGTATTTCTCCGCTGCCATTGTTGGACCACTCTGGGATCCAGAACTTTCTGAATATTGAAGCCCCAATACCATGTCAGGATCTCTTACTAGCAAAATGGAATATAGCGATGGGTTTAAAGGTTAGATATAGAATACGTGTTGACTTGGGAAAATTCTACATCCTATCTTTTTCTTTTCCTTTTTTTTCCCCCTAATTATTGACCTTCTCTTCACAAGAGCCCTAGACGACAGCAATTCATGTATGCAATATACAGCACTCCCACACATCCATTACAAAACCTTTTCCCTTCCACAGCGATACTCTTACAACCTATTCACAACATATTTACTTAAAGTGATGTACATAGTCTGAGACAATAGCTTTCAAACCAGGTGACATCTGTGATTACATTGTGGTGCATACTTTAGGACATGCAGTTTTCTAACATTTTTAGTTATCCTATGTTTTACATTATGGTTTACATTGTCATTCTGTCATCCCCTATATGTTTATGATGTAATATTACATATTTTATATCCTTTCTTGTGTATTCTCACGAACCTCCTCTCTTACCCCTCATTTACGTTGGTTTTACACATTTAACATCCATTTTCCCATCCCCTTGGTGCCCACAGTGACAGCCAACCTCCGTTTTCCGAGGTGCCACGTCCAGAGATATTTGCAACAGTGTTCAGGTCCTAAATTGCTCAGCTGCCCCAAAGCCCTGGGAGCCACCCTTTCTCCAGAGAGATACAGTTCCCTCTATTTGATGGCATTAGTCCTCCCCAGGATGTGGGTCCACCCCCACTCTCACTACTTGGGTCTCTACCCAATGGTATCACCCACTCTGGCAAAATGAGCATTCAGACATTCCCCAGGAGCCCATCCCGCATCGGGCCATCCCTTCCGAGCATCCTAAACAGGTAACCCTCTTAATTATATTTTGATACGATTTTTTCAGCATTTTACTCTCAACCAACACCTGACACTCTCCTGTGTTCGTATGCTACCCCTCCCTCCCCCCACTTATTGGGCAATATTACTCATCTGCCCATCCCCAGCCCCCCTCAAACCCGCAAAGCCCCCCCAAAGGCAGCCCCTTGCCCCCATTTTATCTCTTCTTTGTGTTCATACTTACCACCAGCTCATCATAAATTCCACCCCTGCAGACGTCGGCTCACATCCTTCCTCCACCCCCTGATTTCCTGTAAGCCTATCATTCAGTCTCTAGCTCTCTGAGGCAGGTTGTTTATTTCATATCATTGAGGTCATGTAGTATTTGTCCTTCAATGCCTGGGTTGCTTCACTCAGCATAAGATTCTCAAGATTCATCCATGTTATCACGTGTGTTTCTAGTGTATTTGTTCTTACAGCCGCGTAGTATTCCATTGTGTGTATATACCACATTTTATTGATCCACTCGTCTGTTGATGGGCATTTGGGTTCATTCCAACTTTTGGCGATAGTGAACAATGCTGCTATGAACATTGGTGTACATATATCGGTTTGTGTCCTTGTTTTCAGTTCTGCTGGGTATATACCCAGCAGTGGTATTGCTGGGTCATATGGCAAATCTATGGTTAGCGTTTTAAGAAACCGCCAAACTGTCCTCCAGAATGGTTGGATCCTTCTGCATTCCCACCAGCAGTGGATGAGTGTTCCCCTTTCTTCACATCCTCTCCAGCATTTGTATTCTTCTGTTTTGTTTATAGCTGCCAATCTTATGGGAGTAAGATGGTATCTCATTGTTGTTTTGATTTGCATTTCCCTGATAGCTAGAGATTTGGAGCATTTTTTCATGTGCTTTTTAGCCATTTGTGTTTCTTCTTTGGAGAAGTGTCTGTTTAAATCTTTTTCCCATTTTTTAAATGGGTTGTTTATCTTTTTATTTTCAAGATATATGAGTTCTTTATATATGCAAGTTATAAGTTTCTTATCAGATATATGGTTGCCAAATATTTTCTCCCACTGTGTAGGCTCCCTTTTTACTTTCTTAACAAACTCCTTTGAGGTGCAGAAGGCTTTAATTTTGAGGAAGTCCCATTTATCTATTAGTTCTTTTGCTGCTCGTGCTTTTGGTGTGATATTCATGAAGCCATTTCCTATTACTAGGTCCTGTAGATGTTTCCCTACACTGCTTTCTAAGGTTTTTATGGTCTTGGCTCTTATATTTAGGTCTTTGATCCATCTTGAGTTGATCTTTGTATAAGATGTGAGATGGTAATCCTCTTTCATTCTTCTACATATGGCTATCCAGTTCTCCAGACACCATTTGTTGAATAGGCCACTCTCTCCCAGTTGAGAGGGTTTGGTGGCTTTATCAAATATTATATGGCTATATATGTGAGGTTCTATATCAGAGCTTTCAATTCGATTCCATTGGTCTGTGTGTCTCTCCTTATGCCAATACCATGCTGTTTTCACTACTGTAGCTTTGTAGTATGTTTTGAAGTCAGGTAGTGTGATTCCTCCAATTTCGTTTTTCTTTTTCAGTATGTCTTTGGCTATTCGGGGTCTCTTTCCTTTCCAAATAAATTTCATAGTTAGTTTTTCTAGTTCCTTAAAAAAGGCTGTGTTGATTTTTATTGGGATTGCATTGAATGTGTAGATCAGTTTTGGTAGGATAGACATCTTGATAATATTCAGTCTTCCTATCCATGAACAAGGAATATTCTTCCATTTATTTAGATCTTCTTTAATTTCCTTGAACAGTCTTGTATAGTTCTCGGTGTATAAGTGTTTTACTTCTTTAGTTAAATTTATTCCTAAGTATTTGATTTTTTTATTTTCTATTGTGAATGGTATTTGTTTCTTGATTTCCTCCTGATCTTGCTCATTATTGGTGTACAGAAATGCTACTGATTTTTGCGCATTGATCTTATAACCTGCAACTTTACTAAACTCATTTATGAGTTCTAGAAGCTTTGTTGTAGATCTCTCAGGGTTTTCTATGTATAGGATCATGTCATCTGCAAATAATGAAATTTTGACTTCTTCCTTTCCAATTTGAATGACTTTTATATCTGGTTCTTGCCTCAGTGCTCGAGCAAGTACTTCTAAGACAATGTTAAACAGGAGTGGAGACAATGGGCATCCTTGTCTTGTTCCTGAGTTTAGAGGGAAGGATTTTAGGATTTCTCCATTATAAACAATGTTGGCTGTAGTTTTTCATATATACTCTTTATCATGTTCAAAAAATTTCCTTGTATTCCAATCTTTTGGAGTGTTTTTATCAAGAAAGTGTGCTGTATTTTGTCAAATGCTTTTTCTGCATCTATAGATATAATCATGTGATTTTTTTCCTTCAATCTGTTTATATGGTGTATTACATTGATTGATTTTCTTATGTTGAACCATCCTTGCATACCTGGAATAAATCCCACTAGGTCGTGGTGTATAATTCGTTTAATGTGTTGTTGAATACGATTAGCAAGTATTTTGTTGAGTATTTTTGCATCTAGGTTCATTAGAGAAATTGGTCTGTAATTTTCCTTTTTTGTGGTGTCTTTGTTTGGCTTTGGTACTAGGGTAATGTTGGCGTCATAGAAGGAGTTCGGCAATGTTCCATCTGTTTCGATGTTTTGGAATAGTTTCAGCAGGATTGGTGTTAGTTCTTTCCGGAATGTTTTGCAGAATTCACCTGTGAAGCCGTCTGGCACTGGGCTCTTCTTAGTTGGGAGATTTTTAATGACTGATTCTATCTCTCTGCTTGTGATTGGTTTGTTAAGATCATCAATTTCCTCTTTCGTCAATATGGGTTGCTTATGTGTTTCTAGGAATTTGTCCATTTCCTCTAAATTGTCATTTTTGTTGGAATATAGTTTTTCAAAGTATCCTCTTATGATAGTCTTTATTTCTGTGGGGTCAGTGGTGATATCGCCTTTCTCATTTCTTATTTTGTGTATTTGCATCTTTTCTCTTTTTTTCTTTGTTAGTCTCGCTAAAGGTTTGTCAATTTTGTTGATCTTCTCAGAAAACCAGCTCTTGGTCTTGTTTATCTTTTCAAGTGCTTTCTTATTTTCTATTTCATTTAGTTCTGCTCTTATCTTTGTTATTTCCTTCCTTCTTCTTCCTGTTGGGTCACTTTGTTGTTGTTTTTCTAATTCCTTCAAATGTGCAGTTAATTCTTCAATTTTTGCTCTTTCTTCTTTTTTGATATATGAATTTATGGCTATAAATTTCCCTCTCAGTACTGCTTTTGCTGTATCCCATAAATTTTGGTATGTTGTGTTATCGTTACATTATGCAATTCTGAAACTGAAAAGAGTTTATTATAAAAATGAAAATTGGAAGGATAAAGGGGTGTAGGAGTTTTATCATATCTTAAGATTCTTCAGAAACTGTTTCCTATGGATCTAAAAACACAAGATAATTTTTTAAGATTGAAATGTTAAAAAAAAACAGAAAAATCTTTAAAATGTTTGATTAGGTTTTATTTATAGCATGGAGTACTTTTTAAATTATTTGAAGTGATTTTGATGAGAACATTTTAGTGGCTGTTTCAGTGTCTCAGTAATACCCATCTTCCATTTAGAAACAAACTGGGGTATAAATAAATTATACATTCAACTGCATTTTTCATGTGTAATTTTCAACCTCTGTAATTCACTGAATAGCAAATTTGACCTCAAACAGATAAGCAATTTTAAAAGAAGGACTATTTAATAGACTTTTCATAGTTATGATTTAATGGTGCTCCAAAACCCAAGAATACGTTCTTATATTTGCCCTATGAAGTCAGAAATCATTATCAATGAACTTTTTTTCCCATTAATTAAAAAAAATGTTTAAAGAACATTTAGATTACATAAATGTTACATAAAAAATATAGGGGATTCCCGTATGCACCATCCCCTCTGCCTCCCACACTTCCCTCCATTAACCATGTCCTTCATTAGTGTGGTACATTTGATGAACACATATTGAAGCATAGAGTACAATTCCAATGTCCAGTAATGCACCCATGTCACACCTATTCTTCCTCACCACTCAGAACCTCTGGTGGCTACTGCCTTTATATCAAAGATAAAAGTTCTTCCATTGCTAGAATAATAATGTCTATAATAGAATAATATTAAGTCTACTTTAGTCCATTGTTCACTCCCCAAACTTGATTTTGGAATGGTGATACCCATCTCTGTTTCTAAGTGAGAGGGGGCTTAGATCCCATGGGGCAGATGGGTGGGATTATCTTGCTTGCAGTTGCAGAACTCTCTGTTGCTTGGGATGGTTGTTGTCCATCATCATCACCTTGTTAGTTGTCCTGGTTGAATCCAATGAATTGGAGAGTAGGTGTTGCAACTCTTTCCTTCTCTGCTGCTGTAAATTCCATTGGTTTAACCTACATGTTAAGGAAATCTTTTATTTATGCAAGCTTTTGTAACATCAGACAATTTGAGTTGGTCTTGATGACAAAATATTTGCACACAGATAAATATGTTTTTGTGATTTTATTATATCATATATATATATGTGTGCATATTTTTAAAAGTTGTGTCTAGTCCACAGGACATGATGACTTTATAGGCAACAAAATGTATCACCAAGCTCAAGTCAAATGATAGCAGAGCCTGCCTGGACACATTGTAATCACAGCTAAAGTTACACACAACACCACTAAAGCAAAAACAAAAGACTGGAAAGAGTAGGGCAATGGATCCTCTCATTAGTTCAGCTTCTTTTTCTTTTTAATGCTAAATATTATCCCCCAAATTAATAAAAAGCCTTTTTTTCTACCTTCTTTTATGTAACACCAATATGCTTTGTAATTCATTCCAAAATTGTTTAATAAGTTAGTGGTTTTGTTGTTGTTGTTCTTGTTGTTGTTGGTTTCTGGTGAAAGCTCAATTTTTGTTTTATTTGTTCATGATTTTTAGTTTTATTATAGTATAATTAGAGAATATCGTTTGTAACATTTGAAATATTTGTGGTGGGATATTAGCATGGAAAAACTGTTGATTTTAAGTGTAATGTTTCTAATCTTTTATACCTTCTCCTTTTATTTAACTCTAATGTGCTCTGACCATTCATAATTCTTAGACTTCCTCTGGTTCGGGGATATGTGTGCTGAACGTGAGCTCTGCAGTAGAAGTTAGTAACCTTAGAAATTGCTATATTCTTCAGGGGCTGAAACCCCATATTCATCAGTCTATTGGCAATGGTTACTGGTTACCTTGGGGCTAATGTCTCAATTTTAAAGATCCACCCTCTTTGCCTCTTTTGGGAATGAGATTCCAAAGTGTTAGGCACTTGTTTCTTCAGCTCTCATTAATCGCCTTTAAGAACTACCAGTACTGGTTATTTCAGTCATGGATAATGTTCGTAGTTAATAGTACAAATACAAGAATATTCCTCTATTACATGGCATTAAGAATATGGAGGTACAGGAGAAAAATACAACAAATGCAATGTATAGACTATAGTTAACAATAATGTAATATTTTTACAGCAATGGCAAAGAGGGTACTATACCAATGCTATGTGTCAATAATGGGGTTTAGGGATTTCTATTGGATTAATGAAAGTATTCTAGAATGGACTGAGCTGATGATACCTCAACTCTGTGATGAAACTGAGAGTTCATGAGGATACACTTTGGATGGGTTGTACAAGGCATGGGACCATATAACACAGTGAACTCCAGGGTGAATGATGGACTGTGGTTAATAGTACAAATACAAGAATGTTCTGTCATGAATCATAGCAAATGCACAATACTGATACATGGTGTTAATAATAGGATGGTTGTGGGGAAAACATACCAGATTTAAGTTATGAACTATATATAACAGCAACATTAGATGATGATGTTCTTTAATCATGTGTAACAAAGGTGGCATAACAATTTAAGGTGGTGGGGGCATTGTATGGGAATCCTGTATGTTATGCATGATTGCTTTGTTAACTCACAACTTTTCAAATAAATTAAATTAAATTAAATTAAAATTTAAAAACCTAGCAGTAGCACTACAGAAGGAGCTCCATGGAAGATTACTCCTTCTGCAGTTTTAATTCATCATAATTTGAGGGAAATTACTGATTTATATGTCTTTCAACACTGGTATTCTAAAATTGTGATTACAGTGGATCAATTCAGAGAAATGCAAGAAATGGCAAGTTTATTCTTTGATTCCCATACCATAGAAAAATTTGAAGGTTTTTTCCCCCTTCTCTACCCTTTTTTTGCCAGAAAACCCTAATAGTTTTAAAATTTGCTCCAGAGAAGTCTTTATTTAATGATTCACATAGCCTGGACTAATCAGTTTTCGGTGCTACAGACTCCTAAACCCCTGAGTAGAATTACCTCCAAGTGTGATTTATGGTATGGAATTTGTACTCCAAAGCTGCTGTGTAATTTCTGCCAAACTGTTGAGATTTGATAGCTATAACATCTTTTATCTGACTTCCACTTTTTTCAATAAAGAAACTAAAGTAGTATTTTCTTTGAGATGTATAAACCTATCCAAATTGATATCTGAATTACAGAGTTCCAAGATTAATAAAAATCAGTGACTGTGCTATTAAAACCCTGCCAAATATATTCATCTTCAGAGCCCATTATTTCACATAAAAACTCAGCAGTAACTTTCATAAAATATAAGCACATGTACTCATTGATATGCTAAATTCTTAACATTATTCATAAAACTTCTTCTGATTAGATGTTAACATACAATGTTATCATCAAATAGGAGAGAAAGGACCCATTTTTCTAAAGAGTCATCAAGTCAGCAGATCTTTCTCTAATTTTCTTTAGCATATAATGTAATTAATGTAAAGTAATTAAAATCGTTATTTTGAAATACTTAACAGATAACTAAGAAAAAGATCAAAGAATTGAGATAATTTAGCCTGAAGAAGTAGAACCTAAGGAATGATTTAACTTTTAAAAAATTTTTCCAAATTTTGTAAAGACAACAGAATTGGAAACAAGCTAAAGTTTTGGGGTGAAATTTTGCATTCAGAAAAGCTTAAGAGTTTATGTTGTCTTCTGTAAGGATATGCTCACACAGTGTTGAACAGGTTCTCTATCCTTATATAGTCCATGATATTGCACCTCTACTGAGCTCTCTTTATTCCAGGATACTCTAAGGCCTCAGCTCTGGATGAAGTATTTTGCTCATTAAGGCAGTCAACAAACATCACAAGGAGTGGCTCTTCTACAGTTGCCACTTTTTTAGAAAATAAAAATAAAAGATGTCCGGTTAATTTCAGTTAAAGAATGAATGCATTTTGAGTTAAGTGTGGCTGTACAGTATCTGGGAAATAGTTAAACTAAAAAAAATATGTGTACAGACTATACATGAAGGAATGATGAGTTAATTAGAAAGATACTCAGTAAAGGTAACTCTAAATGCATGATATTCAAGTGTATTATTCTTACATGGTATTGAATTGTGAAGGTTGCCAAAATAGTTCAAATATTTGAGAAAACAAATATATGTTATATATATATATATCAATCATTAAATACCTTCTCTGATAACGCTATGTTTGATCTACAAGCAAAAAAATTGAATGCCACTTTTTACTAAAAAGGTGCAACATGCTCTGAATTATGCTGGCAACTGTCAGATATGAAATGATGAATAAATATAGTTGTTCTCTGGAATTTATCATTTGGTAGCAGGAATGGTGAGCACATAAATTGTTCTGTTATAATGCATATTGAGATAAAAGCCATTCTTCAATTTGCGTGCTTCAGAGACAAGAGGCTTACCATGTTTTATGTAACTTCCACTTTCAATTATAATAAAAGAAACAAAATACTCCACATTAGGCATGAATACTATTATCAAACTGGGTAAGAGTGCACTCTCTAAGTCCTTATATCTGTAATTAATCTAATCTTAGATACAGTGTGATATCAAAGGAAAGGGGAGATGGAAACTATTTCTTTCAGCTGGGGAATGGGAGAAAAACAAACAATAGACTTCACGAAAGACAGCATTTCAGCTTTCATTTGAAGACAGCTAGAATGTTGAAGGCTTTGCAAGGGGAAGCTTTCCCTGGAAGGTGGAACAATATCAGCAATTATTTGCTGTTCATTGAGTTTGAAAATGAGGTAATCAGAGTACTTAACAAATGCAGATTCTAAGCCTTGACCATGTGAAATCCAGATTCAATTGGGTTAAGGAATGACTTTGGGGTCAGTAAGAAGCAACAAAGAAAGAAGACCATTGTGGTAACAAGATAATGATATAAAATTTAGAAAGACTACCATTTTACCAAATCCCACTATTACAGAGGGTTAAATGTTTAATTGCTACGAGCACACAGAAACATTCAGATCTTCCTTTCATTTGAATGTGTTTATTGGAAAAAAAAGTTTGTTGACCAATCGTTGAAACTATTGGAGGTTCTAAACCTTCAAATTATGTCAGGACATATAAAATACTTTTAGCGGAAATGTCATAAATCAAAGTTCAAAAATGCTTTTGCTCTATTTATAATACTCCAATATGGTATATGGCTGTAATTTCTAATTTCAAATATAACCCCCTACACATGTGAGAACATACACATATTTTTATGCATACACATTATATATTAATAAATAAAATTTTATGTCTAAATCTATAAATCTATGTTTATGTATAGATGATATAAATCTAGATACATAATACATAAATAAATAATATGTATTTTAGTAAAGTGAACATATAAATGTACATATGCATTTACACATGCATTCCCACAATTACATACATTATATATTAAAACATGTAAAATTACATATATTATGTAATATGTTTCTTGTGGAAGTAAAAGTAACCCAGAAGTAAAAATAGAACAAAGGGAAAATTAGCTGCAAAAAATTGCATTTGATGCATTTTTTTTCTTCCTCTTTATTTATTTTAAATGTTGTATTTTAAGAAATCAGGTCCCCATGTACTCCTCCCACTCCCCCTACCCCACTCCTCCCACATCAAAAATCTCTTCCATCATCACAGCACATTCACTTCACCTGGTAAATATATTTTGGAGCACTGCTGCACCATATGGAGAGTGGTCTATATTATAGTCTACACTCTCTCCCATTCCACCCAGTGGGCCATGGTAGGACTCACAATGTTCAGCATCTGTCCCTGCAGCACCACCCAGGACAACTCCATATTCTGAAAGTGTGCCCAAGTCATATCTCTTCTTCCCTCTCTCTACCCTCAGCAGCTACTATGGCCACTTTCTCCACATCAGTGCTATAATTTTGAACACAGGGGAAATAAATATTGCATATTTCTAAGAGTTGGAGAATATCTGCTAGACCTGTGTTTTATTACCTCTGTGAGTATGTGCCATTAATAGATTATAGAGAATTCAAGCCCTTTTATTGTCACACCAATGATGGCTAAGGATTATAAATTGAAAAATTTTGAAATTTCTCTTTTAGTATGCAGTGGCACTTCTTTAATATGATAAATACGTGTAGTACAAACATAACTATGCACAGATATATATATATGCACATGGATATGGTGTTAAGAGCTCACTAGCTTTG
Source organism: Dasypus novemcinctus (assembly GCF_030445035.2). Classification (NCBI taxonomy): domain Eukaryota; kingdom Metazoa; phylum Chordata; class Mammalia; order Cingulata; family Dasypodidae; genus Dasypus; species Dasypus novemcinctus. The sequence continues at coordinate 3,629,292 of NW_027261977.1, read as the reverse complement.
TGTTAATTTGATTCAATATTACATATATTTTTAATCTTATTAGACACCCTCAATTTTTTTAAATATTTCCTACCAAAATGTCAAATACATAAAGCATAGCTTTAGCTTTCTTCTCCTGCATTTTCCAAAAGCTCTTCAAATTCTGTCCTCAATGTTCTTCCTAGAGTTCTGCAGGCTGAGTTACCAAAGTTTGAGTTATCACAGGATCCTACAATCAAATCCTCCTTATTTTCAAACCAATAAGAATGAGGTGAGTCCCAGTTTCCTCTTCTCAGGGCACTCTGTGACTTCCAATGCACCTGTAAGGTAGACCAGATATCTCATTGAGCTCTGGGTATTAAGTCTTTGTGTCTTCTGGTGCTTTAGCAGGTCCATATTTCAAGAAGGGAAGCCTGAGAAATGGGTTGTTCCACTGGCCAGTAATGATTGCATAATTTATTTGAATGGATCTGAGGAATTTGCAAGGGTGAAACTGTGCTTTCAAGACAGGATGTATTATAGCTTTTCTAAGTTTCTATGGAAGTTGAGAGGGAGCGTGTACAGCTCAAAGGAATATAATGGAAACATTTTAGATGATACTGCTGGTTGACACACCGTCGGATGTGTCCCCGCCTTGCTTGAACACCCTGTAACATCATCACCTGAGATAATTACCTTGGAAGGAGATGCCATTTTCTCTATGTCCCACCCATTTCATTTCTAGGTGTCTCTTGTGCTATAATGACATTCAGATCCCAGCAGATGCTGTGGCTATTTGCATAGATGAATCCTGGAGAAACTGAAATAAAGGCAACATTTTGCTAATTTTATCTGCAAATCCAGGCAAATACATGCAGAAATAGGACTATGTTATGAATGTGCTAGTCTGGGAAGAAGGAACACAGTTATAGATTAGTCAGAATTAATTTCTATGACTTCACCTGCAAGATTTTGGTCAAAATAAAGCAAGGTACCAGAAAGCAAACTAATGACTTATTACAGAAGGAATCTGAAGACCCTGAATGAAAGGAAAGCTTGAATAGATTCAGCAGGTGTTTCCCACTCATCTACCTTTAATATTCCCCATGAGGAATCAATACTTACTTTATGAGATCATCAGGCATATGTAGAGGAAAATTTGGCCCTTCCCAAAGTGCTGCATTCTCTGTATTCTGTAGGTGGGAAAAGAAATTTTATGTGCAGCCTTTGAAATAGTCTTATTGATTCAGTGGGAGGGGAGGTAATGGGGAAAGGCAAGGGAGTTTGCTTAAGTTTTAAATATTATTAGATGCATTTACTAAATAGTCATCAGGGCCAAAATGTTTTACTCACAGCAATCTTTGTTGAACATTAATTTATCATAGCATCCCTCAGGCCAAGATACAGAAGCAACCCATCTTATTGTCCACCATAAGGAAAATAAATAGTTATGGTGAGTGGGGCTATCTCTTGGCATCAAAGATGTGGAGTCACTGTCTTAGCAATGTCCAGACAGAATTATTTCCAAGTTCAAAGCCCTTCAATTGCTGTCCATAAAGAAGGACCTTGTGACAACAACTAAAGTGCTTTCAGTAAGTCATCCTCTTTCCCCTTTACAAAGTGACCTGAAGTCATTTACAAAAGTAACTTTACATCAAGGAAAGACAAATACCCAGATCTGTACGTCATGGGCTCTGAGCTGGCACAAGACCACTGTGACTCAGAAACTTTCTCTGCTTACTGAATCAGGATGATGAGTTAAGTGGAATTTAGATGCAAATCCAAGTCCCTGTAGATCCATAAAACCATCCTGTCACTGTGTACACAGTTGGAATGGATACAACTGTCACCTTGCAGGGACTCACTTATTGGTTTCCTGACATTGAATGTTGAAATGTTTAGACATGTACAGGTCTCCTTTTCTTACTGAAATGGTAAAACTAACCAACAAGTCTTCCTTGACAAATGATGGAAATCAGTGTCATTATCAGAGATTTGCAATATGTAAGGATGATTATTCTCAGTCATTTTTCACTTAATCAATCTCCTGGGCAGGACACTAATAAGATTTTGATGACTGCAGAAGCATGGTGATGGGGTAAACACATAGCAGACATGGTCAACAGAGATGCTGGAACTTGGGAAGCAGCTGTGAATCTAGGAAACATGTTTGATATGGGCTCCTTATTCTAATTAACAGAGAACAGCTCTTTCAGCCAAATAAAAAATTCAATAACAGAGACTGAGAAAGGACCAGAGACTTGCCTCAGGATCTTATCTTATTCTGAAGGAGATTTGATCCCTTTGCCATCTCAGAGGAAAGATAATGGCCTGCAAATTTGGTTACACTGCACTGACAGAAACTTCTGAGCAAGAAGAAGCAAGGTCTTTAAGCCCTTTGGCCACAGCATTCACCAAGTGTGGGAAATGAGTACTATGAAAATAAAGGGGTCGTCCATGTTTTGGTTTCACATCTTGGTGGAATTTTTTATGAGTCCACTGGTTAGGACTCATAAGAGTATTTCACACAATTTGAAAAAAAATGTTGCTGCATTTTCACCCTTGCTTTGGATTTTCAAGGAAACATGTGTTTCATCTGAGCATGCTGCTACTACCCAACTAATGAAGTTATCAGAAATACTTCCCGGTTTGAAAGGGACCCTCATTCATGGAAGGAGTTTCTGAAGTTGTGGGATGAGGTGTAAGTGATGATGCAACTTGACATCTACAGCTGGAAGTGACCTGAAGCTGTTTCACACCTGTACCATGGCACCTGTAGTGTTTGCCTAAGCAGAGCCCATAGTTTTGCAACAAAATGTAGCTCCCTTCAGTGCATAGTAACTATCCCTAGTGAAAAACCACTTCTGAGTGCTGGCAGATGTAGTTATCTGACCTCATGAGACCTAGAGTCCACATGACAAGAGATGCCCACTATTGTCTGTGTGCTCCCTCATCCATGAAGCCACACGTTAGTACTGGCAGCTGCAATCCATCATCACGTACAAGCGCCATCATTAAAACTGGCTTGGACAGGTCCTGAAAGCATCAACAGCACCTGAAGTTGGACAGTCCCAATGAACCTTGTTCTGCTGTTCTGCTCCTTCTTCCCAGAGTTCCTCGTGACCATCTGACTGTGAAGGAAGAATTCCTGTCTGATTCACTCATGGCTTTGCAGGAACAGTAGTCACCAATTGAATGCAGGAAGGTGTAGCTTTATAGTGTCCTCTGTTCTGGCTTTCTGGTCTAAGAGAGAATGATGATCTTCACAGTGAGTAGAATTTCAAGGAGTTTCACTGGACTGAGAAAAGAGATTTACTGCAAGTATAGGTCTGCTAATTCTACTTAATATTCTTTCCATTTCCCCTACCAATTCACATGGGGTGTTTATTAGATTCCTAGAGATGCAGTAACAAACTGGGTGGTTTAAAAAATAACAGAGGTTCATTCCCTCACAATTCTGGAAGCCAGAAGTCTGCAATCAAGTTTTAGCAGAGTCACATTCCTTCTGAAGCCTCCAGGGGAATCTCTTTCCTGCTTCCTCCACTTTCTTCTTGTTGTGGGCAATCTTTGGTTTTCCTTGACTTGTACTTGTATCACTGCCATCTTTGCCTCTGTCTTCACCTGGATCTTCCCTGTGAATTTACTTCTGTCTCTGTGTGTTCCCATAGCTTTCTTATAGGGCCTACATTCTTTGGAGTTAGATCCCACCCTAATTCAGCATAACCTCATTAAACGGAAATGATACCTGCCAAGAGCCAATTTCCAAAAACCACATTTTGAGGTCACAAGTAGTCAGGAATTTTGCAAGGATTCTATCCAGCACAGTAGAATAATTTCATTATTTAGTCCATGGATTATAGGATATGACTGTGAGATTGTGACTTAACTAGAGAAGGGGCAAATAGAAAGCCATCATTTTAGTGACTAATGAGATTTTGATCATTCTCACACGGATGGAGGCTACAAATGGATGATTGTGTTTTTTGCCATTGTTTGTTATTTTTTAATTTTTTCATTCTTAGGAAGTACTGTGGATTGAACCCATGACCTCGCACATGGGAAGCCAGCATTCAAACCCTGATCCACATCTGCTTCTTTACCATTGCTTTTGTTTGGTGTTCAAATAAGGGAAAGGGGGAGAATAAGAAGATTGAGCAGCAAAAGGAAGATTCTGAGAGAGATGCCCTCACTCTTCACTAACTTTTCAAGAGAAGCTTCCTCTTCTAGTGTCTGAAAATCTTAAATCCTCTGTGGCTACATTTCCCCTTTGTCCTAAAGACTCCTCCTCAACAAATATACCTACAGGAGATTAAGAAGGTGGGTTTGAGCAATGTGGGGTGGAAGAAATATGGGGGAATATTAAACCTTGGGGTTGGGGTTCTTACATCTTCTCAGGCAGCTGAGACACAGGGTTCTCTTGGGCCCAGAAAATCTTAATGTGAATTGTACTAGATGTGGCTGAGTATTTCCACTGGCTTGCTAGTTTCTTTATAGCCATATGGCTTGTTTCTTTTACCTTCCCATGAATTCAGTAAGATACTTATTACCATGGATGAATCATTTTAAAATTAATCCTGGGGCAGAGCAGAACATGGAATATATGGTGGCTGAGTGAGCTTACCTGATAATATCTCCTGCAAAGAAGCGGCTGGGCAGCATTGGAGGCTCTTCGGGACCAGGTTGTTTCAGGATTTTTGCAGAACAGGAGGTAACTGGACATCGATTTGGTGGGAAGGTAACAGAAAATACGTCTATAAAATATACTCGGAGGTCCCGGCTGCGCGGAAAGCTCCCTTATTGGGTGGGCGGAGCTGCAGCACTGGGCGCTGCCACGGCGTTTTTTTTGTTTTTTTGTTTTGTTGGAGGCTCTGTAGTACCGGGGAATTCATAAGCCCTGAGCGGCCTATTGGGGGGTTGATGGGACGGGAGGAGCTTACAGGTCTATTTGGAGAGACAAACGGGAGTTTTGTTGTGAGGCGGGGGAATTTTTGATTGTGGACACGGGCAGTGGCACTTCCACCTGGAGCCTCCCCACCCTGGCCGACTGCCCATCTGCAGTGAACTTGAATTGATGGCAATAGGGAGATGCCACCAGGGTCTGGCAGTGTGGAAGATATTTGGAAACTGATTAGGGGAATATTTTGCGAAGCGTGGGAGTTTTGGGTTTGGACTCTGTTGGAGTTTCCAGCTGAAGCCCCACCCCGGGGCCTGGCTGTTGATCTGCATCATTAAATTGGCTACAGTCTAGAGGCACCCCCAGGTGGTTGTTCTGGGGGATCACAGGGTGGGAGGGGTCCTGAAGTCAATTGGTGATACATCCACAGAATAGACCCCAGTGAGTGAGTGAATTGTGGGGTATAGAACACAGGATAGAGCTTGCGGATGTGGCCTCACCCATAGGGCCGGCACCCAGCTGTGGGGATCCCTGAAGGCTGTGATGCACTGTGGTGCTCCCAGGCTTCCTGTTAACTGGACTTGAGGTTGCCAGGTCTGAGTCCCCTAAACGCTGGTCGCCCACACCCCAGAGACTCACACCTCTTGAGTCTTCAATATCTCAGACTTTCCACCCCTGAATCCATCACGCCCTGAGGTTCACCTGAAGGTCCTTGAATATCCTAGCCCTCAAAGTTTGCATTTTTTCTTTTTTGTTTTGTTTTGTTTTTGTTTTTATTCTATTTTATTTTATTTTTTTAATGTTCTGATTGCTAACATTGCATTATCCTCTAGTCTTTACTCCCAGCGTATCACCCAAAGTCTTTTTTGTTCAGTTATTTAGGGTTGTTTTTTTTATTGGTATTGTGGCTGTAGTGATTGGTGTATATATTTTTTCTCTTTTACCTATCTGTTCCCCACCCTTTACCACCCCCTTTTTCTTTCTTCCTTTCTTCTCTTATTTTTTTTCTCTCTCTCTTGTCCCTCATCTTCTTCTTATTCTATTTTATTTTAACTATACAATACGTGCTGCAGGGAAAACCTCACATTTGTTGGGTTTCCTCATCCACCACTACCTCATTTCTGTGTGAATAGATTTTGGCTATCTACACTATCCCCTTTCCCATACAACTTGATAGCCTCCATCATCTACTGTCTCTCCTATATTCCACCTCCATTTCTTTGATCCACAAAGTGTCTAACTCTTAATTTCTAATACCTTTGTTTTGTTTTCTGCCTGTTATCCACTCTTGAACCTATTGCCTTTCTTTTCTCTTTCGCTCTCTCACAAAAACAATAGCTTTCTAATTCATACCATATTCCTCCCATATTCAGTTGACTACCTCATTATAGGTACTCTACCTACAGCTATAACTCTACACAATTTACATGAATCTAACCTCCATCCTCCCAGATCTCACATTGTTGCTTTGTTAACATATATCAACACTACTACTTTATACTTTTTCCTTGCTTACACAATTGCCTTTCCCTGGCCCTAATACTTTCCTTTAAAGTGAACTCAACCAGCAATAAGAAATTAGAATAAGAAGAACAAAGTGACAAAGAGAAGATATAACACTTACGCAAAAACAACAGCTAATTAATCTCCAAGACTAGACAAAGAAGCTAAGGAACTGATTAAACCCATCAAGATAAAATGATGACCAGACAGCAACAAAAATCTACAAACCAAACCAGTAATCAGGAAAACATAGCTGAATCCAATGAACAAACTAAAAATCAGGAAGGGGAGCAGAACTTCGCACAAGTAATGAAAGATCTCAGAACATTTATCACCGAAAATTTGATGAAGTAAAGGAAGAGGCTAACAACATGAAGACAACACTTGGAGGGAAATTGCAGACATACACAAAAAGATAACAGATATGATGGAAATGAACACCACAGTTCAAGAAATCAAAAATACACTTGCAGGAAATATCAGAAGACTAGAAGAGGCAGAGCAGAGAATTAGTGATGTGGAAGACAGTACATTGGAAACCAAACAGATAGAAGAATTGGTCGATAAAAAGATAGAAAAAATCCAGCTAGGATTTAGGGACCTGAATGATAATGCAAAACGCTCAAACATACGTATTATAGGCATTCCAGAAGGAGAAGAGAAGGGAAAGGGGTCAGAAGGAGTGTTGCAGGAAATAATGGCTGACAACATCCCAAATCTACTGAAAGAGACAGATGTACATATCCAAGAAGCACAGCACACTCCTCTGGTCATAATCCCTAACAGGCCCACCCCAAGACATATACTTGTCAAATTATCTAATGCTCAAGACAAAGAGAAAATTCGAAAAGCAGCAAGAGGAAAGAAAAACATCACATACAAGGGAAGCTCCATAAGATTAAGTGCTGATTTCTCATCTGAAACCATGGAGGCAAGAAGGCAGTGGTATGATATAGTCAAGGTACTAAAGGGAAAAAAATTCCAACCAAGAATACTCTATCCAGCTAAACTAGCATTCAAAAATGATGGAGAGTTCAAAATATTTGCAGATAAACAGAAACTGAAAGAGTATACCATCAAGAAACCTCCCCTTCAAGAAATTCTAAAGGGACTTCTGCAGGAAGAAAGGAAAAAACAAGACAGGCAGAGTTGGAGGAGAGTGTAAGAGCAACAGAAAAGACAAAAATAGAAGGAAAAACATGCAAACAAAATAACAGGGGGGACTTCCGGCAAGATGGTGGCTGAGTGAGCTTGCCTTGCCGTCTCTCCTGGGAAGAGGCAGCTGGGCACCGCTGGAGGTTCTCCGGGACCAGGCTTTTTCAGGATTTTTTCAGGGCAGGAAGTGTCTGGACATCGATTTGGTGGGAAGGTAACGGAAAGGACTGGTATATAAGATATAATTTGGGACTTTTCAGGAGGGGGAGGCAAGATGGCGGCTGAGTGAACTTCCCGGTTACTAGCTCCTGGGGGGAATCGGCTGGGAGGCGTTGGAGACTCTTTGGGACCGGCTGTTTCGGGATTTTTCCTGGTCCGGAGGTGTCTGGACATCGATTTGGAGGGAAGGTAACAGAGAGGATCCATCTGTGAAATATACACGGAGATCCCAGCTACGTGTGGAGGACTCCCTCCTTGGGTAGGCGGAGCCGAGGCAGCTAGCACCAAGGCGGGCGGCGGGCGGGAGAGCCGAGCTGCGCTGCACCGCGGCGGCGGCGGGCGGTGGGTGGGGAAGCCGAGTCCGGCTGAGCCCGGCTGAGCTCGGCTGAGCCCAGCCGCGCCGCACCGGGCGGCGAGCGGGAGAGCCAAGCCGCGCTGCGCCGCGCCGGGCGGCAGGCGGGAAAGCCGAGCCCGGCCAAGCCCAGCCAAGCCGCGGTGGGAGGGGAAGCTGAGCCGCAGCGGGAGGGGAAGCCGAGCCCAGCCGAGCCGCGGCGGGCGGCGGGCGGGGGACCGGAGCCCAGCTGAGCCCAGCCGAGCCTGGCAGCAGGGTTTCTGTTCTTTGGTTTTTTGTTTTGTTTTTTTTTTTCTTTTTGTTTTTTTTCTTCTTTTTTTTTTGTTGTTGTTGCTCTTGTTGTTCTTTTTTTTTTTTCAATCATCTCTTTCTTGTCCCCAATATTCTTCTTATACTATTTTACCTTAACAATACAATAGGTCCTACAAGAAATACCTCACATTTGCTGGGTTTCCTCACCCTCCACTGCCTCATTTCTCTGTGAATAGATTTAGCCTATCTACACTATCCCCTTTCCCCTACAACTTGATATCCTCCACCATCTGCTATCTCTCCTATATTCCATCTCCCTTTCTTTGATCCACAAAGTGTCTAACTCTTAATTTCTAATACCTTTGTTTAGTTTTCCATCTGGTATTCGTCCCTGAAACTATTACCTTCTTTTCTCTTTCCCTCTCTCACGAAAACAATAGCCTCTTAGTACGTACCACATTCCTCCCATATTCAGTCGTCTTCCTCATTATAGGTACTTTCCTACTACTATAACTCTACACAATTTACATGATCTAACCTCCATCCTCCCAGAACTCATATTGTTGCTTTGTACACATATATCACCAATACTACTTCACACTTTTTCCTTCCTTACACAATTGACTTTCCCCAGCACTAATACTTTCCTTTAAAGTGAGCTTAACTAGCAATAAGAAATTGGAATAAGAAGAACAAAGTGACAAAGAGAAGATATAACACTTACGCAAAAACAACAGCTAATTAATCTCCAAGACTAGACAAAGAAGCTAAGGAACTGATTAAACCCGTCAAGAAAAAATGTTGACAAGACAGCAACAAAAATCTACAAACCAAACCAGTAATCAGGAAAACATGGCTGAATCCAATCAACAAACTGAAAATCAGGAAGGGGGGCAGGACTTCGCACAAGCAATGATAGATCTAAGAACATTTATCACCGACAAATTTGATGAAGTAATGAAAGAGGTTAACAGCGTGAAGACAACACTTGGAGGGGAAATGCAGACATGCGCAAAAAAATAACAGATATGATGGAAATGAACACCACAATTCAAGAAATCAAAAATACACTTGCAGCAAATATCAGCAGACTAGAAGAGGCAGAGCAGAGAATTAGCGATGTGGAAGACAGTGCATTGGAAATCAAACAGATAGTAGAAGTGGTCAATAAAAAGGTAGAAAAAATCCAGATAGGATTTAGGGACCTGAATGATAACGCAAAACGCTCAAACATACGTATTATAGGCATTCCAGAAGGAGAAGAGAAGGGAAAGGGGTCAGAAGGAGTGTTGCAGGAAATAATGAATGAAAACTTCCCAAATCTACTGAAAGAGACAGATGTACATATCCAAGAAGCACAGCGCACTCCACTGGTCATAAACCCCAACAGGCCCACCCCAAGACATATACTTGTCAAATTATCCAATGCTCAAGACAAAGAAAAAATTCTAAAAGCAGCAAGAGAAAAGAAAACCATCACATACAAGGGAAACTCCATAAGATTAAGTGCTGATTTCTCATCTGAAACGATGGAGGCAAGAAGGCAGTGGTATGATATAGTCAAGGTAATAAAGGAAAAAAATCTCCAACCAAGAATACTCTATCCAGCTAAACTAGCATTCAAAAATGATGGAGAGTTCAAAATATTCACAGATAAACAGAAACTGAAAGAGTATATCAACAAGAAACCTCCCCTTCAAGAAATTCTTAAGGGAATTCTGCAGGAAGAAAGGAAAATACAGGACAGTCAGAGATGGAGGAGAGTGTAAAAGCAATAAGAAAGACAAAAATAGAAGGGGAAAATAAAACAATGCAAACAAAATATAACAAACACAAATCCAACCAAAATATGGCTACCATAAATAACTCTCTAAACGTAATAACACTGAATGTCAACGGATTAAACTCACCTATCAAAAGATTCAGACTGGGACACTGGATAAGGAAATACGACCCATCTATATGCTGCCTACAAGAGACACATCTTAGACCCAGAGACTCATGGAGGTTGAAAGTGAATGGCTGGAAAACAATCATACAAGCAAACAACCACCAAAAAAAGGCAGGAGTAGCTATATTAATATCAGACAAAATAGACTTTAAATGCGAAACAATTGTGAGAGACAAAGAAGGATACTATATTTTAGTGAAAGGGACAATTTGTCAAGAAGATCAAACAATCATAAATATTAATGCTCCTAACAAGGGCGCCTCTAAATATGTGAGGCAAACGCTGGAAAAACTAAGTGAAAGAATAGATGCATCTACAATTATAATGGGGGATTTTAATACACCACTATCAACTCTGGACAGAACATCTCAAAAGAGAATCACTAAAGAAACAAAACATTTGAACAGTATATTAGAAGAGCTGGATCTAATAGACATATATAGATCATTACACCCAAACACAGCAGGATATACATTTTTCTCAAGTGCACATGGAACATTCTCCAAGATTGACCATATGCTAGGCCACAAAGAAAGGCTTAATGAATTCAGAAAGATCGAAATCATACAAAACAATATCTCTGACCACAGTGGAGTCAAGCTGGAAATTTGCAAGGGACAGAGACCCAGACTTCACACGACAATTTGGAAATTAAACAGCACACTCTTAGAAAAACAGTGGGTCAAAGAGGAAATCTCAAAAGAAATCAATGACTACCTTGAAACAAATGATAATGATAACACAACATACCAAAATTTATGGGATGCAGCAAAAGCGGTACTGAGAGGGAAATTTATAGCCATAAATTCATATATCAAAAAAGAAGAGAAAAAATTGAAGAATTAACTGCACATTTGAAGGAATTAGAAAAACAACAACAAAGTAACCCAACAGGAAGAAGAAGGAAGGAAATAACAAAGATAAGAGCAGAACTAAATGAAATAGAAAATAAGAAAGCACTTGAAAAGATAAACAAGACCAAGAGCTGGTTTTTTGAGAAGATCAACAAAATTGACAAACCTTTAGTGAGACTAACAAAGAAAAAAAGAGAAAAGATGCAAATACACAAAATAAGAAATGAGAAAGGTGATATCACCACTGACCCCACAGAAATAAAGACTATCATAAGAGGATACTTTGAAAAACTATATTCCAACAAAAATGACAATTTAGAGTAAATGGACAAATTCCTAGAAATACATAAGCAGCCCATACTGACGAAAGAAGAAATTGATGATCTTAACAAACCAATCACAAGCAAAGAGATAGAATCAGTCATTAAAAATCTCCCAACTAAGAAGAGCCCAGGGCCAGACGGCTTCACAGGTGAATTCTACAAAACATTCCGGAAAGAACTAACACCAATCCTGTTGAAACCATTCCAAAAAATCAAAACAGAAGGAACACTGCCTAATTCCTTCTATGATGCCAACATTACCCTAGTACCAAAGCCAAACAAAGACACCACAAGAAAGGAAAATTACAGACCAATTTCTCTAATGAACCTAGACACAAAAATACTTAACAAAATACTTGCTAATTGTATTCAACAACACATTAAACGAATTATACACCATGACCAAGTGGGATTTATCCCAGGTATGCAAGGATGGTTCAACATAAGAAAATCAATCAATGTAATACACCATATAAACAGATTGAGAGGAAAAAACCACATGATTATATCTATAGATGCAGAAAAGGCATTTGACAAAATACAGCACCCCTTCCTGATAAAAACACTCCAAAAGATCGGAATACAAGGAAACTTTTTGAACATGATAAAGAGTATATATGAAAAACCTAAAGCCAACATTGTTTACAATGGCAAAATCCTGAAATCCTTCCCTCTAAAATCAGGAACAAGACAAGGATGCCCATTGTCTCCGCTCCTATTTAACATTGTCTTGGAAGTACTGGCTCGAGCACTGAGACAAGAACCAGATATAAAAGGCATTCAAATTGGAAGGGAAGAAGTCAAAATTTCATTATTTGCAGATGACATGATCCTATATATAGAAAACCCTGAGAGATCTTCAACAAAGCTCCTAGAACTCATAAATGAGTTTAGCAAAGTCGCAGGTTATAAGATCAATGCGCAAAAATCAGTAGCATTTCTATACACCAATAATGAGCAAGATCAGGAGGAAATCAAGAAACAAATACCATTCACAATAGTAAATAAAAAAATCAAATACTTAGGAATAAATTTAACTAAAGAGGTAAAAAACTTATACATCGAGAACTATACAAGATTGTTCAAGGAAATCAAAGAAGACCTAAATAAATGGAAGAATATTCCCTTTTCACGGATAGGAAGACTGACTATTATTAAGATGTCTATCCTAGCAAAACTGATCTACACATTCAATGCAATCCCAATAAAAATCAACACAGTCTTTTTTAAGGAACTAGAAAAACTAACTATGAAATTTATTTGGAATAAAAAGAGGCCCCGAATAGCCAAAGACATATTGAAAAAGAAAAACGAAATAGGAGGAATCACACTTCCTGACTTCAAAACATACTACAAAGCTACAGTAGTGAAAACAGCATGGTACTGGCATAAGGAGAGACACACAGACCAATGGAATCGAATTGAAAGTTCAGAAATAGAACCTCATGTATATAGCCATATAATATTCGATAAAGCCACCAAACCCTCTCAACTGGGAGAGAATGGCCTATTCAACAAATGGTGCCTGGAGAACTGGATAGCCATATGTAGAAGAATGAAAGAGGATTACCATCTCACACCTTATACAAAGATCAACTCAAGATGGATCAAAGACCTAAATATAAGAGCCAAGACCATAAAGACCTTAGAAAGCAGTGTAGGGAAACATCTACAGGACCTTGTAATAGGAAATGGCTTCATGAATATCACACCAAAAGCACGAGCAGCAAAAGAACAAATAGATAAATGGGACTACCTCAAAATTAAAGCCTTCTGCACCTCAAAGGAGTTTGTCAAGAAAGTAAAAAGGGAACCCACACAATGGGAGAAAATATTTGGCAACCATATATCTGATAAGAGACTTATAACTTGCATATATAAAGAACTCATAGATCTCGAAAACAAAAAGATAAACAACCCATTTAAAAAATGGGAAAAAGATTTATACAGACACTTCTCCAAAGAAGAAATACAAATGGCTAAAAAGCACATGAAAAAATGCTCCAAATCTCTAGCTATCAGGGATATGCAATCAAACCTACAGTGAGATACCATCTTACTCCCATAAGATTGGCAGCTATGGAAAAAACAGAGGAATACAAATGCTGGAGAGGATGTGAAGAAAGGGGAACACTCATCCACTGTTGGTGGGAATGCAGAAGGATCCAACCATTCTGGAGGACAGTTTGGCGGTTCCTCAAAAAACTAACCATAGATTTGCCATATGACCCAGCAATACCACTTTTGGGTATATACCCAGCAGAACTGAAAACAAGGACACAAACCAATATATGTACACCAATGTTAATAGCAGCATTGTTCACTATCACCAAAAGTTGGAATCATCCCAAATGCCCATCAACAGATGAGTGGATCAATGAAATGTGGTATATACACACAATGGAATACTACTCGGCTGGAAGAACAAATACACTACAAACACACGTGATAACATGGATGAATCTTGAGAACCTTATGTTGAGTGAAGCAACCCAGGCATTGAAGGACAAATACTACATGACCTCAATGATATGAAATAAGCAAGCTGCCTCAGAGAGCTAGAGACTGGAAAATAGGCTTACAGGAAATCGGGGGGTGGAGGAAGGATGTGAGCCGATGTCTGCAGGGGTGGAATCTATGATGAGCTGGTGGTAAGTATGAGCACAAAGAAGAGATAAAATGGGGGCAAGGGGTTGCCATTGGGTGGGGCTTTGCAGGTTTGAGGGGGGTTGGGGGTGGGCGGATGGGTAATATTGCCCACAAAATTGGGGGGAGGGAGGGGCAACATATGAACATAGGAGAGTGTCAGGTGTTGGTTGAGAGTAAAATGCTGAGTAAATCTATCAAAATATAATTAGTAGGGTTACCTGTTTAGGGTGCATAGAAGGGATGCTCTGATGCGGGATGGACTCCTGGGGAATGGCTGAATGCTCATTTTGCCAGGGTGGGTTGTACCATTGGGTTGAGACCCAAGAAGTGAGAGTTGAGGTGGACCCACATCCTGGGGAGGACTAATGCCACCAAATAGAGGGAACTGTATCTCTTGAGAGAAAGGGTGGCTCCCAGGGCATTAGGGCAGTTGAGTAAGTCAGGCCCTGAACACTGTTGCAAGTGTCTCTGGACTTGGCTCCTTGGGAAATGGAGATCGGCTTTCGCTGTGGGCCCCAAGGGGAGGGGAAAATGGATTTTGAATGGATGGAACCAAGGTAAATGTGGGGGCAAGAGAGGAGTTTTGCGAGAGTACACAAGGATGAATATAAAACATGTAATATTACACCAAAAACATATAGGGATGACAGACTAATAATGTAAACCATAATGTAAAACATAGGATAATGAAAAAATTTAGAAAACTCTATATCCTAAAGTATGGACTACATTGTAAGCACAGATGTCACCTTGTTTGAAAGCTATTGTTTTGGAGTCTGTACCTCAGTTTCAGTAAACATAATATGAATAAGTTGAAAGACTATTGCTGTGGAAGGGAAAAGGTTTTATGGTGCATATGTGGAAGTACTGTATATTGTATATATGAATCACTGTGATCTAAGACTCTTGTGAAGAGAAGCTCAATAATTAGGAAAAAAGAAAAGAAAAAGATAGGATGTAGAAATGTTTCCAAATCAATATGTACCCTAGATCTAACCTTTAAACTCATTGCTATATTCCATTTTACTAGTAAGGGAACCTGACATTATATTGGGCTTCGCTTTACAGGAAGTTTTGGATCACAGAGTGTTTCAACAATGGCGGTGGATGAATACTGGTATGGGATGTTATTGACAGGCTATATATGGTTGACAGGGAGTTATACAGGGCATATGTCCAGGGTGCATGGTAATGTTTGGATATACTCATAGTGGAAACAGTTAAAAACAACAGTTGGGGAGTGTACTGGGTTACTGGCTGGGGGGGCTCTATCGTGGTCCCTAGGGGAGCAGCGGCAGTGCTCCAGGTGCAACGGTAAGAACCAGGAAGGAATGAGGGTCCAACAGTGGGCTCCTGATACTAATGACTATGCTTGCGAGCCTATATGCCTGAAATAAGAACAAGGCCTAGAGCAGCATTGTGCCTGGGAGTTTCCTCCTGACAGCCTTCATGCTACTCAAATGTGGCCAGTCTCGAAGCCAAACTCAGCATGTAAATGCGCTGCCTTCCCCCCCAGCGTGGGACATGACACCCAGGGATGAGCCTCCCTAGCACTGAGGCATCACTACCAAGTACCAGCTGATGACATAACTAGAAAATGACCTTGAATTAAAGGTTCAATGCGGACCAGCAGAATATCCCTGTCTACATATAATAACAGGAGTTAAAAATGCTGTTTGACCTAAAGTAAGGGGGAAATGGAAAGGACAAATGAGTTTATATGGCTTTGAGTCTCTAAAAAAGAGTCTGGAGGTTGTCAGAAAGATTGACCTTATGCACACCTGAGCAGATTCTCAGAGACCGATAAAGTAGATACAACCCCAGGTATTGGTCCTTTTGAGGGCTAAAGAGACCCACAGGTTCTATGGTCATGGCAGATGGGGTTCACTGCCATGTCAGTTGGCCCTTCTTTGGAGCTGGTGTTTCTGCGTGATGGAGCTGGACTCAGATCAGATCTCTTTTCACAAGCCTTTCATGCTACTTTACTGGAATTGTAGTTGGTGCTGGGGTTTAAGATATATCTAGGGGATTTGAATCTCTGGACTGGCAACATGATAGCCAGGCCCTGAGCATCAGCAGACTTCAGCTCCTACACTCTGATTTATTGGACTTACCCCACTCAGCTAACATGGAGTTGAAGAATGTCAACCACCACACCATGGAGCCTAGAGTGCCTACAACTGAAAGGAGGAGGATTGCATCCAGTATCCATGTGGAATCTAAGCCCCCTCTTGATATAGATGTGGAATGGACACAACCAAGCCAAGGTCCACAGGAAGGAGAAATACAGTATTAATTAGAGTGGACTTACTGATATTCTACTATGGAACTATTGTGATTAGTAATGGAAGAATTTGTAGCATTGATGTGGAGAAAGTGGCCATGGTGGCTGCTGGGTGTGGGGAATGGAAGGAAGAGATGAGATGTGGAGGCATTTTTGGGACTTGGAGTTGTCCTGGGTGGTGCTCCAGGGACAATTGCTGGACCTTGTATGTCCTCCCATGGCCCATTGGATGGAACGTGGTTTAGTGTAGGCTATGGTGTGGACCACAGGCCATGGGGTGCAGTGATGCCCAGAGATTTACTCACCAGATGCAATGGATTGTCATGATGATGGGGGAGAATGTTACTGTTAGGGGAGTGGTGGGGTGGGGGCAGTGGGGGTGAATGGGGACCTCATATTTTTTTAATGTAATATTTTTTTAAAAAAATGAATAAATTGAGTAGAATTTGGAAAAAAAAAGATCAAACACATGCAGTGCTTGCTCAGTAGTTACCCTATATATATATATATAACCACATATATATATATATATGTGATGTGTTGAGACAGCAACTCTGGGTTTACTGAAGGTGTTGGCATTAATATCCCCCATCAGCTCTTGATTCTTTTGATAACACACTTTTTTTTTAAAGGTTTTCTGGATATTCTATTTCACATTAATTGTACTGGAAGATGCCTATCGTTATTTTTTTTCTTTTTTTTTTCTTTTTTCTTTTCTTTTAAATGTTATATTTAAAAAATATGAAGTCCCCATATACCTCCCACTCTCCTACCCCACTCCTCCCCCATCAGCAACCTCTTCCATCATCATGGCACATTCACTGTGCCTGGTGAATTCATTTTGGAGCACTGCTGTACCACATGGACAGTGGTCTACATTGTAGTCTACACTTTCCCCCATTCCACCCAATGAGCCATGGCAGGACACACAATGTACATCATCTGTCCCTGCAGCACCAGGACAATTGCAAATTCTGAAAATGCCCCTACATCATATCTCTTCTTTCCTCTCCTTATCATCAGCAGCTACTGTGGCCACTTTCTCCACATCAATATTACAATTTCTTCCCTTGTTAATCACAGTAGCTCCCCGGCAGAACACCAATAAGTCCACTCTAATCTATACTCTATTCCTCCATCCTGTGGACCCTGGGATGGGATAACACACTTTTAAGATTCTTCCAAAACTTTCCCCAACTCAATTCCTAAATAGCACACCATGCTATATTTAGCCTCAGGGAAACGACAGCTTCCAGATTAATTCAATCTTTACAACTAATCAAGAAAGAATGGGAAGTATGGGTGACTGAAGTAATTATGGATTTATACCAATATATTGTACCATTAATCAGTAGCAGCACAGTCCACTAATACAAGGTGTGAGGAGAGCGTCAGTGTGGGAGTTTCCACAAGCATTTAATGGAAAAACTAGAAAAACATATGTTACATCTAAAACAGTGTATGAAAAGTGCTCATTAGTAAGGATCCAGCATACCGAATGCCTAAGACAAGCCACTGTGACATAGAGCTTAGTAAATTGCAAAGGATTGAAACCAAGTCACATGGAGTTATGACAAGACTCAGATGCTCCTTTCCATTTGATAAGATGATTGCATGGGAAGTGCTGGGGTCTAAAACAGAAGGGAAACCAGAGTTTTGCACAGCAAAAGGAGTTTGTTTATTTATTTATCTTTTTTACAAAAAGTTTTATTGAGATATATTCATACACGATACAATTCACCCGCAGTTTGCAATCAATGACTCGCAATATAATCACAGTTGTGCACTCATCAGCACAAATCATCTTAGAACATTTTCATTACTCCAAAATGGAAAAAAAAAATCCCATTAGCAATCACCCTACAATCTCTCTATCCTTCTCCAGACCCACATAGACACTACGTTATTTCTGTCTCTATAGATTTGTTTATATTTACATTTTATTCAAGTGGAATCATAGATGTTTATTTTTCATAAAAGCATTTCACATTTGGATCAGGTTTCTGTAATAAATTGCACTAAGTGGTCAAACTCCAGATGATTTTAGTTTTAAAACATTCAACCAATTATCCCATGCATCCCTTAATTTGAAATTGCATTAATTGCCAGCTATAATGTTGAATTTGGAGCTTACAAAGATGACTAGGACACATTTCCTCTTAGGAGAGAAGTGGTTCTTGATCATGAGGAGGCAGTTATTATTTTCTTTTTGTTGTTGTCTCTTTGGAATAGAACTGTTAAGTATAGGAAGAGTAGTACCAATAAATTTTGTTGTAATATGTCAAATTTATATTTAGTTTCAGCATAGTTTTACAAAGTATGTCAAAAGGAAAGGAGGTGTTTTTAATATAGGGCTCAATAGCTTGGGTGAAGATCAAAACACCAAGGCTGCTTCTCTGATCCTTGAGATGCCTGGAGAGACTCTGATTCTTAACACAAAGGAAGGACAAAGCCTCTTAGGAAAACAGGGGAGATACAGTCATTCTCTATTATCCTCTATTTTCAAAAGTGGTGGATGATTGAAATGGTGTTTAAAATTCAATATTGAATCTGTGTTTAAAATGTGAACATTGAAAGTATGTTTGAAATCTAAAAACCTGAGCATGAACTAAGAACATTCCATGCCAAGACACAAAGAGCTATTAGTATTTTAAAATCTCAATTGTGCTTCTGTAGCCACTCATTTCCTTGAAGCCAGCAAACCAGAGGGTGGCTAGAGACCTCTCTAGAAGCTCAGGACACAGGGCTGGAATAAGGTGTAGGGATTCTCTACCTTAGCACCTTACGATGCACATAGCAGATGCTCAATTTGTATCTGTCCAATGTTGAGTCTTTAGAATACAGAGGAACCCTCAAAAATGGATTCCTTCACCTTCAGCCAAACATCCTGTCCAACCATCTGTCTACCTCCCATCAATCACCTAGAGCCATTTCCATCCTTTCTCAATGGAAGGAATGCTGGTGACTATTAAATGTTTGCAAGCTCATTTTAAAAATTATCTGGATACTCCATTCCATGTAAGATAAAGTACAGGATAAGTGAACAAATTCTTTATGAGAATTTTCTATTTCAATAATCTTGTCACTTCAATTTATATGTTATGGAGGATAATGAAACTAAAGAAGTAAATTAAAGAGTTGTGAAAAACTATAATTCCCAGTTTGCATAAGTAAGTAAAATGTAGGCTTCAAAAATAAAATAAAATGGATAATAGCCATATTTTATTGGCGGGCCAGTAGTAAACTCAGAAAGATGCACAATTATAACCTCAAATAGAAGACATCATTTCAAAATATATAAATTTCTTAGCCATGGGCTTGCTTTGAAGCCTATTTATTGTTGTCTGATATCACATATTTTATCTCATTAAAAAGCCAAATATAAATATGTGATGCTGAAAAATCGCAGAATTGAAATTTAATCCACAAATGAAAAGTGTGAGGTTTAATGATTGAGATAAAAATTGACTACCCCTTTTTAAATGAAAAGGGGAAAATGTATAAGATGCTTAAGACATGATTAATATTTAAGGAGGAAAAGAGCTGCAAACCATATATATTTGGCATATCCAACAACTAGACTGACAGTCACATAATAACTATGATTTTTTATATTTCTCTATAATATCTTTGACTTTTCAGTTTGTAAGGCACCTAAACCTTGGCAACATCCATTGGGTTCTTCAGCAAAAAGTTGTTACCCACTATTAAAAATTTGTGTATAATTTCTTACACTATTGTAAGAATACTATATAGTATTCTTATACTATATACACTATTGTATAGTGTATATATTCTATACAATAACTTTAGTATAATATATTGTACTATATCATATATCTTTTATCTATTTCTAACATGTTATAATGTGTTACCAATATTAAAATAAATTTAACTCCATCACCTATTTTGTTGGTTCCTGTTTGGGAGCCATCCAATTAACATGACATTTGCATGACAATTTTAAAGTTCTTTTCAGTCTCATCTATTCTAAAAACCTAAATTCATCAAAGTGCATAATTATCCTATTTCTAACTCACTATATATTATCTTTGTCTCTCCATTTTTGGTTCTGTTATATACCACACTGGCATATTTTACTTTGCTAGCTTTCAGGAGTAAAATTTGATTTTTTTGTTTTTAAGAAGGTACTGGACATTGAACCTGGGACTTCCGACATGAGAAGCAGGCACTCAACCACTGAACTACACCTGGCCCACCAAGATTACTTCTTGAGCAAAAAAGAATTCTTGAGAAGATTCTCTATTTCTTCATTCTACTCTTCTTAGTTCTTACTGTGCCTGTCAGAATTTAACTCTCCTTCTTAATTTTAGCTATTATAATTAACTTTTTTGCATGTGGTTTGTACATCTTTAACTTTAGAGATTGGGGATGGCTTGCTGAATTTGGTCAATTTGTATGATATTGTATAAAAGCATGTGTCTTGTTTTCTCTTTGAAGCCGAGGCAGCAATGGACAAGGAATAATGTTTGACCAACTTTTAAAAAGGTATTTAGAAACAGATGTAAGAAATGAAAAGGAGAACTTGTTGAATAAGGAGACTACAGTAAAATAAATAAGAAAAGCTTAGTCAATAATGGGAAGATTGAGCATTGAAATGTCACCAGCTATAGTCATATATTAAACTCATAAAGAGAATATGACTACTTATGAAAACAAGACACATGCCACTTCCCAAAGCATAAGCAGTGCATACATAGTTGAATATAATAATATACTGGTGTTCCATCAGAAAAAAAAAAAACAACTAATGTTTGTATGCATTTAGAGACTAAATAAATGACAAATTTTCAGACATTATCATTTTCAGAACTAGGTCTTCTTAAACATTCTTATTTCTGTTGGTATCAGTGCCTCCTTTTGCAGCTTTTGGATGCCTCAATATCTCTTCCTAAGAGACTTGCAGTGATTAAAGAGCTAACAAATTTGTAAAGAGGAACTTGCACTCCACAGGATGAGATGGCAGCTAGTGTGATGACCCAAACAGGAGGTCATAAGAACAGAGTGGGAGGTACTTGGTGCTGGACCCACTGGCCATCAAGCACAAGCTAACCTAGGTACAAAGACCCGATATTGGAATGAGCAGGGATGTCATGGAAAGTCACAGAAAGAACCCAGCTAACAAGCCAGCTCAGGAAAGTTCAGAACAGGGTTCAAAATTTTACAGAGCTGCTCTCAAGTGCTATTGTTACCTAATACAAATCCACCTGGAGCTTGCAAGAAGAAACTTTTATAGGAGGCTGTGCGAAAATATACATCAAGGGAAAAATCTCAAGAGCAAAGCTGGAGGGCAGGGAAGCCGCTAGGATAAGAGGTTCTGATTGCCCTCAGAATCTGACACTTGTCACTTAGGGCAAGACCCTGCCACTTAAAAAAGTCAAGGGTCTCTCTACCAGTAGGATTGCTTTATTCATCTGGATTTGAGAGCACGGTAATACTTTTATGCAATGCCTTATAATGATGGAGATTCAAAATTTTTATCTGAATGCCATAATGTAGTCATGAACGTAGATCACACTTGCACAATTACTTTAATCCTCAAATGACTTTTATATTTATAACATTCACTGCTCCTGGTATCGACTTTGAAGGGTATGAAGGTTAGGTGATATCAACCTCATTTTGCATGGAAAACCAATTTCAGATAATTTATGTAATGTACCCAAGTTCCATGGTTCCCATTTTCAGGGTAGAAAGGGATGCAGAATTCTTCAAGTTTGCCCCAACTATGTTCAAGAGTTCTAAGGAGTTTAAGCAATGAATTTGAAGGTACATAATTATAAACAACATTACTTTTGGGGGAATTGTGAGATTGAAAAGAGTTCCAAGTAGTATTTTGACAGGTGAAGCCATCTGAAACCTGCCATTGACCAATCACTCTCTCCCAATGAGATTCCCAAGGCAAAGAGGAATGAAGGATGATGCCCTACAGAGCAAAGTGAAGAGAAGTTATTTTCTTCTGGTGGTGTGGTCCCAGTCCTAACAAAGAAGGTCCATGTGGGGAACTTGGTTATTCAATGCCACGCAGGTTCAAGGAAACTCAATCAGCCAGAGTTGAAAGCCCACTCCTTCAAAGTCACTCCTCAAGGCCTGCAAGGAGCTCCAACCACTTCCTTGGATATGGGACGGCCCACACCCCTGACCCAAGAAATAATGAAACCAGGTATCCCAGGATTGACTGAATTACAACTGCATGTTTTCACAGGTGGTCTGGTCTCTCTAGGCCCAAACATCTCTTCAATCACTGTAGGGTAGCAGAAGATGAAGATGCTTCAAAGATAATCTTGTATGAACCAGATACAGGTACTTCACTTGAAGATGCATGCTTCGGCAAAGAGTACTGAATCAATTGTCCCCACATCTAGACAGCATGCTTGTGACACCTTGATGTAGAACTCCGGCTGGATGGAATAGAAATCAAGGTCACTTTGAGCTATCCTCAAAGAGAGTCATTCTTCTATTAGGCAGGCAGGCATTCTCAAGTGCCTCTTACAGTGATGCACAATAAACACACAAAAAACAAAAGCTCAGGAGAAGCATCCCAGTGCCAATGACCCAACCAGATCTCCTGTGATTTTTGCTCACTCACTCTATCACCCCATCTTCATGGCACTCTACTCTTACAACTTGGACTTAGGATTTTTTTTTTCTTTCTTTCAAAAAACAGCAGTGGACTACTGGAGACATTGTGTCCCAATACGCAAAAAGCTTATAAGTATTTAGGAATTGAAATCCCCCGGGAGGTCCTGAAACTGAATACTGCTGGTAGAAGGAGAAAGCCCAGCTTTCTTGCTCATTCATAGTCAAACACTGAGGTGTAACTCGCATTCTGCAGTTCCCCTAGAGGATCAGCCTTAGGATGAGTAAAGAAACAAGGGTCCTTTAATCCTATGGAAGACCAAGAAAATCTCAGAAATATATGGGATTCATACATAATTTGGAGTCTACAGAAATGCAGTTGACACAGTGAAACCTTAGTGAACGCATGTGCAAAGAGAAGACCACTCATGTGAGGAACAAGCTCAAGAGTTTCCAGGAAAAGAGGCGATGTAGGATCACATCTCCAGGGGAAATAGTCAATGTTGACATTATCTTGATAACTAAAGCTTAAAAAATTCCAGAGTAGTAGAGCTGAACCCCAAGAATAATTAATGGGCATCCTTCAGACTGAAGAGAGATGATAGTAGTCAGACGATTCAGAGCTCTACAAAGGCTTGGAGACTGTCAGAGAGGGCAAATATTTAGGTAAATATGCATTACTTTTCTAAGTCACCACATTTCTTTCAACTTAGTGTGGCTTTTCAATCAACTACAACAGCATCATATTCTGGGTCTTGGGCATCTATGATATCAAATATATGGCACTAGTCTGAATGGATAGAGGGAGTAAGTGAAAATATCCTTGAATAAGGTACCTTACATGTGAAAAGATGTGACTTTAACACTTAGGGAACAGTGAGAAGTTAAACATAAATAATCCCTAGGAAAATCAATAAGTAAATGGAGATGGGGATAACATTCTACAGGGTAGATGAAACTGAATATTTGGTCGACATTTCCTCTTCCCTTACACACACAGAGAAGCCAGGAAAGGACAATCCAAGGAACAAAGACAAAGAAAACAGGAGGAAATAAAAGGATATCAATAATATTGAAAATAATATTTACTGCAGATGGAGTAACACTCAAACTAAAAGGTGAGATTATCAGAATTTTTTTTTAAAGATCCACTAAAAAAAGAAAAACACAGAAAAGAAATATCTTAAATACAAAGATGCAGATATGCTGAAAATAAGAAGATAGAAAAAGATATTCCATGTAAATGTGTTAATTAAAAAGCTGGTGTGGCTAAATTATTTTGGATAAAATAGATTTCAAAATAAGAAGCATGAATAGATATAGCAACATTTCATAATGATAGTAGGGTCAATTTAAGAAGACTTATAAATCAATCCTATACCAGCCAGCATACATTTTGTTAAAACCTATAAAATTGTACAGTGCAAAGTGTAAACTATAATGTAAATTGTTGCCCATGGTTCGTAGCAATGCTTCAATATGTGCTCATCAATTGTAACAAATGTACCACACTGATGAAGGAAGTTATTAATGAGAGAAAGTGAGGGAGGAGGAGGGGCGAGGTAAATGGGAATTCCCTATATTTTTGGTATAGCATTTACATAATCTAAAGCTCCTTTAAAAATAAAGAAAAAAAGTTTAAAAAAATATTCAAGGGAAAAAAATCAATCTTAAATATGTATGCATATGTATCTGAAACAAGATTACCAGAAGTAAAAAAGAAAAATAGATAAATCAGCAATTATAATTGAAAATGTTAATTCTCCTATCTCAGAACAAGTTGACAAAAAAACAAGTCATAAGCATACAGAGACCACTTGGAAAATAAAAAAAGATGTGAATTGTACTATCAATCACGTTGACATAACAGATATTTATAGAACAATAAATCCCTTAATTGCCAAACACAGATTTTCAAGCAAATAGGGAACATACCCTGTGAGCTGCTATTCCAAGTTAGCAACCCCTGCTATGGGCTGCTATTCCAAGTTAGCAACCCCTGCTGTGGGCTGCTATTCTAAGTTAGCAACCTACGAGGACCGGGCGGGCTTCCATGGCTCGGCGCTGAGCCCCTACGCCAGCGCGTAGGCCTAGGTTCTCCAGGCGTGGGGGACGCGCGGTAAAAACCACGGAGACAGCCTGTGAGAATGAGCTAGTCTACTTTATTGCAGAAACACACTTGATTATATAAGGTTGGGTCAAGGGAGGGGTAGGAATTGGGGCGGGTAAACTACGGGGCGGTAGTGGATAGACGGAACTGTGCAGGCAGCTATGAAGTAGGCGGTGATTAAGAAAGGGGGCAGATTATGAGTTGGCTAAGTGGACGGGACTGGCGGGAGGGATAGCAACGGCTGGAAAAGGGAGATAACAAAGGCTAGGAGGAGGGGTGAAGGGAGGCAGCAACAATTGCTCCTTTTCTTTTATAAAAAAAAAAGGGCGTGAGAGAGTAGGGGGATGGGCTGTGGAGGGTGAGAGAAAAAAGGGGGTAGGATCGACTGGCGATGGGCAAATGACATATCATTTGGCCAGAATGTATGCATAGCCCTTAGGGTCGGTGCGTGCCGGTGCTAGACGAAATATCTAACATGATGTTGCGCACGCTTTTTTGGGGTGGATAGCGCTGTGGCTGGCTTAACCGCGAAGGACTCTCAGACGTATAGCAATAAAGGGGGGCGGAGGGTGCACCCAAGCCCTTTACGCCGAGGGAAACAAACCAGTGCCGGCGGCTAAGGTCAGGGAGTTTCACAGCAAGCAGCTTCACAGGCGGGAAGTACGGTGGGAAGGGGGGCGAGGACAAGGGCGAGATTGAGGAGCGAGATCAGAGGTAGCAAGACGGTGGTAATGGATTTGAACAAACGAGGAAAATACACTGTCAGCGTGATCTTTGGCAAGGCGGATGATTCGCCGAATGGCCCAAGGACCAACGGTGAGACCTAGGATGATGAGCAGAACTGGGGTTATTAGCGGGAGGAGATAGGGGAGGAGGGGCTGCAGGAAGCCCCAGGAACCAGCAGTTTGGGCTCGTTCAAGTCGGCGTTGGTTGAGACCTTTTTCAAGTTCTTTTAAGCTGGAGTCTACTAAACTGGTATAGTTGGCATAGACAAAGCATTCTTCTCCCAGAGCTGCACATAGGCCACCTTCTTTGAGGAGGAGGAGGTCAAGGCCTCGGCGGTTTTGTAGGACAACTTCTGAAAGGGAATTGAGGGAGTCTTTAAGATATTTGACTGCATCTCGGAGGTAGATGATATCAGAGTCTACTGCTTGTCTGAGGTTTTGGAGGGCGGAGGCTTGTGTGGCTAGGGCTGCAACACCAGTGGCAGCTCCAGCTGTAGCTAGGAGGGAAGTGACAGTGAGTACAGCAGTAATAGGTTCACGTTTGTGGAGGTAAATAGCTTCTTGAGTGTGGTCAAAGGCGTCAAAGAAATGTAGAGGAGTGTGATAGATGACTCAAGGCGTGAGGAGGATGAGAGCACACGTTTCTTTGGTCTTGTTAAGTGTGGCAACAGATAAGCATGGGGTAAGTCCGGTGGAAGAGCAGAGCCATTGGGTGGTGTTTAGGGGAACTAAGTATTTAGCAGAGATGTTTGGGGAGGTATAGTTGGTACAGGCAGTAAGGCTAGGAGTGTGGGAAGAACAGGGGTGAATGCATAAACCTTTGGAAGAGATGTGCGTAAAAGTGAGTGGGACATGAGTAGATTGATTCCAATTGCAGGAAGAGGGGGAATCGTCGGTGGAGGAAGTAAAGAGTGGTGAAGGGATAGCAAGTGGATCATAGAGGGGGAGGCTGGGGGAAAGACACAACCAGCAAGAGCGAGTGAGGTTGGGGTGGGAGGCGTTGAGAGAGGAATAGGAGGCATTTAGGAGTTTGAAGTAGGGACTAGAGGGGATGAGAGGATGTGGTTGTATACCTGAAGTGGGGGGGGGAAGTGGGGCTTGTAGAAGGGAGGACGGCGGCCGAGGTGGAAGAGATTTTGAGGGGGGTAGATGAGGACGGAAGAAGGTGAACAGTGGGTGAGGGAGGAGAGTTAAGGATGTGGTTGGGACCAATAGCAGAGGGTGGGGTGGAGACAACACGCTTTTGGATTTCAAACAAAGCGCCACGATCATAGTTGCTCATATACAACCGTAGTCCATAGGGGAGAGCGGCCAGCCATGTATCGTCGTTTGGGTTTTTTACTGTCAGCCAAATGAAGTCCCAATGGGAATTGTTGGCTACTTGGAGAGAGAGATATGGGTCTCTGTTGGGGGCGCCGGACCATCCATGGGCCATGGTCACACATCCCCAAGAGGGGCAGTAGAAGTGTGATGGGTCATGACAACCTCGAGCACTAGCAGAACAGATGTAAAAACCAGATACAGGGTTGAATTGAGGGCCAAGGAGACGGTTGTTTCGAGAAAGCAGGCATGCTGTATTCCCGCCTCGACAGGATGAGGAGGAGTGGTGGCCTACTTTCGCTTTTCTGATGTTGTTTACTTGGCATTCGGGATGGAAGGAAATTCCAGCAAGAGGGCAGACGTGTGTGAGAAAGGAGGGAGCGACACTAGTAACATTATAAGCGAGAATGCGTTTTTCCAGGAATGTCTGCAAGGTCCAGTTGAATGGCTGATGGGATGAGGAGCTTTGGGCAGAGGAGGCTAGAGACAACATGAGAATGAGGAGATGGATGAGGTGGGGAAGGGTAGGGGAACAGGAGGCGGGGGTGTGAACAGAGCGGGCCTGTCGGAGGAGCTGGAGAACTTGGCACTCGATGGGGTCATAATCTTCAAGAGAAAGACGGCTTAGGCGGCAGGCAAAGAAGCGTTGTCGACGTCGTTCGCGGCGAGAGAGAGCTGGTGTGGTCCCCATGGGCGATGGTGTTGGAGTAGCAGGCTCAGATGAATGTACTTGGGGGCGCATAGTAGTCATGGGAGGAGGACAACAAGGGAGGTGAAGATGCCAATCAGAAGCAGCCAGGCAACAGTGAGGAGAAGGCGTTGACGAAGGTTCCAATCTGTCGGGGCTGTGGCTGCGAGACAGACAGCTGAAAAGATTGTTAAAAAAATGAAGACTATAAAAAAGAAGTATAAAAGTGGGTGAGGGTGCGAGGGGAGTGGGAAGAGCATCTGCACTGAGAGTTTTTCTCTGATAAATTGTAAGGCACGTTTCGGTGGAGGTTAGGCACTTGTCAGCAGCAGGTTGTAGAGGCAGCAATAAGGCTCTTCTTGTAGACTGTGCAGAGGTGAGTCCTTTTGGGGAATCTGTAAAGACAAAGAAAGGAGAAGAGAGCCCTCATAGGGGAGGGATAATCAGCAGAAAGAAACTCAGAGAGAGCACTTATCTAATATAAACATTTCAGGGAGGGGCTGGTTGGTGCTGGATTTGAGCGAATGGGGCGACATCTGGGCCTCCGCAGTTGATGTTGTTTCTTACGGAGGGCATAGTGTGTTCATCATTCGGTGGAACTTTGGGGTCGGTGGCAGGCCGGATGTAGCGCCCAGGAACCCAGAGCGGTTGTGGCTCGGAGTCTGGGAAGACACAAGCAAAACCTCTCCCCTGTGCTAGCAAGGGAGCTGGATCTTGCCAAAGGTTTGTGGCAGGGTCTTTCCAATGAACAAGGGGAACTTGCGAAGGTTGCCACATGGGTCCCCAATGTTTCTGGGTTGGGGAGAGTCCTTTGTCATCGAAGGTCAGGAGATTGTGATGGATAAGGCAGGCAGTAATGACGTCGGCAGGGGCCTTGTGGGGAGAGGAAGCTTTTTCTTTTTGAATGAGTAGCTTGAGCTGCTGGTGAGTACGCTCAATAATTCCTTGCCCTTGCGGGTTGTAGGGGATGCCGAAATGGTGTGTGATGTGGTACATCTGCACAAAGCTGGCAAAGGTGGCACTGCGATAGGCTGGTCCATTGTCGGTTTTGAGATCCCAGGGAATTCCCATGTTAAGAATGGCTTGCCGAAGCGCTTTGATGCAATGTTTGGCGCTCTCTCCTGTGAGGGGCACGGCGTAGCATAGGTGCGAAAAAGTATCAACTGCAACATGAAGATATTTAAGGTGCCCAAAAGCACTAACATGGGTGACGTCTAGCTGCCAGCGGGAGTTAGGCCGCAGGCCGCGGGGATTAGCTCTGCGGGGCTGCAAGGGTCCAAGGGGTAGCAGAGGTGCGCATGTTTGGCAGGAACGCACAAGATGTTTGCATGTTTCGATGGGGAGGTCTGGAAAGAGCCTCTGGATAGATCGCGCAGAGAAGTGGAATTGAGAGTGTAAAAGTTTGGCTTGGTTGACGAAGTCTCCTAGTCTTGTTTTGTCAATGGAATCTTCTCGAATGGCAGCTGGGTATACATGGCGGCCGGATGCTAAGGCGTCAGCAAGGGCGTTTCCTTGAGTTAGTGGTCCTGGCAGGCCAGAGTGACTTCTGATATGAGCGATGAACCAGGGTTGTTGCCTTTCTTCAAGCAGTCGCTGTACAAAAGCGAGTGCTTGGTCTGTAGATGAGTTGCTGGGTAGAAAGGTAGCAAGTGGGAGGCTGCGACATACCTGTAAGGTGTACAAGCTGTCCGTAAAGATGTTGAGAGGCTGGTCTGGGTAAAGATTGAGGACTGCAGCGACAGCTAAGAGTTCACCCTCTTGAACAGAAAGGTGATTGGCAAACATCAACTGTCGTGGCTCAGGCTTTCCTGGCACATATATGACAGCAGCGAAGCCCCTTTTTGAGGCATCAGTGAAAGCAGTGATGGCAAAGGGGATTGGCTTTCTTGCGGGCAGCGGGCGGAACGGGTTGAAAAATGCTAATTGAGATACACCTTGCAGCAGTGGATGATGAGGATAGTGGTTGTCGAAGGAGCCACAAAAGAACTCTATTAGGCTCTGCATTTGAGCATTATTCATGATGAGAGAGGTAAATTCTTTTGCATCAAAGGGCCAAACAATGGTGTGTGGCGGGACGCCGTACGTTTGTATGGAGAGAAGTACTAAGTCAGTGGCTAATGTGATCCAAGCCCTTGTAAATGGGCAGATTTTTGGGAGTTTACTTTTTGACGTGTGTAGAAAAAGAAGAGGACCATCTTGCCATAGGAGACCCGTTGGGGTGAATGGTGTTGGCAAAACTAAGGCAAGGATTGGGAGATCGGGAGAGAATCGCTCTAGGCGGCATTGCTGGAGTGCAGCATTTACTTGTTGGATGGCTTCTTTGGCAGCTGGGGTGATGGTGATGGGGCGAACGACTGCAGCGGATGGACTGCACTTAGTCTGCAGGAGCTTGAAAAGGGGTTGCATTTGCGCTCTTGTGATGGGGAGTGCTGATCGAAGCCAATTGATTTGTCCGCAAAGCCGTTGGAGCTCAGTCAGCGTCATGTGATCAGAAACATGGATTTGCGGGCTGGTGGGCCGAATATATTGATGAAAATGAAAGCCTAAGAACTGGAAAGGTGGCTGGGGGTTAACTTTGTCAGGTTGCACTGTTAATCCAAGACTTGAGAGGTTCATCATAACTGCAGAGAGTAAATCATTGAGAAGTGTGTTAGAACTTGCTGCTAAAAGGAGGTCATCCATATAGTGGATGATGTATGTGTGCTCTGGATGGAACTTAGAGCGTAGCGGCTCAATGGCATGATTGACATAGAGCTGACATATAGTTGGACTGTTCCGCATGCCTTGTGGTAGTACTCGCCATTGGAATCGGAGTGCTGCTCCTTGATTGTTGGTACGCGGGACTGTAAACGCAAACCATGGACAGTCTCGCGGGTGAAGAGGAATGGAGAAAAAGCAATCTTTGATGTCAATGGTGGCTGCATAAAAATGCTGAGGGACTGCAGTGGGATGCGGGCAGCCAGGCTGAGGTGATCCCATTGGCTTAATATGTTTGTTAATTTCTCGAAGGTCATGAAGGAGGCGGAACTTGCTTGTGTTCTTTTTATTGATGACGAAGACTGGCGAATTGTAGGGACTGGTAGACGGCTCAATATGCCCTGCTTGTAGCTGTTCTTCGACGAGGGCAGAGAGAGCTTGCTGTGGGCTGCTATTCTAAGTTAGCAACCTACGAGGACCGGGCGGGCTTCCACGGCTCGGCGGTGAGCCCCTAGGCCAGCGCGTAGGCCTAGGTTCTCCAGGTGTGGGGGACGCGCGGTAAAAACCACGGAGACAGCCTGTGAGAATGAGCTAGTCTACTTTATTGCGGAAACACACTTGATTATATAAGGTTGGGTCAAGGGAGGGGTAGGAATTGGGGCGGGTAAACTATGGGGCAGTAGTGGATAGGCGGAACTGTGCAGGCAGCTATGAAGTAGGCGGTGATTAAGAAAGGGGGCAGATTATGAGTTGGCTAAGTGGACGGGACTGGCGGGAAGGATAGCAATGGCTGGAAAAGGGAGATAACAAAGGCTAGGAGGAGGGGTGAAGGGAGGCAGCAACAATACCCTAAGTAAACTAAATACTAGCCCTCAAAGTCAGTCAATGAATTTCAAAGATTTTTGAAATCATATGGACTGTGTTCTCTGATCACAATAGAATTACATATGATATTAATAACCAAAAATGTGGAAAATCAATAAGTATTATAAGTTAAGTAGCATGCTTCTAAACCCAGGGTGAAGAAGATATCACAAAGAAAATCATGAAATATTTTAACCTCAACAATAAAGAAAATACAGAAAGTCAAATTTGTGGGATACAGTATAATAAGCTGCTACAAGAGAAATCCATGATCTTTTTATTTTTTAATTTATTGAAATATATCTTAAAAAATTATAATTTAAAAAATAAAATTTCTAAATCTGATAATCTAAAGGTTAAACTTTAGAACCTAGAAAAAAAAGACAAGCTACAACAAAAATAATTTTAAATAAAATATTAATAACAGAAAAAATAAATTACATAGAAAATAGATATTTAGATAAATTTAAAATCCAAACTATATTTCTTTGAAAAAATCAATAAAATTGATAAATCTCAAGTAAGATACAGTAAGAGAAAACAAATCCAGAGCAAATAAATACAAATTGCCAAAATCAAGAATGAAATAGGAACTATCACCCCTGAGTCCATAGACATTGCAGAGATAATGACAGGATATTAAAAATAATGTTATGCTAAGAATTTAATAACAGAGATTAAATGGACATATTTATTGAAAAACATGATATAATAAACTGCCACAAATAGACATATATCTTCCAAGTAGCCTTGTATTTGTAAAAGAAATTGAATTTGTAATTTATACCTAAAATATAGCCACCACTGCGGCCACCCCTCGGGCTGAAGTGTGGTTGGCTGGCCTGGCATGGGAGCAGCCGCGGTAGGCCTAATTCCACTGCCCCCATAATAGGGTGGCTGGTCGGACTCACCGCCACTCCTGAAGGGAGCTCGGCATGGGCGCAGAGTGCCCTCGGGTCTCCCCTTCTCAGCAGCCATGCTTCCGCGGCCGCCCCTCCTCCCAGATGGCGCCACACGATGCCTTGTGGGGCAGCACCCTTCTTCTTCTTTCTCCCTGCGCAGGCGCAGGGCGGAAGATTCCAGTCTGCCTTTTCCCCTCCCCCCGAACAGCAGCAACAGCCAGGCGTGGGCGGGAAACTCCAGTCTGCCCTCTACCCCAGCAAGAGCAGCCACCAATCCCTAAACCCTGCCACTTCCCCCAGCAACAGCAACAGCCAATCCCTAATCACCACCCCTCCCCCGTCCAGTACCTCCCACTGACCTTTCTCCAGCCAGGGCGTGGCTTCGACCAATCAGCCTTCCCCAGCCCCTATAAAACTGTTGCCTCTCCCTCAATAAAGTGGACTTGTGTGTTTACCTTGTCTCCGTGGTAGTTCTTCTGCCGTGCGCCCTCCAGTCCTGAGAGCCCCCGACAAGGGCCTGGCCTCCCTTGTACCCAGTTCGTTGCCTGCTTCTCCGGGCGACCCCTTCGTTGCCGGCTTTGCCGGGCGACCCTGTCAGCCAAACCGCGCAACCCCTGTGAGACCGACCCCTCGTCTGCTGCCGGACCGACCCCTTGTCCCGAGCCGGACCGACCCCTCATCCCAAGCTGGACCGACCCCTTGTCCAAAGCTGGACTGACCCCTCGTCCGCAGCCAGACCCCACCTCTACCGACCGAGCAAGCCGCTGCACACCACCAGCATCTTTGTCCCACACGAGTTCCCTTGTAAGTCCTACTAAATATTTCAGAATGAAAGTATTCCATCTTATACAAATTCACCAAATAGAAAAGGAGCTAATACTCCCAGACTTATTTAATGAAGTTTGTATAATCTTAACACCAAAGTTTACAAAGACATCATGGGAAAGGTAAAGGACAAGCTGATAGCAGTCTTGAACACAGATACAATGATATTTCTCCAAATATTAGCAACTGAAGTCCAGCAATATATAAAAAGGATATTCTATCAGACAGAATGAGTTTTCCCAGGAATGCAAAGTAGACTTAAAAGCTGAAAATCTCTGTAATTGATAACATCATTAGCAGATTAAAGGAGAAAAATATAATATCGATAGATACAGAGAAAGTATTTGATAAAAATCAATACCTACTCACAATTAAAATAACACAGCCAACTAAGAAAAGAAGAGAATTGCCTCAATCTGATAACTGACATTTTCAACAGACTTTCAGTTGACATAATACTTTATGGTAAAATCATGAATGCCTTCTTCCTAAGGCTAAAAAAGGACAGGATATTTCTCTTAGTATTTCTTATCAATCTCACACTAGATGGTCTAGACAATGCTCTAGTGAAAGAAAAATAAATTCATGAATAAATATCTAAATACATAATAAATAGATAAGTGGGAAGATGGTTACATAGATAAATGGAATAAAGTTTAAGAAAGAAGAAATAAAATCTTCTTCATTTGCTGATATTATTGTGAATGCAGAAAATTTAAAAAAAAATCATTAAACTAAGAGATCTAATAAGAGAGTTCAGCAAGTTCTCAGATACAAAATCAGCAGGCAAAACTCAATTTTATTTCCATATAAAGTATGAATTGATTCCTCTTAAAATAGCATGAAAAGATACAGTACACAAATAATACATTTAAGAAGGTATACTCAATATTGAAAACTATAAAACACTGCAGAGAAAAATTAAAGAAGACCTAAATAGATAGAGTGATGGGTCCTATTAAAGAGTTGAAAACCTTTACCTCACAAAGTCCTCAATTATCTCTTAATTGATCAATAGATTTCAATCAAATCAAATGAAACACCCAGAATTTCAGAATTTGCAGAATTTGGCAAGCTGAGTCCAAAACCTAAATGCAAAAGGACCTAGAATGTCCCAAACCACCTTACAAAAGAAGGAATCCCTAATGACTTGATTTTAAATTGGTAATGAAATAACATCTGTTAATACAGTGAATTACTGGTGTAAGGATAGACAGGTGAATGGAGCAGAAGGTACAGAAACGAAATATTTTCAAACCATATTTGACAATTGTGCCAATGCAGTTAAATGGGGGAAAGGAATGTCTGTTAAATGAATGGGGCTGGATCCATGAGTATAGGAAATTTGAACCTAGATCCATTTTCCACTCCAAATCCAAAAAGTAATATATTACTCACTTAACTGTAAAAGATTTAAAAAGTAAGTAAATCAAACTCCTAGAAGATAACATAGGAGAATATCTTTGCAAAATGGAGGGAGTGAAGACTTTCCAGACAGAACACTAAAAGTATTACACTTAAAATAAACTTAATCTAAACTTAAAATAAAAAGTAATCATTTAAATTAATAGTAATTTAAAAGTTAATAGTAATAATGATAATGATAAAGTGGACTAAAAAAAATACCTTGTATCAAAATCAAGATTAAGTAAAGGAATATGAATGGTAATAATGGGACAAATACATTTTTTATATGTATATTTGACAATTAACTCATATTCAGATTCAATATAGAACTAATACATATCAAAAATGAAGATAAAATCCAATAAATGTGGGCAAAAGTTTTGTATAGACACATAGAAAATGTGATTTATGAATGTCCAATAAATATATAAAAATAAAATCTATAGAGTTATTCATCAGCAAAATGAAAATTAAGAACTCATTAATATGCCTTCACACACCCAATGGGATAATTGAAATTTGTAAACTGTTAATAGCCAACATTGGAGAAGATGTACACAACTGGAGCTCTCAAACCTACTGTTGAGAGTGCAAAACTGCATAATCACTACCAAAAATGGGCAGTATCAGTTACTGGTGCATAAAGCCAAGATTCCAGCAATTCCATCCCTAAATAGTTACCAAAACATACAACATATTCCCACAAAAATTTTAAAGTGTTTTCACATGAATATAAACATTTTTGAAAGCATCAAACTAAACGCTTAAGTTCTGCTCACTTTCTATATTTATAACCCAACAGAATATGTAAACCATAAGTCAAATTTAGCAAACACAATTGCTGCACAGGCAAGAACTAGCTTCTTCTTAAGATGTGGCTCACATCTTTTTGTAGTAAATAGCAAGGTGAATGGAATGGTGATTTATTTATTGAAAATTGGACACTGATCCGCAGGCAATAATCAGAAAGATATATATTGATGTGTAATTATATGTATATTCTTTATATTCATGAGTATACATGCTAAAGATGAGTGATTAGGTAGATTGATAATAATCATAGGTACAGATAATGATGATAGATGATAGATGAGAGAGAGACAGACAGAGAAAAAGACAGACAGATGATAGGTGGATAAATAGAACAAGAAATACAGAGACACTTATTTGTACATGTCCATGTGAATATTTTGGTGAATAGCACAAGATATAAAAACACATTTCATTTTGTTGCTGTTCATACCATTTTGTGTAGAACTGAACTTTACCATCTCAACTGGTTATAATCTATATATTTATACACAGCTTTGTCTCTATTTATTTAGAACTGGCTTCTGTCTTTTCAGCCATTGTCATTATCACAAGATGACTTTAACCAAAAATGCAATAAAGGTATAGATTTTATTTTAGTCAAGGCCCTAAAATTTCCCATTGAATATGTTATGATGATATAACAGTTAAAATCCAAATGTGAAAGAAAATCAACTATATATACAATATTACATACTTAATGCCAATTTAGGATTTACGCATGCAAGCATCAGCTTCTAAGTTCGGGTAAAATCATGTTGAGATGATTGATATTTGTGAGAAATATTTTCTATATATAAGTGAGGGAGCCTGAGACAGGTAAATGGAATAAGTAACATGCTTAGCAGCTATCATCTCAAGACCAATTTTCACAGTGACTTCAGTGACATTGGTCTCTGATCTGAAAATTACCTGATGATTACTTTTCTGACCTTTGTAAGTAATGATTTCATGGCTTAGAGAAGTGATTAGGAATAATCCAGTTAATAAAAATCATTCCCACATGCTCTCATGCCCATTTAATTCTTTGTATAATTTAAATTTAAAACAAGGCAACTCAGCTATATTTGGTGTTCCAGGGCTGTGGGCTATTTCCTTAAGTAAGCTGTGTGTACTTTGTCAGTCTAGCTAATGGCTTATTGATTTTATTGATCTTTTTGAAGAACATTTTTTTTCGTTTCATTGTTTTTTTTTAATTGACTTTGTAATAATATTACATTAAAATATATATATATATATGATGGTTTCATTGTTTTGATTATCTTTTTTCTTTAATTTTTAATACTTTTTTGAAGTATATTATTCATACATGAACACACATAAACAATAGTGAATAGTAAATATTGCATACTTACAAAATAAACATATGTAACATCACACAGGGGTCTCATACATGACCCCTCCACCAACTCTTTGCATTGTTGTGAAAATTTGTTACAAAGTATGCAAGAGCGTCATCAGAATATTAGTACCAACTAGAGCACTTATCTTTCATTTGGTGTATTTTCCCCCAAATCCATACCATTTTTTAAAAGTGTAGTTCTGTTACAGATATTGTGACCTTTCAAAACAATCATACAGATGTGTAGATTTCCCATACAACTCCATATCCTGGTGGGACATTTGTTACAGAGTTTAAGACAATAATATTTTAAGATATTGTAATATAAAATGAGAACATAATAAATTAATGTACTAAATAATATGCCTTTATATTTTCTGTTAATTCAGTTTCATTGATGTCTGCTCTAATCATTATTTGCTTCCTTTTGCTCACTTTGGGTTTAGTTTGCTTTCTTTTTTTCCAGAATGTGAGATCATTCTTTTTCTCATTTTTTTATTGGAGAAGTTGTGAGCTTACAAAACAATCATGCATAATGTGCAGGATTCCCATACATCATCCCTCCACCAACACCTTACATTGTTGCAGAACATTTGTTACATATTAAGAAAACATCAGACTATTACCTCT
The DNA here is from genome assembly GCF_030445035.2 of Dasypus novemcinctus. Lineage (NCBI taxonomy): Eukaryota > Metazoa > Chordata > Mammalia > Cingulata > Dasypodidae > Dasypus > Dasypus novemcinctus. The sequence goes on along the minus strand of NW_027261977.1, from coordinate 3,591,978 downwards.
AACTGTGGCCCACAGCATGCATCTTTTTTCCACACGCCTCCTGTTATTAACACTATATGTTTTGTACTGTTAACCACAGTCCATCTTCCACCACATGGTTCGCTGTGTTATACAGTCCCATACCTAGTAGATTTATCAGGTTCTTGATGTAACTGCAGTTGCAAACTCTATTTTTAATATATTTATTTAGAGACTTAAATTTCCTTCTCTGTTCCTCAAGTCCTAACAAAGATACCACACTAATGCAAACTGTTAAAAATGGGGAAAATTGTGTATGGGAGACAAGGAAACTCTTCTATGTACATGATTTTTCTGTAAACCTAAAACTGCCATAGTAAAAATAAACAAAAATACTTTGCACATACACACAAATCTGTGTCCTTTATTTTACTTTAAAGATTTATTTATTTCTCTCCCCTCCTCCCCTTCCAACCCCCGTTGTATGCTCTCTGTGTCTATTCACTGTATGTTCTTCATTTGATGTAAATGATGCTTTAATTTAACAAACAAAAATAACAGTCCTCTGGGGAACCCTTTTGATACTAGCTGGTCATTTTGCTCTCCTCACACTAAGAAGAAATTCCTCTACGTTGAGTTAATTCAATATCCAAAAGGGAGGGAAAGGAAAGGGAATTTATGCGGCAGAAAACTGGAATGGGGAGCTTGGGAGAATTGAGAGCATAGCAGGTTTCCAGCAAGGATTCCACACCACTGAAAAAGCAGTCTTCTCCCAAACTCCTCAGTTTTGATGGAGCGTCCACAGATTCCAGCTTTCCCCATGCCCAAGCTCAAAGTCTTCTTTGGCAATGATTCACAAATACATGCGCTCAGGAAAGAGCTCTGTAATTAATTAAAGGTGAGGCCAGTGCAAATATTAGAAATCAGTCAGCATTCATTGATTCAAATTAAAATGCTTTCATCCCTGGAATCCACAGAATTTAAGACTGGCTTTTATACTTTTAAAACCCAACACAAATGCCTGATCAAATGTCCACACTGCAGATCCCAATTGCTTTTTGCCATTTTTCTGTATAGAGTCCATGAAAATAAATTGTTTTCACTTTTTATTTTAACCCCAAGACTGTGCTGCCCATGTAAAGGCTATCTTGCCACTTATGGATGCTTAAATTTTAATTAAATACACTGAATCAGTCTCTTCCTCAGTCTCACCAGCCACATTTCAGATATTTTAACAGACGCAGTCCGATTGCTGCAGAAAAGTCCACCGGATAGTACTGCTCTCAGAAACCATAGATGAAAAAGATGGGAAAAAATTAAGCAGACCATTCATTAACCTCCTAAGTTCAGGTTTGCTGGCTAAACCAGCATGGGCAATAGCTGACCGATTTGCTGATTGCCTTTCTGTCCCTGCTTAACTTTTCTCCACTTGTGAGTATGTTTCCTCATCATTGGAAATTAATTTCTTTGTCTCTCTCCTTTTTTTTTTTTTTTTTTGAGTTTCAGCTTTTTAGTGTTGACCAAAACAAAAGAGCAGCAAAACCTAATGTGCAAGGATTGGTCACGTGATGCAGTACTGTGAAATAAAACACAATTTGGGGAAGAACAAAATAACTCTATGATAAGGATCATTTCATAGTGCCTGGTTAGAATTTAACGTTTCAGAAAGGAGAAAAAAAAAAAAAAAGGCAGGAAGGAAGGCAGAAGAGAGGAAGGGAAGAAGGAAGGAAAAGAAAAATGCATTCCCTTTCAGAACAAGAAACAATGATATGAGTGTAGCAAAGATTTTAGCAGTATTTGCACAATGTCTCAGACAATCCTGGCTGAACTGTCTCCTCGATCGCATCAGTAACTATCCTCATTTCAGAAGAGAAGCCAGAAATACATGCCTTGCAGAAACAGTTTGCTCCAAAAAGAAATTGTTATGTTCCATATTACTGTAAAAAACAAAGTGGTTAAGAGCTGTTAACTTTTGCAGATAGACTATGTCAGAGTTGATGGTCAGCAATTGCCTGGAAGATCTCTGAAAAAGGCAAGCTCATAATTAACAGTAGCGATATGAGGCCAACGGCTAAATACACACATTGCTTTTGTGTGTATATATGTGTGCATGTTTACATAAAGGAATAAGTGTAATTGGACAATGAGAAGCTGCAAAAAACTCAAGGTGAGACAGAAAGGGGATAGTGATTAAATCAGATTGCAAGTGTTACCTATTCTTTACTGATGTACTACATCAGTTTCCTAAGATTGCTGTAATAAAGTCCCACAAACTGGGTGGCTGAAAACAATAGGCATTTATTGTCTTACACTACCTCTGAAACATGTCGGTAGGGATCCTTCCTTGCCTCTCCCAGCTTCTGCTGTTCACCCACCAGCCTAAGAGCTCCTTTCTTGTGGTTGCCTCATGCCAGTCTGTCCAAATTTCCTTCTTATCCAGTCATACTGTGTTAAAGTCCACCCTCCTTCACTTTGACCTCTTAACTAACCATATCTCCTAAGACCTATTTCCAAATAAAGTCCGTGCTTGGAACAGGGAGTTAGGACTTGAAAATATCTTTTAAGGGGGACATAAATCATACCATATCTCCTATACATGATATGCATGCACATATACATCTCTGTGTATATTTCATATATTGTTATATAGATATATACCATGAAAGTAACTGTTTAGTTTCCTGGCTGCTCAAGCAAATCCATGCAATGGGTCAAGAGAAACAATGGGAATTTATTAGCTCATGATTTTGAGACCAGAATCCAAATCAAGGCAATGCTTTCTTCTGGAAGACTGGCATAGTGGAGCTGGCTATTGGCACTCCTTGGTTCTTGGCTCCTCTGTAACATGGCAATGCATATGGCCACCTCTCCCTTCTCCTCCGAGTGCCATTAAAACTCAGCTTCTTGTTTCCTTGGCTTTCTCTCACTGTCTGAATTTCATTCTACTTATAAAGGACTCCAGTAAGAGGATTAAGACCTGTCCTGGGCCACACCTTGACTGTCATCACCTCATCAAAAGGTCCTACTTACAATGCATTCACACCTGGATTAGGTATCAGAACACATTTTCCTAAGGTGTATGCATCTTTAAACAAAGACTAGTATGATAAATATAATATATATGAAAACACTTTGCAAAGTGCCATGTAAAGCTGTTTCAGCAAGGCCCTTCCTTGACATGTATTTCTGGCTTCTCTTCTGAAATGAGGATAGCAACATTTTTATGTCTTGGGGCACAGTAGGAATACAAATGCTGATGCAACCACCTTGAACCAAGGAGACAGTTCAGCCAGGTATGTACTGTACACAGTGTGTGTAAATACACACACACTATATATAAATATATATATATATTTGCATACATATATAGGAATATATTAATATATGTATATATGTATGAATATATAGTCTTCATCGTAATTGCAGAGAACAAACTTGTTATCTGAGAGTTGCAATAACAATACCATGTATGATGGGATATGCCCTTGAGCACAGTTGGTCAAGGATTAAAAGCTTGCTGCCCTCATGGATGTGAACTGGGGAGTCTATAATTAGAACCACACTGCTCAAAGTATGATCCTTAGTTGGGCAGGACCAAATCCATAGAGCTTGTGAGAAACTCACAAGCCCTACCTCCCCATGGAATCAGAAACAGGGCTTTATCAAAATTTCCATGGGATTTCTGTGTACTATTAAAATTTAAGGCTCTCTGGACTGGATAAACACTGACTCTCCTAGAGTGAAAACAAGTATGATTCTCTAAAAATTCTAAAACTACATGCAGACGCCCAGCTTGGCATTGACAATGACAACACAGTATCAGTTATGTTTGAAGTTGGAAATAAGCAAAGACTCCGCAGGGATGGCTAGTCTCATCTATTTGATGTGCTGTCCTAACTAATGAAAACTGTTCATTATATATTTTTTATTCATTGTATTTTGATGTCATTTGATTTCAGAAATCTTGCTTGGCTAATTAATTTGCTATTTGTCTACAAAAGCAGAAAGAAAATGTTTGATTAACTAGTCTCTTTTTAATGAAAGCTTTGTAGATAGGAAAAGGAAAACAAAGTACTAAAGCTGATTCCAAGGAGAATCCTCAAGCTTGAGGAGAGAAACTGCAAATAATCCAAAATAACACAAAATCAATCATAAGGAATTCCTTGGCTTGAATAAGTTAATACTGTGTTGGGTTATGAAAAAATCCTGGTATGCAGTCAGTTATCTTAAATTGAGCTCTCACTTGCCACTCAATACTTGCAGAATTTTAGGGGAGTAAAATAACATTAAAATGCCTTGATTTTCTGATCTAAACTCTCATAACATTTGCCCCTTATCACACAAGACAATAAATATAATATATATGAAAACACTTTGCAAAGTGCTATAAAAATATGTTATTATTTTTGAAAAGAATTGAGCTTATCAATGGCTTCATGTTCTGTGGGAAGATTTTTAAATTCTATGCAGGGACATATCATGAAAAAAGCATTCAGGGCTACAATTTTCAAAGATGCATGAGAAGCAGTCTATCATATATTAATAGGGGGAATGCAACAAGAGCATACCAACGTTCACTTCTCTCTCCTTTAAAGGCATACCTTGAAATATTAATGAAGAAAATTGAATCTTCTGGCAGGTGTTGGATCCTCACTTTTTTCACTTTGAAGTACCTATATTAGTTACAGGAACACTGCATCAAGGGAACTGCAAACTTTCAACTTCCTCACTGTACAAATTTTAGATTTATTTGAATTTCCCTTCACCCTATCTGCCAAGAAAGAGAGAGAGAAGGAAGGAAGGAAGGAGAGAAGGAGGGAAGGAGGGAAGGAGGGAGAGAGGAAGGAAGTTACAGAAATTTTATTTCAATAAAATACACAATCCTTGGGCCAGGCACCTTATATCTTCACCTTCTGATCCAGTCATTTTCCCAGTCTTAGGAGTGTCATAAATAGAGAATTTAAAATCAGTATCTGAGGTGGTAGTCCCAACATATCCAGAACTTTAAATGTCCCATATCATCTAGAGCTCTATATAAAAGTCCACAAGGTATCGAGTTGCCTGAGTTTTAAAAACAAAGGAAATTTACCGAAGGGGTTGGACAAAAATGGGAGGTAGACATGGACTTATAAGAAACACTGATGAACGGTTTTATGTTTATATATTTCTTCTGGCAGCTGCCTTGGGCAAACATCCACTCACACCTGCCACCCTCCAATCCATCCCCCATCAGGTTGGCTACTGCCATGGTGGATCTCTCCACACTCAGTCAGAAAGTCCCCATTCTAGAAGGTTCTCTCGCCACAGCCATTACCTTCCTTTGTCTCCAATTGGCCTATCCCCTACTACATCAACTCATGAGAAGTTTTGATTTCAGCTGTGATCACGGAACTGTGATTACATCACGTACTGGGTAACTGTCTGTTAGAAATAACACTGAACTCTTAACAGAAGAAATGCTTACAGATCAGAGGATGCTACTCTTAAGCTTTGCTTTCAATAATCTGGTGCCAAGGGTTGTGAGAAGATGGACGAGAATAGAAACAGGAAAAAAAAAATCACTAATGATTGAACCTTGGTGTTACATGGGGTTGTGTCACATTATTCTCTCTAATTTTGAATATGTTTATATTTTCCAAGATTAGAATTTTTAAAGAATCATTTAAATGGTTCCTTCCATGTATTAAGAATGAAGTATGGCGGTGGACTTGGCCCAGTGGTTAGGGCATCCGTCTGCCACATGGGAGGTCTGCAGTTCTGACCCCGGGCCTTGTTGACGCGTGTGGAGCTGGCCTTTGTGCAGTGCTGATGCGCGCAGGGAGTGCTGTGCCATGCAGGGATGTCTACCATGTAGGGGAGCCCCATGCACAGGGAGTGTGCCCCCTAAGGAAAGCCACCCAATGGGAAGGAAGGTGCAGCCTGCCCAGGAGTGGCGCTGCACACACGAAGCGCTGACACAAGATGATGCAACAAAAAGAAACACAGATTCCTGTGCCACTGACAACAGAAGCAGACAAAGAAGACGCAGCAAATGGACACAGAGAACAGACAACCAGGGTGGCAGAGAAGGGGAGAGAAATAAATAAATAAATAAATCTTTAAAAAAAAGAATGAAGTATTAGCGAATCAGACTGTGCCACAGTATCATTCCACAATAATTTCTCTGTTAGTGGAAATTATTTCCCATCTGGGCTTTCATTTTTAAAAATCTTAAATAAGAGTATTTACATATAAAGGATTTTATTTTGCATTTTGTATGCTTCCCTTAATCTAGATTTCTAGAATCTTTACTGTAATTAATGCTTATTAATATAATGTTTTTCTCAAAAACCATAATAGCGTTTTTCCCTCCAACCAGCAATGAGTTTAATTTCTCACTAATTCCACAATTCATAATACCCAGGAAAAGAACAAATTTTCTTTTTTCATTTTTTGTGATAACTATTGACTTTTTTTTTCAGGGGATCTGCAAGTAATAACTCCTCAGACAACTTTATTGTTTACGAGGTGTTCTCTATATACACCAGTGTATGTGCCAACAAGCAGTAACACATAGCCTACATGACATCAAGCAGTGTTACCCATAGTCTAAGGAATTTTTAAAAATCTTATTTCAAAGTACAAAGACTAAGTTTTCTATTCACTTCAAAAGGTATATGCCCATCTTTTCCTTCAGTCTTTAAAAGCTTCATCCCATTTGCCGGGAATTTTTTCCCTGTCTTTATTTATTTTTCTAATATTACATTAAAAAAATATGAGGTACCCATATACCCCAAACCCCCTCACCCTACTCCTACCCCCATAGCAACAATCTCCTCCATCATCATGAGACATTCATTGCATTTGGTGAATATATCTCTGAGCGCCGCTGCACCTCATGGTCAATGGTCCACATCATAGCCCACACTCTCCCACGTTCCATCCAGTGGGCCATGGGAGGATATACAATGTGCAGTAACTGTCCCTGCAGCATCACCCAGGACAACTCCAAGTAAAAAAAATGCCTCCACATCCCATCTCTTCCTCCCATTCCCCACACCAAGCAGCCACCATGGCCACTTTCTCCACACCAAAGCCAAATTTTCTTTGATTACTAATCACAATAGTTTATGAAAAGAATATCAGTAAGTCCACTCTAATCCATACTGTATTCCTCCATCCTGTGGACCTAGGAATGGTTGTGTTCACTCCACATCTATGTCAAGAGGAGCTTAGATTCCATATGGATGCTGGATGCAATCTTCCTGCTTTCAGTTGTAGGCACTCTTGGCTCCATGGTGTGGTAGTTGACCTTCTTCAACTCCATGTTAGCTTAGAGGGGTAAGTCCAATAAACCAGAGTGTAGGAGCTGAAGTCTGTTGAGGTTCATGGCCTGGCTATCACATGGTCAGTCCAGATTCAGGTACCCTGGGTATATATTAAACCCCAGCACCAACTACAGTTTTGGTAAAAGTAACAGGAAAGGCTTGTGAACAAAGATCACATCTGAGTCCAACTCCATCACACAGAAACACAAACTCCAAAGTAGGGCCAACTGACTTGGCACTGAACTCCATTTGCTATGGTCATAGAAACTTTGGGTCTCTGTAGGCCTCAGAAGAACCAATACCCAGTTGTATCTACTTTATCTGTCTCTGCTAGGTGTGCATAAGGACAACCCCTCTGATAACCTCCCAGCTCTTTTTTGTAGACTCATAGCCATATAAACTCATTTGTCCTTTCCATTTCCCCCTTTTATTCAGGTCAAAAAGCATTTTTAACTCCTGGTATTATATGTAGATTGAGATATTCTGATGGTCCGAGCTGACCCTTTATTCAAGGTCATTTTCTAGTTACATCATCAGCTAGTACTTGGTAGTAATCCCTCAGTGCCAGGGAGGCTCATCCTTGGGAATCATGTCCCATGCTGGGGGGAAGGCAATGCATTTACATGCTGAGTTTAGCTATGAGACTGGCCATATTTGAGCAACACAGAGGCTCTCAGGAGCTAAATCTTAGGCACCCTGCAGCTCTAGGCCTTGTTCTTATTTCAGGTCCACAGGCTCACAAGCATAGTCATTAGTATCAGGGGCTCACTGTTAGACCTTCATTCATTTTGTCTGTGCCGTTGCACTTGGGGGATTGTTGCTGTACCTTTAGGGACTGTGATAGAGCTCCCCTGGCTAGGAAATCAGCACTCTCTAAGTTGTTGGTTTTTTTATTTTAGCCACTGTGAAAATATCAAAACATTTTTATGTACTCTGGATGTATGCCCTGGAGAATTCCCTCCCAACATTTTGTGCCCTGTCAATAATATCCCACACCAGTATTCCTCCGCTGCCATTGTTGAACCTCTCTGTGACCCAAAACTTCCTGAAAAGGGAAGCCCAATATATTGCCAGGTTCTGTTAATAATAAAATGGAATATAGCAGTGAGTTTAAAGGTTAGATATAGAATACATTTTAATTAGGAAAAATTCTACATCCTATCTTTTTCTTTTCTTTTTTTGAAGTTTTAAGCTTATCTTCACAAGAGTTTTAGATCACAGTAATTCATATATACACTATACAGTACTCCCACATATCCAACATAAAACCTTTTCCCTTCCACAACAATAATCTTTTAACATATTCATACCATATTTACTGAAACTGATGTACAGATATTGAGACAATAGCTTTCAAACAAGGTAGCATTTGTGTTTACTTTGTGGTTTATATTTTAGACTATACAATTTTCTAAATTTTTAGTTATCTTATGTTTTACATTATGATTTACATTTTAGCATATCAGCCCCTATGTATTTTTGGTGTAATTTACATGTCTTATATCCATCCTTGCATACTCCTGTGAAACACTTCTATTGCCCACACTTGATACATTGGTTCCATCTATTCAATATCTATTTCCCTTTTCCTTTAGGGCCTACAGTGATAGTCAATCTTTACTTCTTGAAGAGCCATGTTCAGAGATAGTTGCAACAGTGTTGAGGGCTTGAAATGCTCAACTGCCCTAATGCACTGGGAGCCACCATTTCTCTTGAGAGATACAGTTCCCTCTATTTGATGGCATCAGTCCTCCCCAGGATGTGGGTATACATTCTCTCTCATTTTATGGGTCTCTACCCAATGATATAACCCACTCTGGCAAAATGAGAATTCATGTATTCCCTAGGAGTCTGTCCTATGTCAGATTATCCCCTTTAAGTATCTTGAACAGGTAACTTTCCTTATTATACTTTGAAAAGGTTTTCTTAGCATTATACTCTCAACATTATACTCTCACCTGACAATCTCCTTTGTTCGTATGTTGCCCCACCCTCTCTCCAATTTCTTGGGCAATATTACCCATCCTCCCATCCCTAGCCCCCCTCAAGCCTGCAAAGCCCCACCTAAAGGTAACCCTATGCCCCCATTTTATCTTTTCCTTGTACACACTTACCTTCAGCTTATCATTTATTTCACCCATGAAGATGTCAGCTTACATCGTTCCTCTACCCCCCGATTTCCTGTGAGCCTATTATGTAGTCTCTAGCTCTTTGAGGCAGCTTGGTTTACTTATTTCATGTCATTGAGGTCATGTAGTATTTGTCCTTCAATGCCTGGGTTGCTCCACTCAACATAAGGTTCTCAAGATTAATCCATGTTATCACGTGTTTGTCGTGTATTTGTTCTTAAAGCCTAGTAATATTCCATTGTATGTATATACCACATTTTATTTATCCATTCATCTGTTGGTGGGCATTTGGGTTAATTTCAACTTTTGGTGACAGTGAACAATGCTGCTATGAACATTGGTGTGCATATATCAGTTTGTGTCCTTTTTTTCAGTTCTGATGGGTATATACCCAGCAGTGGAATTGCTGGGTCATAAAGCAAATCTATGGCTAGTTTTTTGAGAAACCACCAAATTGTCCTCCAGAATGGTTGGATCCTTCTGCATTCCCACCAACAGTGGATGAGTGTTCCCATTCTGCCACATTCTCTCCGTTTGTAGTCTTCCGTTTTTTTCATAGCTGCCAATCTTATGGGAGTAAAAGGATATTTCATTTTAGTTTTGATTTGCATTTCCCAAATAGCTAGAGATTTGGAGCATTTTTTCATATGATTTTAGCCGTTTGTATTTCTTCTTTGGAGAAGTGTCTTTTTGAATCTTTTTCCCATTTTTAAAATGGGGTGTTTATCTTTTTATTTTCAAGATATAGGAGTACTTTATATATGCAGGTTATAAGTCACCTATCCGATATATGGTTACGAATATTTTCTCCCATTGTGTAGGCTCTCCTTTCACTTTCTTGACAAACTCCTTTGAGTTGCAGAAGGCTTTAATTTTGAGGAGGTCCCATTTATCTATTTGTTCTTTTACTGTTTATGCTTTGGGTGTGAAGTTCAAGAAGCCATTTCCTATTTCAGGGTTTTGTAGATGCTTCCCTACCCTGCTTTACAAAGTCTCTATGGTCTTATATTTAGGTCTTTGATCCATCTTGAATTGATTTTTGTATAAGGTGTGAAATGGTAATCCTCTTTCATTCTTTTACATATGGATATTCAGTTCACCAGGCACCATTTGTTGAATAGGCCATTCTCTCCCAGTTGAGAGGGTTTGGTGACTTTATCAAATATCATACAACTATTTATATGAAGATCTATATCAGAATTCTCAATTCGGTTCCATTGGTCTGTGTGTCTCTCCTTGTGCCAATACCATGCTGTGTTCGCTACTGTAATTTTGTAGTATGTTTTGAATTCAGGTAGTGTGATTCCTACAACTTCATTTTTCTTTTTCAATATGTCTTTGGCTATTCGGGGCCTCTTTCCTTTCCAAATAAATTTCATTGGTAGTTTTTCTAGTTCCTTAAAGGAAGTTGTGTTGATTTTTATTGGGATTGCATTAAATGTGTAGATCAATTTTGGTAAGATAGATATCTTAATAATATTTAGTCTTCCCATCCATGAACAGGAAATATTCTTCCATTTACTTAGGTCTTCTTTGATTTCCTTGAACAGTGTTGTGTAGTGCTCTCTGTATAAGCTTTTTTATATTTTTTGTTAAATTTATTCCTAGTATTTGATTGTTTATTGACTATTTTAAGTGGTATTTGTTTCTTGATTTCCTCCAGAGCTTGCTCATTATTGGTGTACAGAAATTCTGCTGATTTTTGTGCATTGATCTTGTAACCTGCGACTTTACTAAACTAATTTTTGAGTTCTAGAAGCTTTGTTGTAGACCTCTCAGGGTTTTCTATGTATAGGATCATGTCATCTGCAAATAATGAAATTTTGATTTCTTCCTTTCCAATTTGAATGCCTTTTATATCTGGTTCTTGCCTCAGTGCTTGAGCAAGTACTTCTAAGAGAATGTTAAATAGAAGGGGTTAGAGTGGGAATCCTTGTCTTGTTCCTGATCTTAGAGTGAAGAATTTTAGGATTTCATCATTGTAAACAATGTTGGCTGTAACAATGTTTTTCATATATACTCTTTTTATCATGTTCAAAAAATTCCCTTGTATTCCAGTCTTTGGCAGTGTTTTTATCAAGAAGTGTGCTGTATTTTGTCAAATGCTTTTCTGCATCTATATATATAATCATGTGGGTTTTTTCCTTCAAGTGTTTATATGGTATATTACATTGTTTGATTTTCTTATGTTGAACCATTCTTGCATTCCCAGAATGAATCTCACTTGGTCATGGTGTATAATTCACTTAATGTGTTGTTGAATATGGTTAACAATTATTTTGTTGAGGATTATTGCATCTAGGTTCATTAGAGAAATTGGTCTGTAATTTTCCTTTCTTGTGGTGTCTTTGTCTGGCTTCAGTACTAGGGTAATGTTGGCATCATAGAATGAGTTAGGTAATCTTCCTTCTGTTTCAATTTTTTGGAAGAGTTTCAGCAGAATTGGTGTTAGTTCTTTCTGGAATGCTTTGTAGAATTCACCTGTGAAGCCATCTGTCCCTGGGCTCTTCTTAGTTGGGAGATTTTTAATGACTGATTCTATCTCTTTACTTGTGATTGGTTTGTTCATCAATATAGGCTGCTTATGTGTTTCTAGGAATTTGTCCATTTCCTCTTAATTGTCATTTTTGTTGGAATATAGTTTTTCAAAGTATCCTCTTATGATAGTCTTTATTTCTGTAGTGTGATAGTCTTTATTTCTTATGATAGTCTTTATTTCTGTGGTGATATCTCTTTTCTCATTTCTCATTTTGTATTTTATCTTCTCTCTTTTTTTCTTCGTTAGTCTAGCTAAGGGTTTGTCAATTTTATTGATCTTCTCAAAGAACCAGATCTTGGTTTCATTTATCTTTTCAAGTGCTTTCTTATTTTCTATTTCACTTAGTTCTGCTCTGATCTTTGTTCTTTCTTTCTCTCTTCTTCCTGTAGTGTTGCTTTGTTGTTGTTTTTTACTAATTCCTCCAAATGTGCAGTTAGTTCTTCAATTTTTGCTATTTCTTCTTTTTGATGTATGAATTTATGGCTATAAATTTCCCTCTCAGTACTGCTTTTGCTGCATCCCTTAAGTTTTGTTTTGTTGCATTATCATTTTCATTAGTTTCAAGGTAGTTATTAATTTCTTTTGAGATTTCCTCTTTGATCCTCTGTTTTTCTAAGAGTGTGCTGTTTAATTTCCATATCTTGGTGTGAAATATGGCCCTCTGGCCCTTGCAGATTTCCAGCTTCACTCCATTGTGGTCAGAGATATTATCTTGTATGATTTCAATATTTCTGAATTCAATGAGCCTTTCTTTGTGACCTAGCATATGGTCTACATTGGAGAATGATCCATATACACTTGAAGAAAATGTATATCCTGCTGTATTTGGGTGTAATGATCTGTATATGTCTATTAGATCAGCTCCTCTAATATACTGTTCAAGGTTTTTGTTTCTTCAGTAATTCTCTTTTGAGATATTCTGTCCAGAGTTGATAGTGGTGTATTAAAATCTCCCACTATAATTGTAGAGGCATCTATTCTTTCCCTTAGTTTTTCCAGTGTTTGCATCATGTATTTGGAGGCACCCTTGTTAGGAGCATAAATACTTATGATTGTTCATTCTTCTTGAGAGATTGTCACTTTCACTAATATGTAATATCATTCTTTGTCTCTCACAATTGTTTCACATTTAAAGTCTATTTTTTCTGATATTAACATAGATACTCCTTTTTTTTTTGTGGTGGCTTGCTCGGTCACTAGAGGTGGGGTCTGGCTGCGGACTAGGGGTCGGTCCAGCTCTGGATGAGGGGTCGGTCCCGCTTGGGACGAGGGATCAGTCCCACTTGGGACGAGGGGTCGGTCCGGCAGCAGATGAGGGGTCGGTCTCACAGGGGTTGTGCGGTTCGGCTGACGGGGTCGCCCGGGGAAGCAGGCAATGAACTGGGGCCAAGGGAGGCCAGGCCCTTGTCGGGGGCTCTCAGACTGGAGGGCGCATGGCAGAAGAACTACCGCAGAGACAAGGTAAACACGCAAGTCCACTTTATTGAGGGAGAGGCAACAGTTTTATAGGGGCTGGGGAAGGCTGATTGGTCGAAGCCATGCCCTGTTCTGATTGGTTGCCAGCGAAAGGTCAGTGGGCAGTACTGGATGGGGGAGGGGTGGTGGTTAGGGATTGGCTGTTGCTGTTGTTGGGGAAGGGGCAGGGTTTAGGGATTGGTGGCTGCTGTTGCTGGGGTGGAGGGCAGACTTGAGTTTCCTGCCCACGCCTGGCTGTTGCTGCTGTCGGGGGGAGGGAAAAGGGCAGACTGGATTTTCCCGCCCACGCCTGGCTGTTGCTGCTGTCGGGGGAGGGGAAAAGGGCAGGCTGGAATTTTCCGCCCTGCGCCTGTGCAGGGAGAAAGAAGAAGAAGGGTACTGCCCCACAGGCATTGTGTGGTGCCACCCAGGAGGAGGGGCAGCCACGGAAGCATGGCTGCCGAGAAGGGGAGACCCGAGGGCACTCTGCGCCCATGCTGAGCTTCCTTCAGGGGTGGCGGTGAGTCCGACCAGCCACCCTATTATGGGGGCAGCGGCTTGGCCTGCCGCGGCCGCTGCCCTGCCAGGCCACACTTCAGCCCGAGGGGTGACCGCATTTCCCCCTTCTTTTCAAATAAGGGCCAGGATGGCAGCAGCAACAAGTAGCTGAGGCCCAAGAGGCAGCAAGCAATGAGGGAAGTGGGGCTGAAGAGGGAGGTGAGTATGATGGGGATATAAATGTACAATTTAGGGGGCGGTATCTTGCCATTGCAAGCAAGGGTGGCCAATGTCCAATTCTTGTTGATCTCGGCGGCTATAAGATCCATCTGTTGTTAAAAGTCCAGGATGACAGCGTGTTGCAGGTAGTTGATCTCTCCTTGGCAGCGAAGAGCGGTAGAGGCAGACTGTGTGATGGTCTGGAGGATCACAGCGGTGAGGACAAGTCGCGTCAGGGCACCAGCGACGGTGGTGGCGGCAGCGTCGGGAGTGGTGGAGACATAGGCGAGGACAACAGGAAGGCCAAAGTCTCCACGGGCACGAGAGAGGCTGATGTTAACGGGGCGGGCCGACATGGGGCGGCCCAATCTGCAATGCAATGGGGGTTCAAGCAAAAAAAGGAGGGGGGCAGGGGACGAGAAAGGACGCTTTGGATGGCTGAGAAGAGGAGTGAGGTCGAGACAGGAGGAAGCTCCGCAGAAGTATGGGGAGGCAAAAGGAGAAACGTTTTTGGATGCTAGAAAGCAGGCCATGGGCCGGGAAAAGCGGGTTACCGGCCACTTAGTGGGGCTGGAGCTGCTTGAGAGCGATGGCGGCATGAGGGGCCGCGGTTACAGAAGACTTGGGGCTGTTTCAAAGAGATCTGACACCGGTGAGTGTCTAGGAGACCGGCGAGGGCCCGAACTTGCAGGGCTTGCTTAGCAGATAGGATGTTACCCATTGCTAATGGCCTTTTGGAGCCGATAAGAAAAGGGGCCCTTACCTTGAGAGCGTGGTGATGGGAGCCGAGGTGCGCGGTGAGTTGAGGGGTCGGAGCTGACGGGACTCCGACGGTGGTCGTGGGCCAAGGGAAGGCCCCGACGAGGGGAGGGCAGAACGACGAGCAGTGGAGCAAGGCAAAGGGTAGCAAGCACGGAGGGGAGGAGGCAGAGGTGAAGGCAGGGGTGGAGGTGCTCAGGCACGTGCTCCTGAGAGTTTTATTGGCGCCTCTTAATCATAGCGGGTCGGTATAAGCCCCCGACATGGAAGGAGAAAGCCATCCAGCGATTCTCCCAGACCGCCATTGATCGTATGAGGTCACCAAGATTCAGGAGCAGCAATGCAGAGTGAAAGGATAGGGGTGAGAAGAGAGGAGAGCGCAGGGCTATGGTAGGGTTACTTCAGACATGCAAGCACGCGCTCCCGAGAAATCCAAGGCTCCTCTTAATAATAGCGGGTCGGTATAAGCCCCCGACATGGAAGGAGAAAGCCATCCAGTGATTCTCCCAGACCGCCGTGGATCATATGAGGTAGCCAAGGCTCAGGTAGCAGCAATGTTGCATGAGAGAAGCCCCACGGTGAGAAGAGAGGAGGGGGGGAGCCCCCAGGTTATGGAGTGAGGCTGTGGTGGAGTTGCCTTGCCCCACGTTGGGCGCCAGGTGCGGCGGCTTGCTCAGTCGGTAGAGGTGGGGTCTGGCTGCGGATGAGGGGTCGGTCCAGCTCTGGACGAGGGGTCGGTCATGCTTGGGACGAGGGGTCGGTCCCACTTGGGACGAGAGGTCGGTCCGGCAGCAGACGAGGGATCGGTCTCACAGGGGTTGCGTGGTTTGGCTGACGGGGTCACCCGGCGAAGCCGGTGACAAAGGGGTCACCTGGAGAAGCAGGTGATGAACTGGGGACAAGGGAGGCCAGGCCCTTTTCGGGGGCTCTCAGGACTGGAGGGCGCACGGCAGAAGAACTACCACGGAGACAAGGTAAACACGCAAGTCCACTTTACTGAGGGAGAGGCAACAGTTTTATAGGGGCTGGGAAGGCTGATTGGTCAAAGCCACGCCCTGTTCTGATTGGTTGCTGGTGAAAGGTCAGTGGGCGGTACTGGACAGGGGAGGGTGTTAGGGTTAGGTTAGGGATTGGCTGTCGCTGTTGCTGGGGGAAGGGGCAGGGTTTAGGGATTGGTGGCTGCTGTTGCTGGGGTGGAGGGCAGACTTGAGTTTCTTGCCCACACCTGGCTGTTGCTGCTGTCGGGGGAAGGGAAAAGGACAGACTGGATTTTTCTCCCCACGCCTGGCTGTTGCTGCTGTCGGGGGAGGGGAAAAGGGCAGACTTGAATTTTCCGCCCTGCGCCTGCACAGGGAGAAAGAAGAAGAAGGTGCCTCCCCACAGGCATCGTGTGGCGCCATCTGGGAGGGGGGGCGGCCGCGGAAGCATGGCTGCCGTGAAGGGGAGACCCGAGGGCACTCTGCGCCCATGCCGAGCTCCCTTCAGGGGTGGCGGTGAGTAAGACCAGCCACCCTATTATGGGGGCAGTGGCTTGGCCTGCCGTGGCTGCTCCCCCGCCAGGTCAGCAAACCACACTTCAGCCCGAGTGGTGACCGCATTTTTGGTTATTGTTTGCTTGTAAGATTGTTTTCCAACCATTCACTTTCAGCCTCCATGAATCACTGGGTCTAAGATGTGTTTCTTGTAGACAGCATATAGGTGGGTCATATTTCCTTATCCAATCTCCCAGTCTGAATCTTTTGACAGGTGATTTTAATCCATTGGCATTCAGTGTTACTACTTTCAAGGAATTATTTATGTTAGCCATATTTTGGTTGGACTTGTGTTTGTCATTATGTTTGTTTTTTTCTTCTCTTTTTGTCTTTTTTGTTGCTCTTACACTCTCCTCCAACTCTGCCTGTCCTTTTTTTTCCTTTCTTCCTGCAGAATTCCCTTTAGAATTTCTTGAAGGGGAGGTTTCTTGTTGGCATACTCTTTCAATTTCTGTTTATCTGTGAATATTTTGAACTCTTCAGCATTTTGAATACTAGTTTAGCTGGGTAGAGTATTCTTGGTTGGAAATTTTTTTCTTTTATTACCCTGACTGTATCATACCACTGTCTTCTTGCTTCCATTGTTTCAGATGAGAAATCAACACTTAATCTTATGGAACCTCCCTTGTATGTGATGTTTTTCTTTTCTCTTGCTGCTTTTAGAATTTCCTCTTTGTCTTGAGCGCTGGATAATTTGACAAGTATATGTCTTGGGGTGGTTCTGTTGGGATTTATAATGTTTGGGTGCATTGTGCTTCCTAGATATGTACATCCATTTCTCTCCATAGGTTTGGGAAGTTTTCAGCCATTATTTCCTGCAATCCCCCTTCTATCCCCTTTCCCTTCTTTTCTCCTTTTGGGATCCTATAACACGTATATTTGTGCATTTTGCATTGTCATTCATGTCCCTAAATCCTAGCTGGATTTTTTCTATCTTTTTATCGATCAGTTCTACTATCTGTTTGATTTCAGATATACTGTCTTCCACATCGCTAATTCTCTCCTCTGCCTCTTCTAATCTGCTGCTATTTGCTGAGAGTTTATTTTTGATTTCTTGAACTGTGATGTTCATCCCCATCATATCTGTTATCTTTTTACATATGTCAGCAATTTCCTCTCCAAGTGTTTTCTTCATATTGTTAGTTTCTTCCTTTACTTCATTAATTTGTTCTCTAATATATGTTTTGAGATCTTTAATTACTTGTCCGATGTTTGGCTCCCTTTCCTGATTTTTAGTTTGTTCATTGGGTTCAGCCATGTTTTCCTGATTATTGGTTTTGTTTGTAGTTTTTTGTTGCTTTCTGGTCATCACTTTATCTTGATGAGTTTAATCAGTTCCTTAGCTTCTTTGTCTAGTCTTGGGGATTAATTAGTTGTTGATCTTGTGTAAGTTTTATGTCCTCTCTTTGTCCCTTTGTTCTTCTTACTCTATTTTCTTATTGCTGGCTTTGAAGGAAAATATCAGGGCCAGGGAAAGCAAAGTGAGTAACAAAAGAAAATGTGTAAAGTAGTATTGGTAATAAATGTTAACAGAACAAAATGTGAGATCTGGGAGAATGGATATTAGACTCATGTAAGTTGTGTACAGTTATAGCAGTAAGTAAAGTACCTATAATGTGACAATTCAACTGAATATCGTGAGGAATATAGTATGAATTAAAAAGCCAGGGTTTTCATGAGAGAGGGAAAGAGAACAGAAAGACAATAATATCAAGAGTGGATAAAAGACAGAAAATAGAACAAAGGTATTAGAATTTAAAAATCAGACAATTTGGGGGCCAAAGAAAGGGAGGTGGAATGTAAGAGAGACAGTAGATGATGGAGGATAGCAAGAGGTGGGGGAAATGGGATAGTGTAGGTGGTCAAAATCAATTCACACAGAAAAGAGAAAATGCAGGATGAGGAAACACAGCAAATGTGAAGTGCTCCCTGCAGCACCTATCATATAAATAAAATAATATAAAATAAAATAAGAAGAAAAATAGAGAAAGGGAAAAAAGAGAAGAAAAAAAGTGGGTGGGCAAAGAAAAGGGAGGGAAACAAGGAAGAAAAAGAAAAGGAGAAAAAAACTAAATAAACAAAAAATGACCTTGGGGATAAAATGGAGAAAAGACCAGGAGATAATGCAATATTAGCAACCAAGATAATAAAAGAAAAAACACACACACACACAAAATCCAAGGGCTAGGATAATCAAAGTCCTCAGATGGACCTCAGGACACAGTGGATTCAGGGATGGTAAGTCTGTG
This sequence comes from Dasypus novemcinctus, assembly GCF_030445035.2. Lineage (NCBI taxonomy): Eukaryota > Metazoa > Chordata > Mammalia > Cingulata > Dasypodidae > Dasypus > Dasypus novemcinctus. Next base: position 3,573,333 of record NW_027261977.1, on the reverse strand, counting down.
ATATTGTAGGCTCAAGGTGTTTGAGTCTCTGGAGCATTGTCCTCCAGGGTTTAGGTGACACAGACCTGGGAACCACACATCCAGTTAACAGGGGGCCTGGGAGCACTGCAGTGCAACACAGCCTTCAAGGATCCCTGCAGCTGGGTGCCAGCCCTAGGGGGAGGGGTCCCACCCGTAACCTCTGACCTCCATGTCAGAAACCCAAAATTCCACCTCTCACAAGAATCTGTTCTGTCACTGTCTCACCAAATCGACATCCAGAGACCTGCCCTGCAAGCCCCCAAAACAGCCTGCTTGGGGTGCCACTGCAATACAAAGAGTTCAGGGACCACTGCAGATGGGTTGCCAGCCCTAGGTGGAAGGGTTCCTCCTAGAACTTCTGATCTCCATGTCAGAAACTGAAAGTTCCACCTCTTGCAAGAATCTCTCCTGTCACTGTCTCACCAAATCAACCTCCAGACACCTCTCACCCCATAAGACCTCTAAACAGCCCTCTCAGGGCTTGGGAACTCCCCAGCACAGCAAAACCTCCAGGAATCACCACGCTGGGCTGCCAGCCCGAGGGGGAAGGGTTCCATGCACCGAGGGTGAAGGGTCCCGACCTCCATGAAAGAGACCCAAAATTCTACCTCTTACAAGAATCTCCTCTGTCACTGTCCCACCAAATCGATGTCCAGACACCTCCTGCCCTGCAAGCAGTCCAGCAGGACTCCAACCCTACTCAGCAACTTCTTTGCAGGAGAGATTATAATGTGCACTCACTCAGACGCCATCTTGCCCCTCTGTCACTACTGAGTTTTAATCTTTTAAAATTCATTTATTTATTTCTGTGAAATATTTAAATAGTTATTTCCTTATTATGCTGAGCTCTTAATATCTGTTTCCTTTTCTGGGTGTCTTTCCTTTAATAAATACAGTGTGTGAACATTCTCATATTTTTGCAAATGAGCCTTCCCAATTAATTTCCCACTTGATTTTGTTTTATTTATATATTTTAAATATATTATGACCATAAGTACATAACAAAACTATCATATTTTTACCAACAGATTAGATAAGGATTAATTTTGATTATATGGAGAAAATTTAAAATCATTATACTGAAAACAAAAATCAACCCAAAACACTCCAAAGCTAAATACATTTCCTTAAAATCTTGTTGTGCTTAATATATAAAAGAGAACTCAACTCATCGTAAAGTTCCAGATCTGTGGACTTGCCTTAGCACAGTGCATATCTGGGCTTATATAGCTCCAAGAATTTTTCAGAGTATGTACTTCTGTCTCTCGTCTTGGCTGTAGCCAAATAATGGCATGCACTAGTAGATAATTTATTTTTACTCTTTTAGTACTTTAACTATATGCTTAAAATATAATTTGAAGTAATTATTTTTTTCTAACACACTCTTGCCTCTCATGTGTATCTTAGAATACTAATGACTGATATATCCATTTTTGCTTCAATGCAGATGTTTACTATTTTTTAGTTGAAAGTTTATTGCTTTTCTGCATGTATTATATTACCTTCAAGACATATAATTCCTCCTATCCTTCTGTATTCATGTTTTCTGTAAGTTACAATTTGAAATGGTGAGCATTTGGGAGTTTCCACGATATATGGATCTGAAATCTTGAAAGACGATAATGGAAGGAATGGTGAATGAACAATATTCAAAGAGATATTTTCTGAGAATTAACCAGAATTTTAAAAATGGCACAAACCTCTAGTTAAAAGTATACACCAGGAAAGTGAATGTGGCTCAAGCAGTTGGGCACCAGCCTACCACACGGGAAGTCCCAGGTTAGGTTCTCAGTGCCTTCTAAAGAAGATGAACAAGAGAATGAGTAGACGAGATGAACTTGTGCGGCAAGCGGATGCAAGTAGATGATGTAGGTGGAAACACAACGAGAGACACAACAAGCAGGGAGTGGAGGCTGCTCATACAGTTAGGTGCCTCCTTCCCACATGAAGGTCCCGGATTTGGTTCACAGTACCTCCTGAAAAAGAAAATGAACAAGACACAGAGAGCACACAATGATCAGACACAGAGCAGAAAGCAAGGGCAAACAACAAGATGGGGGAGAAATAAATAAAATAAATCTTTTTGTAAAAAGTATTCAACATGTCCAAAATAAATAAATTCACATGTAGGAATTACTTGGTGAAATTGTATGCATATTGAGGGAAAATAGACTTGTTCAGTACACCAAAATAAAACAACTGACCACATTAAAAGAATGGCTTTTTTTTTTTTTTGATGATCGGTGGGGAAGAAGTGGCATTCACACAAGTTGACAGGAGAGAGAGTTTGTGGCATTCTTGTGTGTAAATATGTGTTTGCAAAGCATTATCTTCCATTTCTGTTTACACAGGATTACAGGCTGGACTTGTTTTTCTCTAATCCCAGTGTGGTCAAGGGTTGCTTTGCTGTGATGCTGAAATTGTAAGTAATTATTTTTATTCAGGAAGGGAATTCCATGGCCTAACTGTAGCAAATATGCCAGCACCCAGTTGATCGCTGTCAGAATTCTTTTTTTCTTTCCCAAAAGTATAGTGTTTGTGGTAGCTTTTTAATATATACATTGTATTTATTAAGCTGAGTTTCCTTTTATCCCATTCATTCAGTTAATAAGTGCTAATTTTTCACATGCTTTTTGAGTATACCCTATATTTCAAATGTTACTCTAATTTATTATATCAGTAGGCTTTCTTCTCATTCTTACATTCCTCTAACAAATCCTACTCTGTACCAATTATATATCCACACTGTGCAAAAAAACCCACAAAACTTAGAACTAAGTTCAACTTGAGAATATTTTCTTTACAAGGGAAATCAGTCTGCAACTGATGCTCTGCTTGTCCATGCTGTGAAACAGCACAATGACAACTGCACAAGATGAGTGGATGAGCAATCTACTATTTTCTACTTATTACAACAGATACCTTAAGAAATGCATAACCATTCTTCAATGGTTTGGGAAAATAACCAGTCAACTGCGGTCCCCCTCATCTATTTTTGGTGTTTTGATTTGTTGGAATAATGGTATGTGTGTGTTTATGTGTGTATGTCAGTCTGAGGCTGGGGTTGGGGTATTGGTTTAAATTCTGCATTTATTTTTTTCCTAATCCAGATTCTATAATTTGTTGTCATTCAAATTTTTTATTTATTTATTTTATTTCTTCCCAGTGTTAAAATATAAGACATTAATAATGTATTCTTACAATGCTTGAATCTCAATTCCATCCCTAGTTACATCCATACTTGTGTCTCAAATATTATTTAAGTTATAATTTTTATTTTTCTTTGATCTGTCTTCCTAGTGATGTGTCTGTTTCATCAAACTTCTCTTTTTTAAGACAGTCTGTAAAGCAATTATGAATTTTTCTGTCATACATAAATATCTGTTTTTATCACTATTTTATATATTTTCTTAAGTATTGTATTCTTTTCTATATTATTAATGTGAAAACAGATTTATTTACTTATCATAGATTTTTAAAATACAAATATACTTATCTTGAAGGACCATTTTGTGAGCATCCCCAAGCATGCCCATAAATTTTTAAATGTTCTCTAAATATATCTTACACAGGTTTACTTCATATCAACCTTGCTAAATTTTCTTATTCAAAATTACAATATGCTTACTGAAGTTTGGTTTGATAAATATATCAGATTCTGAGTCCTTTTGAAAAATACCTGCATTGCAAAATAGTAATTTTTTAAAATTTTGTCAGATGTAGCTTTGCATAATTTGAGATGATGTATGCTTATGCGCTCAAAATTGTTACATTTTCTCAGTGTATATTTTTATCATGCAATGTCATCTTTGAGTTTTATTGATAACTTTTGCTTTAACTTATATCAATGCTATGCCTGCCTACTTTCGGATAGTTCATGCAATGTGTAACTTTTTTCCATTTTTTATTTCAAATTTTGGTGATATATTTATATGTGGTTTTCTTGAACACAATATGCTCCTGAATAATTTTAATTCTGCCTAAAGATTTTGTTTTGGGAGGTTAATAAAATATACAAACACACAAATGCCCACATGCACATACATTCATATATATGTATACAGACAGATATACTCAATTTGAATAATTTCTACCAATTTACTTTGTATTTTTTACTATCTTTTAAATCTGCTTCTCTTAGATTTCCTTGTTCCTTTTGCTGGTTTGAAGGTTATAAATTTTATTTTCATTCTTTCAGCAGGTAAAATTATCTTTTATTATGAATGTTTAACTACACACTTAAAATAAAACTGGAAGTAATTATCTTTCTAACGTACTCTTTATTCATACATATCTTAGGATACGTATAATTGCACTTTCCAATTTTCTTTCAAAACAAAATATTACTCTTTTGTAGTGGAAAGCTTATTGATTTTTTGGATGTATTTTATAAACTTCAAGATTTCTAATTCCCCCTATCCTCTAGTACTCATGTTTTCTGTAAGTTATAAATTGAAATACTTTTATGAAAGGTTATAGTAAAGCACTATATTTTGGTGTATCTGAACAAGTCTTTATTTTCACTCAACCTACCTAGAGTTTCATTACATAATTCCTACCTGTGGAATTACTTGTTTGAATATGTATTCTTTTAATTTGAGGTTAATGCCTTTTAAAATTCTGGATAATTCTCAGAAATTATCTCTTTAATATTGCTTATTTGCATTCCTGCTATTATCTTCTTCCAGGATTTCAAATACATATATTGTGGAAGTTCCCAAATGCTCAGCATTTGTCTTATCTGTTCTTTCCTATTTTGAATTCTGTGTCTCTTTGTGGCGTTTTCTAAATGTATTTCCCATGTATATATATATATAAAAAGAGACCATCAAACCCAGGACCCTGTACGTGGGAAGCAAGCACCCAACCACCAATTTTTCTTCAGTTATGTCTATTCTAATCTTTGTAATCTACAGATTATTTTATATCAGTAACTTCAGTCTGATTTTACAAGATTTCTCATTGTTACCTGGTGTGCTTTATTTCAAGTTTTGATTTGATTGCTAGATCATGTTCCCTTATCATAAACATACGTATTTTAGGATTTCTTCAAGATATTCCACAAAAATATTGCCACTTCAGTTATTTCAGATTCAAACTCTAATTTTTATACTGCCATTTAAGAATTGTGTTTACTTGAAGAGTCCTTCACAAGGGGTCAAGGAGCTTAAATTGAAATTCAAAAATACACATTATTCTTTTGGGATGTGTAGATGAGGGTGATATATATATATATTATATATATATATATATATATATAAAATGATACACAGTAGAGTGGGAATTTAGTAAGGGGTCTGTGGTTTTCACCTGACTGGCAGAGGGGTCAATGGAACAGAAAAAGAACCCCTATATATATAGTTGGCAGCTTTTTGTTCACTCTCTTACTTTGATAGGAAATTTTTGTTTTGTAATTGCTTCTTTTCAGTAGGTTTGTTTTCTCTTCCTCCAGCCCCTGAAGACTCTCCATCTGCAGTTACAGTTTTGTGTTTCCCCCTGCATACACAACACACACACACATTCCATGTTTGTAATTAAATAACAGAGCTTCTTCCTCATAATGATATTGAGAAAAGTCTGGTACAGCTTCCATAGAAGCTGACCTTCGAGTCTGCCTTGTCAACTCATCCTTGATGTTCCTTTTTCCAGTGTCACATCCTGATAACGGTCATAGAAAACACAGCAGCTACATACAACTTTGGTTTGGATCCTATTTCGGCTGCTGCTGTGGTCACCCCTGGAGAAGAATGGACCTCATCCCAAAAGTTGGTCCAGAAGTTGAGACTAATGATACCACATTTGAACTTAAGCGTATATGACAAGATTCATTACTCACACCAGGAGTCTTTCTCTGGAGAACAGGACAGCTCCCACTTAGCTCAAAAGTGGCATAATAGCACACATAAAGTAGAACGGGTTGGGGTTTGCTGATGGCAGAAGAATGGGGACAGGCTGAGAACTCCCAGGGATGGCTGGAACTTCCCACCTGGATTTTCTTAGAAGCTTGCTCAGGTGTGGACAGAGATGAAGACAGAATACCTGGACATTCCTAGCAGCTGCCCAGGTGTGGGGCAGAGATGAAGTCAGAGAACAAGCACAATCTTAACAGCTGCCTAGGTATAGCACAGAGAGGAAGACAAGCAGTTAGATATGCTAATCAACTTCCCACTTGTAGGCAGAAGATGAAGTCAGAGCACCTGGACATTCTTAGAAGCTTGCTTAGCTGTGGGAAGAAGAGGAAGTTAGAGAACCTGGACATTCTAAGCAGCTGGCCTAGTTGTGGGCAGAAGATGAAGTCAGAGAACCTGGACATCCAAAGAAGCTTGCATAGTTGGGGGCAGTAGATAAAGTCAGAGCACCTGGATTCTTAGCAGCTTGCCTAGCAGTGGGAAAAAGATGAAGTTAAAGCATGTGAACATCCTTAGCAGCTTGCCTAGCTGTGGGCAGAAGATGAAGCCAGAGCACCTGGACATTCTTAGCAGCTTGCCTAGCAGTGGGAAAAAGAAGAAGACAGAGCACCTGGACATCCTTAGCAGTTTGCGGAGCTGTGGGCAGAAGATGAAGTCAGAGCACCTGGACATCCTTACCAGCATGCCTAGCTGTGGGCAGAAGATGAATTCAGAACACCTGGACATCCTTAGCAACATGGCCAGCTGTGGGGCAGAAGATGAAGACAGCACATGGACACACTTAGCAACTAGCCTAACTGATCAGAAGATGAACTCATAGTGCGACAGTTTGCTCAGTCGGTAGAGGTGGGGTCTGGCTGCGGACGAGGGGTCAGTCCAGCTCTGGACGAGGGGTCAGTCCCACCTGGGATGAAGGGTCGGTCCCACTTGGGACAAGGGGTCGGTCCGGCAGCAGACGAGGGATCGGTCTCACAAGGGGTTGCGCGGTTCGGCTGACAGGGTCGCCCGGCGAAGCCAGCGACGAAGGGGTCACCCGGAGAATCAGGCGACAAAGAGGTCGCCCAGAGAAGCAGGCGACGAACTGGTGACAAGGGAGGCCAGGCCCTTGTCGGGGGCTCTCAGGACTGGAGGGCGCACGGCAGAAGAACTACCGCGGAGACAAGGTAAACACACAAGTCCACTTTACTGAGGGAGAGGCAACAGTTTTATAGGGGCTGGGGAAGGCTGATTGGTCAAAGCCACGCCCTGTTCTGATTGGTTGCCGGCGAAAGGTCAGTGGGCGGTACTGGACGGGGGAGGGGTGGTGGTTAGGGATTGGCTGTCGCTGTTGCTGGGGGAAGGGGCAGGGTTTAGGGATTGGTGGCTGCTGTTGCTGGGGTGGAGGGCAGACTTGAGTTTCCCGCCCACGCCTGGCTGTTGCTGCTGTTGGGGGGAGGGAAAAGGGCAGACTGGATTTTTCCACCCACGCCTGGCTGTTGCTGCTTGGGGGAGGGGAAAAGGGCAGACTGGAATTTTCCGCCCACGCCTGGCTGTTGCTGCTTTCGGGGGAGGGGAAAAGGGTAGACTGGATTTCTCCACCCACGCCTGGCTGTTGCTGCTGTCGGGGGAGGGGAAAAGGGCAGACTGGAATTTTCTGCCCTGCGCCTGCGCAGGGAGAAGGAAGAAGAAGGGTGCCGCTCCACAAGGCATCGGGTGGTGCCATCTGGGAGGAGGGGCGGCTGCGGAAGCATGGCTGCCGAGAAGGGGAGACCAGAGGGCACTCTGCGCCCATGCCAAGCTTCCTTCAGGGGTGGCGGTGGGCCCAACCAATCACCCTATTATGGGGGCAGCGGAATTAGGCCTACCGTGGCCGCTCCCCTCGCCAGACCAGCAAACCACACTTCAGCCCGAGGGGTGACCGCATTTCCCCCTTCTTTTCAAATAAGGGCCAGGATGGCAGCAGCAACAAGTAGCCGAGGCCCAAGAGGCAGTAAGCAATGAGGGAAGTGGGGCTGAAGAGGGAGGTGAGTATGACGGGGATACAAATGTACAATTTGGGGGGCGGTATCTTGCCATTGCAAGCAAGGGTGGCCAATGTCCAATTCTCGTTGATCTCGGTGGCTATAAGGTCCATCTGCTTGTTAAAAGTCCAGGATGACAGCGCGTTACAGGTAGTTGATCTCTTCTTGGCGGCGAAGAGCGGTAGAGGCAGACTGTGTGATGGTCTGGAGGATCGCATCGGTGAGGACAAGTCGCGTCAGGGCACCAGCGACGGTGGTGGCGGCAGCATCGGGAGTGGTGGAGACGTAGGCGAGGGCAACAAGAAGGCCAAAATCTCCATGGGCGCGAGAGAGGCCGATGTTAATGGGGCGGGCCGACATGAGGCGGCCCAATCTGCAACGCAATGGGGGTTCAAGCAAAAAAGGAGGGGGGCAGGGGATGAGAAAGGACGCTTTGGATGGCTGAGAAGAGGAGTGAGGTCGAGACAGGAGGAAGCTCCGCAGAAGTATGGGGAGCTGTTAAAAGCAGAAACGTTATTAGATGCTAGAAAGCAGGCCGCGGGCCGGGGAAAGCAGGTTGCAGGCCATTTAGCGGGGCTGGAGCTGCTTGAGAGCGATGGCGGCATGGGGGGCCGCGGTTACAGAAGACTTGGGGCTGTTTCAGAGAGATCTTACACCGGTGAGTGTCTAGGAGACCGGCGAGGGCCCGAACTTGCGGGGCTTGTTTAGCAGATGGGATGTTACCCATTGCTAATGGCCTTTTGGAGCCGATAAGAAAAGGGGCCCTTACCTTGAGAGCGCGGCGATGGGAGCTGAGGTGCGTGGTGAGACGAGGGGTAGGAGCCGGTGGGGCTCCGACGGTGGTCGCGGGCCAAGAGAAGGCCCTGACGAGGGGAGGGCAGAACGACGAGCAGTGGAGCAAGGCAAATGGGAGCAAGCACGGAGGGGAGGAGGCAGAGGTGAAGGCAGGAGTGGAGGTGCTCAGGCATGCGCTCCTGAGAGTTTTATTGGCGCCTCTTAATCATAGCGGGTCGGTATAAGCCCCCGACATGGAAGGAGAAAGCCATCCAGTGATTCTCCGAGACCGCCGTGAATCGTATGAGGCCACCAAGGTTCAGGAGCAGCAATGCAGAGTGAAAAGATAGGGGTGAGAAGAGAGGAGGGCATAGGGCTGTGGTAGGGTTACTTCAGACATGCAAGCGTGCGCTCCCGAGAAATCCAAGGCTCCTCTTAATCATATCGGGTTGGTATAAGCCCCCGACATGGAAGGAGAAAGCCATCCAGCGATTCTCCCAGACTGCCGTGGATCATATGAGGTAGCCAAGGCTCAGGTAGCAGCAATGTTGCACGAGAGAAGTCCCAAGGTGAGAAGAGAGGAGGGGGGGCCGCCAGGTTATGGAGTGAGGCTGTGGTGGAGTTGCCTTGCCCCACGTTGGGCGCCAGCTGCGACGGTTTGCTTGGTTGGTAGAGGTGGGGTCTGGCTGTGGACGAGGGGTCGGTCCAGCTCTGGACGAGGGGTCGGTCCCGCTTGGGACGAAGGATCAGTCCCACTTGGGACGAGGGGTCGGTCCGGCAGCAGACGAGGGATCGGTCTCACAAGGGGTTGCGCAGTTCGGCTGACGGGGTCGCCTGGTGAAGCCGGCGACGAAGGGGTCGCCCAGAGAATCAGGCGACAAAGAGGTCGCCCAGAGAAGCAGGCGACGAACTGGTGACAAGGGAGGCCAGGCCCTTGTCAGGGGCTCTCAGGACTGGAGGGTGCACGGCAGAAGAACTACCGCGGAGACAAGGTAAACACTCAAGTCCACTTTACTGAGGGAGAGGCAACAGTTTTATAGGGGCTGGGGAAGGCTGATTGGTCAAAGCCACGCCCTGTTCTGATTGGTTGCCGGCGAAAGGTCAGTGGGCGGTACTGGATGGGGGAGGGGTGGTGGTTAGGGATTGGCTGTTGCTGTTGCTGGGGGAAGGGGCAGGGTTTAGGGATTGGTGGCTGCTGTTGCTGGGGTGGAGGGCAGACTTGAGTTTCCCGCCCACGCCTGGCTGTTGCTGCTGTTGGGGGGAGGGAAAAGGGCAGAATGAATTTTTCCGCCCATGCCTGGCTGTTGCTGCTGTCGGGGGAGGGGAAAAGGGCAGACTGGAATTTTCCGCCCACACCTGGCTGTTGCTGCTGTCGGGGGAGGGGAAAAGGGTAGACTGGATTTCTCCGCCCACGCCTGGCTGTTGCTGCTGTTGGGGGAGGTGAAAAGGGCAGACTGGAATTTTCTGCCCTGCGCCTGTGCAGAGAGAAGGAAGAAGAAGGGTGCCGCCCCACAAGGTATCGGGTGGTGCCATCTGGGAGGAGGGGCGGCCGCGGAAGCATGGCTGCCGTGAAGGGGAGACCTGAGGGCACTCTGCGCTCATGCCGAGCTTCCTTCAGGGGTGGCTGTGGGCCCGACCAACCACCCTATTATGGGGGCAGCAGAATTAGGCCTACCGCAGCCGCTCCCCTCACCAGGCCAGCAAACCACACTTCAGCCCGAGGGGTGACCGCATCATAGCACCTGGATATCCTTAGCAGCTTGCCTAGCTGTGGGCAGAAGATGAAGTCAGAGCACATGGACATCCTTAGCAGATTGTCTATCTGTGGCAGAAAATAAATTCAGAGCATCGGGACATTCTTATCAGCTTGCCTAGCTGTGGACAAAAGATGAAGTCAGAGAACCCGGAAATCCTTAGCAGCATGCCTAGCTGTGGCAGTAAATAAAGTCAGAGCACCTGGACATTCTTATCAGCTTGCCTAGGTGTCGACAGATGATGAAGTCAGAGCACCTGGACATCCTTAGCACCTTGCCTAGCAGAGGCAGAAGCTGAAGTCAGAGTGCCTGGACATCCTTAGCAGCTTGCAAATCTGTGGGGTGAAGATGTAGTCAGAGAACATGGACATTCTTAGCAGCTTGCCTAGCAGTGGGAAGAAAAGGAAGTCAGAGCACCTGGACATCCTTAGCATCTTTCCTAGCTGTAGTAGCAGAAGAAGTCAGAGGCCTCAACATGCTTAGCAGGTGGCATAGCTGTGGGCAAAAGCTGAAGTCAGAGCACCTGGACATCGTTAGCAGCTTGCCAAGCTGTGGGTAGAAGATGAAGTCAGAGCACCTGGCCATTCTTAGCAACTTGAAAGCAGGGGCAGAAAATGAAGTCAGAGCACCTGCACATTCCCAGGTGTGGCACAAAAGATGAAGTCAGAGCACTGGAACATCCTGAGCAGCTTGCCTAGCTGAGGGAAGAAGATGATGTCAGAGAAACTGGACATTCTTAGCAGCTTGTCAAGCTGTGGGCAGTAGATGAAGACAGAGCACCTAGACATCCTTTGCAGCTTCCCTAACTGTGGGCAGCAGAAGAAGGAAGAGCACCAGAACATCCTAGGCAGGTTGCCTAACTGTGGGTAGAAGGTGATGACATGGGACCTGGACATTCTTAGCAGATTGCCGAGGAGAGGCAGAAGATGATATCAGAACACATGGACATCCTTAGCAGCTTGCCTAGCAGAGGCAGAAGAAGAAGTCAGAGCACCTGGACAGTCTTAGCAGATTGCTGAGCTGTGGGCAGAAGATAAAGTCAGAGCACATGGACATCCTTAGCAGCTTGCCTAGCAGGGGCAGAAGATGATGTCAGAGCACATGGATATTCTTGGCAGCTTGCCTAGGTGTGGGAAGAAGAGAAACTCAGAGCACCTGGACATTCTTAGTGCTTTACCTACCTGTGGGTAGATGATGAAGACAGAGAACCTGGACATCCTTAGCAACATACCTACCTGTGGGCAGAAAATGAAGTCAGAGAACCTGGAGATCCTTAGTAGCTTGCCTAGCTGTGGTCAGAAGATGAAGTCAGAGCACCAGGACATCCTTGCCAGCTTTCCTATCTGTGGGCAGCAGTAGAAGATAGAGGACATGGACATCCTTAGCACGTTGCCTAGCTGTGGGCAGAAGATGAAGTCAGAGCACCAGGACATCCTTGCCAGCTTTCCTATCTGTGGGCAGCAGTAGAAGATAGAGGACATGGACATCCTTAGCACGTTGCCTAGCTGTGGGCAGAAGATGAAGTCAGAGCACCAGGACATCGTTAGCACCTTTCCTAGCTGTGGGCAGCAGAAGAAGTCAGAAGACATTGACACCCTTAGCAGGTTGCCTAGCTGTGATCTAAGTTGAAGTTAAGCACCCTGATATAATTATAGCAGCTTTCCTAGCTGTGGGTAGAAGAAGAAGTTAGAGCACCTGGACATCCTTAGTAGGTTGCTCAGTTGTTGGCAGAAGATAAAGTCAGAGAACTTGGATATCCTTGGCAGCTTGCCTAGCTGTGGGCAGAAGAGGAAGTCAGAGCTCCTGGACATCCTTAGCAGTTTCCCTAATTGTGGGCAGAAGATGAAATAGGAACCCCTCAATATCCTTAGCACATTGCCTAGCAGGGGAAGAAGATGAAGTCAGAGCACCTGGACATCTTTACCTGCTTGCCCAGCTTTAGGCAGAAAATGAAGTCAGAACACCTGGAATTGTTTAGCGACTTGCCTATCTGTGGCCAGAAGATGAAGTCAGAACACCTGGATATCACTAGCACTTTGCATAGCTTTGGGCAGAAGATGAAATCAGTGCACCTGGACATTCTTAGCAGTTTGCCTAGCAAAATGGCAGAAGATGAAGTCAGAGCACTTGGACATCCTTAGCAGCTTACCTAGTTGTGGGCAGAAGAAGAAGACAGAAAACCTGGACATCGTTAGCATCTTGCCTAGCTCTGGGCAGAAGATGAAGTAATGGCACTGGACATTCTTTTGCCTAGCTGTGGGCAAAAGATGAAGCCACAGCACCTGGACATCCTTAGTATCTTTCTTAGCTGTGGGTAAAAGATGAAGTCAGAGAACCTGGACATCCTTAACAGCTTGCCTAGCTGTGGTCAGAAGATGAAGTAGGAGCACATGGACATCATTAGCACCTTGCCTAGCAGGGGCAGAAGATGAAGTCAGAGCACCTGGGCACTTGCCTAGCTGTGGGCAGAAGATGAAGCCAGAGAACTTGGACATTCATAGCAGCTTGCCCAGCAGGGGCAGAGGATGAAGTCAGAGCACCAAGACATCCTTAGCAGCTTCCTAGCTGTGGGCAGATGATGGAGACAGTGATTGTGGACATCCTTAGCAGCGTGCATAGCTGTGGGAAGAAGATGAAGTCATGGCACCTGGACATTATTAGCAGCATGCCTAGCTGTTGACAGAAGATGAAGTCAGAGAACTTGGACATTCTTAGCAGCTTCCCAAGCTGTGGGCAGAAGAAGTCAGAGCACCTGGATATCCTTAGCAGCTTGCATTGCTGTTTAAAGAAGATGAATTCAGAGATCCTGGACATCCTTAGCAGCTTGCCTTGCTGTGGGCAGAAGATGAAGTCAGAGAATCTGGACATTCTTAGCAGTTTGGCTAGCAGTGGGAAGAAGAAAATGTCAGAGCCCCTCGCCATCTTTAGCAGCTTGCCTAACTGTGAGCAGAAGATGAAGTCAGCGCACCTGGATATTCTTATCAGCTTGCCTAGCTGTGGACAAAAGATGAAGTCAGAGCACCTGGACATCCTTAGCAGCTTGCCTAGCAGCAGCAGATGATGAATTCAGAGCACCTGGTCATCCTTAGCAGCTTGCCTAGTTGTGGGCAGAAGATGAAGTCAGTGTCCCTGGACATTCTTATCAGCTTGCCTAGCTGTGGGCCAAAGATGAAGTCAGAGCACCTGGACATTCTTAGCAGCTTGCCTAGTTGTAGCAGAAAATAGCATCAGAGCACCTGGACATTCTTATCAGCTTGCATAGCTGTGGACTGAAGATGAATTCAGAAAACCTGATCATCCTTAGCATCTTACCTAGTAAGGATAGAGGTTGAAGTCAGAACACCTGGACATGCTAAACAACTTGCCTAGCTGTGGTCAGAAGAGGATGTCAGAGCACCTGGACATCCATAGCACTGTGCCTAGCAGAGATAGAAGATGAAGTCATAGCACCTGGACATCCTTATCAGCTTCCTTACCTGAGGGCAGAAGATGAAGTCATAGCACGTGGACATATTACCAGCTTTCCTAGCTGTGGGAAGAAGATGAAGACAGAGAACCTGGACATTCTAAGCAGCTTTCCTAGCTGTGGGGAGCAGAAGTAAAAGGACCTGGACATCCTTAGCAGGTTGCCTAGCCATGGGCAGATGATGAAGTCAGAGCATCTGGACATCATTAGCAGCATGTCTAGCTATGGGCAGAAGATGAAGTCAGAGCACCTGGACATTCTTAGTTATTTGCCTAGAAGGGGCAGAAAATGAAGTCAGAGCATCTGCACATCCTTAGCAGGTTGCCTAACTGTAGGCAGAAAATGAATACAGTAAAACTGGAAATCCTTGGCAACTTTCCTGCTGTGGTGAGAAGAAGAAATCAGAGCACCTGGACATCGTTAGCAGCTTGCCTAGATGTGGGCAGAAAATGAAAACAGAGCACATGGACATCCTTAGCAGCTTTCCTAGCTGTGGGCAGCAGAAGACATCAGAGAACATGGACATCCTTAGCAGGTTGCCTAGCAGGGGCAGATGATGAATTCAGAGCACATGGACATTCTTAGCAGCTTGTCTAGCAGTGGGCAGAAGAAGCCAGAGCATCTGGATATTCTTAGCAGCTTACTGATCTGTGGACAGAAAATGAAGAGAGTGCACCTATACATCCTTAGCAGCTTGTCTAGCTGTGGGCAGAAAATGAAGTCAGAGAACCTGATCATCCTTAGCAGCTTACCTAGCTCTGGTCAGAAGATGAAGTCAGAGCACCTGGACATCCTTAGCAGCTCTCCAAGCTGTGGGCAAATGGTGAAATCAGAGCTCCTGGACATCCTTAACCTCTTACCTTGTCAGCTTGCCTAGCTTTGGGCAGAAGATAAGTCAAATCACCTGGGCATTTTTAGTGGTTGCCCAGGTTTGGGTCATATGACAAAGAGGAAGAGCTGAGGTTTGAAAACTGTCTGTACTCAAATTTCAAAACATAGATTCAGAATTGTTAGTCCAGTTACTTGGCCAGCTTCCATGGCTCTCAAGATGTGTGGTCATCCAAGCTACTGGCTTCACTCACAGGCTGACCCCTGAACTCTCTTCAGCAGAAGAATTTAGAGCTGGTTCCTCATGTAAGCCTCACCCCAGCCTTTCTAACTCTTTTCCAGATCCCACTCTTGGCTGCCCAGGGTGCCAGCCTTATTTTCTGATGTGGGTTTCTGTTCCAAGGAGATATTTCATTCTTTTCTTTTCTTTTCTTTTTTTAAATTTTGAACCTGACTCAATCTTGTCATATTTATATTTTATCTGACTAGTTTTGCATCTTGTCTGCCATTGGAAAATAATCAATGCTTGAGCTTGTCCAAATGTTTTCTTTTATATGATTCTTAGCTTAAAAAGTAGCAGGATGTAACCCAAATAAGACAGTTCAAGGCAATTGTGACCCAAAAAACTAAGGCTCCATTTACCCTCTCAGCACAGAGTCTTCTGTGAGCAAGGTCCAAGACCTGCTCAGAGACTAATGCAGTTCAAGAAGTCAGTACAAAATGTCCCCAGGAAACACAGAAAAGTGTATGTGACCGGATTTTACCTTGCAAAACCCTGTGTACCCCAACACTCCAAATCCCTTTATCCTACTCTGCTTTTTCCTCTTTTCTACAGCACTTATCACCTTCTTGTATTCTATTAAATCTGTCGTCTAGTACATCTATGGGTTATTTTGTCTTATCTCACTAAGAAATTAATGTTAACTGCTAAGATTTTTGCCTTTTTATTTATTCCTTTTATTCTTATTTTTTATTGGCTTAATTTTTTCTTTATTTTTTATTTATACTTACTTTTTTCATTTATTCTTCCCAGAAGATCAGTGCCTTGCAAAAAGTAGGTTTTTAACATTATGGTTTAATTAATATTTAATATAATTTGCTACAGCATAATATTATATAGATATATTATGTAATACATGATATATAATATATAAAATTATATATCATACTATATTTCATATTATATTTTTATGATTTTATTATACTCTATTATGTTATACTGTATTGCTGTAACTATACAATGTTATAATTTATTCACAGCATTCACCTGTCACCTATTTTTTTCTTTTTTTAGGAAGTACTGGGAATTGAACCCAGGACCATGTATATGGGAAGCAGGTGTTCAACTACTAAGCTACATCCACTCCCCAGTAAGAGTTGTTTTTTTCATTTGTTGAGGCAGGTGCTCAACCACTTGTGCTACATAGGCTCCCCAATTTATTCTTACCTTCTATACCTATGAATTTATATACATATTCATATAATATTTGCACACTCACCTATCCTCTTCCTCATAAAACTTTCTGGAACTCTTTTTTTTTTTAACTCTTGAAGTCATTGACAGCAAGCTTATGGCTTTATTTTATTACAATACTTGTGGTTAAAAGATGAGCTCAACTATTTTGTCTGTGCACCAGAAAGCCTATAGCACAGTTTCTATCACGTGGTAACTTAGACAGTGGTGTCAAGTGAGGTTTCCCTCTTCTATAAACATCTGAAAAGGCAGGAAGATGAGAAAAGACCCAGAGTTCCCAGTCTTCTTGGTCAGAGGAGGTCACAGTCATGATTTCTCTAGGACTTGGGTTGAGCAGGTCTCTGGCTTCTGATATCACAAATCACTATCAATCTCCATAAAAAGCTCTCCTTCCAGCTCTGAAATTACTGCTTGATGCATGTAAGAGACAAGGAAGGTTGATAAGTGTAATAATTGAAGATAATGGCCTCGCACTCGCAGTCCTATGGCCTCAGTTCAACCATCAAGTAGAGGGAGATGTCTTTTAAACAGGGCATCTTTCTGCAGCTTTGAGTCCTTCCAAAGTCAGAATAATAGGAGGAGATGTGACACCTCAGATGGATGACAAATTCACATACTGCCTCGAGCAAAAGCACAGAGGCACAAATCACCAGATGAGATGGCAAGGATGGAAGTAACATTTGTGTTGAGATAGTTAGGTAAAAGACAAATTCCTCCTATACCAGACTGCTGGCCTTTGGTTCATCAGAATTATGTGAAAGCGAATTGCAATCAGGTTAGACTCAAGAGTCTCTTTACAAATCATAGGCTTTAAATAAAAATGGATTAAGGGGGTTAACCTGACAGAACTTGGTGTATATCTACAAATGAAGAGTATGAATTAACCCTTTAAAATTGATAACAAGACAATCTCTCTTCATTGCTTATGTGTTGTTAGCAGGTTCCCCTTTATTCCAAAATAAACAAGTTTCATATACAATGAAAAATGTGTAGATGAATAATTCCCACCATTATTTTCTCCATAAGAGTGGCCACTAAATAACTCAAGGCACTTTTCCTGCCCACAGCATGAATTGTTTAGTGCACATTCAAACATGTCAAGCCTTGAAATCATCTGAAGCAGTTCAGCTGGGGGTGATTTTGGCACCACTGGGGACATGTGACAATGTCTGGGAATATTTTGAGTTGTCAAAACTAAAACAGAGGGTGGGTACTACTTGTATATAGTGGACACAAGCCAGGGATGCTGCTACACATCCTAAATGTGAGGGACAATTCCCACAAAGGGGAATTATCCCATCCAAATTTCAATATGCTTAGGTCGAGCAATACGATCTCAAGTTTCATCAGTAGCATTTCTGTAGCTTAGCATTTAAGATATCAAGCTAAGACTTCACTTTCTCCCAAATTTGCAATGACTTAGCAGTTGCCCTGTTAATGCTCACCCTCCTCAGTATATTAAAAGTATTTACCCCACTTCTCTTCATATTATTTTGGCTGCTTCAACTTGAATATGCCCAGCACTTTTCATATGTTGCATGTATCATGTTCAAACATTCTCCTCACCTCTATAATCAAAAGACCCATCCCATTCATATTCATAATGTCTTTCAAGTTCTCAGCATTTCAGTTAAAGAAAATTTCTCCTTAAATTTCCAGTATAATTTTATTTCTCTTCTTCCTACCATATTCAAACTCACACTGCTTTTCCACCTGTCATGTCTGATGGGATTTATTGAAAAATATACCCCTGAAATGCAGATGATTATATTTCTCAAACTGCAAAGTACAGTGATTATGCATGTATGAGAGTATGAAAGTCCAACATAGAACCCGACTTGTTGCTTGGCAGCTGAAAGTAATGACTTGGGGCTTGAGTATTGAGAAAAACAGCATAGGTTTATTGGATGTAAGACTTCAAAATTTGCTGACAATTTATCATATTATTTTACATGGAGGGTGAGTGTAAAATGCAAATCAAGTCAACAGACCTGGTTCATTGTGAATTTGTCCTGAGTTGGGTCTGGTTTCCCTACATGGCTTTCCAGGCTTCCTGACTTATTCAATCTGGAGAGAACGCTTCCCTTTAGTCCAATGTGGATTTGCTTCTGTTGGTAAAACTCTGTTGCCCTGTTAGGAATAAGGTCATTTTCATACATGCATTTCCACAGATAAGTTAAGGACTCTAATCAATAAGTGCATATTCCATAGCCTTTTGTGGATGCCAAGAAAAACTCCTTTTCACAACAACTTTTCTTGTCAGCATCTCAAACCCCAAAATCCAAAATTACAGCTGTACAAATTATTCTGTCTGTCTCTGTGTGGTATCCTTGATTAAGGCATCCATTCTCCATCCACAGAGATCAAATGGTTCTTCACAATAGTTGAGATCTGTTTCAGTTGCATCTCAAATTTTAATCAGGCCCTGGCTGAGGGGAAAGCCATTTTCATGCCCACAATTACCTTTCAGAATGGGGACCCCAATAATACTTGCATTTCTGAGGGGCCCTGCCAGGCGTTTCTCTCTGGCATGCCTGTAGGAGTCAGTGCATCTAAACTTCATGGAGAAAAGGACTGATCCATTTCAAATGACACCAATGCTTAAATTCCACAATCATTATGAACTTACATTCATTCTCCAAGTTAAAATAAACCTTGTGGGCATTGTCAGTGGCATATTTCATATTAATTTACTGAAGTGAAATCACATGAAGGAGCAAAAATATTACTTATGGGCAATAGAGAAAGGGTAAACAGATAAAAGTCATGACATCATGGACAGTCAGTGAGTTTCAATTAATGGACAGAGGTGAGCAGAAGCCTAGGATGTCATCATATATTTTCCAAGTTCTAGAATATCAGGGTAAGCAGTTCTCACTTTTCACCATGAAACTCTCTTGCATTCTAGGGGAGAAAATCTGAGATCAAAGAGCCTTAGATCAAAAGAGGTAAGAATATAAATATCTTGTGGACAGGCTGACATTGAGAGGAGAAGTCAGTCTTTTGAACTTTTCTGCCTACCTGTTCATGGTCTCTCACCTTGGCCATCGCACAACCTCTGCCCCTTACCCCAGAAATCCCATGAGCTGGTCTTCCATGTCATCTCAAGCTTCAATGCTTTGCTTCAGTTCCGCATCAACTGGGAGACCCATTTCTACACTTTATGATATATCAGGTCTATGTTGTTTGTCTCTGGGTAACCCCATTGCAACAGAGACTTGAGAATCATAGATATTCAGGTTTGAGAGAGAGGTCTTGGGAAAGAAGGACAGAAAGAAACAAACCTAAGTGAAAAAAGGAGGAAAGGAGGGTAATTCCAGACAGATTTTTTGATTAAAATGTAAACTGCACCAATAATATAATGCCCCGCATTGTGCAATGGCATGAACAAATAAATAAAAATTTATCTATCTTACAACTGAGATCACTTTAAAACAGATCTGATAATGAACCAGCAGAGCAGGCACCAATTCAATTAACTATCTAATTGAAACAAAATGGAACCCACAATTCTGGTTAAAAAAAGATTTTTGGCAGTTGATTAAGTGTCTAAATGATTTAACTTCATGGTATAGCACATCTACTTGTCTGTCTTAGGGACAAAGCTATATTGACCTTTATCTCAATATCCTTTACTCTTCTGGGTGCAAGTTTGCAAATGGGTAACAAGATACTACAGAAAAGGAGGGTTTGATATTTCTAAATGGCCCAAATAGAGGTAAAACTATTGGAGTATATGGGAACAGGGGAAAAAATAAGAAAGAATGGGATGGAGTATGGAGAAGGAAAAAGGAGGGTTTTCATTGAATTACACATGTACAAACTCTCCTTAAAAGAAAAATGTATTTATTTACATATTTATTTACTGTGACAAATGGTTGTTTTCTTGTTTAGAAAAAATATATACAGTGGATTGCTAGAAAGACCTGAAATGGGACCGGAGCAGTTTATTATATCATTAAACCTTTATAATGGGATTTCCGTGAATCTTGGTCATTTGTCTCAAATGTCCTGAGAGTAATTCAGGGCACTGACACATCTGGTTCCATAGCAGATGAGATGTCCTTCATCTACAATGAACTAAAAGAATCTGTTTTCTGTATGTGCAGAAAATAAGGCATTCTTAGGACATCACTTTGGCCAGAGGCCCATCAACATACCGTTTCAACACTGCAGATACTAGAGTCTCTCCTTTTGTGTTCTCAGCCTCCACTTTCATATCATGTTTCCAGTGCTACTCTCACCATCCCCCCAAACTAGAAAGCATGTTACTTATATAGAATCAAATCTTCAAAGTCATATGATTGCAGGATAAAGATAAGAAACCCATGTTTCCTCAGGTCACAGTGGTGATTGGAGACTTCAGGACCTACCTTGTCTGGATTGCTTTAGTAGCTTTGGTGGGAGAAAAATTTTGGAAAATGTGTTAAATATTTAAAACAAAAGTTTCTCAATTCTGTGTTTCTCTTAAAAAGCTGTACAATTTCTTTCTAGATGCTTCACTCCAAATTTACACACACATACACACATATACATATACATATTCATATAATGAATTGATAATGTTTTAATTTTCTTTTAGACAAGACCATACTGAATACATCTAAATGTTCTGTGGATATTATAGAAGCATGCACATTCTTTTCTAATGTGGTAAAATTCATGACACAGTTTTGGATATACCCATGGGAATCTGCTCTTTGGATCATTTTCTATATTACCTCTAAGTTTTGGTTTTATCTATTTGAATGAATAAATTTTAAATTAGGTGTATGAAATTCTCATGCAGGAACAGGAAATTTTCAACCACTTCTCATGCTTCACAGCTTCCTCAAGACTTTCTTTGGTGCCAATAGTTTATATCCAATCTGCCTTAGTTTCCCAAATGCTATGATGAATGTCTCACAATGGATTGGCTTAACCACAGGAAATTTATTGACTTATGGTATTGAGGCTAAGAGAAGTCCACAACTAAGGCCTCAGCACGAAGATACTTTCTCCCCAAAGGTCATAGTGTGTTGGTGGTTCTTGGTCCTCAGGTTCCTTGGCTTTCCCACACCATACCCATGCCTTCTTTTTCTTCTAGGTTTGCTTGACCTACAATTTCTTGTTGTCTATCTGACTTTCTCTTCATAAAGGCACCCATAATGGGATTATGACCCACCCTCCTTCCATTGGGTCATCACATAACTAAAACTAACATCTTCAAGAGGTCCTATTTACAGTGGGTTCACACCACAAGAATGAGGATTAGAACATGATTTTCCTGGGCTACAAAATTCCACCAACCACACAGTCCATCGTTGATCCTGCTGGTTCTGCCTTGGGTGGTTTCCAAGAAAATCTAGCTCTTTCTGGTCTAGGCACCACCATCTCGCAAATGGATGACAGCAGACTATTCACTGTCTTCTCCAAGTGCCTTTCAAGATCTTGAGGCCACACAGGAATCAGGCCCAGAGAATCCTCTTAAAATGTGAGAGCATGCCTTTCTTTTCAACACAACCTTCCAATGTCCTTCTCCAATGTCCATTCTCTCAGAATAAAAGACACGTGTCCATCATGGGCACCAAGACTCTCTCTACATTTTCTGGACTCTCCAAATCCATTCCCTAGACCTGGTTTTCTGCCTCTGGCCACTCCTTTTTGTTCCTTTCTGCTGTAGGACATTTAGTCACATCAAGCATGGTTCTCTAAACAAACAGAACCAACAGGATATATGTGTATTAAGGGAATGACAAGTCCAAATCCCCTAGGGCAGGCTGGAAATTTCTATAAGAATTGACATTGAAGTCTTGAGTCTGAACTCTGTCTGGCAGGTTGAAAATTCTGAGGGGAGTTGAACTTGCAGTTTTGAGGCAAAATGTCTTCTTTTTTCTGGGATCTTCAGCTCTTTGCTCTTAAACCCTCCAGACTGATTGGGTGACATAACCCACATTACAGAGGGTAATCTCCTTTACTTAAAGTCAGTTGATTGCAGATGCCAACCCCTCCATAAATACCTTCATAGTAACAACTAGGTCAGTGTTTGACCAAACAATTGGCCAGCATCACCCAGCCTAACTGAAACATAATGTTAACCATCACACTTATACTTCCTGTATTCCCTAGATGTCCATACATTCCTCCCTCACTTCTGTTGGATTTTGTTCATATATCACCTTATCAGAAAAGCTTTCTCTGACCATTTATGAACAATAATACTTGCCCTTTTCCCATCCAAAGCTTGATAATTTGCAAACTGCAAAGTCATCTCTACCGTCTTTACTGACACTGAAGATAGTTGATGCATATTATGTGTATCCTTTGTCTGCCTCTCCCAATGAGAAAACATGCATCAAGAACCCAGGGACCAGCTCTCTTTGCTCACTGCTAAAGGAGAGAGTATATGTGGCTTTGTATTTTATAAAACCACGAAAAGTCTTTGCTAGTCATCAAATTGATCCTCATTCTCAACAAAATATGAAAGGGGCAAGGTTTCACATTTTATAAACTTCTGCCACTAAAATGGTGAAAAATGATGGGTCATTTTACTTTTATTGGTGATTCCCAAATAACATCAAGGTTGTGTATTTTTCTAAAATTTTTGGCATATACATTTCTTTTTCTTGAATTATCTGTCATATTCTCTGTCTTCAGTATTTTGTTCATCAACAGTAGGAATCCTTGACATATATAGAGATATCAAAATATATCCACATATGTTGCATTTTTGTGTCTTTAGCCACTCATATTTTTTACTCTGTTTAAAGTTTTTTTTTGATATTTAGAATACTATGTCAATATTTTTGTAATATAAATTTAAGTATTTCTACCTTGCAAAATCAATTATGTTTATAGCAAATGCTTCATTTTCTCCGCATTTTTCTTTCGTATTTAAGGAAAGTTTCCTTATCCCTAGATAATGCAAAATTTTGCTTCTAAATAGGCTATGCATTTTACAGGTATTTTAATTTTTTGTTTACATTTAAGATTCTGGCTTCTTCTGTATTTTATTTTTGCATACTTATCTTAGTTTTTCAGGGTTTCTATAACAAAGTACCAAAACCTGTCTGATTTAAACAACAAGAATTCATTTTCTCTCATGTTTGGAGGCTAAAAATCCAGCATCGACGAGTCAGCTGGTGCATGCTTTCTCTCAAGTGTGTAGCATTCAGATGGTCACTTGCTTCCATAATTCACTCTCTGTTGTCATCACACGGCCACCTGTATCCTTTCTTTCCAAATTTCCTCTGCTTGTAACAACTTCAGTCATTTGGATGAAGGCCCATCGTGGTTCAGTGTGGCCTCCCCGTAATTATTAACACCTTCAAAGCTTTTATTCACCTATGACTTCACATCCACAGAACCAGGGACTGAGACTTGACCATGTCCATGTGGAAGGCCTGATTCAATCCACAACAATACAGAATGAACTTCAAGTCAAACTTAAAAAGTGGCCTCATGTATAAAGACAGGTATACTAATACCATTTATAAACTAAGTCACCCTTTCCTACTGTGGTTGTTTGATGCTCAGACCACAGAAAAAAACACAGGAAAACATAGAAACCATGCCCTAAATTCACCGAAAAGCATACCCTTAAATTCTCTTCTTTCCTGTGGGTATGAACCCATTGGAGGTAGGACCTTTGGATTAGGTGATTTCAGTTAAGATATGACACACCTCATTCAGGATGGGTCTTTGTATTAGTCAGCCGAAGGAGTGCTGATGCAAAATGCCAGAAATCTGCTGGCTTTTATAACAGGCTTTTATTTGGGGTAGAAACTTATTACCAGGCCATAAAGCATAAGTTGCTTCGCTCACCAAAGTCAATTTCCACCTGTTGGAGCAAGATGGCTGCTGACGGTGGTGAGGGTTCAGGCTTCCTGGGTTTCTCTGGGCTCAGGTCCTCTGTTTTTCTCCACAAGGTCAGCTGTAGACTATCAGGCAAACAGCTCTGTTTCTTTTCTAGGGCCTAAGCTGTGTGTATGGAGCTGTCTCTATTCTCTGTTCTCCTGACTAACGTTCTCTCTTTCCAGGACTTGCTTCTCTTAGGGCCTAAGCTGTGTGTATGGAGCTGTCTCTATTCTCTGTTCTCCTGGCTAACGTCCTCTCTTTCCAGGGCGTGCTTCTCTTTCCTCTGTGTGCTTAATTTTCAGGACTCCAGCTCAAGACTCCAGCATCAAACTCCAACTTCAAAATCTCTAACACTGTCCTTTGCCATGACATGGCCCAGTCAAAGACTTAATCATAATTTAATCATGCCCAGGTACAGACCAGTTTACAGACATAATCCAATATCTATTTTTGGAGTCCATGAACTATATCAAACTGCTATAGTCTTAAATCCTACTGTGGAAGTCTTTTATATGTGAAATGAAATTTTGACAGAGGGAGAGAAAGTCACCGAGAAAGCAGCCAGACGCTGAAATTCAACAGAATTCAGAAGAGAGGTCAGGAGATGCTGCCGTGTACCTTGTCTTGTGACACATTAAAGAACAAGGATTGCCGGTGGCCAAGCCCAGAGTTCCAGTCTTCAAGAAGAAAATATCACCCCAATACCTTGATTTGGACTATCTTTGAGCCTCAGACTGTGAGCAAATAAATTCCCATTGTTTAACCCAACCCATTTCATGGCATTTGCTTGAGCAGCCCAGGAGCCTAAACACCTACTGAACAGAAATAAAACTTTGTTCATACCCTCAGTTTACATGGAGACGTAGAAGTATTTGTGGGCGTTTTTCTAGTCCAGTGATTATTTCTCTTTCCCTATGTCAGTTTCTAAGTGTATTGACTAGAGTGGAATTATAAAAATTCACTATTCTTTTTAGATGTTTTGGCTCTTTCCCAGCATTTTTAATGAAATGTAAATTTTAATTACCTTCACTCCATCTCCCCACCCTAACAGATCCACATTCATTCCACATTGAATTTATGGTTGGAATTACAAAGATGAACACATTAAGTTGGGCTAGGTTGATATTTTATGAATATAAGTCTTCCATCAAAGGCCATGGAAGTTTCCTCTGCTTACTTAGTTCTTTTTATATCTGTTCATAAAACTTGATATTCTTTCATGTTGCCTGGATGGACAGCCAAGCTGACCATTTACTTTTATTTTCTGCAAATCCTTGGATAGTTATTTTTTTTAAGTAATTCTGTTCAGTAAATGTTTATTGAAGACCCCAAATTTTCATAGCACCTTGATAGGCATTATTGAGTAGATTTCCACTTGAACAAGTAATTCCAATAAAAAGTGAAGTAAAAATACACCATAAAATCTACAGGGTTAATCTCTAAATGTATAATTCTAGAAAGGATTTGAGAAGGAGTATGAAAGCTGGGCCTGGAACCATGCTAAGATTTCAGTGAAAAGGGATATGTGTATGTTTCACTTTTATCCAATTTATTTTTTCATGGACCTCAGAGTCCAAGTTCAGCCTTCTCTGCATTTCATAGAATATCATTATGGTTGATACAAGGCTTCCCCTTGTGTTCATGAATTTATTCCTGTAAATGTCCTTTCAACCCTTCTGTGCCTATTCTATCATATATTGGAAAACCATGGTCCATGGGCTAAATTCAGCCCAGTGCCTCTTTCTTTTAAATAAAGTTTTATTGGAATACATTTGTGGCCATTCATTTATCACCGTCTATGGCTGCTTTCATGGAACCGTTGCAAAGGTGAGCAGTTGTAACAGACTGTAAGGGTTCCCAAAGCCTGAAACTTTCTTATCTGAATATTTACAGGAAAATTTTATCCACTCCTGGATTAGATTGCAAGGCAGCCTAGAAGATGGGTGTAACGTCCTGAGGAGCAAATGTTGTGGCAAGAGGATGACTGTTAAGAGATGTCACTGAATTTGGCAACACGACTTTATTTCCTCCTTTTAGAGGAGGAAAACAAGAAGACAAAAAGAAATAGATAAAGAAGATCACACAGAGAATAACAGAGACAACAAAAACAGCAGGGGCAGGGGCAGGAACAGGGGGAGAGGAGGTTCAAAGGGGGAAGAGAAAGAAAGAAAGCTCTGATTTCTAATTCTGCTCCAACAATAGAAGTATGACCTTCACAAGTTGAATGACCTTGAAAAGTTACCATTTCCTATTTGAAAAAAGAAACATAAAAATATCCCTTATTTTTAGGATTACAGAATATATAAAATATATATCCTTATATTCTCTCACTCAGCAAAAGTAAATTTAGTGATTCCTACAGAGCTGGGAAGGGATGTAGTTGATTTGACGGAGTTCAAATATATTGTTTTCCTAATAACAGGTCCATGTAATCACTATCAAGTAAATTAAGGGCTATCCTATTTTGGACAGCATTTGTTTTCAGGGAATTAAATGACTCTTTATTCAGACTACATAGTAATGTATGAAGTACATTACTTGAGAAAACTGCACAGAGCGATTGAATTTAGAAAGTAAACATTAGAAAATCAATCATGTTTCTACAACTTCCAAGTTGCAGAGCCCAAACAGATGATTAGGAAACCAGTGAACCATCATTTTGCTAGCACGGAGTCCAAGCTGATGGTTTCACCACGATTTTCGCACGTTGGTCACCGACAACGACTGGAAGGCGATAGGATGACGAAGAAACGAAGTACGTCAGAGCAAGTCCCGCTTCCCAGACTGACTTTTAATTTTGGTCTTTTCCTCGGGTGAGTCCCATGAAGTGTGAAATTTCCTTGGCTTGATAAAGCAAACTCCAGATTTAAAGAAAATTTAGGTCGGTGGTCTTTGTGAAGTACAGGTCCGATGAACACAGTTTAGTTAAAATACCTCCCTAGAATTTAGCTTTTAGTGAATAAACAAGGCTTTGCATTGTTAAAAAAAAAAAAAAAATACCTCCCTAGAAGCATTGGTTTATTTCTCTCGGTACATCATCCCAAAATATTGAAGAGTTGGTTACATAGTAAAAAATGCAGTTGCATGTGATAACTTACAAAACAGGTGGCTTTATAAGATACAGTGATTAGAATACATGTAAAAGAAAATTTAAACATACAAAATATTTTCCCATCTTTTTTTTTTTTACACTTTATCATGGTAATATAAACATAACATAAAGATTGCCATTTTAACCATTTTTAAGTTACACTTCAGTGGCATTAATTACATCCCCTATTTTGTGAAAACATCACCATGATTATTGTCAAAGTTTTTCATCAGTCCAAACAGAAATTCTATACCCTTCAAACTTAATTCCCCATTCCCCATACCCGCAGCTTATGATAATCTTGAATTTACTTTCTGCCTCTAAAGATTTGCTTATTCTAGACATTTCATTTAAGTGGAATTATACAATATCTGTCCTTTTCTGTTTTTTTTTTCACATAACATATAAATTTTCTAATTTGATCCACTTTGTTCCATGAATTAGAAATTCATTCCTTTTTATGGCTGATTTATTTGCTCATCCATTTATCAGATGATGGATGTTTGGATCATTTCCATCTTTCGGCTATTATGATCTACCATTTTTCTTAATGAATAGAAAACAGTATTGTGCAATATACCTAAAAAAGAGATGACTGTTATTAAAATTCATTTCAGCCTTAATTTTTTTTTTCCCTTGGAAAAATTGCATCAAGGAAATCTATAACATCTGTCATCCTGAAATAAACTCTAAGCATCATTCAATTGACTTTTCAAAATAAATTTTGTAGTTTCAAAATACCTTTTAAAACAACTATTAATGCAAGTGTATTCAAAGAACAAGAACATTTAAAATATTAGTCATTAAAATTCATCTTACAGAAGGTGGAACTTTATCTCATTCAGTTTCTTGTTTCCTAAAATATTCTCAACTTGTCCACTATCTTCAAAGGCATTTAATTAATTGATGACATTTTAAAAGTTAAATTGAAAAAAGCAAGTAGAAAATTATTTTAAAAACACAAAGCTCTGTGACTGTTTATTGTAAATTATGTAAACTACATTTAATACACATCAATTTAAAGATGTAGTTTTCCATCATTCAATTTCTTATATTGTTCTGAATATGAATATATAAATATAAATATATATACATACATGTATTATATATATATATTTATGCAGACATGCATACACCAATGTTTTCATATGGATTCACCCAAGAAAATGATTTTTTATCACGTTTTAACCAGAAAAGTAACAACCAATAACAACACAGAGAACCTAGGCTTAGCCTTACAGACCACTGATAAAGAAAGGAAAAAGACTGTCAAAGAAAGGCTCGGTAAAATTCCTGAATTCGGTGACCACAATCACTTTGCTATAAAGTAGCTATGATCATCTCACCCAACATTTGCATTTTACTGATGAAACCAACCCCAACTTGTCCTTGGGCTGCGTGCCAGGGATTCCTGCTTCCTACAATGCCAGTTAAGAGTAACATTTGAGATATTCAATTGCACTGCATACACCAGAGGATTTTTAAAGTGCTTTCACGTGCTGTGGCCATTTGATAATATTTATGAATTCCAAAAAGAGATTATGTTTATAAATGGTATGTTCCTCTGGGCGTGAAACCATTTGATTGTACTAGATTCAGCTGAGATGTCTTTGATTATATTATGTTAAGATTAGGGTTTTGATTCAACCATATTTGAGTCCCTGTCCCCATGGTGGGCTGATAAAATAGCCTCTCACAAAGAGATAGACAGGAGAATTAGATAGACAGAGAAGATACACAGAGGAAGAGACACAGCTCCACAGTCATGGCAGAGGCCCTGAGACGAGCCAGTCACCTGATAGTTTATAGCTGATCTTACAAAGAGAACAGAGCATCTGATCCCAGAAAGAAAAGAGCCCTGGGAAGAGAGTTGAGCTCTGACTGAGACTGGAAGCAGCTGGAACCTTAAGAGGATAGATGAAGGTTGAATCCTTGCAGACATCGCCTGCCATCTTGCTTCAACACTTGGCAACAGAGTTTGGTAAGGAAGAACCCTTGAATTGGACTCTTTGGGGTCTTGTGACTGTATGCTTCTACCCCAGATAAATACACTTTATAAAACCAATGGATTTCTGGTACTTTGCAGCAGCACCTTTTTGGCTGACTAATATATATATATGCCCTGCTTTTAAGTCCTTCAGCAATGTGGGCTTTCAAATATCTTGTTTCAGTATGCAGGTATTGGATGTTGGAGATGGGACTCAAACCTAATTTCCTGAATCTAAGGATGCCATCTTCCCAGTGTACTAGACTTACTATCTTGATGATTTTGCATAGGTAGAGGTGGTGATCACCAATTAATATCACAGAATCTGAAAATACCTACTTTTAAAAATTCTTTGCCCTGGGATCCCTTTATCTTACAATCCTCTGTATCTAGGGGCAGAGAAGATGCTGTGACATACCCATTTGCTTTCTTGCTCTCTGCAACATTCGCAAGTTCACTTCAACCTTACTAAAATTCGCTTTTCTGTATTCCTTTTCCCCTTTAACCTTATTAAAATCTGCTTTTCTCTGAACCTTTTTTCCTAGGCTGGTTTCTTCTACTTAATTCTTGCCCTCACATTACACCAAGAAGAGAAAAGTCACATCTAATGGGAAAGACACTATTCTTCACAATTATGCAAAAGAACCGAAGAGAGAGAGGGGCATCACCTGAGGAATATATTGTAGTCCTTCATTTCTCAAACTGGGAACCAAACTTTGCAAGGTAATCAAATGAACCGGCATGGAAATTAAAAAAAAAAATTCTTATTTACTGTACCATTGCATTACTTTTTTATTAAATCAAGAGAGGAGTGCTTCTAAGGAAGGGATTGGAAGGGCCCTATTTTATTATTTCCCATATCCCCAACTTATTTTAAACCCTGCTCCTCTTTGTCTTACAGAAATATTCTTGAAGACAAATATTCCCTTCACCAATTATTGAATAAATTTTATTAGTGTCTTTGGTTAATGATTTGGAACAGAATTGTTTTTAGATCTATGTTAGTCAGCCAAAGGGAGTGCTGATGAAAAGCACTAAAACTCTGTTGATTTTATAAAGTGTATTCATTTGGGGTAGAAACTTACAGTCATAAAGCCCTAAAAAGTCCAACTTCAGGAACAATAACAGGTACTTTCTCACCCAAAGTCATTTGTGTCTTTGAGGGTTCAGTCTTCCTCTTCCTCTTAAGACTCCATGTTTCATCCCAGTTTGTTTCGATCTTAGCTGTAGACTGACAGAAGGCTTGTTTATGTTCTTGGGGCTCATTTCTTTCCAGGCTCAGATGCTCTGGTGTCTTCACAAAGTCAGCTGTAAACTATCAGGCTTATCTCTCTTTCCAGGCTGCAGGATCCTCTGTGTATCTTCTCTGTGTATCCACTTCTGTGTGAGAATCTGTTATACCCCCACCAAGGGGGTGTGAACTCAACCCTGCTCACCCTAATGATGTGGTCGAATCAAAACCCTAATCTTGATTTAGTAAAGTAAAAATGAAACCTCTGAATTTAATATGATAAGAGGGCTGTCATGCCCAGAGGAACAGAAGAGTTTACAATCAAAATCAATACCTCCTTTTTGGAATTCATAAATAATGTCAGATCTTTATTACTTACCAGGGTTATATAACTACGTACAATTATAAATCAAAGCACAAAAATAACTGGAAGAAAACACAATACATCTTAATCAACTGTTTGGAAAGACATGACATCCAACTTTGGTTAAAGATATGCTAAGTTTCTGTACTAAAATACTTAAAAATAATCACCCTCACCCAATGACATTTTTTAATCATTTAGTGTGGACCAAAATTACATTAATTATCTTGTATGTATTCTTTTTATTTTCACTGCAACATTGCTTTAATAGTGAATAACTGGAAGCTTAAATGCTTTTTACTAGAATGAATAAATGTTCTATAGAGCTGCCTACAACAACTTGGATAGAAGGTGCTGAGGAGGAAAAACTAGTAGCAGAAGGATTCAATTAATAAAAGCTTTAAACTATGTAAGCCAATACCACAAACTGTTTATAGGATACATACATATGTAGCAAAGGGCAAATGCAGGTATGGTTATGATACATGCTAAATCTGAAAGAGAAGAAGGGGTATGGAATCACAGGGACTACAAAGGGTGATTTGATTGTACTTGTATAATTTTATTTCTCAAGCTGGTTGGAGTACATGACTATGTGTCACATTAGTCTGCTTTTCTTAATATGCCAGAAATATAGCAGAATATAATTTTTTTAAATAAAGTTGGTTCATTATAGCCAACTTTTCCTTGCTGACTTTAGCTGTAGAGTTTTGCATTGAAAGAATGAAAGCTAATTATAAAAGTTTTCACCCAATTCCCTATTCCTCATGTGTGAATTAGAAAAAAAAAATCTCATACTTTTTCATTCACTAGTCTTCCATTTCCTCTTCCATAGACAACAATTACCAGTCACTTAAACTCTACCAGGGACATTTTATACATGTACAACCGTATGTGTAGATATGATCCTCGTCAAATCTCCAGTGCCTTTTCTTTTAAATACCTTTGCATCCTGATTCTCTTGGTACAGATACACTGTAAATAACTGACCCAAACCTAATGATAGACATTAAAGTTGTTGTCAGTCTTTTGCTTTTACAAACTAAGTTGAAATGAATATAATCTCTTAATTTAATCCTCACATACAACTCTGAGTCAAACTTTATTATCTTGATTTTGCAGACAGGTTAATTGAGTTGTGCAATAAATGCACTAAGGGACTTGAACAAGATCTTAGAACTATGGTCTGAATTGTAAGGGAAAATGTGTTTAAAAATACTGTTACTAGCTCTTAATATCTAGGTGAGAATGGTGGAGAGGGAGAAGAGATGAGGTTTGGAAAAGAGACCTAACTAGAATATTTTCATGAATGTCCTGGGTAAGAGAAGATGGGGAAAGAGACTGGAAAAGGGAAGAATGGAAAGGGCAGATCTCAGAACATCTTGGTGCCAAAGTAAATTTTCAGTGGATGGAAGGAGAGAGGAATGAAACAGTAATTGTAGTTTGCCCTCTATAGCACTTGTTCAAGAAGACATTGAGAAAAATTATGTAACAGCTTAACTCAAAGAAGCTATGAGGAAAGAATTTTAGTATGGGTAAGATGGCTCCAAAAATGTGAAGTCCTTAAGTGAGAGAAGGTGGGCTATGAAAAAGTGCAAACATAAGAATGTGGGGGATGGCGGATAGATCAAGATTCAAAAGAAAGTGGAATAATGGAGTCAAGGGAAAAGGCAAAGAGAAAGCCTTCTAGCAGGAGTGGAGTTTACTAGGAGAGAAAACGATCATCAAGAATGCTTACAACTGCAAGCAGGAGAATTGCATCAACCATCCATGTGGAATCTAAGCCCCCTCTGGAAATAGAGGTGGAGTGGAAATAACCACCCCAGGGTCCACAGGATGGAGAAATAGAGCATAGATTAGAGGGGACCTACTAATCTAGTATGGAACTATTGTGATTAGTAATGAGAGAAATTGTAGCACTGAGGTGGAAAAAGTAGACATGGTAGCTGCTGAGGGTAGAGAGAAGGAAGAAGAGATATGATGTGGGGGCATTTTCAGGACTTGGAGTTGTCCTAGGTGTACTGCCAGGACAGATGCTGGACATTGTATGTCCTACCATGGCCCACTGGGTGGACTGGGGGAGAGTGTAAATTACTACATAAACCATTAACCATGTGGTACAGCAGTGTTCCAAAATGTATTCACCAAATGCAATGAATGTGCCAAGATGATGAAAGAGGTTGTGTATGTGGGAGGAGGGGGGTTAAGTGGGTGGAGGGTATATGGGGATCTCCTATATTTTTTGAATATAACATTTAAAAAAGTAAATAGAGGGCAAAAAATAAGATCATCAAGACAGAAAACAATGAAGGTAAATTTTCAGATGCAGGGAGGGAAATGAATTTCTTTCTACTTCTGAGTTTCCCAAGGTCCCAAACTTGAGCTTCTGCTGGCCAAACTTGTGTCCAATGTTGATGAGAGTAGAGAGAGGAAAAGAGAAAAAACTATGGATTGCCAAATTGTTTTAGGGAAAATGCAAAGTCAATTGATTGATGTTAGAAGAAAATTCAATGAATATTTAAATTAACCAAGTTTCTGGGATTCCTTTGCAATTCAACACTTACACACCATACCCTGTATTTTAAATGGATACCTGACATCAATAAATTGAGAATAATCCTGTGTGATTCTTGAAATAGTTCCTTAACAAAGAAAATCTCCCCCTGCTATGGACCCATATGTAAAGAAAATAATAAAAGGTTTCCTTCTTTTTCTTTTAATCCCACATACCTTATACCCTGGTGATCGGGGAGTGAATATGTTTCCACCCTAACTTCTTTCCTATTATCATGTCGAAATGGCTACTCCCTCACACAAACACACACACACCTCTCAAGGGTAAATGAAACTCCTATGCCATTTTTTGGAAAATTTTCTTTCTTTTTTTAAAATGTTACATTAAACAAAAGAGGTTCCCACATACCCCACCCCCTTCAGCCCACTCCTCCCACATCATCAACCTCTTTCTTCATCATGGGGGGAAAAAAAGGATGTAGACACTGAGGAAGAAATGAAATAAATTGCCTTGCCACTGTACATACAGGTCAACACCTATTTCAGTGATGAAAGGCAAAACGTCAGATACAAAGTTTTTCATTGTTTTCATTTTTTGATACACCAATTTATTTTCACTTTATTTAATTTTTCTAAATTAGTATGTACTCTATATCTAACCTTTAAACCCATCACTAAATTCCATTTTACTCTTAATGGAACCTGGCAGTATTTTAAGGCTTCATTTTTGAAGAAGTTTTTGATACAGAGAGGTTCAACTATGACAGGGGAGGAACACTGATATGGGGTGTTATTGATGGGGGGCACATGGTTGGGAGGGAATTCTCCAGGGCATGTGTACAGGGTACATAAGAACATTTGGATACTCTCCTATACCATTTTAGCATCAGCAGTTCTGCCCTTGTGTCCTTTCTCCTTCTTTATTGCTGTCCTCTACCAAGCCCATGAGTGCTCAGCTCTCTTCCCAACATCCCTCAATCCAGGAGCATTTAAACAATGTCTGCTTAGCAGTGTGGGAAACTCTCTAGCAGGAGTGGGGTTCACACCCCACCAGTGGAAACCCAGATCAGCAAATGCATAGAAGAGAGTTCAGAGGTCATAAAATCTTGGGGGGGGGGGCAGGGGACAAAGAGTGGGTGATGGAGAGAGTACAAAGGGGTGCAAAACCCGTTTAGTAGGGAGACTGTTTCTGAGTCAAGACTTGAAGGAAATGAGAAATGAAATGCAGTATGTAGGTAATCATGGGACCGGTGTTCCCAGAAGAGGCAATTGGCAAGTGCAAAATCTTTGACGCAAGCACAATCTTGCCATGTTTGAGGAGAATCAAGAAGCCTGAAAGAGAGAGAAGGAGCTGATGAGTAGTTGGACTTGAAGTCAGCAAACTACATGGGAAATGGAACTTTAAAATCCATATGGGATGCCTTTCATGGACTGATGCCCATTGCCTTTGGAACTCTCGTTCTTATGTATTGTTCTATTTTTTAGTTTATTTTTCTGGTGGTGCTGGTGATGAGATTATTAATTTGATCCTTCTTGGTAGGAAGCAGAATTTCACACACTAAGTTTTATTTTATATTTATTTTCGTTTCTGAGGAATTGCAGCAGGACCTATTAATCGATGATCTTTTCTTGGTCCCATTCTGTTATTATGCAGAAGTGTGTGGAGAGGAAGATGATCAAAATATAATGATGAATTTGAGATTTTTCATACGACAAGCTATTCTTTGCTTCTTATTTCACATCTTAAAACATGAAAGTAAATTTCTAAATAATGAACTTGCTGCTATCATGATTCTCCAAAATTTTATAAATATACAGGAAAAAGAAAATGTTTTACCTTCTCCAAGCATTCTTATCAGCAGCCTTACTTGTTGTATATTATTATTTGTAATCTGCTTTCATTAATTTGGAAGAGAAATAATGTGACAGCAGAAGATCTCTTTGTGTATATCACCCAAAAATATTTGTTCCACAAGGAATATGCCAAGGATATGGAAATAAGCAAGGAGAATTTCTGGAAACTGATGGACATATTAATTACAAGGATTAGAACTCACTATTCTTTGATTTTGTTTTTGACCCTTACCTACCAAGCATATACAAAATGTCACTCACTAAGACAAGACCATATCAAAGGAAGTAAGAATAAGATATGGCGAATTTGGTTAGGGTATTCAAAGCCTGAGAGCAATCTTTAGTATATTGAGGGCCAAAATCTACTGAACATATAGGGATATTATTAAAATGAACTTAACAGTAATTGTGAAACCATGTAATGAGAGAATTGATTTTTCTGCCTCTCAGTGCATGGTAGTACTTTGTGAAATCTGGTTTTTACTTTTCCCCTAAAATCAACAGCTCTTCAATAAACTCTTGTCCTCTCTTTCTGACTTTGGGCAGCTGATTTCTGACACGCAATTAAAGTACTTATTTCTTGGAACTTTGTGCAAAATTAGTAGCTCTATAATAGTAGCTATATAGCTTGTCATCCTCCACTCCTGACTTTCCCTTGCCCATTAACCTTCTATTGAGAAACAATGTTCAAGACATCATGATCTATCAAGCCAGATAAATATATGTCAGTTAAATATATAGAAATTGTAATTTCCTTTTCTTTCAATATAGATAAAATTCTATGTATCGCTGCTTTAAACATCGCTGAATATTTACTCCACTGATTTCTTTGTCTTTTAACATGGTAACATGATTCAGACAATTTTCATTTTTTATGCTCTTATTCATAGGATGAAAGGGAAATTTTTCTTTATATTCTTTAAGCATCCTGAGTAATGCCCATTAATTTTCTTGCTTTTATCCAAACAAATGTGAATTGGACTTTTTATGGTTTAAAGTAAGGTGAATTTTGAAGGAGAAATGATTTCAGTATCCTACTTTTATCAAATTGCTCATCATGAACCACTCAGACATTTGTCAACATCTGTGTCAACTGCCAAGTATAAGTGGATATAGAGGCATTGAGCCAAAACTTTTCTGTCTCAGTAAATGAGCTAAGGTAGCAAGTTGTACTTGCTTCGGACTATTCAGCAAATGTAAAGCAAATGGGTTTTGTAGCAAAGGCAAAAATGGACATGTTTTACTCTGAAAATAATGTAAAGCTCATTAGCCAAAAAAAAGGAAGAAGGCGATGGTTTGCGTACATATACAGCAGGATGTTTGCTCAGCTTATTTGAATGTGTATGTGAATAATGAAGAGGAAGCAAATTTCAGTTGCTCACACCAGCAGTGCCCTGTAGTATTTTATCAGTGTCCTTTCATTTTGACAGTGAAATCAAAGACGTGATGCTAAGACACTTAATTTCATTAGTTTTATTTTAACACTGCTGAATATATATGCAAAAACTTTACAATTTGAAGATGTCAGTGACCAGATCAATTTTATAGATAATATAATAATTTCAATAATTAATATTGATTTTAATGTTAATTATTGACACAGATGGTTAAAATAGATCTAGTCAACTCAGCATTTATAATGAAAATACCTTGTGTTGTTAACAGATTACAAAGACACTTCATCCACATTCATTACCTCATTTGGGAAAAGTCAAGATTCCGTCATACTAGTAGCAGGGTTCAAACAGAATCATCAGTAGAGATGTTGGAACAGAATTACTTAAGAGAATAAAATAACATTAAATCCATAAGGAGGGGAGCTATTGCTTAATGGAGTCAGACTTTCTGTTCAGGAGATTAAAATGCTGGCATAATGGATGTTGGCAATGGTGGCACCATATTGCACGTGTCTTTAATACCACTGAACTGTGCATTTGAAAGTGGTTAAAATGGGAAATTTTGAGTTGCATATTTTACTACAATAAAAAGTTCTTTAAAACCCACATTGAGCAAAACACAGTAATTTTGTTTCATTTATTTATACTTCTTTTTAGTGGTACTAATATAACTGTGTAATATATACGACATATATACACTCATAATTATATAAAGGAATATCAGGTAAAATAAAGAGAACAGTGGTAAATGACAATCATCAAACATAATTATGAACATGTAATAGAAATTTCAAAATGAGCACATGTTTAGCAACCAGTAAGTTTGACTGTAAATATATATAGATATATAGGTATATATGTATATTTTTTTTGCCTAGGAGCTTATATCAGTTCTTAAAATTGAGCAAACTTCTTTGAACATGTATACAGGAATATGCAACATTTGGAATTTTTTGTAACTGATGTCTAATTTTATAAAGATTACATTATTATTTGTAATTTCCTAGATATTGAGTGGATTGGAATGAACTAGAAACATGCTGTCAAATCATTCTTTACAATAGAGATTGTCAATGATCAATCCACATATTCACAGAAAATACCAACAGTTGAGCTACCTCTCAGGAAAGTACTTATAATTAACACAAACCAGATGGGGATGTGATTTGTAATATCACCATGTCATGGATAAAGCCATGTGACAGAAGTCTTATTAAACATCATTTCAATTCTCATTCTACCAGTTTTTTTTATTATTAATTTGTCTTTTTTATAATGTACATAGATCACAAAAAATGTTATATTGAAAAATATAAGAGGTTCCCACATTACCCCTCACCCCACCCCCTACTCCTCCCACATCAACAACCTCTTTCATCATTATGACACATTCATTGCATTTGGTGAATACATTTTGGAGCATTGCTATGCTGCATATGCTATAGTTTACATTATAGTTTACACTCTCCCCCAGTGCATTTAGTGGGTTATGGCAGGGCATATAATGTCCAACACCTGTCCCTGCGATATTATTTAGGACAACTCCAAGTCCCAAAAATGCCTCCATTTCTCATCTCTTCTTTCCTCTGCCTGCCCTCAGCAACTCCATGGCCACCTTCTCCAGATCAATGCTAGAGTTTCTTCCACACTAGTCACAATATTTCTATAGTAGAATACCAGTAATTTCACTATAATCCATATTTTATTTCTCCATCCTCTGGACCCTGGTTTGGTGATGTCCACTCCCCCTCTGTTTTGAGAGGGGGCTTAGATCCCACATGGTTGATGGACGTGATTCTCCCGCTTGGAGTTGTAGGCACTCTTGGTTTCCAGGTGTGGTGGTTTACCATCTACTCCTCCCTTTTGGCTTACCTGTGCAAGTCCAATAAACCAGAGAATAGGAGCTGCATATCTGCTGAGGCTCAGGACCCATCTGGCCCATGGCCAGTCCAGAGACTGAAGTTGCCTGGGTATACACCAACCCCAGAACCAACCACAGTTCATTAAAAGTAACAGAAGCGGTATGTGTAGAAAGTTTACATCTGTGTCCAACTCTGCGACACTCTGGGAATGTCACTGAGCATCTCTGCCCCTTGCTTCCTTTTGATAGAAATAAGGATTCTCAAATCCACATAGCAACCCACATTAATGTACCCACCAAAGTGCTTGGGATATTGAGATTAATCATTAGCATCTACCAATTAGTATTACAGTATATTAAGTCTGATTTTCAATCAAGTTGATGCCTTAGTTCTTGGATAATTACTATTTGCCTCTCATGTGGCTTGAAATCTCTCCCTACATTTTCTTTCACTTCTAATCTTTAATTGACATGTTCACTTACTGCATTTTCAGCTCTTCTTCCAACATTTGTCTTCCAGGCTCATCTTCATTATCTGTTACAATAAAGGTATTTTATAATTATTTGCTTCTTATTGGCATTTTCTTTTCTATTTATATCCACATAGTTTATTAATTTAACTAAACTTATTTTCTCCTAATCTTGTTATATTATTTTTTATTTTTAACATGGCAAGTCCAACCACTGGTAATCTATGTAAATGACAATTTAACCTTCCAGAAAGCTTGAAACGCTTTTTAACCCGAGGAGATTAAGACTTTATATCAGCTTCCACAGTGTTTCCCTCTTCCACAATGAACTTAGAAAAAAAATTCCCATTAACATAACAGGCCAAAGGGTAGCAATTAGCATCATAAGAGGGCAGAGTGCTATGCCCAATCTCTAGGAGACAAAAATACAATTATTTCAGTTTGGGTGATTTTTCTCTCTAAGACATATTTCACAATATGAAATCTTTTTGTTAAACATCCGTATGCAAATTAAACAGTTTCTAAAGATGTTTATTTGAAGGTTGGTTCTGTTGGACAGTTCTGACCCAGAAAGAACCAAGGAGTAAATATAATAAAAGGTCTTCCATAGTTACAGCAGACAAATCATCATTTTTTATAAATGCTAAATACTGAGGCTTTTAAGACTTCTCTTTATGATATGTTGGGTTTTATATTTCTGCATTATCATCATTTTTTCACATTCTCTAGATTCAGGTACTTGGTGTTCCAACTCAGCTCACAAATTCTGTTTAAATTTTAATGTTAAACATTAACCTCCACTTGAAAACAATAATTGGGCTGGGAGGGGAGTTTGTGATCTAGGATTATGTGGTGTTTTTAATAAATGGTAGTTCTTAACTGTATAAATATAACAGTAAAAATTCATAAATTCCCAAGTCCAGAGAAATACTGAACGCTTTGGAAATTGTGATTTATTCTCCAAACTTAAGTGTGCTATACTAAGTTGTAGTAGAAATTGAAAACCCAATGGTCATTTTATTAATCCTACAAATATTCAGATTTTATGAAAGGGAATTCTTTTATAATGAAAATAGTAAATATATTTCTACTGTGGCATTTTTTTCCAGAACATGTATCTAATGGTTGTTGCTTTATCCTCTTTCCCATAGTGGACCATCTTTCATAGGTGGGAATCATTGACTGGATTCAAATGAAGCTATGGCTATACTTGCCTTCTGACCACAAGGGGAAACATTTTTTTAGCATTTGCTTTGCTGTTCCTCTATGTCCCAAAAGTTGGTCAGTGGTTGACTTAAGGACAGACCAGCACCCCAGGTGAGGAGAATCTGAAACCATACCATTAATTTTCTGCCAGAGTTCTTGATAAAGAAATTATCTTTATTCTTGGGTTGCTATTCACCCTTCCTTGTGACTCAGTGTTTTAAATATTTGGGGAGGAAAGAGATACATCACTCCAAATAAATCCTACAAGAATTCACTGAAAGTTCCACCAAAGGCTCTGATAACCACTTCAGAGAAAAAAAAATGTGATTACCAAGTAGACAAGTTTGGAGAAATTTTAGTTTTGTTTTTGGTTTGCTTTGTTACACAGCTTGAGAATGATGGGATAGTATACATAATTGTACTAATATTAACCAAAATATTAAGCCAAAATGAAAGATACCATTGCTTTTACCTCCTGGTAAAGAAAAAATTGATTTTTTTTTTCACCAGGAGGAAAAACATCATCTGTATTTCCATCAATGAATAGAGCTTCTGTGACAACTTTAAGACCAACAAATATTAAGCCATCTCACATTTCTCTTACACTGATGGCAAATTAGCAAAGACAAATTGTTTTATGTCTATAAAAGAAGGCATTAAACCATTTAATCTTAGAATTTGTACTTTTCATTTCAATGTGCATTTATTTTGTTTGTTTTTTTCAATGTTACACTAAAAAAAA
Source organism: Dasypus novemcinctus (assembly GCF_030445035.2). Lineage (NCBI taxonomy): Eukaryota > Metazoa > Chordata > Mammalia > Cingulata > Dasypodidae > Dasypus > Dasypus novemcinctus. The sequence goes on along the minus strand of NW_027261977.1, from coordinate 3,532,554 downwards.
AAATATGAGGTCCCCATATACCCCCCACCCTCCACACCCCACTTCTCCCACATCAACAACCTCTTTCATCATCATGGCACATTCATTGCATTTGGTGACTACATTTTAGAGCATTGTTGCATCACATGGATAGTAGTTTACACTGTAGTTTACATTCTCCTCCAGTCCACTCAGTGGGCCCTGGTAGGACATACAATGTCCAGTATCTGTCCCTGCAGTACCACCAAGGACAACTCCAAGTCCTAAAAATGCCCACACATCATATCTCTTCTTCCTCTCCCTACCAATAGCATCTACACATTGATCTCCACAACAATGGTACAATTTCTTCCATTATTAATCACAATATTAGCAAATTAAATCTCCTATTGAGTCACATTCAGAAGTATTTATTGAGTAACTATCATAGGGTGAAAACTTTTCTGCATATTTGAAATAAAATACTGTACAAAAGAGATGAAACTAAAGTCCATCTTTTATGGAACTTACACTTTAGTACAAGGAGACAGATGATGAATAAATAAATAATTAATATGGTAGTTAATGGTAATGACTGAAGGAAAATCAAGTGAGAAATTTTGGAGTAGGGTATTTTGAGACAAGGAGTAATAGAAGATCTTTTCCACCAAGGGATTAGGGAAAGTCTTTTAAAAACAGCATCTCAGCAGATGCAAGGAAGAGAGAAAACATACCATAAAGACAGTTGCAAAATGAGCATGCAGGGTAGAAGTGACATAAATGGCAGACAAATCTTGAAACTGGTGTTGAGTTGTCACATTCAAGGAGCTAAAGAGAGGTGATCCAAAAAGTGGATGGAGCAAAGAATGCAAGGAATGGCAAAGAGAAATGGAAAACAACTTGGTCAGAGTTGGAGGACAGTTAGGAAACATGAGAATTTGTTGCTCATTCAAAGTGAAGTGGGAATCGTTGAAGGATTTTGAGAACAGAAGAAATGGGGATTGACTCATGTTTTGAAAATATTACTCTGAGTAAAGGTCATAGAAAGGCAGGTATGGAACAGAAGAGATCAGATATTAGGTTATTACAATAGGGGATGTGAAGGTTGATGAAGATTTGGAATAGGGTGACAGAAATATGGTGGCAAAGAAAATATGGATTCTGGAAATAATTTGTAAGGAAAGCAGATGGAATCAGTTGATAGACTGAATTTGGAACACACATAAAAGGCAGGAGAAATACTCTAAGAAGTTTGGTCTGAGCAACTGTTAGATGAATGGAACAGTTTTTTCTTCAATGGACAAGACTTTAAGTGGACTAGATTTGGAGATAAAGGAAAGCCTCGAGAGTTTATATTTTGAACATGGTCTTAGTTTGTCAGAGCTGCTATGACAAATACAACACAATGTGGAGAATTGAGAACTGGAATTTATTGCTTCACAGTTTTGGGCCTAAAAGCCCAACATTAGGGCATCAACAAGATGATGCCTCCCCTCCAAAGTCTGAAGTGCTCTGGTGCTGGCTTGCTGCAAACCCTGGGGTTTTTCTGATGGTTTTTCTTTAGAAGACCTCCAATAATATCAATGGAAGGCCCATGGTGCTTTAGTTAAGCCACATCTAAAAAAAAGAATAAATAGGATCTTAGAAGACCCCATTCACAAATAAGTCCATTCCTTAATGAATAATACATATCCAAAAGATATTATTTAAAAATGGGCTCACATCCACAGGAATGAGGGTTACAATGAAGATCATGTCTTTTGTCAAGTACATAATTTGATCTATCACAAATAATTTAAGCTTCAGATGCTGTTCAAGAATACAATTGAAGTGAGTTCTCAGCATTAGGATATTTACATAGAGGAAGGTGTTTGGGGATCTTTGCCATGTCTATGATGACAGAGAGGAAGGTTAATACTTGGGTTTAGATTTCTGCCTTCCTCTTTGTAGCACGGCAGTCTTAAACTAAATTTTTACTTTCCATCTGGGAAACAAAGAAATAGATAAGTAGGAATCATTTTGGAATCCATGTGCACACCCATTTGGCATAACTTTGAAATCCCATTTTATGCTTTTGTGAACAAGGCAATGTGCCAGCACTAAGTCTACAAACACCATATTTTAAGTTTCCATAAGAAGACTAGAGTCCCTCATGCTGCTGAATGTTCACCTGCACTTAATGGGTGTCTGGTGCCTTTAACCTCATACAAATATTCACCATTCATTCAGGATATCAGGTTGAGGTACCTTGCTGTTCCTGAGTTAATTTGTGCCCCATCCCTTTATTTGGCACTGTTTCTGAAAATGTAATATTTTGGGTATTATGAACTCCACTTCGATCCAGGGTTACAGAATGTCCCAGACCACAATTGTAAAGGTCTGATTTGCATTTCCAAATAATTCCCTAGAGCAAGGCTGCAAGGAGGAGAATTTATTCATAGTTAGTGTGATCCTTGTAATGCAACTGATGATGTTTTTACTAGCTGAAATTGATTTTGGGAGTGCCTCTTTTCCAAATGCATTGGTAGATGAATTTTATTATTGCTGGGTTTTGTTTCTTTTAAAAGCTAAATGCAACTAAAACCAAAATGCATCAAAAGGTAGAAGCAAAAATCCAGATATTGCAAGTATCAGCATTAAGGAATCTGTACCTGGCTCCCACTCCAATCCTAGGAGGGAAGGCATCATCAAAATAAAGAGCTCATAGTCACTAAATCATTGTTTGTTGGCAAGCGTAGTATTAGCTCACTGGGATTAGGAGAACAAGTAAAGAGAACGCTGGTTATTTAAATGGAAATAAAAATCTTTCCACTGTTTTATTCAAGGCTTATTTACCATGGTTGGTTTAAAATGTCCAAGCTTAAGATTTTAAGAAACAAAATAAGTGATCAGTTTTTACTCTATTGTTCAACTGCTTGGCAAGAGTATTGAACAAAGTTAATAGAAGAGGTCTTTGTATTAATGCTCGCATGTTGAACTAATATTTCACCAAACCAAATTCATGTTGGTTTATTATATCTTAAGTGATTATGTTCTAATGGTCATAGGGCAGCTGACAAAACTCAGATGCCATCCTTGATTACAGAAACAATAAGAATGAATGAACCTGGAGGAGATTATACAACCAAAAGCTGTGGAAACCATAAAGACAGTCCTGAATACTTGGAAAATTAAAGGGCATATGATAATAATTCATGAAGTGTGAACACAACATTTGTCTCCAAATAACACCTATGATCTACGTTGACAGTCTCTCCTGGAGTGGGTTGTATCTTGAGTTGTAGGGGAAGAGCTCATTCTGGGGGACAGGGAAACTTTTGTTCACATCTTGTCATTCTCAGTGGTGGTGAAGCATGAGCAAATTAGAAAATGGCTCTGATCTTCAATTCCTGGCTGGCAAAATGGGCTCAACAAACTGAAGCCAACCTTATTCATATGCATGAATAATTGATTATCCAGGGACATGGACAGTACATGTATCATCAGCTTGTTGGATGGGGCCATATAACCATTTCTCAACAGTGAAATGTGTGTAGCCAAGCCTATATACAATTACTTAGACTTCCTTCCTTTCCATATAGTTTGAGACTAAGTATTCTAGATTATTCAACTACAAAATAGTGAAGCTTCCATCTGCCCAGAAGATATGATAGAACATGTAATTGAAACAAACAGAGGAAACAGAGGCACACACACACACAGGAAATTAAGTCCTGGCAGAGCTAAACCTAAAAATATAGGTGTGAGAAAGTGAAATGAAGAGATCAGAAGTGGTCATTGGGAGTATAGTAATTAAAGCTGGAGTTATCAGTGAAGAGAAGGAGTAGGGAAGAGGAAAAAAAACTGTTCAAGAGAGATTAAGGAATGGAAAGGTAAGGGTGTTTAAAAATCATCATTGGTTCATTAAATTTACTTAGGAAGTTTTTGAAAGCACAGTTGCCCAGTGCACATCCCAACACAATGGAATCAGAATTTCTAGGAATATAGACCAGGATTTGTTATTTTATAAAGCTCCCCTGGAGATACCAATGTGGACCTAGGGTTGAAAACTACTGATTTGCTTGACTTTTGAAATCTCCCATTACTAATGTAAGAGCAGATTCTTTGAGACCCATGTTAAAATTATCAAACTAAGGCAACTTTCAATGGCTCTAACCAGGAGGGGAACAGGTTGCGGCATGGTAGGGTGTCAAGAGCTCTATAACTAGATTTTTGGAAGAGGAGACTGAAAAAGCCAATGAAAAGGCAGTAGGACACTATCCCATCTTCAAGCCAAATAATGAGAGGTTTGGAAGGGAGAGTGCTGCCGACAGTTAGGTGTCCTCAAGGAGGAGCCAAACTCTCAGTGACAGAAAGAAGATAAATACACAAAAACTATTAAGGTTTTAAAATTTTTCATTGCAGGACTCTGAGTTCCTGCAGACGAGGGGAAGTTTCCAGAATTTCAGGACAAATGTGATCAGATAACAGAATCTGTAGAACCTCATGAGATGAAGAGGCCAGAACCCCTTGGTCTTCTTGAATAAATATAGGAAGGGACAGGATAATCCCTAATGATTTCCAAGGGAACCCTCTCTAATTGAAGTTTAGCTTTGTCAAGTGAGGAAAGAATCACAGGGGCAGTTACAGGAGCTTCATTCAAGTGTGGGCACAAAAGCATATGCTCTATGAATGTTGTGACATTGATGTCTCTGGAGACCTCTTGAGGAGCATGAGAACACATCTCTGGAGTCTTCTTCATTCACTTATGGTCTGAATTATGAAACATCATCATAGAAGGCAAACAAAAAGTAGCCAAAAATATGCATACACATCTGTTATGTAATTATGTTCTTCCATCCAACTTAAAGTATATGAATCTGTTACCTAGAAGTTATGACACTGTTTCAACAAGTGCTCAAGTGTCACATCCTCAAATTTTTCAAGGGGAAAAAAGATCATACAATAAAAAAAGGAAAAAATAAAGGATTAAAATGGCAGAAAATTTAAACCAAACACTATGTCCTGTGTGATTTCATTTGTAAGAAGTACTCAGAAGAGGCAACTCCACACAGAGAGAAAGGCAGACTACTGGTTGACCTGGGGCTGCGGAGGAGAATTGGGGAGTGACTGCACAATGGGTCTCCTTTGGAGAGATGAGAAGTTCTGGAAATGGATATTTGTGAATCTTAGGTGAATTTCACCTCAATAAATAAAAATCTATCACGAGTCATTGCGGCCAGAGTTAGGGAAAACAGAAGATAATTTTTGACAACTTTTTGAGAATCTGAGAGTTCCTTTTATACTTCATTTTTTAAAAAGCAACTGTACAGGAAAGTGCTAAATTAATAGTCTTCAGTCTCATCCTTAGAAAGGCTGTGTGCAAAGTTCACTTATGGCTGACATCTAGGAACTTGAGTTTTATAAGTTTTCCCAACTATTAAGAATTTAGGCTCTTTGCCTAAACTGTACAGTTTAGGCTGAACACCTACTTTCCTTCTAACAGTTTGGGAATTGTATATGTTAGTACAAATGTGATATATATCCAGTCTCACCCAAAGACTTTGCATAATCTTTTCATGTAGGGTATGACTTTAGGGCATTTAATTTAGATGGAAATATTAAATTAGAAAATAAAATACCCTTGTTTTTGATCCCATGTAAATTAAAAAGGTAATGCATTTTTTGTTTTTAATTTTATAGGCTTTCCTTTTTCTTCTTTAGGGTTATAATCCATATTTTATCACCGGACAAGCAATATATAACCTTACTTTCATTGTATGTCTGACTTATCTAACATTTTAAAGGAGTTCTGTATTATAAATTGAAAAACTTTCCACCGAGGCTTATTTGTGGGAGAATATTTGCTGTAGAATAGAAGTAAATTGGGGCAAGGCTAATCTTTGCTTCCTAGCAAACAAGCTCAGTGACAAATAGCCCAAAATTCTACTGGGAACCAGGCAGATTTAGAAAGTGGATTCATGTTGTGGGTTTCTCAGACATTATTAAAGCAGTGCGCCCAGCTATGATAAACCTGCCTGGTATTTTATAACACATTCTGAGGAAGATTATTTTTTATCTCAAATAAAAGTTGGCCTTCACTAACTTTGTATTTGTGGTAGTCCGGGATACAGCTTCCCAGATGTATGTGATGATTGACTAATTATGTGTGGGGGGAAATTTAGCTCTCAAAAATCAAATGAGTCAAAGAAAACGGTTTAGAAATTAGCAACCTCTTCCTTTGACATTTGTGCAAAAAATACATGTGGAGTAGTTGCTATGATCCAAGTCTTTCACTGGATATTGGAAAAACAAAAATGAATGAGAAATACTTCCTGCATGTGAACACCCAATATTTAGATAGGGGATTCAAGCATGCAAATAAATATGTGCAGCCAAACGGCATATTGAATACGATAGACTTACACATAGGTTGTTGGAAAATGCAAAGAAGGTTGTTATCCATTTGTTTGGGGCTTCCAGGAGACCACACTCACGTTCAGAGATGAGCTAATGAATTACTCAGATTCATTACAAATCACTGTGATGGACTTATTTTGTGTCAACTTCACTATACTATGCCCAATTTAATAAAACACTAATCTATATATTCTGTGAAGGCATTTTATAGATGTGATTAATATTAATAGTCCATTGACTTAACTAAAGGAAAGAATCCTCCCTTTTGAGGGTGGGTCTTATTCAATCAATTTGAAGCCTTAGCAGCAAAGAACAAGGATTCCTGGAGAAGAAAATCTGCCTCAAGACTCTACCATGACAATCCTGCTTGACCAACCAATATTCCATTACAGTGCAGTGTGTGGGTGAAGGGGTATTGTATGGGAATGCTACACATGGGTGTGATTGTTTTGTATATTCACACCCTCTGTAATAACATTTAATTAAAAAATTATAGGGGGGTTGGCAGCGAAACACACCAAATGTAGGATATACACAAGAGTTAGTAGTAATATTTTGACAATGCTCTTGCATAGTAAATGTTTCACAACAATGCAAAATGTTGGTGAAGGGGCGATGTATAGGATATCTGTATGATATCTTGCATGTTTATTTTCCAAGTTCACCACTTTTACTATACACACCTTTTTTTTAACAGTTGCAAATTCATTTTTTAAATGTTTTTCACTTTTTAGGTGTTTATTTTATTTTATTATTTTTTGAAGATACTTAGATTATACAAATGTCAAATAAAAATACAGGAGATTCCCATATGCCCCACTCCCCACACCTCCCACATTTTCCCATATTAACAGCATCTTTCATTAGTGAGGTATGTTCAATGCAATTTATGAACACATTTTGGAGCATTGCTGTTAGGCATGGATTAAACTTTACATTGTAGTTTATAGTATCTCCCATCCAATTCTGTAGATTGTGGCAAGATTTATAATGGCCTGTATCTATCATTGCAATGTCATTAGGACAATTCCTAAATCCCAAAAATATCTCCCGTATTATATCTGTTTTTCCCTTTCCTTGTCTTCAGAACCCCAGGGGCCACTGCCTCCACAACAATGATATAATTTCTTCCAGTGTTAGAATCACAATAAATCTATAGTAGAATACCAATAGGTCTATTAGTCCATAGTTCATTCCCCAATCCTGAGGATTCTGGGATAGTGATGTTCACTCCACCTCTAATTGTCAAGTGGCTTAGATCCCATAGCCCAATGGATGGGGCTTTCTTGCTTGCAGTTGTATACTCTCTAAGTTCCTTGGTATGGTAGTTGCCCATCACCTCCATATGAGTTGTGCTGAGTGAGACCAATGAGCTGGAGAGTAGGTGTTGCAACTCTGTTGAGATACAGGGCCCAGCTGACACATGGACAGACCAAAGATTTAAGTTTCTTGGATGTACACGTACCAACTCTAGTACTAATTACAGTTTAAAATAGAAGGACAGTAAAGTTATGTATAGGGAAACCACAACTAAGTCCAACTATGTCACTCTGGGAAGCATGAATCCAAAGTAGGGCCCACTGACAAGGTATCAAGCTCCTGAGCTATCTGCTCTGACTATAGTGTCTGGGTGTTTCCAGAGTGCTTAGGAGGCCTGCTATTTGGGGTAGTATCTACTTTGGCAGTCAAAGACATCATGTTGAGACATGCATAAGTGTAACCTCTGGAATGACCTCCCAACTCACTGAAGTCTCTTAGCCACACAAACTCATTTTTCTTTCCCTTTTTCCCCTTTTGGTCAAGGTCTTTTTCCAGTTGCTTTGCTAGTTGGTTCTTGGTAGTAATCCCTCAGTGCCAGGAATGGTCATCTCTGGGAGTCATGTCCCATGCTGGGAAGGAAGATAACACACGTATATACTGAGTTTGCCTTAGAGAGAGGCCACATTTGAGCAACAGGAGACAACTCTTAGGCATCCTATAATAGTAGGGTAAGTTTCAATTTCAAGAGTAAAGGTTCATAAGCACACTCTCAAAGTCAAGGGTCTGTCAATGGATCACCCTTCTTCACTAGTCATTGCTCCTGTACTTAGGGGATTCTTTCTGATCCATTAGAGAATGTGGCAGAGTCCCCCAGGATGGGGATTTGATATTCCTTCAGTTATTGTGTGAATCACCACTCACCATGTCAATGCCCCATAAACATTTGAACACATTTATATGCCTTATATGTATGCCCATGTGAGCTTCCCACTGTGTATCCGCCATCACTGACACCCCACACCAATGATCCTTCCCTGCCACAGTTGTAACCCTTCTGTTATCCAAGTTGTTTTAAAAAATGAAGCCAATAAAATAGCCAAATACAATTAATAAGAAATGAAATAATAATGCAGGTCTTAAAATTAAGAAATAAAATACAAAATTTTGCCTTAAAAATAAAAATTTAAAAATTTGAGATAATAAAAATTAATAAATATTTAAAACTTTTTGACATTTTACCTTTCCTCACTGCAAGATCTGTAGTTCAGTATGTATAGTGACATTTTCTTCCATTTATTTCCCTAGTATACATTACTATTTAGGTATGTTCATGTATGAACTATATATTTCAATAAAAAAATATATTTTAAAAAATCCTGCCTGAGTTTCCAGTCTTTCCTAGCAATTTCAATTCAAGACTACAACACTAATCTTCTATTGGTTCTGTTTTTCTGGTGAACTCTTGCTGATCTAGTGACAGAATAAGGATACAGAGCTGTAGCTTTAAGGGTAAAATGCACAGGTAGAGTCTGGAACAATCCTTAGGCAAGCTTTTCATGCACCCTCCCACCCATAAGGAATCACATAACGCACACAATTCTTGTAGAAGAAAAAGTTCAGTCACTCATATCAAGAATTTCTGCCAATTAGAGACCCAGGGTCCAGATTTTGCTGAGAGCCAATCCCGTAGATACCCTCTACTGGTCACTTAACCACATTTAGACTCCCAGAAGAAAAGCAAGTGTTCACTGAAAGTCACATTGCTTGTACAGTGTGGCCCAGTGAACTGACCTTATCAGAGAGGGAAATTTTCACATCAGAGCAGGGAACAAGACTGAGTACCCAATCACTGGCCAATGGCTGACCTCGCTAGCACACCTTTCTTATGATAACATTCTCAGGCCTGCTCTGTTAACACTTGTCTACTCACAGTTCTAGTAAGGTAATAGGAAGAGGGTTCACAGAGGAGGTGATGGGAACAGAATCATCAAATAGTCAAATAGAAATAGAAGGAGAGACAAGTTATGCCACAGCAAAGAATGAGAGTAAACAAGGGGTACAAGGAACTGTTAGATCTGATTGGAACCCATAATCTCTAGTGTTTTTTTATTCATTTAAAGAAATTTTTAAAGATTTATTTTATTTATTTATTTCTCCCTACCGCCTCATTGTTTGCATTTGCTATGTCTGTTCATTCTGTGCCCGTCTTCCTTTTAGGAAGCACTGGGAACTAAACTCATGACCTCCCATGTGTGTGGAAGGTGCTTAATCACTTGAGCCACCTCCACTCCCTGCTTTGTTGTGGATGTCATTGTTTTCTTTCTTGTGTCTTTTCAGTCATCTTGCTTTATCACTTTACCATGTCAGCCCATCATATCAACTCATGGTCTTGCTTGTCTTCTTTAGGAGGTACCAGGAACCAACCCCCAAACCTCCATGTGGTAGGCAGGAGCTCAATTCCTTGGGCCACATCTGCTTCCTCTCAAAGTGTTTTTGAGTTCACTATTTACCAGTCATGGCATCAGCAATGGGAAATACTTTAGAGGAACAAAAGAGATGAGGTTATTGCATTCATGTGACTTGGAAGGGAGAAAACATCAAAAGAGTCAATATCTATAAATATGTAAGCATAATGCTGATTGATGTCACAAAGAAAAAGAACCAGGAATTGAGAGAAAATGGGGAATGAATACATATTTTAAGTAGGAAGTTAGGTGGGGTTAGAGAAGTTCTCCCTGCGAATGTCGAACCAGGCTTAGACTTGAAGGGTGAGACAGAGATTTCAGCAGGGAGGAATATGGAAGATATTCCAGCTGCTACAAGAGAATAAGTTAGGGGAAGGCAGGTGTGAAAGTGGGCTCTCCACTGGGCTCAAACCAAAGCGACTGGTCTCCAGCAGTTGAGTACTTCCTGCTACTTCCTGCTTCAGAGCTTTGTTCTTCTCCTACAGCCTTCCTCTGGGTGGAGCACCACCTCTGCCTTCCTGCCCCAGCGACCTCCTTCTGGAACTCATCACATCCTCCCAGCCTTCCCATTTCTCAGAACCCCCCAGCTGAGATTCTTTATAGACTGCGTTCAAGTTTATTGCTATTAGAATTCATCTCAATCTTCAGTAAAATTGTCAGATCAGGAATCTCTCCCTTCATAAGACCATAAGAGTTTGAGAGGAAAGATTGTTTCTCCTTACTCATTTTCCAATGGGAAGTCAGTTTCCTGCCTGAGAGCAGGCACCTAGTAACAGTCTTTAAAAGGATACCACATGAGGAGTAGAGAATCCTTTCCAGAGCAGAAACACAGCTATTCACTTCTATGGGGAAAGCGATCTCTCACCCAGATGCCCACATACCTAGAATTAAAAGCAAAGTTCCCCAAAGTCATCTCATGCACCAGTTGATTTTCTGTGCTAAGCGGCAAGTTGGTATTTGTTCTTCTGAGTGTTGCAACTCAAGTAATCTTCAATCCAGTCCAGTGGTAATTTGCTCCAGGTTTCTGGACGAAGTAGTGTTGTGGAATTTAAGAGAAGTTCAATTATTTGAGTATAGAGAGGCCAGGACTCAGGAATGATTTTGAGAAGGAAAAATGGTTTATTGACGGCTGGCCGGACTCGGGAGCTTTCAGTTTGAATCCCGAGCCCTGAACAAGATTTTCAAACGTCTTTTATACAGAGAGGAAAGGCCAAATGGTCCCTTTGTTTCAGTTCTCAATAGGCTTCAATTAGCATATATCTTCCACATCTTAGGTAAGCTTTTAGCATGGACTCCAGACATTCTAGATAAGCCTTTAGCGTATTTGGTTTTTGCATTTCCCCTAAATACCCAAAGTTTATAGCCTTTGCACTGTTAAACATTTCCCAGGACTGGAGCCACCGCCACTGTCCCTAAGGGCAGGACTGCAGCCTCCCACTGCTCTACACCCACAAGTCAAACAACTTAGTTATCTCTGAAGAGACAAAGAGCCTTCCACCCATAGCCCACATCAGTAGAACAATTGATTAGTGTACTAATTTCACTTACTAAACTGGTACCAAAACCAGTGAGAAAGGAATCATATCCGAGTTTAAAAAAAAAAAAAAAGAAAGAAAGAAAAAACATAAGCAGAAATAGAAAGGATTCAGAAGAGAGAAGTATGGTTCTTCATCCTTGGGACAGATTCACCTTTGTGATAGAAGACACCGTGATTTCAGTAATTGGTCATAGAGCAGAGGGCAGGCAGAGTCAGTGGGAAGTTCTAGCATATTTTAGTAATTAGTAATCCTCTGTGAGCATCACTGGAACAGGAGAGGCTCAAATATATTGGGGTGCCTTTGAGGTTCTGCAAGGTGGATACTCTGAGCCACACAGGGATTCATTATTGCAAAATTGGTTTTATTCCTATAAATTGGTGCCTCCAGGAGACTGTTACAAGCCTAGATGAAATCTTAAGAAATGTTTGTTTTTAATTTTTTCATATAAAGTAGCATTTGTAAATTTATATGAAGAACAACATTCAGAGAAACCTCTGATAGTACATCCTTTGTCCAATCAAATAATCTTTATGTGATGAGATGCAAAGCCTCCAAATTAGATTGTAGTATTAGAATTTTTAAAATATATTTTAATAACAGCATTTGTGAACTTACAAAACAATCATGCACTTATGTGGAGTTCCCACATAAGAACCCTTCACCTACACCTACCACACCATTGTGGAACATTTGTTACAGATTATGAAATAATTTCATCAGACTATTATCATAACTATGGTGCATAGCGTGCATTTGGCATAATTTTTCCTGACCCCCTATTTTGTAGTTGTATTAGCCAAAAGGGTATTGATGCCAAGTATCAGGAATATGTTTGCTTTTATAGAGGGTATATATTTGGGGTAGAAGCTTACATTCACAAAGCCCTAAAGAGTCCAACTCAAAGTTACTTACTCACCAAAGTCTGCTGCCATGTGTCAAAACAAGATGGCTGGTGATGTCTGCAAGTATTCAGCCTTCTCTCTTCCCTGTTAAGGCTTTGTGCATCTAGCTTCCTCTAATCTCAGCTGTAGGCTGCCATAAGTTTCATCTATCTTCTCAGGGCTCATTTCTTTCCAGGCTCAGCTGTCCTGCTCTCCATAAGGCTAACTGTGAACAATCAAGAAAATGGCTTCTCTCCCCAAGGCTCCAGCATGAAAACCAAACCCTCTGTGTTCTCCTTCTCCATGTATTTTTTTCCATGTGAGAGTGTTTAATTCCCAACGAGGGGATGGGGACTCAACCCTGCACACCCTAATGATATGGTCAAATAAAAGCCCTAATCTTGATTTAATCAGTAATAGTGAAATCTCTGAATCTAATACAGAGGAACAGAACAGTTTACAAACACAATCCAATATCTATTTTTGGAAATCACAAACAACATCAAACTGTTACAGTAATATTAGAATGTAATATTAGAATTTTCAGGATTAAAATTTTGTGAGGCAGGTAAAATTTTTAAAAATAGACAGTAGCAGGAGTTGGGGAGGATGTGGAACATTTGGAACCTTTAAACGTGACTGGTGGGAATGTAAAAAAGCTCAGCCGCTTTGGAGAGCAGTTTGGCATTTTCTTCAAAACTTAAATATAGAGTTCTCATTTGATTAGGCAGTTTCACTCCTAGGTATATGCTCAAGAGAAGTGAAAACATGACCATACAAAAAACTTGTACGGAAATATTTATAGCATAGCAGCACTACCCACAATAACTAAATGGTGGGAACTGTTGGTTAATGGAAGAATGGATAAACAAAATGTGTTCTATCCACAAAATGACATACAACTTGGTCATAAAAAGAAATGAAGTTCTGGTACCTGCTATAACATGGATGAACCTTGAAAACATTATGCCAAAGAAAAGAAGCAAAATTTAAAAAGACTACATATTCTGTAGCTTCATTCCTATGAAACATACCATATAGATAAAGTCATAGAGATAAAAAATGGAGTAGTTTCATCAAAGGTCGAGGAAGGTGGAATGGGGAGTGACAGCTAATGGAAATGGGGCTTTTGTGGGGTGATGAAAATATTCTGAAATTAGATAGTGATGATGGCTCCACAACTCTGGAGTTGTAAAATCGCTGAATTTTACGCTTTACAAGGGTGAATTTTATAGTTGTGAATTATAGCTCAAGAAAGTTATTAAAAACAAATATCAAACAGTGTATTATTATTTGCAAAAAAAAAGACAGTACCTGATATGACTGCAAACATTATAACACTATATCCTAATGAAGTTATAAATTTAAGTAATGCAAAGTTCCTAATGCTTTTTTCTAGATATGAAGGAAAATTGCTAATGTGACAACTGAGTTTTTCTTCCCTGTTCCACTATGCAGAGACCTTTGTAGAGGTTAAAACTGAGAGACGCAATTAATTAATTAAACTGAAAGCTTGTGAAGAAAAATTTGTATTTGTATTTCCCTTAGTGGCCAGCTAATGTGGTTTGGATGTCATCTGAATTTGCCTTTCAAGACTCCTTTTAATTATAGAATCTGATAGAAGACACAATGATGGAGAAATGAATTTGAGTAATTAAATGAAAGGAGAAATTACAGGGTCAGTAGACAGGTGGCATTTGTCTTCATTACATTTGTTGCAAATAAGCCTTTATATATTCAGAGGACAGGAAAGAGACCTTGGAGAGTCAGAAGATTCCATCAAGAAAAATCCACATAAATATCTTACAGGGATGGCACTCCTGCCTGCCCCTTTTTCTCATTCATTGGGCGGAACACACAAAATCTGTTTGAATGTAAACCCTTTCGATATTTAACTGTTTCTATTTCTGAAGGAGGGGGTAGAAATTAAAAACTGAACAGCCAAATTAAGTAACAGCACAGGGACAAATCTTGAAGGAGGTATATTTTGTGGGAAAACTGGTCTGGCCAGTTCCATGGAACAATGGCAAAAGAGAAAAAAAAAAGAAGAAGAAAAGAAACTTAAAAAGGAGAACGCACTAAATTAAGTAATTTAATGCATATAGTGATCAGATATCATATATGACCCTGTATTGGATTCTGACAAAACTACTGTAAATGACTTTGTCAGGGGGGAGGTGTCAATGGAGACATTTGAATTTAGTCTGGGTATTAGAAGGGATGAAATAGAAAGACAGAGATTGTTGGCTGAAAAAAAAGGGAAAGATCACAAAACAGTGTATATACAGCATGATCTCATTTTGGTAAAAAGTTACTCATATGTAAGAACAAAGTTCTGGAAGGTTTTAGAATAATGTGGTAATAGCTAGGTGGGAATGTGATGGTTTATTTTTATATTTTTGCTCTCTGTATTTTAATTTTTTTGCAATGCATATGTATTGCTTCTGTAATAATACAGGATTATTAAAGCTTTAATTTTAAAAGAGCACTGCGTTAAATTAAATAATCTCCATGCCAGCATGAGGTAGTAAGCGTTTCACACAGCTAAGACCTAAGGAGCAGGATGGATTTGCAAGTCCACGTTTATGTTTTCCTTGCTAAGCTTAAGTAAAATCATGCTTTTCTAACTCTCTCTCTGAGCTGAAATCTCAGATCCTGCTTCAATTTTTAGCCTTGAATGTGATTCTGGCATTCTATTTTAAATACTTTTATTTACTCTTGCAGTATATAAAATATGGTGTTTAGATATTTTGGGTTGAGTGAAAAGCATTACCTCATTTCTGACAGTCTTATCCAGAACACCACTCTTGAAAAAGCCACCCCACCCCATGCCCAACAGGACCAGATAAAGTGTATATAGGCAAGTGTGATTTCCAAGACCTAGTTCAGGGTTCAAACTAAAATAAAAATTCAGGTTCCCAGTTTAAACCAATAAAACATTGGTTTCTAGGAGCTGTCGTGATCAGCAGGATGAGAATATGCAGTGACAGAGCCACTTTCCACATTACATTAAATATTTCCATTTCCAGATATGCTTCCCCCAATATATTGTGACTCCTTATCAGTAAGGTATAAACCATATCCATCTTTGAGTCCTGGCAACTAACAGGAGGCACTTTTCCCATCAAATATTCCAGAATTTCTCCCATGTATGCCAGCTGTCCTGTTTTATTTTCCTTTCAGTATTTCAGGTCATGTGTTTGTGAATATTACCCTAATCATATTACATCTAACTATGCCATTGTCCACAGCTAGTGTTTATGATAGAGAGGGTCTTCATTTGCCAGAGCTGCTATCACAAGGACTGCAAACTGACATTGGCTTAACAACAGGAATTGACTAGCTCATGGTTTAGGGGCTAGAAGAAGTCCAAAATCAAGATATAAGCAAGGCTTGCTTTCTCCCAGAGTCTGTAGCATTTCCATACTGGCTGCTGGCAATCCTTGGATTTCCTTGGCTCTCATCTCTGCTTGCCATCACATGGCAATGTCTTTTCCTTTCTGTTTTCTGTGTAAAGCTTTCAGTAATCCACATTAAAGCCCACACTGATTCAGATGGCCAACCTTAAATAGAACGCCAAAGGTCCTATTCACAGATGTGTTCACAACATGACTTGCCTTAACATATTCAAACGTTCCATTTAAAATGGGTTCAAATCACAGGAACATGGATTAAAAGTTAAAAATATGTCCTTTTTTATAGTACACGATTCAATCTAACACTAGCCTGAGCCATATATTACATTTACACCATAACTATACCTCTAGGACAAGATTTCCCACTTTGGCATTCAACATTTGGGGCTGGATCATTCTCTGTGATGGGGGCTGCCTGGGCAGTGCAGGGTTTTGAGCAGCATCCCTGCACTTCACCCCCTAGGTGTCAGTAGCAACCTCCCCCAGTTTTGAAATCCAAAAACATCTCCACACTGTGTCAAATGTCCTTCAGCAATAACTGATCTAGATCTTATAGGTCAGAAAATGTCTTTCTATGTGATATCATGTCCTGGTAAAAATTTGATTCCAACTAAGGGAAATGAAACATGTATTACAGCCAAAGATTATAGAAGACTCTCATACGAATGACACCAAAATGGAAACTTAAAGCCCTCACTCCTAAAGAAGACTTCCAGAGAGCACAGGCTAGTTCTTTGCAGCATTATTTAGATTAATATAATAATTGCTAAGAGCAATAAATAGGCATCAGATTTCCTTCAGTGTTGTATTTTTTATTGTGGGAATAAGAATTCATAATATATCTTGATTTAAGACTATATGCTTAAACTCTAATTTAAAGACTCACCATTTCTCAAGTCAACTCGAAAACCCTCCAGCACAAATGAAGTTGCCAAACTGTGATCCAGTTAGAGATACCTCAAATTTGTTCTTTTCCACCCCACAAATATACTGTGACTAGGGACAAATTTATCACCAACACATCTAAGACAATGTTTTTGTTTCCACAGAAAAGCAAGATAATACATTTAAAAGAAAAGGAAATCACCAACAGTTTAGATAATTGATAATATCCTTTGTTACCTAAATTTGATTTTGATTGTCTGTCCTATACATAAAGAACATTACACTCTAACAATCCTTCCAACTCAATATAATTTTTTTACATCAAAATAATCTGGTTTTCTTTAATGTCCATTAGAGCACCATCAAAAGACCCATTTGTTTCCAACTGAATCATGAATCTTCACTTTTGAAAAACATTTGCCTCCTTTTGGTATGCATGCACAAAGCTCTTTCAATGAGCTGATTTCCCCCAAATACTGTGGGTCTGTTCACCTCTGAAATATTCCACAGTCTTCAATCATTCCTTTTCTGATGACTTGTTATTCCTTTCTAATTTGTGCATTGAAAAGAGGAATGAGATAGTTTCCATAGCATCTCCCATCTCTTCTTCTCAGCCCCAAAATGACTATGACTTTGTTGTGCCACCTGGCATTGTGAAAATACCTCCTAATATGTGATTCTGTGAAATTATGTATAATTTGTATATAATTATGTATGTATAATTCCTGCATATTTTCCATGCTCGTATAAGCACTGGGATTTGTAAACCTTGTTCTATCATTTCTTGATGCTTGTAATAACATACAGATGTAGGGTTTAGCTGCAAAGGGTCCTCTCTTTTCTACCAAGAGTGCTTTCTCCATTACCGCATGTCTGACCCCTGATGAATTTCATTGGTTCTAGCACCAAGATGTCCCCCTGAAATAAACATGGTAGCGTTTAATCTGCTGAAAAGGTTTTCAGATGGGTTGACTTGGCAATGGGTTGCAATGATAGTGAAAGGGCATTTCTCATTAGAATTTTTTTGGGACTTTGAAAGAGAAAACAAATAAAAAGAGAAGCCACAAAGAGAAGTGGGAGATCTGGGACAACACATCAAGAAATAGAGAGTCAAAGAAGTGTGGCGTTCAAAAGTAACTGGGGTTCATTTCAGGGAAGTTGCCACATAAAAAAGAGTCAATTTTCATTCATCATGGATTCTGGCATTGCAAATTCACCTATTTGTTAAAATATATATGGAACCCAAAATCAATATTTGTGGTTTGTTCACAATCATTCACAAATATTTGCAATGGTGAGAATTTTGATTCACCTGACACCCCTTCCCAGCTGAGGTCGAACCACAGTTTCATCTTGTAAACAAATATCTTTTTCACAATGTATTTAGTGTCAGGTTTGTTTGGGTTTTTTAAATACTACTTGTGGGTGATTTTGCTTTTTAAAATGGCCTCCAAATGTTGTGCTGAAGTATGTCTGGTGTTTCTAAACACAAGAAGGCTATGATGTGCTTATGGAGAAAATACTTGTATTAGGTAAGTTTCATTCTGTCACAAATTATAATTTTGTTGGCCAGGAGTTCAATGTTAATGAAGCATTAAATGTATTAAATAAGGCATATTTAAACAAAAATACACATAAAAATTTGTTTATATATTGATTAGTTGATATATATTGATATATTGATTAGTTGATGAAAATGTTGGGCCAGATGCTCCCTTAGTTAACCCGAGGAGCAGTGGTTCAGGATTTGCTAAATTCTGTGTTTATGCAACTTCATAGACCATCACTCTTGAAAAAAAAAGAGAATCAAATGTACAGAACACACAGTTATATCTGAATGTCAGATATGCAAGATGTTTTTCTTTTTATGTTTTTTGCATAAGTATGTCCAATGGAATGTACGGTATATACTTTTATGTTTTAAAAGCATTCCATTGTTTATCTGGAATTCAAATATAACTGGGAATCCCGGTTTGTGTGTTTGTTTGTTCTCATTTTCTTTTTTCCAAAGCTCTGGGGAAAATGCTGGGAATGGAGTTTGTTGTCTGTGATTGGCTTCAAAGTACAAGAGGTGGGAAGTTGGCAAGCGATTAGCTCAGAATGAAGTGGACCAGTAAGTTAGCCTGGTTTCCATGGGTGGGCAATGGATCAAATCAGAGACAGAGCTGAAAGGCAGGTGAGGTATCTGGGGATCTGCCCAAGTCATCCAAACCAACGGCTGCCCGCTTTTTTACTGACTCTCTCTCCATTCAGGAAGAAAGGAGCAGTAGAACACCCAGACTTACGAACCAGTAACTTATCCTGTTTCAGGAATAACATCTTAATGATTCTGTTAATTGTTCTAGGCTTCATATACTTACATCACATCTGTTACAAGAATCTTTCAAGTTCTGGAAAAGGCTTTAAAATGAATGGATCAGCAACAGGGGCCATACGGTTTGCCTGGAAGGGCTTTGATTTAAATCTCCCTGTTGAGTCAAGGGGCCCTCATCCTGACTTAACTAAACCAAAGATGATGACCTCAAGGCAATATCATTGAATCATATTCAAAGAAGACCTGGGAGACCACTAAGTGTGGGGTTCTTTTGAATTTGTTCATAAAAATCTATTTATGATGTAGGAGCAGCCCAGTTTTGAACCTAGAGTTTTATATATCGTATGGCATTTGCCACATTCTGTTTTCACAAGAAAGAGCCCATTTAGTTTTAAAAAACACTTTCAGATCTTCTGTGCTCAATAAATTTGTCAGATTGTTTCTCAAGTAGATCTAAATATTGCCTCATATGGCTTTAAACTACATACTGCTGCTGTGAAAAATATATACATATTTTCAGGAGCACTCAAATTTCTATTTGAATATAGTTAGAATAACATAAATTCAAGATGATTCTTTAAAAATGTACATCTTTATATACTTACAACAAAGTATTTTAATTTGCAGAGAAAACTACCTAGGGAAAGAAATATAGAAATGTGACTTGTTTTTTGATTCACCAGATACATCATAATTTGAACAATGTAGGATAAAAGCACATATTTTACTTTTCAGCTTATAAACATTCGTGGAGAATGTAGGTAAGTTTCTTATAATAAGTACTAAAACTGCTTTCTCTTACAAAAGCAGAACAGGACAATATTCATGACTAAATATGTGTGAACTGAAAATCTCTCATGAATGCTTATATATTAGGAAAATAGCTTTTCTCAGATTTTGGAGGAGGCAGATACTTGGTAAATCTAATTTTCATTGTATCACATTTTGTGTTGAGCTTATTTTCAATTTCTCAATGGTTGTATGCCAAGAAAGAACAGTTTTTGCCTTGCATCATTACCAAGCCCATGTAAAGTAAGTGCCCTCACTATTAAAGTAATACCCTTTTTATATGGCTAATTTCAATTAATTTGATTATCCCCAAAGCTGTATGATGTGTATTTTCTTTCCATCATCACATCATGCAAATATTTTATTTGGTTGACAAAGGATAGAATTCCAGGTGAAACTAGCTAGGTTGGAAAAAGTAAACGTCCCACCCTACATAACAAAAGCATGAACCTCTGGAATCCACAAGGAAAGCCTGCACCACCACAGAATCTTACCTGTCCTTGGTTTCTCTGCATATCAGTATCACCTGCTCAGCATCAGTTTCATCACACAATCCAGAATAAGACCACAGTGGCACATCTGGCTTACAAACTCTGTACCAAGTTCTGAAAAAAAATGAAAACCCAAGAAGTGCCACCAGCAAAAGATTTTTTAAAGTCCTTTTCTTTGGAATGCTATGGACCCCTTGCATGGGGTTGCATCAATCAGATTAGCACCATCTTATTTCCACTTTTTCCTGAAAAAAAGGGTCCAAAATAGACACTTGCAAAGCCAACGCCCATAGCAATATTTTCCATAATAGCTAAAAGGTGGAAACCACCCAACCATCCATCAACAGATAAATGGGTAAACAAAAGGTTACGTTTTAATCTCTTGGCTCAAAAAAAAAAAAAAAAAAATACAACCCCAAAGCAAAACAAAACAAAACAAAAAACAACCAAAATTGAGAGGTAAAGATTGATTCCTTGGTTGATGAGCTATTTCTCTCTTTACTTTGCTTCTGTGTTCATATTATTTATTTGGAGTCATAATTTTAAAAATTGAAAGTGCAGATGCCTACAACCAGATGGACTATTAAGATATTTTAAGTGTTAATCTTTTTTAAAAATTGACATATCTCTTTTGTCATTCTAATACGGTAAAAGAAAAGAAAAATGTAGATCAAGTTTTGCTGTGCAGTTTGCTAAAGTAATCATGAAAGAGTTGCAAATTGGTATAAGAACTTATTTTGGAGATTGCTTCCATAGTTTTTTGATGTCACACATTTGTGTCTGAGGCTAAACATTTTGAAATAAAATACTGCTTAGGGTTGTTGATTCAAAGTTACACATGTTAATTTTTAAATTTTAGAGTTAACCAAAACAGCCTTCTTGAGGTACATTTTTAGGGTGGGAATAGAGGGCTGCATGAATTGGAGGGATGTTTATGTTTGCTTGATTTTTTATTGATCTCTGTTATTAATAGAAAAATAGTAAGAAATAATTGGAAAAATAAAGATGGTAGGATGTTAGCAAAGTGGTCCATTATTTTGCTTATAACATTTAGTTTTGGCATTAAATAGCACTGGAAAGGGGCAGTGTAATAGATCAGATGATCAATTTGATATATATTGAATGTCTCCTCTGTGGAAGAATATTGCTATGGGCACTGCTGGGATGAACAAAGGTGGCGAAGACCCAGATTCCATCCTCAAAAAATGTTTGACATAGAAGGGATTAAGCTAACTTGTAAATAATTAACCAAAACACAGTATATGCAGAAGGCCATGAACGGAATGCAAAAAGTAAATGTACTGGGAGAGGTGGTCAGATTAGGGTGGGAAGTACTGGTTCTTGAGACCACTGGGAGATCTTCAGAAATTCAACTGTTTCCCAGTGTTGGGTTCCTCAATTTTCTTTCCCCAAAAGTTAATTTTATAACCTTAAAACCATAGGTTATCCAGTTAGTCCCATTGTACCATGTATCAGGACTTCATTCCTTCATAAGACAATGATATTCAGGGTTACCTGTTCAAGTCCCCTGCTTTAAATTCTTCTGGATTCTCACCTAGGAGTGGAATTGTCAAGTCTTATGCTAATTCTGTGTTTAACTTTTTGAGGAAGGACCAATATGATTTCATTTCTAGGAAAGATCTAGAATAGGCAAATTCATACAGGTGGAACTTGGTTTAGAAGTTACCAGAGGCTTGAGTTGGGGAGGGAGGGCAGTTACTGCTTAATAGAAACTGTAATGGATGGAGGTGATGGTAGCACAGCAGTATAAATCATGCCGTAGACTTGGATACTTTAAGATGATTAAATAGGAAATTTTTATTTTTTTTATGTATTTTAAATCAATATTTTTTCTTAAATTATGTTTTTTAAAAGATACATAGATCACAAAAAAATGTTCCACTAAAAAATATGAGGTTCCCGCATACCCCTCATCCCACCCAGCCACACCTCCCACAGCAACAACCTCTTTCATCATTGTGGCACATTCAGTTCATTTGGTGAACACATCTTGGAGCACTGCTGTACCACATGGATTACGGTTTACATTGTAGTTTACACTCTCCCCCGTACATTCAGTGGGCTAACACAGGATATATCATTTCCAGCATCTGTCCCTGCAATATTACTGAAGACAAATCCATGTCCCAAAAATGCCCCCACATCTTACCTCTCCTTTTCTCTCCCTGCCCTCAGCAACTACCATGGCCATTTTCTCCAGATCAATGCTATAGTTTCTTCCATTACTATTCACAACAGTTCTATAGCAGAAAACAGTTCTATAGTAGAAAATCACTCTAACAGTTCTATAGTAGAAAACCATGTGGTAGAAAACCACTGTATTTTATTCCTCCATCCTGTGAACCCTGGGATAGTGATGTCCACTCCACCTCTATATCAAAAGGGGGCTTAGATCCCACATGGTTGATGGAGATGATTCTCCTGCTTGGAGTTGTAGCATTCTCGGATCCCTGGTGTGGTGGTTAATTTTAAGCGTAACACCTGACATCATACTCAATGAAATAGATGCATACACAAATAATATGGATATAGGTGCATATGTAGAATAATTTACATTCTATCATAACTGAGATTTCAACCTTTTTCCATGGAACTTATGTTCTTATCATTTAAAGCTCAAACACACTTATGGAAAATTGCAAATGATGTTTAAGGAAAGCCGTGGAGGCTTTGTAAGCTACTTCAGTTTCAGGCAGTTAAGCTCCTCAAAGTCCTTCCAAATACATATTTGACTTTGGATACCCAAGAACCGGCAGTTTTCTTTGAAATTACCTTATTTTAGTCTAGGGAGTAAACCCACAGACTTGAAATGATTGCACTTCCCCCAAATAAAATACATTCTTAAATTATTCAGGTAAACTGTGGGTGTTTAGATCAAAATTCCACTCTCAATCTTGTGTAAACCATGGCCTTAGAAGGCTGCATGTCTACCCTGGACATGTCATTGTGTTACTCAACTCTTCCAAAATGTCGTCAGTCCCTGAAAACCTGATACCTGGCTCTAAACTTCAGAATCTGCATCAATTCTGTACCTCAGGCTCACATCTTATATTTCCTATTTGCTATTAACTCTGTTCTGATAAATGCTGAATCAAGGGAGAGGTAGCTCAGTTCCACCTTCAGAAACATGCCTGCTAAACCTTGCTAATTCACAACTCTCCTGCTCAGCATCTGGAGCCATCTAGAGCCTGCAGCTCTTTGCAGAAGAAAACAACCCTTGACACTGCACTGCTGTCAATGATTTTCCTCCTTCGCTAAAGCCAGCAACAACAACAAAACCTCATAACACCTAATGTGTTAATTTGGCCAACATCCTGTAACTACAGCAAGCAAAGTTGAACCCAATTAACAACGGTCCCTCTAGACTGCTGGACTTCTGTTAAATTGGCCGGTGCCTATTTTATGAGTTATATGACATGGTTAAAAAAAGGCAAACATTCAAGGAATTGTTAAGTGACTAGGCAAGTTGACTTGAAATTCAACTATAAACTACACTGTATTAGTCAGGCAAAGAGGTGCTGATGAAAAAATACCAGAATTCTGTTGGCCTTTATAAACGGTGTTTACTTGGAGTAGAAGCCTACAGTTCCCACATCATAAAGCACAAGTTACTTCCTCACAAAGTCTGTAGCTATGTGTTGGAGCAAGATGACTGCTAGTCTCTGTGAGGGTTCAGCCTCCCTCTTCCTCTCAAGGCTCTGTTGTCCCAGCTTCTTCCAATATCAACTGCAGGCTGGGATAAATCTTGTCTCTCTCCCAGGGCTTGATTCTCTCCAGGTTCAGCTGTTCTGCTCTCTTCACAAGGCTCTCTCTTCCCTGTATTGCTGCCGTGTCTATGGAGTCACCTCTATTCCTTGTGTTCTTCTCCTGTGTTTACTTTCCAGGGCTCCAGCATCAAAACTCCTACTGTCTCTTCTGCTGCAGTGTTAATTCAAGGAGGCAGGGACCCAACATCCTCCTGATGTGGCCCAACAAAGCCCTAGTCATAATTTAATCAAGTAAAAGTGAAAGATCTGAATCTAATACAATAAAATGTGCCCAGAGGAGCAGACCAGTTTACAAATATAATCCAATATCTAATTTTGGAATTCACAAATAATACCAAACTGTTACATACATCTTCCTAAGAGCATGTCCCATAAGGAAGGCAGATCAGTGTGGATTTGGAGGAATCAGAAGTGACAGCTGTCAAGGCAGTGTTTTAATGTTTAAAGGGAGTTATTACACTTAGAGAGGGAGGAGTGAGCAGTAGTTTCTGATCAAGATAAAACAGTCTGCATAAAAGGAGGGATAATGCTGGAAGTATGCGATACTCTAAATTGTGTAGGTACCATACATATTGCAGAGCC
Organism: Dasypus novemcinctus; assembly: GCF_030445035.2. Lineage (NCBI taxonomy): Eukaryota > Metazoa > Chordata > Mammalia > Cingulata > Dasypodidae > Dasypus > Dasypus novemcinctus. Next base: position 3,507,788 of record NW_027261977.1, on the reverse strand, counting down.
AGGTAATAGAATATTTACCATTAGCTTGTCAATTATAGTGGTGCTCAAATTTTAGTAGATATAATATCTTGTCCCTTTAGTGAGACTATGGGCTTGAGTGTGGCATTGATTTAGGGACCCCTCAAGTTTAGGGTAGAGCACCTATCGAAAGCATAATAATGTTTAGAATAGATTAAGGGACAGTAGAGATGAAATAAGACACAAATGATTGGATTGAAACCACAGCAGGGGGTGTTTTCCCAGTTCTGGAGACCAGAAATCTGAAATCAAAGTGTCAGCAAAGCCACACTTTCTCCAAAACCTGTTGGGGAGAAGCCTTCCTTGCCTCTTCCAGTGCCCGTGATCACTAATAATCCTTGAATTTCCTTGGCTGACAGGTGCATCACTCCAACCTCAGCCTCTGCCTTCCCAAGTCTTCCATCCATGGAGTCTGTTTGTCTGTGTCTCCTTGTCCCTTCTACTAAGGACAATGGTCATACTGCATTGAGACCCACCCTAATGCAGCTGAGCCTCCTCTTAAATAATCAATGGACCTCGTTGCAAATACAATCACTTTTATGCAACTGGGAGTTAGGACATGTATTAGTCAGCCAAAGGGGTGCTGATGCAAAGTACCAGAATCAGTTGGCTTTTATAAAGGGTATTTTTTGGGGGTAGAAGCTTACAGTCACAAGACCCTAAACAATCCAACTCAAGGTACAATGAAAGGTACTTCCTCAACAAAATCTGTTGCCATGTCTAGAAAAAAGATGGTGGGTGAGGTCTGCAAGGGTTCAAACTTCCTCTTTCCTCTTAAGGCTCCGTGGGCCCAGCTTCTTCTGATCTCAGTTGTAGGTTGGAGCATTTGATTTTTCTGGGCTCAGCTTCTCTGTTCTGTTCACAAAGTCAGCTATAAACTATCAGGTGAAAAACTCATCTCTCTTCCCCAGGATCACAGGATCAAATTTCTTCCTTCTGCCATGTATATAGAGCTCTTTGTCTTCCCATGTATCTTCTTCTTTGTGTCTTCTTGAGTACGTGACCATTTGTATCAGTCCACCAAGTGGGTGGGGACTCAACTCTGGGTCGTGTTGTACTGACATGGCTGAAGCAAAGGCCCTACATTGATTTAATCAAGGAAATGTAAAATCCTTGAATTTAATACAATCAAAGAGTATCATACCCAGAGGAACTGACCAGTTTACAAACATAATCCTTCTCTTTTGGGAGATTCATAAACAATGTCAAACTGCCACAGACATCAACATATCTTATTTGGAGGACACAATTCAATTTGTAAGAGTGTGGCTTGTTTTGTAGAAAGCAAACAAGGGAAGGTGTATAATTCAAGCTAACAGTGCAATATTCAGTAGATGGGAGTGATGGATGTAGGTTGACCAAATACCTGAAAGTAACTTGTTTCTCTCCCTGTTGCTAGGATACAAAGAAGAGAATTGTATGTAAATCAGAAGGTAGTGAAATGCCACCCTCTCTATGGGCCAAATTCTGCTTTTGCTGGTCAAGAATATCCTGTTGAAGCAATGAAGTATGAAAACCAGCTTCAACCAGTTGACTGGACCTGCACAGAAGCAGCCCCTTGCTGTCCTCAGTTCAACTTGCTTAATTAACATAGTAAAATTCCCACCCAGGGGTGGAGTTATCCGCCCCTTTCTTGATCATACAATGTATGTGCAAGCGTGATTTCTTGAACATACTAATCATACAGTTATGCATAAAAACTAATGCATAATCGAAATGCTAAGTAGTAACTTGGGTATTTAAACAAGAGTGAAACTGCAGCACAGGGAGTCGGGTCTGAGTCACTTTAGGCTGGCCTTGGCTCCTTACCTCTGCAGACATAATAAATGTGAATTGACCTAACTGTTGTGTTTAAGTTTTCTTCCTGCCATCTCTGGTTATCCATAAAAGCCCTGCTTTGAGGCCTAATAGGAGGAGATACTGCTTAAAGATGAAGGCATGCTACATGAACTGTCCTTTAGCAATGAGCCTTTATTAAATACTTTCCTATCTCCAAATCCAAGGAAGGGAGGTGTATGCAACAACAACAGCAACAACAACAACAACAAAGAAAACAGCTTCTACTTGTCTTTAAGGAGTTTATAAAGCCATTGCACATTTGTGTGTATATTTTGTATACTAATCTCTAGATAAAGAATACTTGAGATTTTGCCTGTTCTAAAACTTCCAAGAAATAGCCTGTGAAATGCTGCCTTTTATTTTTTGTCTCTGTTGGCTGGCAGCAGGAGTAGTTGTCCATTACCAGCATAGTCTTATCTGACTGCCATTAAATAATTCCTCTCACTAGGTAATTAGATTAGGTCCAGCCTGCTGGAAGACAAAGACCATCAGATTCCTGGGGCTGAAGAGACACTTTATTTTCACCAACTGAAGATTTTCCAGCAGAAATAACCTGGGGGAAAACGCCTGCAGGGAAGAGATTCTTCAAATCTCTAAAGTATAATTAGAACTTTCAGTGTATTCCCAAATGGGGATTTCTAAAGGGGAACTGGGGAGAGCATTCTTTCCAAGGAATGGATTAATTTAGCAAATGTCCATTGTTTTTTTGTTGTTGTTGTTGTTTTTTTAAATTTATCAAGCAGGAATTTTATTGATAAATTTCCAACAAATGGGAACCAAATGAGACCCTTACACAATGATCAAGGACTCCACTAACCAATTCTTTTTTTTTTTAATTGACTTTGTAATAATATTACATTAAAAAAAATATATATATATATATATGAGGTCCCATTGAACCCTACCACCCCCACCCCATCTCTCCCCTCCCCAGCAACACTCCTTCAACTTTTGCAGTGAGGTGAAGTGTAGAGCCTGCAACTAGCCATAAACTAGGAAAATGTGGCATCTCTGCCAGATTATTTTAAATTCTTGTGGCTCTGCCTAAAAATATGCAAGTGGGTCAGTGTTGTATACTGTGCTCTTGCAAAAATCCATATCATCCCAAGCCTGAGGCATTTGTAGATTCAGAAGGAAATAAGTGCTCCTCAACAGCAGTGCTCTTATCCCAAAGGTAGGCTTGCCAGTTAAAATATTATATGGGATATACTTATGCTAAACAATTATGCATTCTTTACCTGAAATCTAAAGTCAATGGGATGCCTTTTTATTTTATTTAGATGTCACTTGCTGAATTGGCAACCCTATCCCCAAGGACCTTTGATGATGTCGAGAGACATTTTTGATTGTCACAATAGAAGAGACACTTTTGGAATCTGGTGGGTGGAGACCAAGTATTCTGCTGCACTTCCTACAATACACATGGCAAAATGCTCTACAACAAAGTATTAACCAGCCCCAAACATCAATCATTCCAAGTTTGATAAACCCAAATCTAATGCATTCTCTCTCCCATGGAAGGATTCAGAACATGTCATTCAACCACAGAAAACTCTGTTTTCTCATTATGTGTGTTAAGACTAACCCAACAATGGGTCACCTGGAAATCAGGTCATTTATTTTTTCCCCTCAAACATTCAAATACTTTTTTGGAAACAAATTATTATTATTTACAATCAAAATGTATCTAGCATCCACTTTTGAGATGTTTAGCCTAAATTAAGAGTTGGTAAATTTAGTAAGAGACCAACTCTCTTGTCTCAAATTTAAAGCCTATTTAGAGAAACACAAACAAAACATACTTTTTTAAAAAAAAGATTTATTTATTTGTTTATTCTATCCCCTGCTCCCCTACCCTCCCTGCTCCCAGTTGTCAGTTCTCTGTGTCTATTTGCTGCGTGTACTTCTTTGCTTGCTTCTGTTGTTGTCAGTGGCATGGGAATCTGTGTTTCTTTTTGTTGCATCATCTTGTTGTGTCAGCTCTCCATGTGTGCAGCATCATTTCTCGACAGGCTGCACTTTCTTTTGCACTGGGCAGCTCTCCTTATTGGGCACACTCCTTGTGCGTGGAGCTCCCCTATGCAGAGACACCCCTGTGTGGCACGGCACCCCTTGCGCGCATCATCACTGTGCTTGGGCCAGCTCCACACGGTGTCAAGGAGGCCCGGAGTTTGATCTCCTTGTGGACCTTCCATGTGGTAGACGGACGCCCTAACCACTGGGCCATGTCCATTTCCCAAAACATACTTTTAAACTGCGATTAATACTGGGCAAGAGAGTGCACAATTGCTGAACAGGAAGAATGAATGAAATGATTCAATAGTGTCTTAAACTTCATGAAAACAGCCCAGTTTTTCGAATATATTCCTACAGCTCTCATGTCTTATCCCCACACTGGCTAATTAGCATTTTATAAGGATGAGTGAAGGATGGCTTGATTATGTTTCAAGTCGATGTTCAAGATAAGAAGTAACCAGTCATATTTGCCAGCCATGGTTCTCAGAAGCAATTACTTTCATAGGAAATTGGCAAAAGAGGTCCTTTTCACCGAAGTTGACAATAATCTACAGAGAAAATATAGCAAAGACTCGTGTAAAGATGGGGAAACTTGATAATCATCACCAAGCCTCAAGATGCTGTTTAAAGTCACCCCTAATCCCCTTACTCTTTTTTTTTAACTTATTTTTTATTTTTCCTTCTTTATTTTCTTTTAAAAGTTACATTAAAAAAAATATGAGGTCTCCATATACTCCCTACCCCACCCACCCCACCCTTCCCACATCAACAACCTCTTCCATCATCATGGGATATCCACTGCAACTGGTGAATACATTCTGGAGCATCGCTGCACCACAATGGACAGTGTTCTTGTTTTCTACTACCTAGAGGATACCATCACTGGGATGTCTTCATTTTAATTCATCAAGTCCAAACCATCATGGACTTTTCCACTGGCAAGTCTTCCTCTACCTCTTCCTCAATTTGTGTGAGCACCAACTATCTCTCCAAACCAAAGTATCTAAAGACCATCTGTGGTTCTATTGTCTTCCCTGCTCCTGTCCCTAGAGAACCTGTGAGTCAGCACGACCTGTCAATTCCACTTACTAAACACCCCTTGACTTGAACCTATCCATTTCCCACCCCTCCAGACACACATGCACATCTCCATACTACCTAAGTGCCTTGGTTACTGCAACAGTATCTCCATACTGGTGCCATCTTGTTCTCTTACAATCCAGTCTACGCTCTGTGAACAGAATTAAGCTTCTAACACAGAAAGTTGATCACATCGCTCCCAGTTTAAAAGTCTTCACAGTCTCCCTCATATGAACTTCAGATGTCCTCCTGGATACCTGACCCTTCAATACTGCATACCTTACTGCCTCTTGCTCTCCCACCATTCCATTTAATTACCCTGTCTTTCTCTTTTCTCTTTCCTTCATATCCTACTTCTTCCCCATCTTAAACTCTAGTCATAGAAGACACAATTCCATTCTTAAAACAAGGTTGTGCGCTCTCTCACTAAAAATATTTCTTACCATTTAATTCCCTTATTTGAACTTCCCCCCTCTTCTCTAAGTGCTCAAACTTCCACTCAACATTCCTTGCTTCTATAAACCTTTCTTGACCGAACAGATCAAGCTAGCTGCTCTCTTTTGTCACCACAGTAAAAATGATACAAGATTGAGTCTCTGATTCTTTCTCTAGACTGTAAGTTTTGTAAGAGCTGTGATTTCCATTCTCTTTATCATTCACATCACTTGTTTCCCTTCAAGCATATTGGAAGGCAAGGTGTGTACTTCTCTGGGTATTTGGGATGTGTTTCAAATCTTGTGGATACTGACAGAATAAAAAAAGCAAAATTATTTCTTTCCATATTGCTAAATGGGGAATAAAGAAAGTATAGTCACAATGGAAGACTTTTCCCATTTTGAACATATTTCTGAGATTGGTTTCACCTAAAATGCTAGCTACATTGTCCCTTTTGTACCATTCTTCACTTAAACAAATGTTCTGGAATCAACAAGGGTGAAAAATCAGATTAAACATTTTGTGCTATTCTCCTAGTTCGAAGTGGGTGAAAATGTGGTATATGCAGATAAAAAATAAGTACTTCGATTCTTTTCTAACATGACAGAGTAAACACAGGCAGGATTGATTAAATATATCAGACAGATTTCACCTCATTTTCTTCTGTAAAGAAGTAGAAGAGATTTTCTGGCACATGTAGCACATGTATGACTTCAAAAAAGCTCACATATAATGGAGAAAGATAAACTTGGCATTTCAATGATCAATTAATTGATCATCAACAAGCATAACTAATTTAATAAAATGGAAATCACTCTATTTTTTGGTAATGACTCTGCTTAAGCAATTTGTTAGTAACTTTGAGAAAGATCAAATTATATGACATAGAAATTGCTCTTAGGGAGCCTACATTTTAATCAGGATTGCTCACTCTTATCCCTAGGAACATTTTGCAAAGGCCTTTCTTTATTGAGGGCAAGTGGATTGTAGGATTTGTAGCAACATTCCTGCCTTCCATTCAGTAGATGACAGTAGCACATCAACACCCCCTCACAATTTATGACAACCAAAAATTTCTCCAGACAATGACAAATGTACCCTGATGGAGAGTGGGGGGTAAAATCACTCCTAGTTGAAAATGCTAACTTGTGGTCTAGATAAATTCAACTAAAATCTATTACCTACCATGCTTCAAGCAATATGCTAGGCTCTGGCAATAGAGAAATGAATACATGAATAAAAAGGAAAGGAAAAAAAGAAAATTGAAGGTAGGAAGGAACCAAGGAAGAGGAACAAAGGAATGTGGAAAATGTTGGAGGGAAGGGTAGAAGGGAGGTAGGAAGGAAGTAAGAAGTCTATTCCCTGTCATATTTCACAGTCTAAGAGAGAGATGTCATGTGTGTATACACTGAAGGCATCGTGCTTTCATTGAAGTACTTATAGGGCACAGGTAGCACACGGGTGATGGAGAGATGGAAGGAAAATATTCCAGATATGAAAATACATTTTGGAGTTTTGATGATACATAAGAACTTGGAGATGTACTTCAGGCATTTCAAACAACTTATATAAGAGTCAGAAATGGTATGAAATATCACATTGCTGGGGAAAATAATGCTGAAGCACCTGAAACTTCTGAATAACCATAATTGACATATTTTCATTTATTACAATACTGTACCAACTACAAGTCTCTTACGAGTCCAGAGAAGGTGGAAGACAGCAGCTAAACTCTGTTCCAGTGGGTCATGAGAACCTAGCCCAGACCTTTACTTTCAAATTTCAAATTAAAGACTTCAACTGCTTAATATTGATGATATCATGAGAATGAGGGAACCACCCATGATCGATGTTAACTGTTTCTAATGCCTGAGCTTTCAGTAGTGTTTTTCTTCTTGAGAAGAAACATATTATAAGTCCATTAAAAATGTATGCCTTAATTGCTAGGCTGCTTAAAACCATGACTCCTTGGTGAATTAAACAGAGTTACTTTTAGAGGTAGAAATTAATTGTTTGTGACAAAGTAATAAAAGAAGATATAGGAGGAAGACAAAGAAATGGCCTCTAGGAAGAGAAACTGCAGGAAATAAGTGGCATTGTACCAAAGGTGAATCAGGAGATTTGGTACAAGCAGCCCTTTTTTTATTTTTATATTTATTTTTTATTTTCTTTCTCTCCCCTCCCCCCACCCCTATTGTCTGTTCTCTGTGTCTATCTGCTGTGTGTTCTTCTTTGTCCACTTCTGTTGTTGTCAGCGGCATGGGAATCACTGTTTCTTTTTGTTGCATCATCTAGTTGTGTCAGCTCTCCGTGTGTGCAGCACCATTCCTGGGCAGGCTGAACTTTCTTTTGCTCTGGGCAGCTCTCCTTATGGGGCACACTCCTTGTGCATGGGGCTCCCCTACATGGGGGACACCCCTGCGTGGCATGGCACTCCTTGCATGCATCAGCACTGAGCATGGGCCAGCTCCACACGGGTCAAGGAGGCCTGGGTTTTGAACCGTGGACCTCCCATGTGGTAGACAGATGCCCTAACCACTGGGCCACATCCACTTCCCCAAGCAGCCCTTTAGAGAAGAGGTAGGTTGAAAATAAAATGTTAATATGCTCTTAGATGCTATGGTTTCCCTCATGGCTAGATTTCCTTTACAAAGATACTAAAGGTATCGGCCACTATGGGCTGACACTTGCACTTTTCTTCAGATCACCTTGGTTTCCTGTGGCCTGCTCAATAGGTAATATGGGAGGTGACATCCCTCTCCCCCGGGGACAACCCCTAGACAACACCAAAAAATGCTGGGGTGTCCCAGCTCAGCCCCTTTCCCTCTACATGAGAACAACTCTATGGAGCCCCTCATGCTTCAGAGCTCCTTTGGGATAAGGCTGAGATTCCCTGCCTCCTCTATTTGCCTTGTCCTGCTCCCCTCTATTCTTCATACTTTCCTCCTGATACATTCATGGTTCTCAGACTGGGATGAACATTGGAATTGCATAGGGAGCTTTGGAGAATAAAATGAAATAAAAAAGAAAAACCCTTGGAAGTACTGCTAGCTAATCCTGTCAGGGGTCTTGGGAGGAAACACTCCTAACTATAATATGCATAGGATCTCATTAAAATGCAGATTCTGAGAGAATAGATTAGGAGTGGGGGGTTATGATGTCTTTCATGTCTAACATGCCCATCAGGTGCCTTGGTAATACTGAGACTTGGGATCGGTGAATGGCATTTTGAAGAATAAGTTTCTCCATGAGGAGGAACAGAAAGCCCAAAATGATTCTGAGGGAACTGGCAAGTTGGAACAGTTACAGCATAACCCACACACACCTGGAATGAAGACTTATTTGGAGTATATGTACATGCAGAATTCAGTCCATGAAGAGGAGGGCCTATTAGCAGCTCCTCCCCATGATACAATTTCAGTTTTAAATGATGCTTGCTTGTGTGGTGTTACCAATAAGAAGAGGATGCAAGAGAGACTGCCATGGACTGGCATCATCGAGGAGCATTTGATGAAGAAGGTGGAATTCGATCCTTGGTTTTGAAAGATGAGTAGGCTGCAGATAGAAGGGAGGGGCCATGAATGCAGCATGGATTGATAGCAAGTGTTCAAATTTTAGACTGTGCAGGACTCTATTAGGTTTCTATGCTGCATAACAAATTACCAAAAACTTAGTGGCTTAGAAATGCACAAATCTATTATCTCATAGTTTTTTGTGGGTCAGGAGGCTTGTTGGGCTCAGCTGTGTCCTTGGCAAATCTACCATTGAGATGTTGATTGGAGATGAATTTTCATCTGGTGGCTCTACTGGAAAGCATCCAAACTTTCTCAGTTGTTGACAAAATTAACTTACTTGCAGCTCTCGGACAAATGACAGCTTACGTCTGCAAAGCCAGCACAGAAAACAAAACTCTATGGAGATCTACTATTAAGACAGGGTCTTAGAGCATGTAAAATACATTCCTATAACACTCCATCACTTTTCCCATATTCTGCTGGCTAGAAGAAGTCACAGGTCCTGCCCACACTCAAGAGGAGATCATTATACAGGGGTATTGTGGCAGTTTGATATTATATATGAATTCCAAAAAGCGATACCGATAATGTTTGTAAACTGGCCTGTTCCTCTGAGCATGATACCCATTGATTGATTTAAATTCAGAGGCTTTACAATTACTTGATTAAATCAAGATTAGAACTGTGATTTGACCACATCATTAGGACATATAGGATTGAGTCCCCACCCCCTTGTTGGACTATATAAATGGCTGCTCAATCAAGAACACAGGAGTATGCACACAGAAAAGATACACAGAGGAAGAGAGACATCTCCATAGATATGGCAGAGGACCCAGGAAGAGAGATGAGTCATTCACCTGATAGTTGTAGCAGGCCTTGTGAAAAGAACAGAACAGCTGAGCCTGGAAAGAAACATACCCTGGGAAAAGAGACAAGCCATATGCCACCATACGGCCGAGATTGGAAGAAGTTGAACCCACAGATCCTTAAGAGGAAGAAGGAAAGCTCAACTCTCACAGAGCTCGCCGCCATCTTGCTTAAATATGTGGCAAAAGGAACCTGGATTTGGACTCCTAAGTACCATGTAACTATAAGCTTCTACCTCAAATAAATATCTTTTATAAAAGCCAACAGATTTCTGGTCCTTTGCATCAGCACCCCTTTGGCTGACTGATGTAGGTATAAACAGCAGGAGGCAGTGATTATAAGGTTGATCTTAAAGACTGCCCATTACCAGGACCTATGAATTATTAAATGCCTTAGAAAGCCTTCTGAATCTCCACAAAATTTCACTTCAGCAAAACAAGAGTGATTCTGCTTCTATAGGCTATTTTTCCTCCCAAAAACCATCCCCTTTCCACAAGTTGCAGCTTTGTTTTAAAATTGTCATTGGTCCTCTCATCCAGGACAGTTTTAAAGGGGATTGATGGGGCTATGATTTGCACAAATAAGATTTTTGGAAAACTGAGTTTACCTAAATATTTCCACATCCCATGCCCTGCTGAGTCCTTTGTGCTCCAAGACTATTCGTGGACTCAATATGACTCCAAACCTCTTGTCTTTCCATTTTGAACATGTTGAATTTGTTTCCTGGGCACGGCAGTAAGTTCTGGACTGTGTGGCTTTAACACATGGTTCAAATTTTACTTTTGGTAGAGCTGTTTATGGTTTAATCATTGTGGATCTTTTTTTTTTTTTAATGTAAACTGCCTCAGGATGTGCATAGAAAAAAGTCATGCTAAAATACCATTATTGGTTTAGGTGGTGATAAATAACAAGAAAGCACAAATATTTGTTCTTATTTTATTTATTTGTTCGTTTATTTTTAATTTATTTGTCCTCCCTCCCCCCAGTTGTCTGCTCTCTTGTGTCCATTCTTTGTGGGTTCTTCTGTGTCCTCTTGCATTCTTGGTGGCACCAGGAATCTGTGTCTCTTTTTATTGCGTCGTCTTGCTGTGTCAGCTCACCATGTATGCAGCACCACTCCTGGACAAGCTGCACTTTTTGCCCAGGGAGGCACAATGTGGGGAGCACTCCTTGCGCATGGGGCTCCCCTATGTGGGAGATACCCCTGCGTGGCACAGCACTCTTTGTGCATGACAGCGCCACATGTGGGCCAGCTCATCACATGGGCCAGGAGGTCCTGGGTTTCACCCTGGTCCTCCCGTATGGTAGACAGATGCTCTATCAGTTGGGCCACATCCACTTCCTCTATTCTTATTTATAATCCGGTTGATCTGTAAAATCTTAGGAAGGCTCATATATCAAAGGGAAGAAAAACAATTGCTTTAATTCCATCTTTCTTTGTCCAATTGCCTTTTTAAGAGGAGCTACATAGTAGAGAGTTGTTGAGTAAGTTCAATGCCATCCTGCCGCTTTCTATTTTTTCCATAAGATCTAGACTTTTGTTTCACACAAATTCTCATATTACCTCATACTGTTATTATTTGCCTGCTGTCCTTTTTTAAAGAAAAACAAAACCTGGCTGGTCCTTGAAGGTAAATTCCTTTCCCCTCCACACAATTAATCATCCTGCAGAGGGAAGACACGAAATCTCCATTTTTTCAGGCATGGTAAACCATCCTGTTGTCACCCTGGTTAATCCTTCCATAATTTGATATCCCAATCAGCTCCAATGTGGGATTTTATAGCCCATGGGTGCCCAGTTCTGCCACAGCAGTTTGATGTAAATCTGCAGCAACTGCTCAGCAACTCAAGAAAAACAACTTAAAGAAAAACAGAGTACAGTTAAGACTGATCTGCAAAGGAAATGTTCAGTAAAAAACACTCATTTATTGGAGATAAGGAATTCAAAGTACTTTTGAGGGAACTTCCTATTGCCAAACAGTCTCTTTCTAACTCACAGCTTGTCACTTCAGAAACTATTTTAAAATAGCTTTATTTCAAAGATAAGAAGAATGTGATTGTGACTTTGAAGTACGCCTCTAAAAATTAATGCCAATGAGCATAATCAAGGCAGGAAGAGGATTCATTTTTAAGGTACTCTGACATCTTAACCCAATTAGCTAATGAAGACCAAGGAGATAATTAGGTGAGCATGGGGCAGTTGCTCTTTGAGGAAGAATTGAAACCCTCTGGGACTGGAATACAGTATATCCTATAATTTATTCATCCCAATTAATTATTACATGTCTTGTCCATGGCAAATGAGACCTTGAATTCAGTCTACGAGCAATAAGGAACATGAAAAATCAGTGATTAAATCTCTTATCACATAAGTAGCTGCCAGCATTTTCCTCAAAGTAGGCAAATTATTCTTCTTTGTTATTAGTGTATCTCATTTTAAATTTTAGCCTTTGGAATCGTGTTGTGCTTATTAGACAAACAGAGCACAACATGAGTTCTATTAAATATTTTTTCTTTAGTTTTCTGTCCCATTGTACATCATGCCTTATAAGCTTTCATTATTATGATTGATCCACAATGAAACAGTTGACATCCACAATATTTATTTGAGCAAGAGGGTGGACTCCTGGACTTCAGAAGAGTAAGGAAAAAAGGAAAAAAAAAATAGAAAAAAAGGAAGAGTAAAGATGTTAGAGAAAATCAAGTGAAAATTGTCAGTCTCAAATCAACATGTTGGCAAGACTTTGCCCCCATTGAAAAGTCTAGGGCAGACTCCTTCCCTGTCTCTTCCTGACTTCCAGTGTTTGCCAGCAATCCTTCATGTTACTTAATTTGCAATAGGAAAACTCTAATCTCTGACTCCATCTTCACATGGACTTTTTCCTGTGTATCTCTGTCTATATTCTTCTTCTATTATAAAGACACAAATCCCATTGGGTTGAGGGCCCACCCTACCCCAATATGACCTCAACTTTGTTGATTATCCTGAAAAAAATCTAATTCCAAATTAGGTCACCTTCACAGGTCCAAGCGGTTAGGTGTGAGCATAGCTTTTGGAGGGATACCATTCAACCCACAAGACCTCCTTTGAACCCAAGGAAGTGAAAAAAAGTTTGGACAACAGGTGGAGCTCCTGCAAACAAACTGTGGAACATAACCCCTGAAATGTAAAGTATCCCTGGATGTGAGATTTCATTTTACGGTCATAGTGGTAGAGTTTGGGAAAAATCAAGTGCAAGTAAATGGAGGGACTCTTTTCCCAAGCAACCCATCTCACTTAGAAGTTAAGGGATGACAAGAAACCATACAGACCTTGTTCCTCAATAGGACAGAATGCACTAAAATGGGGGCTTTGAATTTATGTTGAATGTGCATGAATGTGATTCCAGCTGTACTAATCTAGGTAGTGAGGCAGGTTAGAATGGAAGTTTGTACCCCAAGTGCTTTATTACTATCAAGGTTTAGACACTAACATTTATGTAGATTGAGTAGGATCCTTAATTCATATGACACTTGTTGATGTGAAAAAATCCTCAGGAATAAATTCTGAAGAGAAATAACTAGCAAAGATTCTAAAACCAAGGTCATCACAACTTTGATCACACCTGCCCAACAAGGAATATGCTTATAATTGTTTCAAAAGTTGTGTTTGCAGTTCAACTGCCTCTTCTTAAAAAAATAAGAAAGATTTGTTCTCAGTTATAATCCAGTTGGGCTTGTGCTACAGAATAAATCTGATAACAATTCATAAATAACGAGCAAGGTCACCATTGGTGCACATAGAATCATTCATAATATAAAGTGCACTATTCAGAATAAAAATCCATATACAATGGCCAAAAGATTCATTTCAGGCAAAACACATAAGTCCTAAATTTAAGAATAAAAATAATTCAACATGTTGACACCGGTATCTCCTGGTTTGCACTAATTCTTTGGTGTAAGAGAATGTGACCATCTCACTTTACAAACCCCAAACACACTTTATCAGGATTTGTTCGTGGTACTGTAATGCATAAAATCAAACAAGCAAAATCCCAGTATCCAAGATAAGAGCACGTGATTTGACAGAACGTTCACGTGGAGAAAAGAACTATCATTCTGTTACCCAAGACTACACACTAAATGAAACAGAAAAGCATGGCTGCTTTCATTTTCTTTTCACTGCAATTGAGGTTTGCCTGACTTATTTCAGGTTCTGTCAGGTGTGAGAAATGGAAAGTGAGAGGTTACTTCAGTTTTCTATTTCCTAGCAATATCTGATATATTCACACTGATGAGCTAACCTAGAATCCTTAGAAGAAGCTCACATGGGAATTGAGAGGAAAGGTGTTACTGTCTATTGTGGGTCTGTTATCCCTCATATTGTCTAGAACCTTAGCCACCCAAGTATAGGTATCATAATATATGAGACCAGAAAGCCATTGAGAAGAACAATATAGAGAGAATTCTGGAAGACATACCCTAAAATGATTCCCAGTGAATCACAGCCTTCTGTATTTCCCACTCCTTGTGGAGAAACTGTGACTTGCTCCCAGCAAATAGAACGTGATAAACATGACTTTCATGATCAGATTTTGTTATATGAAACTCTCTATTAATGGACTGAGTGAGACATTCTCTACTGGCCTAGAAGAATTTAGCCACCATATTGTGAAATTCCTATGGGGCACATTTGGCAGGGAAGCATGGATGGCCTCCGGAAACAGGAAACAGTTCACAAATTACATCCAACAAGAAAACAAGGATCTTAGGTCCCACCAACTTGAACTTGAGCCTTGAGCTCCAAAAAGCAGCAAAGCATGAATGACACCTCCATTGCATCCTTGTTACACTCAAAGGGGAGAATCCAGCTAAGATGTGCCCACACTTCTGCCCCATAGGCAATGAGTTAATAAATGTACATTATTTTACATTGTAGGTGTGTTAGTCAGCCAAAGGGGTGCTGATGTAAAATACCAGAAATTGGTTGACTTTTATGAAGGGTATTTATTTGGGGTAGAAGCTTACAGTTACCAAGCCATAGAGCCTAAGTTACTTCCCTCACCAAAGTCTATTGCCACATGTTGGAATAAGATGACTGCCAATGTCTGTGAGGATTCAGGCTTCTTGGGTTCCTTCTCAGAGCTTGTTTTTCTCCAGGCTCAGCTACCCTGCTCTCTCCAAATGGCCAGCTATGGACTACTGGGCATCTGGCTCTGTCTCTCTTCTTAGAGTTCAATTCTCTCTGGGCTGGGCTGGGCTGCTCTGCTCCCCTGTGTGCTTATTTCCTGGGGCTCCAGCTCAAAACTCCCAACTCTGCCCTTTACCATGTCTTTTCTCTGTGAGTTCCCACATGCCAAGGGAGTGGAGATGCAACATCCTACTACATGGCCCAGTCAGTGCCTTAATAATTATTTGATCAAGTAAAAGTGAATTTCTGCATCCAATATAATCTGTTATACCTTGAGGGGCAAACCAGTTTACAAACATAATCCAATATCTGTTTTTGGAATTCATAAGCAATATCAAACTGCTATACTAGGTTTGTGGTAGTTTGTTACACAGCCTGACTAAACAATACAGAACCATTTAAGGAGGGTACAAGGAAAAGACCAGCAAGTCCAAAAATTGGCATTTGAAGAATTTGTTCATGTACAAGTTCTGGACTTCAGTCTAAAAAGTTCACAACCTAAGACTGAATGGATCTTTCAGCAATGGAATTACATTACATCTTTGGGACATTAGAATTGTCCTGAATGACACTGCAACAATGGATAACGACCATTAAATATTTTGTGACAACTTAAAAAATTGTGTGGGACAGAGTGTAAACTATAATGTAAACTATAATTCATGCTTAGTGACAATGCTTCAATATGTGTTCATCAATTGTAACAATGTACTACACTAATGAAGGATGTTGTTAATGTGGGAAAATATGGGAGGTGTAGGGAAAGGGACATATGGAAATCCCCTTATTTATTTGTAACATTTATGCACTCTAAATTATTTTTTTAAATAAAATATTTTTTAAAAATATGATTTATGTACAAAGCAAAAAAGGTAACTTGAGTCATTTCTTTTTCTTTTTCTTCCCAGTGAGAAATACAACAATTTTGCATAGTAGAAAATTCATACAAGGAAGCCTCTCTCATTGGAAGATTATCGTTCTAGTTTGCTTTGCTGCTGAAATTAGACACCATAAAATGTGTTGACTTTGACTGCAGGGATTTATTAGTTGACAAGATTAAAGTTTTGAAGCTGTGAAAATGTCCAATTCTAGGCATTATCAGGTGATTCTTTCTGCCTTGAAGACCAGCTGCAGGGGATCCTGGACTCCTCTGTCACATGGCAAGGCAAATGGTAGTATCTGCTGGTATCCCCTTCCCCTTCCAGGTTTCATTGCTTTCAGTTTCTCGCTTCCATGGCTCTTTTCTCTTGTCTGTATTTCATTCCCTTATAAAGGACTCAAGTAAGAGGATAAAGACCCACCCTTGGCTATGGCTTAACTGATGTAACCTAATCAAAAGATCCGACATACAAACGATTTATAACCACAGATATGAATTAGCTTTGAGAACATGATTTTCTGGATCCATAAAGCTTCAACCCATTACAGTTGCTTTTTGAACACAGAATAAAATCCAGTTAGGAAACCTGAATAAGAGTATCAGCACCTGAGGCTGTCCTCTCCATGGAACTGTAATCATGGTTGTATTTTCACTCTTTACATGTGCCATCTCTCTCCTCAACAATGATTTGGAGATTGCAATGATTGTCATTGGTCAACATTGCCCTGGGAGACTTCTCTTTCTCTGATTCCATCACTTGCAACCTCTTTAGGTAGAGAGTTTTCTAGAGTAAAACTTTACCCAGAGACTAATATCACTCTAATGAATTTGCACATTTTTTGTTCTAAACTAATATGCCCTCACATTATCCTTTAAAAGTCAAAGTAACATTTCTTCTTTACTTCTGGATAAATCATTTTTTTAAAAAAAGATTTATTTTATTTATTTCTCTCCCCATCCCCCCCATTGTCTGCTCTGTGTGTCCATTCACTAAATGTTCTTCTGTGTCTCCTTGCATTCTTGTCATGCAGCACCAGGAAGCTATGTGGCTTTTTTTGTTGTGTCATCTTGCTGCATCAGCTTTCCATGTGTGCAGTGCCACACCTGGGATGGCTGTGCATTATTTTCCTGGGCAGCTCTCCTTGCAGGGCACACTCCTTATATGTGGGGCACCCCTACATGGGGGACACCCCTGTGTGTCACAGCACTCCATGCACATGGCAGCACTACATGTGGGCCAGCTCACCACATGGGTCAGGAGGTCCTGAGTATCAAACCCTGGTCTCTCCATATGGCAGGTGGACGGTCTATCAGTTGAGCCACAACCACTTTCCAGATACATTATTTTAAGAATGTCTCGATTTTCAACCACGCCTCTTACACAAAACAGTGAGGCGGAACTTGGAATATCAAGAATATGCATTATCAGCTTAAGGACACAGCACTAGAAAGTATGAGAGCTAATGAAAAAAATATGCAGGTTCTTTTTTGTTATAAAACTTATGTCTTGTTCCCTACATAGTCACAGTACTATGTCCTTATACAGAATAGATCTCCACAAGCCTGGATACTTTAGACATCTGAAATTTGCAACAGGTAGAATCTGAGTTCACCAAAAACTCTTTCTGAGCCCATATTCCTCTCAGTCTTGGGGTAGATGTCATTCCCTCACTTGCAATGCACCAGGACCCAGCAGCTCCTAGTACATTCCCCTTCAGCTGGTGGAAAACTCTTTTGCTCCTCCCTTCCAGGCAGCTCACTTTGGGAAAGGACAACACAGGTTAACAAAAGAGTCCACAGTAATATAGTGGTTTATTTAAAATAAAATAAAAAAACAAGAATAAATCTATTACACACTGTGCTCCAGGGAATACATCAAATCTTTTATAGAAACTACCCTATTTAATTTTCATAACAACATTATGTTATTAGCCATATTTTAAGGACATTTGAATTAAGACTCAAGACACTTAAATAACATGTCCTAAACCACTTGGCTAGTTTATGGTTTAAAAAAAAAAGGATAAAAATATCAATTGTTTAACAAGACCAAAGCCTGTTTCCTTAACAAATAGCATCATGTAAAAATGGAGAAGCAGTAATGAGAAACACAATGGAATTTGGAGGCAGAAACTGAACAATAAAGAAGACATTGGTAGAATTCAAATTTTTAAAATTTAACAAGTCATCTAGGAATTCTGAGGTTAAAAAATTCTAGGTATCCCAAGTCCCCTCTGCCCTTCCTGCCTCGAACTTGATGAGAATGGATAGTGTTTCATTCACAGTAGAATGATTTAAAATGAGGGCTTGATTTTGTTCCCACATGCTGAATGCCAAGGGGCCTTCAGCCACCAGGGCCCCCCAGATACTCAAATGGGCATCTTCTAGGTATCATCAAGTCTGGCTTGGAATCTCTGCCCTCAAGTTAATTTTGATGGTATCTCCCCATCCACCAGGCAGTTTGGGTATCACCAAGCCATCCTGGTAATGCTCTTTCTCTGGTCTTGGGTAACAATCACTGACCCTTATTCCTAAATATCTGAGCATCTGCCCCACTTCCTCCAAACCAAAGAGCACCTCTTTTTGGTAGAATGTGGTACTGATGCTGTGACAACTACTTCTGGGCACAACATCTATTATTTATCCCTATCCTCACTGCTTTTGAATACCAATGGGCATCTCCTTCTGGTTGTGTATAATAGTGAAGTCACATCCACCTGCTCCTGCTCATATATATTCTGATCCTTAGTCTTTGGAACTTGACCATCCTCCATACTTGTTCTCCGAACCAATAAGCATCTGTCTCTGGTGTTATGTTGAACTGATATTGTACCCACCTGACATGTATTGGCCCCTATTCTTCAGTGCCGGAAGCATCCTTCTTTACTGCTTTTCTTTTTTTTTTTTTTAAGATTTATTTCTTATTCATTTCTCTTCCCTTTCCTCCTCCCTGTTGTCTGCTTTCTGTGTCCAATGACTGTGTGTTCTTCTGTGTCCACTTGCATTCTTGTCAGTAGCACCAGGAATCTGTGTCTTTTTCTGTTGCATCATCTTGCTGCATCAGCTCTTCGTGTGTGTGGCAACACTCCTGGATGGGCTGTGTTTTTGTTTTTTTTTCCCATGCAGGGCATCTCTTCTTGCAGGGCACACTCCTTGTGCATGGGTCTCTCCTATGTGGGGGACCCATTGCGTGACCTGGCACTACTTGCCTGTGGCAGCACTACACATCAGCCAGCTAACCGCATGTGTCAGGAGGTCCTGGGCTTGAACCTTGGACCTCCTATATGGTGGGTGGGCATTCTATCAGTTGACCCACATCCACTTCCCTTTACTGCTTTTCAATACCAATAGGCGCCTCCTTCTGGTTGCACATAATAGGGAAATCACATCCACCTGGTCCTGCTATATATGTACTGATCCCTAGTCTTCAGAATCTGAGCATCCTCTCCACCACCTCTCCAAATCAATAAGCATGAGATCTCTACATACTATAGAACTGATATCATACATACCTGACTACAACATGTCCTGAATCTTATTCTTCATTATCTGAGCACCCTTCCCTCAAGTTCTATAAACCAATGAGTATCCTTTCCAGGTAACATGTAATACTGATGTTGTATCCACTGATCTTGCTCACAACCATGAATGCCCCTCATCTTCGGGCTTTACAAAGTCATCTTCTTTCTTAGAACCTTCTTGGGAAATCACAGATCCTTTAGGAGTCACAGTTAAATGGAGCAAGTTGTCTGTTTGCACTTCCCTTCTTGACCCTCTACCAATTTAATCCGTCCTACTTCTGGAAGTTGGTGAAATGAAAAAGGACAGACTGGAGGGGGAAAGGCAAGTGAAGAGAGGAGGCCACACAAAGCAGTCCATGGATAGTGAAATTAGAGTCCTTGACCCAGAGATGGAGCCACACCACAAAATCACATTTTTGTTTCCACCTGTGGCATTGCAGAAAACTATTCCCTCAATCTCTGAATTAAACCAAGGGCATGAGACAGCATCCAGAATTACTATCTTCAAGTTTTGAGCAAGGGTAATATTATTCCTTAATTTCAGTATATAAATGAAACCAGGTTCTCTGAAAATGTCACCAATCAAAAACTATACAAACGCATCCAAAATAATATGTATTCACCAGATTCATCTCAATGGAATACTTATTCGTGTATTAATTCCCCCGTGACCCTGTTCTCATCTGTCCTGTGCCTCCCCCAAGGCTGGGACCAAATCAGCATTTAGTGTAAAGCATAAAAAAATTGCTATTGAGTCTAGTCTCCCAAAGAAGATCTAGGACCCCAGAGCCCACACTTTCAGGTTAATTCTCAGCTATCAGAAGTGTGGAGCTCTTAGAATGACAAGTAGGTTCTTGGTGATAAAATCGAGTGAAGTGTCAAACGTTTGAAATTTAGAAATCTGTGACCTCATCTGATGTGCAATTTGAAAGAAAATCTGCATCTCTGGAATACATAATAATGGTAAGATAAAAGCAAGGCTACTCTGCCAAATGTCAGATAACAAAGAGGTAATAAATAAAATGACCGTTGACAGGAGGGCAGGCTTTCAATCATCTCGAGAATTTTATTTTCATTTGAGTATAGGTCTCAGGCATGAATGTGCTGATTAGAAGAAAACAAATATGTCCAACCTTAGATGTATGCTCCACTTTAAAGGTTGCTCTTTAATTTTATGGAACTAGGTAAAGTTTTATGGATCTCATTTACCCCATGATCCAATAGTCCCAAATAGAATCTGGGAGGACTGTAACCAACCCATTTCCATTTACGATTGCTAATTTATTTTCAGATGCTTATAACTGAATAGTCATGAAAGTAGATTCAAAAACTAAGTTTTAATTAATTTTGAGGGAATAAGTTGTGCATTTTATTTCATAATAACAACACTTTACTAGTATTAATATAGAAATAATACAGGTATCTTCATTATTCATAATATCTAGGTTTAAATGACCATTAACTTCCCACAATGAATTGTTAAAAAAAGAGATAGGTTACTGTTTGCAAAATGATCACAGCCTCTGGTTAAGTTTTATAGATTGCAAGTTTTTGTTTCCATCACAGTTTTGAACCTCTCTATTTTTTTAAATCATGTAACTACATGCCAAAATGCACTTGGGAATTAAATTACCTGGTTTATTTCCAAGGATGTATAAAAATGTGGTTTCCAAAGAAAACCATAGAGTCTGATGGGATTCTGCTGTCCTTCACTTGAGTTACTCCTTCCTCAAGCATGTACTGAAAACCTAATATGCTCAATAAATAATGATTCATAGTTAAATGAGCTGTGGTGCTCATATCCCATGTATAATTTATATTCACACATCTATACATACAGTTGGAAGCATTATTATTTCAAATTCATGGATGAGTATATTGAAGCCCAGACTGCTGTAGGTACGTGTACAAAACAAGCATGTGATTCAAACATGAATTCACCCTCCCAATATTTTGTTACTATCAACACATATGCCTATGTCTGTAATTCTATGTGGTCCACTTTCTTACATAAAAGTTAGCACTGATACACATTGCTATTCCATCCTGTACCCTTTCATTTGTTTATTGTCTTTATTCAGCCATGGAACCTGGGGTTAATCCTTCAGCTAACTATGGAGTTTGTCTTGATACTTGTCTCCATCTGTCTGTGTGCCATAGTCAATTGAACTAGCCCCCTAATGAGAGAGGCACTGGGAATTTTCCAATCTTCAAGATTAGCCACAAAAATGCAATCAGTAAGTTTGTATAAAAAAGATCTATCATTTTCACCTATTTATCTTTGATTGGCTTCCTAGAAATGGAATAGCTAGGCCAAAGAGTAAATGTATGGGTATATTGTCAAATTTACTTCCATAGCTGTAGTTCCATATTGTCTTTCCAACAGCAACATATGAAGGAAACTTTTCCTGCAACTTGGCCAACAATGTAGATTGTTGAACTTTCATGTCTTTGCCAATCTGATTGGTGATAGGTGATGTCTATATGTAATATCAATATCAGATCTTATTGGGAGTGAGACCAAGCATATTTTTGATGTATTTAAGACAAGTTCCATTTCTTTTTATCTTTTTTTTTTGAGTGCTATCTTTTCATTTCTCCTGCATGGTTCTCAATTGGGATTTTTTTCCTTGATACTACTTGTGATTTTAGCCTTTTTTCTGTGGAATAAGTCATACATGTCTTTTCCTGATTGGCCATTTATCTTTCAACTCTGCTTATGAAGGCTTTGTGATGCAGAAGTTATGAACTTTTATAGACTGGAATTTGTCTTTCTTTTATTGCATCTGGAATTTGAGCAAAAGGGAGGTTTCTTTATTTCTAGAAGTTAATTGGTTTTATATCTCTGAATGATTTACCTTATCTTTTCAATTGTCAAATGTTGATCCAGTTTTCCCAACACCACCTACTAAAATGACCTTCTTGTCCCTACTGGTGTGTGATGCCACATTTACTAAATACTACGTTGTCATACACACTTCAGTCTATTCTTGGAACATCTATTGTGTTCTGTTTGTCTATTATGAATCACTAGAGTTTTAATCACAGAAGCATTACCAAGATTTAATATGGAGTAGGTCTAACCTCTCCTTAACATTTGCCATTTTAATAGCAGCATCCTAAAACTTCTCATGTTTATTTTTCCATACAAATTTTAAAATCATCCTGCATAGCTCCATAATAATGTATGTTCACATGTTTGTTGTGATGGCATTGGATTCATAAATGAACTTAGAGGCAATGGACTAACTTATTGACATCCTCATTGCTACTTCAACAAATTACCCCCAAGCTTAGCAGCTTAAAATAATGCAAATGTACTATCTCTCAGTTCTAGAAGACATTCAATGGACTCAGCTGCTACACTTCTGAGCATCTCACCAGGCAAGCAAGGGCTCTTATCTGGAGGTTCTGGGGACATTCCACCTCCAATCTCCTCTAGATGCATGGCAGAAATCAGGTCCTTGCAGCTGTAGGACAGAGGTTCTAGTTTCCTATCTGTCACTGGGCAGAGTGGGGGGCTGACCTTAGCTATCAATTACCCCTTTCCAGCCTTGGTACATAGCCAGCTCCATCTCATAGCTGCAACGATGAGTCAAGTTCCTTCCATGCTTGGTCTCTCTACTTTTCCTGATACATATTTCTCCCTCTTACTACAGTCAATGGGGTATCATGCTGAGAGGAACAGACCAGTTCACAGACACAAGCAATATCTCTTTTTGGAATTCATAAATAATACCAAGCTGCCACAACAGTCATTACTGTACTTACAGCTGCAAAACTGCTTCTGCTCTGGAAGATAACATGGTCAAGGGTTCTGAGTTTAGAATATGGACATCTTGGGAAAGGAGCATTATATTTCCTAATACATTAAGCATATTCCTTTCTGTATATATACACTTAAACATGCACAGAAGATGAAATACTTTTCCTGACTTTAATTTATCTACATATGAGTCCCGAAATATCAACTTGCCATCCCCATAGGTTATGCTTAGGGCCAGATGCAGAGAAAAATGGCATATTGTGCACTAAGAATTTGATTCCCACTAATGTGCCTTGTGGAGCAAAATGACCTCTAAGAATGTGCTACGAATGTGGCTAGCAATTATGTTATGCTGAGAAATTTAACCAGTTAAAAAATCGTAACGAGAATTTCGTATGTGATACATTGAAAATAATTTCTGGGGAGGGGGAGGGCAGGGAAGAAAACATTTTATATATATATATAAATGTTTGCATCATTTAGAAGCAAAAACATTCATCTCTTTGGAGAGACTTTAGATTGAGATACACCAAAATTTCATGCAAAAAATGTTCTAAAATTGATCGCAACTCAATCTTATTTCTAATGTTGGCTGTGGATCTCACTGAGAAATGGGAAGTGTTCACCAACCTCCCCTTTGAAATGTAGAAAATCTCATGCAAGCATGCGGTCACCCCTCGGGCTGAAGTGTGGTTTGCTGGCCTGGCGGGGGAGCAGCCGCGGCAGGCCAAGCCGCTGCCCCCATAATAGGGTGGCTGGTCGGACTCACCGCCACCCCTGAAGGGAGCTCGGCATGGACGCAGATTGCCCTCGGGTCTCCCCTTCTCGGCAGTCATGCTTCCGCAGCCGCCCCTCCTCCCGGATGGTGCCACACGATGCCTGTGGGGCGGCACCCTTCTTCTTCTCTCTCCCTGCGCAGGCGCAGGGTGGAAAATTCCAGTCTGCCCTTTTCCCCTCCCCCGACAGCAGCAACAGCCAGGCGTGGGTGGAAAAATCCAGTCTGCCCTTTTCCCCTCCCCCGACAGCAGCAACAGCCAGGCGTGGGCGGAAAAATCCAGTCTGCCCTTTTCCCTTCCCCCGACAGCAGCAACAGCCAGGCGTGGGCGGGAAACTCAAGTCTGCCCTCCACCCCAGCAACAGCAGCCACCAATCCCTAAACCCTGCCCCTCCCCCCAGCAACAGCGACAGCCAATCCCTAACCACCACCCCTCCCCCGTCCAGTACTGCCCACTGACCTTTCACCGGCAACCAATCAGAACAGGGTGTGGCTTCAACCAATCAGCCTTCCCCAGCCCCTATAAAACTGTTGCCTCTCCCTCAGTAAAGTGGACTTGCGTGTTTACCTTGTCTCCGCGGTAGTGCGGTAGTTCTTCTGCCATGCGCCCTCCAGTCCTGAGAGCCCCCGACAAGGGCCTGGCCTCCCTTGTCCCCAGTTCGTCGCCTGCTTCTCCGGGCGACCCCTTCGTCTCCTGCTTCGCCGGGCGACCCCTTCGTTGCCGGCTTCGCCGGGCGACCCCATCAGCCGAACTGCGCAAACCCTTGTGAGACCGATCCCTCGTCTGCTGCCGGACCGACCCCTCGTCCCAAGTGGGACCGACCCCTTGTCCCAAGCGGGACGACCCCTCGTCCAGAGCTGGACCGACCCCTCGTCCGCAGCCAGACCCCACCTCTACCGACCGAGCAAGCCATCGCACAAGCACAAATTCTTATATAATTTCAGAGGGTAATGGGGATCCAAGTTTGTCCTCCCTTAATGTTCAATTGGACTGCAGGTCGGAATTGGACTGCTTTATAGAAAGCTGGATTGTGTAAATGGAAAAGTGTTGGTGGAAATGCTGCAAGCCCAAGATGCTCCTGATGTGTGCAGGGCATAGACCCCTGGCCAGCCCCAGAATCTGAGCCCTTTGCTGCTAGACCCAAGGACAGCTGCCAACCCACCCCTGATTCAGGGGACATATGGACAGGAAATAATTTCCAAGAAAATCATCATGTCAGTCCATGGAGGTAGTTTCTTCAAAGGTATGTGTTGGTATAGAATTGTAATTTTCAGGGTGTCAGCACCAGGTCTGAGGACACTGAAGAGAAGAACAGAAATGAACAAAGGTTGTCGTCTTCCAACAAGAAGAGGAATGCTCATTTTATGGAAATGTAAAGCATTAGACAAAATTGTTAACGTGGGCAGACGTCTTATAAAAACATTCACATGAAGAAAGCAGTCTATTGAACATATTGCAATATTACAAAAAGGAGTAAGAAAAAACTCAAGATACAGCCAGTATCTAAGCTATGCTGAAAGAATAAAGAACATGTCTTGTTTTATTGAGAGCTAAAGATTTTAATTTGGGGGTGAGCATAGACATACTTTCATTTAAATCATACTTATTGGTATTCTACTATAGAACTATTGTGATTCTAGCAATGGAGAAAACGGTATCATTGATATGGAGACATTGGCCACGGTAGTTGTTGAGGGCAGGGAGAGGGAAGAAAGGCTGTGATGGGGGGGAATTTGGGGATTTGGAATTGTACTAAATGATATTGCAGGGACAAATGCTGGACATTATATATCCTGCCATAACCCACTGAATGTACTGGGGAAGAGTATAAACTACAACATAAACTACAATTCATGCAGTGTAGCAGTGCTCCAAAATGTATTCATCAAATAGAATGAATGTGCCAGAATGATGAAAGAGGTTGCTGATGTGGGAAGAGTGTGTATGTGGGGGCAATGGGGTATATGGGAACCTCTCATATTTTTTAATGTAGCATTTTTTGTGATCTATGTATCTTTAAAATAAGACAATAAAATGACTATAAAATAATAATGATAATTAATACACTTGAAGTATTCAGAGGACCCTAGAACAATTAAGAGATTTTTACCTATGGAAATAATTCTTCTTTAAATTAAAGCAGGTATTATATTCACATTATATTTACAAATGCAAAAGTTAGTACTTCAACAGTTTAAATAGCTTAGTGAGGAACACATAATCAGCAAAGCTGGATTTTAAAATGATGCTTTCCAACTTTAGATTAATTTTACATGTGACTATAACTGATCTGTAAATATTAAATTAAATTATTTTATTCCATTTACTGACAAAAAGTGAAAACTACAAATAAAAAGAAGTCCATGAATAAAGGAAGCAAGAAATCCTCCCAATTCATATACAGTGAGGGTGGCATATCCTTGACAAACATTTGGGACCAATATAGTGGTTAATTACTAAAACATTGTAATATATCAATAAAATGGTAGCTAAAGAGATCCAAAAATCTTTTCAATAGGTGATCATATTCTGTCTGAATAGCTTCCAAAATAAAAACATCATTGTGATTTATCTAAATAGCAGAGAAAAATCTTGGTGCTCCCCCCCACACACACCCAACTCACATACAGAGTGAAGTCTGAGAAATGCCAAAGAAACTTCTTGGTAAAATGGTCATCAGGGACATCATTTTTCATTTACAGAAAACAAAATTAAGTGGCTTTGAACTATCTACTATCTATCTATCTATGAACACTTAGATTCATAGGGAGGAAAACAGTATAAATGATAACAAGACAATGTAGTTCTCTAATTATCTGTATGATTTCAATGACATGAAGCAAACTGCATATATGCTACACAGGTCTATGGTTCTCTTTCTTTCTGTTCTATCCTATTTTGCAATGAATAAGGTCTTCCAAAATATGTGAACTTCTCTTGAGCTACATATTAGATATTAAACATTCTTTTTGAATGTCTATTACTACGAATAGTTACAGCACTAAGTGCCACTCTGAGAGTCAAAAATCCTTATTACAACCTCTTCTGTTGAAAAATAAAGTAAACCACAGCAAAGTTTTGGAAGAAAAGCATTTCATTGTATCTAAAATTCCCAGTCTACTTATACTGTTAGAGCCATTGGTGGTGCATTTTCATAAAATAGGTGTCTAGGGTTCTATGAAGTGGCATGAAGGGGGTTTGGCTTTGGAGGCCCTGCATTGCCCCCAAATGATGCTCTTTTCTGGGTCCTGCCTCCAGCATCAGAATGCTGAGCCCAGATCATATCTACAGCACCTCAGGACTTCATATTCCAAATCAGAGCTGGGCAGCATCAGGAGCATGGTTGTCAGCTTCAGCTCATTCCCAAATGAATGACCAAATTCCCTTTGTCAGTGGGCTGGAAGCCAGAAAAATTCCAGTGATAATTTAAGAAGATAAAAGCATGTTATGCCTTGTTTTACTCAGGAAGTGTTAATGAACACTCAATACTTTAATTCTCATGAAAAGAAAAGAAAGGAAGAACAGAGGGGAGGGGAGGGGAAGAAATGGAAAAAGGGAAGGAAAAGGAAGGGGAAGGGAGGGGAAAGAAGAGGAAAGAAAAGAAAAGACAGAAAAGAAGAGGAGATAAGAAATGGGAAAAGAAAAGAAAAAAGAGAAAAGAAAATAAATGAAAAGAAAAGGATAAGGAAAAAGAAAAGAGGAGAAACAATATTTGGGATTTCAGAAGCCAGAGCAAACTAATGAAAATAAAAAATTTGGAAGGGGGTGTTTGGATCCATCACATCTTACTTAAAAAAATTTTTCCATATATAAAGTTAAGGATTGAATTGCTTTTCTCAAAGACTTTCCATTCCTAAACTTCTGTCCTGTGAATGTGAACTTATTTGAAAAGTGGGTCTTTGAAGATGTTATTAGTTAAGATGAGGCCAACCTGAGTAGGGCAGGTCCTACTCCAATAGCATGGGTGTCCTTACAAGTGAAGGAAATTTAGACACAATCAGTAGAGGACAGAGAGGCAGCCATGCATTCAAGACAGAGATCAAGAGATGCCGCCACAAGACAAGTATCATCAAGGATTGCCTGTCACCACCAGAAGCCAGAGGAGATGCTCAGAATGGGTTCTCCCCTCTAAGAGGAAGCATGATCCAGCCAACACCTTCATTTCTAACTTCTGACCTTCAGGCACAAAACTTCTGTTGTTTAAGCAAGCCAGTCTGTGGCACTTCGTTACAGCATATATGAGAAACTAATACAGACAGCATAGTGGGTTTCCTGTCCATCATTTCTAAATACATGAAATACTTTGATTTAGTTTTCCTTTGCCTGTCTTTATCATTTCAGCCCTGTTTATAATTAAGAGTGCAGTTTTCCTTTGCATGTAGTTTCTATTGGTACACTACTATATATATATATATTTTGTACTCTGCCATGTATATTTAGACATAATAATTACTTCTTGTTGATAATATATGCAATTATTTCACAGGAAACAGAAATCTCAAGATAAATTCTTTCATCTCACATGAAAGAACAAAAGTGTGGCCTGGCATTTTTCAGCGTTTAAAAAAAATCACACAATGTTTTCAAGGGGCCTCCTTGCCAAATGCCATCATTTTTCTAATTAAGAAAGCATGTATAAACTGACTTTAATAAAACTTTATTCTTCTGTTAAATGGCCCTCAAAATTAATTAATTTTCATCAGAAATATTTCAAAAATTAATGAAATGGAAAAAGATAGATATAAAAATTTGTTTTATAACTATTAGTATTTTTTCCTATATTTAAATTTTAGAATCACAAAGAAAGCAAAAAGTAGAAAGAAAAATAACCCAGGGTCTTATCACCAAAAAATACCTATTTTTTACCTGTTGAAGTAATTTTCAACAATTCTTTTCTGTGTGAGCTTTGTAAGGGATGCTTGCACAAAGGGATGCCAAGTATGGGCCCAGAGATTGCTGCCTGGTTGGATATCTAGGTGTGGCCCTTCCAAGCTATGTGACATGAGTTCCTTATTCTCTGCTTCACATCTGCCTTCCAAACAAAATAGAAGCTACCTCATTGGATTGAGATTCCAATCAAGTAGAATTAAAGTAGGCAACACCTATATGCTTTCTTACTCATGTGTAGAACACAGGAAACTCTGAATGAAAGTCTGGTATTATTCTCACAGTTGAGGTCATGATTACAGATTGGATTAATGTGTATGGTTTTTTGGATATGACCATCAACCATAGAGTAGATGGCAGATGAGAAAAAGATCACAGATAATAATATATGCAACTGGATTACTCTTTCAATTTTGAAGTAAATTATGATAGACATCAAAGATGAAAATTTTATATGAATGCAGAGATTATAGACATAGACACAGTCTTAAGGTCTTAGACATAGAAATATTCATAGTCATAGTCATAGTCACAGACATAGTCATAGAAAAATATGTAGACATAGTTAAAGACAGAGACATGGGTGTAGACATAGACAAAGACACAGGCATATATATGGAAATAGACATTGACGTAATCGTAGATATAGACACAGACCTGGCCTTAAACACAGACTTAGACATAGACTTAGACTTAGAATTAGACATAGATGGAGACACAGACATAGACATAGTCATAGACATAGTCATAGACATAAACATATTCATAGACTTAGATGTAGAAGGACACATAGGCATAGACATAGACGTATTCAGAGTTATAGACATAGACATAGACATAGATATAAATCTGAACTTCTTTGTAAAGAAATTATCTTTTGTGTGACTCTTCATTTATGTCTTTATGTGTTTATAAAGGAAACAACGCTTATTTGGCAGCCACATGGGTGGCTTCTCCACCATGAAAAGGATTATCTCTTGTGATAAGTGTTAGTGCTGACACTGGGCAGCAAATCGGTAAGGAATTCTTAATGAATATAAAGTAAGAACCTCATTCTCTGGTTAAAGATGTAGAACGAGCAGATGAGAAACAAGTGGGCAGGAGGTGAAGAACATATCTTCTCCCAGCACAGAAATGGCCAACTGCAAACCTCTTTCCCAGCTAGCTTTTAGGGAATGAGACACAACATGAATAGGGAAAATGCTTATACAAATAATGATTCTTAGGGGCTCAATTTTGCTTTATTTCCAGAACAGATGCCTTGGGGTTTTTTTCTTTCTTTTTTACAGTAATTTATGTTAAATATATTTTTGAGTTCTTATCAATTTCACAATGTCTTGAGAGTAAGAACTTTTTTCACACTGAAATATCTGTAAAGAGTGCTTCATTATCACTTGGTATTTCACATAGTGTAAAATCTGAGAGCCATCTAATTTTTGTTTCTTTAGACTTAAAGTTCACTCTTTGGTTTGTTGTAGTGTTTTGCTTTGCTTTCCATCTAGATGCTTATAGGAATTTGTTTTATTTATCAGACTATGACTAGACTTTGAGCGTATGTTAGATGTTATTTTCTGAAATGACCATGGCAAGCACGTAAGCATATGAATAGGGCATTGAAGCATCTACACATGTAAGAGTGACTTATTCACAGGAAGAGTATAAATTTACATGTAACTAGTTCCCCATACGTTCATCCTACACCTGGCACAGACACCCATAACCATCATTTCTCTCTAGTACACACAAGCAAATGTGTGTACATATATAGATGCAGAAACACTCATGTGTATACAAATACAGACCAAGAAACACATGCACACTCATACACACATCAACATGCACACATGGACACACATTTACGTACATGCACACATATCTGCTCACAACACACATGCACACACACACCTTTTTACAACTCCCATATATACACAGAAACTAACACACATGCACATTTTATAATCTACATTTTTCTGGGATTTGTTGCTTCTGAATGAAAATGTAAAAATCCATTGGGATAAGAGGAGGCAGGACCCATCACCTCAAGGAAATTGAGGTATGGAAAGGTATGGATTTGCGGTTTTAGAGACAGGAAGAGAACTACAAAGTGAGATGCATCTTCTTCTCTTAGTTGTTTTTGGAATGTGTCATGAAGGGAAATTTGGTGTTCAGTTTGTTTTTGTTTTCTTTTTCCCATGGACAATTTCCTATACCTTATAATTATTAGACAATCTTTTCTGATCCTGGTTATCTTAGTTTACTAGGACTACCATAACAAAGTACCAAAAGCTGTGTGGCTTGAAACACCAGAAATTTGTCTCACATGTGTCTGGAGGCTGGCAATCTGAAGTGAAGGCAATGGCAGAGCCAAGCTCTCTCTGAAGTCTGAGCAGAAGAATCTGCCCCATGCTCTCTTCTCTCTTGTTGGAGGCTTGCCAACAATCCTTGTTTCTCTTCTTAGAGCACACATGGACTTCTCTCCTTTATCTCTCTCTTAATCTGTGCTTGAATCCCCCCTTCTTACCAGGACACAGATCACATTGGATTAAAGGATCACTCAACTCCAGTATGACCCCATCCCCTTAACTTGCCTAATTCCATCTTTAATGACCCCTTTCCAAATAAACTCGCATTCTCAGGTCCTGAGGAATAAGTCTTCACATGTCTTTTAGGGAAACACAATTCAATAGATTAATAATGTTACAAATCTGCATCTTAAACAAAATGTCTGTTGGTAATCACGGAAAAGTTGTGAGAGGCTGTATTCATGAAAACTGAAAATCCACCCCTAGTGAATTTTAATGGGAAGGATAACTTTCAAGTTTAGGTCCCCAGTAAGCATTGGTGAACCCCAGAGTTCTGGTCCCCAAAGCCTCTGGCCATATTTGAAATGGAGTGACCATTTGCAGTCACTTTTATGACTACTTTTGATTTGTTAGGTATAAATAAAATTTTATGTCCAATTATGACTAGTCATTTCTTTTTAGGTGTAGGCAGGAATTTTTCTTTGCTACAAAACACAGACCTTTAATTTCTAAATAAAAATCTGCTTCTGCACTCACTGAAACTGAAATAATTCTCCTTTGCACATCACCCCTTCTTTCCTTTCTGCCCTTCTGGAGTGGCAAAACCAGAGGAATGAATGGAAATGTACAGGACTCAGAGCCAGACAGAAAAATAAAAAATACTAGGGCAGGAAAGGGAGAGTAACTGCTCAGAAGAGTCTTTGATGTCTGTTTTTAGGATCTATCCCTCTTACCACAGGGGCCAACACTGGGTGGGAACTAGAGTTAGGGGAAAAAAGCATTAAACCTGGGTCCTAAATCTAATGGGTCACCCAAAAAACCTCGATAGTAAAGATAAATAATATTGAATGTCGCTTTTTAAAAGTCAAAATGAATGCCAAAAATCCATGATAAAGAGTTAAATTTTAAATCATGACAGAGCCAGTATTACTGAATTTTCCTCTTATTTTGGACTCCAATATGACTCAGCACTGTCCTCCAATAATACCTTGGCTGAAGTCCTGGTCAGCTGTTCCTAACTGGGAGCAATTTTGCCTCCCAGTGGACATAAGGGGTGCTACTGACATCTACTGATAAGAGTCCATGGGTGTTGGTAAAAACTGTATAACAAGCCCAAACACAGAGAATTATCCATCCCCATGAGTTAGTAACACTGAGGTTAAGGACCCTGTGCTGGCTGGCCACATTGTATTCAAATTTTCATTTCTGCATCAGACTTCCCAACCAGTTTGCAATCTCTGGCATAATATGTAACCCAGAGTTACAAACTTGGAAGGATGGAGCCAACTACCATATTTAGAGGGCACACCCTCCTGTCTTCCATAAATGCCCACATGCTGACACCAGCTGCAAGTCTGGGAAGTTTCCAAATCCACCCTCAGCTTTGAAAATTTTCTAAAGACTCACAGGAATTCCCTGAAAGCTGTTACACTCATGGTATGGTTTATTGCAAGGAAAGGATACAAATTAAAATCAGTCAAAGGAACAGTTGCATTGGACAGAGTCTGAGGAGAATCCAAAGCAGAACTTCTACTGTCCTTTCCTACTGGAGTCAGGATATTAGTGTGTGATAATTTCTGGTATCAGTGTATGATAATACATACAGAGTGCTGCCAACCAGAGAACCTCACGCAAGCTTCAGTGACCAGATATTTTATCGGTGCTTCATTACTTCACTATGATTTATTGAGTAATTGTCCACATGTTTGAACTCAACCTCCAGGTTTACTGATACTGTCTTACCTTAACCCCCACCTTAAATCACAACATCAGTCTGTCTAATGTGACCATCTCCTACCCTAAGAAGCTCACAATCAAGATATTAGCAAGGCTTGCTTTCTTCCAGAGTCTGTGGCATTCTAATGTTGGCAGTCCTTGTGGGTTTTGGGCTTGAATTTCTGCCTCCATCACATGGCAAGGTCTTCTCCTCATCTGACCTTGTTTCCAGTGACTTCCAGCTGCTTCTTGGGTGCCTTCAACATCTTCTGGCACCAATATCTTCTCTTTATAACACCGCCAGTAAAATGGATGAAGACCCGACCTCATTGAGCTGGGGTGTGCCATAACTAAAAGTAACCTTCTTCAAGAGGTTCAATTTACAATGGGTTTATACCCACAGGAATGTGGGTTAGGATTAAGAACAGGTCTACATTGGGGTATGTAATTCAATCTACCACATGGCTAAATTAGATAATGCAATCAAGGAATGCAATGAACCACTGTTTACTTTAAAAACAGTCCTTCAGCCTCCCCTTTCCCTATCACATATATTAAATCATGTCTGCCGTGGCATAATTACATATCCCAGCCTTTTAAGAAATACTTGGCAATGGAATAGAGGTTCCCCAAAATAGCCTTCAGATGGGGTCTTTCTTCAACAATTCTCACTCAGACCATATAGGCTCATCCAAAGTTAGGAACTAGCTTTGATTCAAAATCCCAGCAGTTAAAATCTGACTAGCAAAGCAAAGCATCTTGTTGACCATCATGCATAAGTGGCTCTTGTACAAATGTCAGTGGTATTGCTCTCTGCATATAAATATTTTCCATCCATTTGAGCAACATGCTGCTCTACCCAAGAAACATTCTGTGAGAATGAAATAGGACTCTGTTCAATCAGCTACACCCAACTTTATGAAATGATACAGTTACTCAGCTTATTCATGTATAAGTCAATATGGCATGTACATGACACTATTGGTGTTTTGGGTCATATCATTCTCTGTGATTGCTAGGAGTACTTCCCACCCATATAGGAAAATCAAGCTTGTCCTTAGACATCATCAAGTGTTCCCTGGGGGACCCTGGTAGAGAACCACTGACATTGATGAAGAATGGAAAAACTCCAAAGAAAATGATGAAGCAAGGTTATTTCAGTATGGCAGCCTTTTGGGTGGTTTAAATTTTCTTATATGTTTCTTTGACAAACTCATGAAATACTATTTTTAAATCGAATGAAGTAGATCTTCTAAAATATACCTTTCATCATATAATCATTTAAAGACAATTAGTAGAATAACAATAGAATTCATTAACTTTTGCAGTGCTTCTGACTCAATAAAAACAAGCAAATTGCTTGTTTTTCTCCCAACCTGAGTATAAACATGTTGATTCTTTTGACATCTTATGGAATGCTACTCAGTTTTGGGACCCTGGGACTTCAGATCACTTTGGGCCACAAACTCCTTGCTTTGATGATTTTCCTCAACTGGAGTATGGTCAACTTCCTATTAAAAATTACTTGATAGTAATATAATGATGGTAGTGACAATAAAAACACATTGTCCTTGAATAACATGTAGTCTTCATATCACTTTCCCCTTTATTTACCCTTATTTCAACATCATGGACTTCTCACAAAATGATGAGAAAGGGGCATGCACACCTGTTTAGTGGATAGTGAAACAGAAAATTAGGGGGAAATCCAGGATGAGAACCCAAGTCTGCCTAATCTAAACCCAGTACTCATACCCGTGTTTACCTTTCCATTTGTCTTAGTTTCTTTGGGCTGCCATTAATAGAATATCACAACTTGGTTGGCAGACAGCAATGGAAGTTCATTCTACCCCAGTTCTGGAGACCAGAAGTCTAAAATCAAGGTGTCTTCAGAGACATGCTCCCCCTGAAACTTGCAGAGGAGGCTCTTTCCTTGCTTCTTCCAGCTCTTGCTATTGCAACACACTCATCTCTACCCCTGTCATCTGTAACCTTCTCCACATTGTGGGTGTCTCTCTCTGCTCAATTCTCCCCTTCTCATGAAAACACCAACCACATTGGGTTATGACCCATCCCAATCCAATTTGGCCTCTTCTTAACTAATCATGTTTTCAAAGATCCAATCTCCAAATAAGATCATATTCAAGGGACTAAGGATTAGGGTGTTAATCTACATTTGTGGGAAGGAAGTACACTTCAATCCATAGCGCCACTCATTCTAGCATTCAGAGTTTCTCCTTTATTTCAAGAAACAGGAAAAGAAACACGTTTATTATG
This sequence comes from Dasypus novemcinctus, assembly GCF_030445035.2. Taxonomy (NCBI): domain Eukaryota; kingdom Metazoa; phylum Chordata; class Mammalia; order Cingulata; family Dasypodidae; genus Dasypus; species Dasypus novemcinctus. The sequence goes on along the minus strand of NW_027261977.1, from coordinate 3,472,497 downwards.
CAGTCTGCATGTATCTCAATTACATTTTTTTTCCAGACAGAATCCCTTTTCCCCATGATTTCATTAACTCACCCCAAGCCTCCTTCCCTCCCTTCTAATCAACATTTTGACTGGGTCAGTATAAAATGAAATTTTCATTGGCTCATTTCTGGAACATGCTCTTGAAGCAAGGACTTGGAACAATTTTTTAAAAACAGAATGGCATCTTTTGATGATGTGTACTTTTCTTTTCCTTCTGTCCCTAGAACCCCAAGGCAATTATCATATGGACTTCAGGAGCCCCATGAATTCCTTGAAATGAACTCCTGTAGTGTCTTATGATAGATAGCTAAGTGCATTTTACTAGGAAAAGAATCTATCTCTTTCATCAGATTCTGAAAGAAATCAGAGACCCCAAAATATTAAATTTCATTCAATCATTCATTAAGAAAGATGTTAGGTGGAAAAGTGGGGATAGTCAAAAACCTGCAAGTCAAAAAGGAAGTACAATTTTCAAAGAAATAAAGTTACTCATCACTGGAGAGGAAAGTTCAGAGTAAGAATCAGTGGAAGATAACTGGACTTCATGCTGAAGTCTTGATGACTAAACTGACATTATTTTAGAAAGACAGTCTGCCCACAGGTTTGAGAAGTAGACAACTTTGGGAACCTTGGAGCCACCCAGCTATTCCAATTCTACTTTCCCAGTAGATTCCTCTACTCTGCTACTATGATTTTTTACTTTACCCCTCTATCATATGGGCTCCATTCTCTTACCCTAACATTACTGCTTTCACAATTCCTCAGACTTCAACTTTCCCCCAGGACCTTGCTTCAACAGCGAGATGAAGAGCTGGTACAGAACTTGATGAATGCAGAAGGTAGAGATTCAGTGGGGGGAGGGGGGTGTAAAAAATAGAGGATACTCCCTAAAGAGTTCAGAAGAAATGGTTGGGAATCATTAGATGGATAAAAATGTAAAACCATGAAAGGCATGGAGATTTAGTCATGTGCCAAAGAAAACAAGAGGAATTTTAAAATGCTCCCCAACAGCGGCCTCTAGTTTTCCTTGTAAAGTTGGAGGGATTCATTCCAGAGAATGCTAAGATCTTCAATCATTTCTGTGGGAAATTAGAATAAAAGCTGAACAAGAGCACTGTATTAGTCAGCCAAAGGAGTGCTGATAGAAAATACCAGAAACTGGTTGGGTTTTATAAAGGGTATTTATTCGGGGTAGGAGCTTACAGCTACCAGGCCATAAAGTGTAAGTTACTTCCCTCACCAAAGTCTGTTTTGACATGTTGGAGCAAGATGGCTGCTGATGTCTGTGAGGATTCAGGCTTCCTGGGTACCTCCCTTCCAGGTTCTTGCTTCTTTCTGGGCTCAGGGTTCCTTATTTCCCAGGGCTTGCTACTTCCTGGGCTCAGGGTTCCTTTCTTCCCAGGACTCCAGCTTCAGCATCAAACTCTGACATCAAAACTCTAACATTAAGAGCCCTCCAACTCTCTCTTTTGTCACGTATTTTATTGTGACTCTTCATCCACCAAAGGGTGGAGACTCAATGCCCTACTGGCACAAGAGGTTCACATAATTACTTAATCAAGTGTGGCTATGAATCCACTATAATCTAAATAACCTCAGAAGAAAAGATTGGTTTACTAATATATTTCAATATTTCTTTTTGGAATTCATCAACAATATCAAACTGCTACCGGCACCAAGGGGAAAATAAAACAACTGGCAAAACTGACAACAGAGTTGAATTTGGCGACCTTAAATTTAAACAGTGCGGTGGTCAATTTTTATCAAGCTGTGTTCCAAAATCAGAGTAAAAGTCTTTTAGTGATCCGAATGAAAGATAACTAAGGAGGTGAAAGAATTGAAAACCAAGAATGAAGATGAAGTGATGAATTGTGCCATTGAGACTTGGTGAACAATGGAGTGAAGCAGTAGAGAGACTGATAATAGGGAAATTGTGCAGAGTGCGAGAGTGTAGAAGGCTGATTTTGATAGGAATTAGTGGCTTGACAAGTTTGAAGAAGATGATTGCTGTTCAAGAGTGGAGGCAGTTTGAGGAGATCCTGTATCTGGCCCTGTTACAGGATGGTTATGGTGGACTGAAAATGATTTACTTAAATGAAGGAGATCAAGAAATGATGAGCTCAATCATTGTATGGATTAGGTATCCATATACATCTGCTCTTCAAATAAGCTTCCCAGACAAGAGTCAGGGAGAAGACAGAGCAATGTTGGAATAAAGTGACCGAAGACGATAAAGAACTCAGACATAGAAAGTGGCTTTATCACCCCTATCCGACCACTTGGTGAGGGTCAGGGATGGAGGGGGACAAAGGCAGTGTTCAGGAAGGCTTCTGGGAGAAGATTGCACTTACCTTTTTGGAATGCATTTAAGTGGTACTGAGTCATTGTAACCAAAACCAGCGTTTCCATTTTGACCTATGGGCAATGTGTGAAGATTTGTATATGTTCATAGGCATTACAAGGTGCTTTGTCATAAATACAGACTGTAAATTCATCATATTCTTCTACCAAATATGATCAATAAACTTTTCAAATGCTTTTAGGTAAGATCTGATATGTTGGGAGCATCAACTAGATGAGATACTTTTCCAATCACCTCAAAAAAGTCAAAAGTTTGCAACTGTCCTCAATAAAAATCCTTCTCATTACATATATTTCCTCTAAAATCATAATCTTCCCTACTTAAAGGAATGAATCATTCTTTTAATTTTCTAAATAAGAAGAGCTTAAATATTCTTGATTTTTCATACCATATGTTGTCCTATGAAATTGAGCCATTAGAAAATAGCATTCCATCAAAACCTGATTTAATTTTTTTGAATAAAAATGTAGTACTCCTCTTCCATAATAACCTAGAAGGGAAGTGGTAATATTTCCTCCCACATTTTCCCCTTTTTTATTTTCAGCAGCCTCTTTTGTGGAAATCATCTGGCTTGCTACACAAATTTCATTCAGCCCTCAGGGAGCACCAAGCCTTTCAGGGCTAAAGAACAATCTATTATTTAATGCTGCTCTAAGATAATCTTTTCAACTGCTGGGGTCAAGTGAGAATCCTCAAAAATCTGAGCCTAAAAAGAGCAGATGTGAGCTTTTATTCACTTAGGAAAGTCATCAGTTAAGTGACTTTTGCTTTCATCCAAGGGGACTTTGATTTAAAGCCTTTGCTATCACATGTGATTGTTTTACTGAACACTTTCGAAGAGTCCCTTTCACTATCCACTACCAGAATTCAGAATCCATTCAAGAAAAATGGGATTTGCATCAAAATAATTTATGGAAAACACCTTTGTGCCAAGTTACTTACATTAAAAATTGACAAAGATAACAATCATAAACACAAGGTGCTTGCTTGAGGTTCATTTAAAGATACTCCAAAATTTTCCATGAATTTGGGGAAAAATAGGAAAGAACAATCTCTCTTGCATTGTATTCGATCATCAGAATGCCCACTCTGCTTTGGGAAGTTTCAATGCATCCAGAAAGAGAAGAAAGTATCCAGAAAAGGATAACAGATCATAATAGGGGAGAGGGTTCCCAAAAAGGACAAAAAGGGTCCACAAAGGAGACATCTCATTGCATCTTGGAAGATAAGAGAAGATGTACAGGAAAAGGGGCTTCAGTTAAAACTAAAGGAAACATTCAGACATGAGTCTGATGAAAGCTTTGAGAGACAATCAAGGAGAAAGGAGAATTGTTTAGGCAGAGGTGGTCATGTAAAGATGGACCTAGAGACAAGTGGCAGCATATTTGGGGAGCAGAAAAGAGCAAGAAATGCAAGCAGGTAAAACAATAACCAAGGCCTGAATCATGGAACTTTGGAAGACTATAAAAAGAGTGACTTGTTCTGATGGCCACAAAGAACTGCTGAAAAGCGATTTCCAACAGGAAGACCACAATCAGATATGGGAGTTTTAGGAAGACAACCCCAGCTACAATGTAAAGAACAAATTAAATGGGGTTGAGAAAGAACTCAAAAGAGCCAGCAGGCCTTTGCAGCATGAATTGCATAACTTTTTTTGGTCCACTGTTGTGGGTTCAGTTGTGCTCCCCTCAAAATATTTCTTCATGCCTTAACCCCTGATCCCTTAACTGTGGCCCTATTTTGAAAATCAGATCTTTATAAATAATATTAGTTAAGTGAATCCAAACCAAATCATAGTGAGCCTGAATTCAATATGCCTGGTGTCCTAAAAAAAACATGAAGTATGGAGCCAGACAGGGAGAGAAGACAGTCTTATGATGGAAACAGATGTTGAGTTATGTCACAAGCCAAGGATCACTATGGGTGACCAGTAAGCCACATCAGAACTCTACAGACTTTAGAGGTTTCATAGCCCTGATAATGTCTTGATTTCAGACTTCTGGCTTCTAAATCTATGACACCCATTTCATTTATTTTTTGGGAAAAGCCAAATCCATTCTTAGTGTAGCAGTTCGATATTGTTTATGAATTCCAAAAATAGATATTGGATTATGTTTGTAAACTGATCTGATCCTCTGGGCATATTAGATTGTACTACATTTAGGATTTCAATTTTACTTGATTAAATAATGTTTAAAGCGTTGATTGGGCCACGTCAGCAGGACACCAAGTCCCCACCCCATGGTGGGTAGGAACTCACAAAGAAACCACATCACATATAACAGAGGTTGGAGTTTTGATCCTGGAGGCTGGGAAGTAAACACATAGAGAAATAGATGTGAGGAAAGAAAGAAAACTCCATCAGACATGGCAGAGGCCCCGAGAATAGAGGTGAGCCATTTGCCTGGTAGTCTACAGCTGGCTTTGTGGAGAGAGCAGAGGAGCTGAGCCTGGCAAGAAAGGTACCCCAGAAAGAGAGGAACCCAGGAAGCCTGAGCCTTGGCAGGTGCCAGCATTCATCTTGCTCCAACATGTGGCAACAGACTTTTGCTTCATGGCCTGGAAACTCTAAGCTTCTACACCAAATAAATACTCTTTGTAAAAGCCATCCAGTTTCTGATCTTTTGCATCAGCACCCCTTTGGCTGCCTGATACACTTGGTAATGAATTAACTGACTCATCAACAATATTTATCCAGGTAAAGTATTGTGTAGTATTGGTATTTCTACTTCAAGTTTCATGATAAGAATATTTCATGGAGTTATGTAGGTTTCACAGTCAGTAAACAACCCCCTACACACACCAATATTTTGATATGGAAAATTCTCCCCAGATTTGTACTTTCCCACATTCCCTGATCTCCTCAAATGTCCCCTTATACACCGTCAATCTCTAGATATTTCATTAAAACTTAGAGCCATAATTTGTCCAACATAAAGGTTTGAAAAGTAGTTCCAACTTGAAATTTATATTGTTCCCAAGTGAGGTATAACATATATACTATTTCTTTTTTTTATAATAAGGTTAAATAAGAGTCTATTTACAAAATAGTTTAAAATACAGTAAACTCTAACCTTTCTTTCTGTAAAGATCATTTTTTCAGAATTGAGAACCAATACAATCTCCATCTGACAATTTAACTATACCATGCACAAAAGAGAAACACATTTTAGTGAAACCAAACTTCCCGGTATGAGAGAACTGAATAAAGTTCACTAATCTTGGGTCTGCTTCATTTGCATTTGGCAAATCCAAAGAAAACTAAAAGTAATCAGCCTAGTGACTTAAGTTTGAGAAATATTGATCTAAGCGTGTTTAGTTTATAAGCTCTAGTAAAGGATTTAATTAAATAAATAAATACATAGTGAATTCATCAGGTTGTAATTATTTGGTGTTATACTTTAGTTCCCTCAATATTTCTTTCTATCATTTTTAAATACATATATATACACATGTATTAACATGTCAACTCTTTTTTTTAAGTCAGGTGACCACTCTTAAAAATACATAATACCCATAATTATCACTGATGTAAATGCTATAATAGAGACTTAAAGCTAAAAAGTAGAATATCTTTCCTAATAAATGCACATACCCAATATAGCCCAGATGTTAAAAAGCATCTTGAGAGATACATATTTCTCTTAAGATAGATATACAAATAAGACTAGGACCTCATGTACAGAATAAGTCAGCTTTATCCTATTAATTCATCTGTACCTTTTGTTTAGATAATTCAAAACAATTTTTTTTAATTCGGAGAAAGAATCGTTGAGTTTAGTTTGAAATGCTTTCTCAAATAATAAAGAAATCTAATCTGTTGTTTGTTTTCTCTTTGAGATCTGAAAAATGGTCTATAGTATTCCCTTGAGAATGAAATCAATTAATAAGCTTTAAAATTCTTAACATCAGGCTGAAATTAAGACAATAAAACCAAAGCATCCAATTTTTAATATTTAGGAACATGTTTTACTAGATTGCTGAGGAAAATTGTTATGGATACTTGGACTGATATGCAAAGGCATCTCTTCCATTCTTTTAGAATCAACCAAAAAGGTAATACAAAAACCCTAAAAGGTAAATAGAGATGTTCACGCCAGGGAGCCAAGAGTGCCTACAGCTACAAGCAGGAGAATTGCATCCAGCATCCATGTGGAATCTAAGCCCCCTCTTCATGTAGAGGAGGACTGGACATAACCATCCCAGGGTGCACAGGATGGAGGAATAGAGTACAGATTAGAATGGACTTACTGGTGTTCTGCTGGGGAAATATTGTGATTATTAAGGGAAGAAATATAAGTAATAGTGACATGGAGAGGGTGGCCACGGTGGCTGCTGATGGTGTGGCGATGGAGGAAGAGATATGGTGTGGGGGCATTTTGAGGATTTGGAGTTGTCCTGGGTGGTGCTGCAGGGATGGATGGTGGACATTGTGTGTCCTGCCCTGGCCCACTAGGTGGCCTGGGGAAGAGTGTGGACTACAATGTGGACCACTGTCCACGTGGTGCAGCAGGGCTCCAGAATGTATTCACCAGCTGCAGTGGATATACTGCAATGATGGAAGAGGTTGTTGCTGTGGGAGAAGTGAGGTAGAGGGAGTGGGAGGTATATGGGGACCTCATATTTTTTAGTGTAACATTTAAAGAAAATAATGAAGAAGAAAAAAGAATGCTCAGAATCTCTAGACAACACCCATGAATAAAAAGAATAAAAACAGCCACATAGAAATGGAACAAAATGCTCAAACAACTCTTCACAGAGATCAAAACCAGAAAAGGAAGATCAAATTTATCATCTAGAAAATGCAAGTTAAAACCATGGTGAGATGTAATTCCTCGCCCAACCCCACCAACAAAAAGAATGAAAATGTCTGGCAACATCAAAAGTGAAGAGAAGAGGAGTAATCAGAAAAATCACATGCTGGTGCTAGGACCAAAATTGATGAACAGTTCTGGAAAAGAATTTGACATTATCTATTATGAAGAAGAATATATTGAAGAAACACATAGCCTATGTACACAGCCATTCCCATTGTTTCAGGAGACAAAAATGTTATTACACACAGTGTAATAGCAAAATAATAGGTACAGTCCAAATGTCCATCAGTTGACAAATGGACAAATATGTTAAGTCTCCTACACAGGAAGACTGTGCCTCAGAAAGATAATACAGATAGGTGATTTGCTGCTACCTAATGGCATTGTTTAAGCTCAGAAAAAAAGGTCCAGGGAAAGGCAAGTTGCATGATGCACAGAGAATGATTCCATTGATATAAAACCAAAAGCCTGAAAACCTGAATATGCAGAGTATTAATACATAGATAAAACATAACCTTGTAAATAAAGTAAGGCAATAAAATTACAAAATTCAGCAGAATGCTTGCCTCTCCAGAAAGATGCAAGGGAATGGAATAAAGTTCAAATATGACAGTATTGTTTCCTTGCCAATGGTGTTTGGTTCACAGATGATCCATGGATTTTTAAATGTTATGCTTTAGTCATATTATTTATATTTATATTATATACAGTTGCTTTGTGCACTCTGAACATGAACGTCAAAAAAATCTAATGTGAAAAATTGGATGACTATAGAGTTATTCTATAGTAAGAATAGAGCAGAGAAAATATTTATATTTGGAATGACAAAACATGCAGTTCTAATTAATTTATAGTTTATAAAAGAATATCAGTCATCTGTTTTTTGCTCAAACAAGCACCCCAAAATTCTTGACAAAACAATAATCATTCTATGTTTTCTCCATTCTAGTAGTCAGCAGATTGGATTGGGTTCTGCTGGCTGGTTCTTCTGCTACTCCAGACATCTGGGAGCTTCATAGGGAATGCATGGTTTTGTCCTCTCACAGGTTAAGCTGGTATGCTTCTCAAGTGGTCCCCAGTCTTAAAGGTGTATAGTTACACTATGCTCATAAAGGAGAAGTTTTTAGATAGATAGACAGACAGATAGATAGATAGATAGATAGATAGATAGATAGATAGATAGATAGGTAGGTAGGTAGGTAGATATTTGATAGATAAGAAATAGAGAGGTAGATAGATGACAGATGTTTTTAGATAAACAGACAGAGAGAGAGATAGACAGATAGATAGATAGATAGATAGATAGATAGATAGATAGATAGATAGATAGATAGATAGATAGATAGATAGATAGAAGCAGCTAGATGATAGATAGAAAATAGAAATAGATATAAAATATAGAAAGGTAGATAGATGACAGATATTAGATAGATAGATAGATATTTGATAGGTAAGAAATAGGTAGATGACAGGTTTAGATTGTGATAGATAAATGATAGATGATTAAAACTAGAGATAGAAATTGGAGATAGATAGATGATAGGTAAAGACTGATAGAAACAGATAAATAGAGATGGATGATAAATCAAGATAGAGACTGCTTTAAATGAGTATTCTTTAATTTTGAAAATAATTGGAATACTCTCTAATTATAGAAGGTAGGGAAGGAAAAACAAAAGAATCCCCAAATCTGTGTAAAGGAAAAATAAATATTAAGACAAAAACTAATGAAAGAGAAAAGAAGCCTATTATAGAGAAAATCGATATACCTCCATATATCTATAATAAATTTGTATGCTAATCAATCAACAGGGATAATTGAACACCAAAATCTTTACTCTAGGGAAGTAGCTGTGGCTCAAACAGTTGGGCTCCAGTCTACCATATGGGAGGCCCTATTTCCACATCCCTGGGCCTCCTTCTGAAGACAGGTTTGTCCACGCCATGGAGAGCCACAGGCCCCCTGCCACAGAAAGCCACAGGCTCGCATGCACCACGAAGTTCCACCCAGCCCACAAGTGCCGCGGAGGGCCGACTCAACAAGGTGACCCAACGGAAATGGAGACAAGTAAAACAAAACAAAGAAAACACAGCAGAATACATAGTGAATGGACACAGAGAGCAAAGCAGCAAGCAAGCTACGGGGGGGGGGGGGGATAAATAAAAAACAAATACAGACACAGAAGAATGCACACCAAATGAACACAGAGAGCAGACAGCAAGAAAGGCTCAGTGGGGTGGGAGATAAAAAAATTGCTCTACTTTAAGCATGCAACATTAGGGAAAGCTGATGGTATGGCTAGGCAAAATTTGACAGGAGCTCAGGGAAGAGGTCTGAGCTGCTCATGTAAGTTTGGGGATAATTGAACATATTTTTGAAAGTCATTGGAGCTATATGAGACCACAGATTCTGAGAGGAGAAGGAAAAGAGCTTACTTTTAGCTAAAATTATCTGCTTGGATTTGCAAATATGAGTTTATGACAAATCCCTTTTCTCCACTCCTTATAGAAAATTCCATACTGTAATAGTTCAGATATAAAATAAATCCTTTAGTGATCACTGTATTATTCCAACATCAAAGTCACAGCATCATAGCCACAAGGTAAAGCTAAAAGATTCTTCAGGGCAAGTGAATAATATCATCATCAAATGACCATGAAATTTGAAGGTGATTTAACAAAGTTATTCTCTTTAATTTTGCAACTCAGCACTTCTGCTCCATCTAGAGATGGTCGACCTGTAAGTTAAAATGCAGTTAAAATGCATATTTTACAAATTGCAACTTAACTCGAAGTCAAAGGTGAAGAATAGTGCACCTTAAATAAAAGAAGGGAGTCTCTGGGGAAGAAGAATTATTTAAAATCCTGGGAAAATAAAATCAAAGGCTGCAAATCTAATGTTCTAGAAGAAGAAACTATGTCCACGGCATTTTTGGAAGTCCTTGAAGCTAAAAGATGCTTAACAATCATTACTTTCCTGTGGAAATGTAGTTCCTCTAAGACAGGTGTAGGAAAATTGTCCAATAATTTGAAGACAAATATTCCCCAGATTTTTTGCTATCAAGTCACTTCATGTAACATATTAAACTTGCTATACTGGCATATGTCAATTAAAGAGATTTAAAAAAAAATTTATTCCCCCCTTGTGGCTTGTTCCATTCTTTTGCTGTCTCTTCTCTATGTCTGTCTGCTGTGCTTTTTTTCTGAATCTGCTTGTCTCCCTTTGTGGTGTCATCTTGCTACGCACAGGCCATCAGCTCTCCATGGCGCACGGGCCATTAGCTCTCCACTGTGCATGGGCCAGCTTGCCTTTACAAGGAGGCCCTGGGACATGAACCCAGGGTGTCCCATATGGTAGATGGGAGCAACTGAATGAGCCACAGCCACTTCCCTAAAAAGTTTTTTGGTTGTTTAAAGTTCCTTATTTTACATGGAGATTTAAAGAACAAGAGCAACAGCAAAATACAGAACGCAAAATGCAAATGTATAACATTTTCCAAGTAGTGAGAAGATCAAATTCTCTCTAGCCAATATATTACAGGTTAATTGAAAGAGGCTTTCTCTGAGTCTGAAGAATAAATATGATCCACTTTACTTTTTGATTGCATGGATTACATAGCCTGTCTTAGTTTCTCATTATGGATTTTTTTCAACTATCCTTCTGAATGGGAAAGGATAGTTTAGGACTAGAGAGAAAAATCTTCACCATTGTAGTAACTAGAGATATGGTTCTGAGCAAATTACTTAATATTTTTGAAACTCAAGATTCTCATACAGGCAAGAAATAGATTCATATAGATAATCTCTAGGGTCATATTCATGTAAAACATGTTATGATTCAATAAAAAGAATAAACTGGTTGGTAGGAGGGAAGGGGAGAAAGATTCTAACTATCTTCTTTTTTAAGGCATTACTGATGTTCTGATTCTTAAAGATTAGCTCTTTCCTTTTTTATTTTTTAGTAATATTAAATGCAATTGCATAGATGCACCAGGTTTCATTTTGCTCTCCCTCCATGGGACGTTTTTCAATGCCTGGAGGCATTTTTGTTTATCTGCATTTTTAGTATGGTGGGGTACTACTGGCATCTAGTGGGAGAGGCCAGGATGCTGCCAAATATCCTATAATGCACAGGATGGCCCACATGGCAGAAAATCATCTAGCCTAAATGTCAAGAGTGCTGAGGTTGAGAACTTTTAACCATCAATAGCAGGAAAACAGAGCATCTACCTTGCTTAAAATTTTATCTTGCACATTTCCATCATAATTTCTCAATGGTTGGACATATAAGAGTCACAATAGAGAGATACTTTTAAATCAAAACTTCAGAAATCCTTAAGCAGAAAATAGGTAATAATATATAGATATATGAACGTGGCATGAGTGTGCATCAGACATGAATCCGAGAATCATGCAGATCTGAAGAAATGGGAGGTGATGGTGATTTGGCCTTTATTAATTTATGAAAGATTTACACATGAACCTTGGAAACATGATTCATAGTGAAAGAAGCCAGACACAACAAAAAACACAAATTATGTGATTGCATTTACATGAACTGTCCAGAAGGGGCAAATCCATATAGACAGCAAGGAGATTAGTCATCTCCAGGGCTAAAGGAAGGGGAAATAGAGAATTATTGGTTTAATGGGTACACAGAGTCTCCATTAGGGTTGATGAAAACGTTCTGAAACTAGATAGTGGTGTTGATTTCACAACATTGTGAGTGTAATTAAAGTCACTGAATTGCACACTTTCATGTGGCTAAAATTACATATTTTATTTTATGTGAATTTTACCGCCACAACAAAAAAATCAAATCACACTCACAAATAAATTATCTTTAAGACATAGGTAATAAATATTCAAAATTTTGCAGAAAGATTGATACAAGTTGATTTAAAGGGAGAAAATAACATGTTATTTCAGAGGGTAAGGGTAACATGTATCATAATATACAAAATACAAGAACAATGTTTCACTTCTATTTTAGCACAAGGTACAGAATAGTCCTCAGGTGGATATTCCTTGCAGAGAGATCAGAATAATCTACATCATGACTCTATGACAAAGTTCAGGTTTTCATGTGTGTTTTTGTTATTTTTGCTATTTGCTATTAAAACTTCAAAATATCCTAAAAATTATGCTGTATGTTTTACAAGATGTGTTAGTTTGTAAAGGCATCTTGTAAAATGATGCCTTGAAAAATGATGTAAACCTAAAGCTGTTATGACAAATAACACACTCTAGTTGAATTAACAACCAGAATTTATTTCTACCATTTCAGAAGTATTAATAGAAGTCTGAAATCAAGAAGTAGGAAAGGCCATGTTTCATTCCCAAAGTCTGAAGCATTCTGGGGCTGATTTGCCAAATCCTTGGGGAGCTTCTTGGCTTGCATCTCGAACTCCATCACGTGGTAATCTCTCTCTTCTTGTGTCTGATCTTCCAGTTTCCCCCTGACTTCTGTTCCCTCCCCCATGGCTTTCTTTGTCACATCCTATTGGGCCATCCCTAAATAGGGTCTTAGAAAAGCCCATTCACAAACGAGTCCACACTTTATTTGACAGAACATCTTCAAAGGATCCTATTTACAATTGGGTAAAGAATTTTGTCAGGGTGCCTTATTCTATTGACCACGCAAGAGTTATTTTATTTAATCCCCTTACAATTTTACCATCTTAATCCAAGTCCTCCAAGAAGCAGGAACCAAGGTGGGATGAAATGGGAAATAGAACTTCTGGGGGAGAGACGAGGAAGCAAGAGGAGGCTGGGAGAGCTGCCTGAACATGATGCCGCTCTGATCACCAGGAAGAAGACAGAGAAGAAGGGAAGTGAGGAATGATGCAGAAGGCACTGTGGTTCTCTCCATTTCCCAAAAGGTAGCTGGGGGGTTCTCAAGGCTAAATCAATCCATCAGGGAGCCCCAGTTCTCCCTTGACTGGCCCCTGACTGAATTGGTCGCTGGCTGGGTGACACAGGAAAGTAGCCTCAGCACCAAATCCAAGAGAACTCAGAGTGCAGGAGCAGGAGCCATCCATTACTCTCCCTGCAGCAGGAAGCTGAGATGCACAGTTCATCACAGCTTGTCTGGGATGTTATTACTATCACAGTTTTACATCTCAGGAAATGAAGTGGCTTCTTTAGGTAGTCTTTAAAGTTTTATGTTGTTGCATATTACAGCAGCTCCATAATTTATTTAAATATTCTCATATTGTTAGTAGTTTAGTCATCTCAAATGGTTGCTTTAACAAGCATTGCTGAGGAGAAGATATATTGTTACTAACGTGCCATTCGCAGCCTTTGCATCTGTTGGACTTGATTTCTTCCTAGAAACCTAATTTATGAGTCAACAAAATATAGGCATGGTTCATTCTGACACTCTCAGACAAAAAACTGTATTATTTTATAAACATATGATAATATAGGAGGCTATGGTTTGTCCTCATGCACACAGGATAGTACAAGTTTTCTTTGAAAAATTGCCATTATGAACAAGATTGACCTTTCTTGTTTTTTTCCCCCTCATTTCCCTCTGATGTAGAGGTTTTTAAAATATTGTGATTAGTAACACATTTCCTGCCTCATATTTTCTAAGTATGTACTTCCAGTATGGAAAAGTCACTTTGCTTATTTGGGGTTTTTGTTTGTTTGTTTGTTAAAACGCAAAATGAAACTTTGAAAAAGTTTATGCAATCAAGTGTTTCAAGGACTCCATCATGAATTCTGTTAGTGTCTGTGCCTGTATGTGTGTTTTAAAGACAGACAAACAGTGCTAGTGTCTAAATTCATTATTAATTGTGGAAATGTTATTAACTTAAGAGATTCTAAGGAGAGAACAAAGTGGCATCTTGAATTCATGGTTAACTGTTGCATTTAGACCCATGAGTATTTATTACTTCCAAACCTAAACAGCACTTCAGCATTTTCTAATCACCCATATACTTTATTATATATATAATATTTTATTTTCCCCTCCCCTGCCCTGCTGTTTTGGCTGTCTGTTCATTCACTGTGTGATCTTCCATATCTATTGCTCTTTTTTGTCTTCTCTTCTCATCTTTCTCCTCTAGGATTCACAGGGATTCAATCCTGGGGACCTCTGATGTGGAGAGACTTTCCCTGTCAATTGCACAACCTCAGTTCCTGGTCTCTGCTGTGCTTCACCTTGACTCTCTCTTTCATCTAACTTTTGTTTCATCATCATCTTGCTGCATGACTCACTTGTATTGGCACCGGCTCCCTGCATGGGCACTTGGCTCACTGCGCAGGCATAGGCTCACAATGTGGGCTCTCAGCTTACCATGCAGGCATTCACACGGGTACTTCGCTCAGTGCATAGGCACTTGGCACACCATATAGCCACTAGCTCACTGCACAGGCACCCTTTCTCTTTTTCCTGTTTGTCAAGAGGCCCCAGCAATTGAGTCCAGGTCCTCCCATATGGTAGGCAGAAGCCCTTTCACTTGAGCCACAACTATTTCCTCCCATATGCTTTCTGACTATCTCAAAGTATTAGAGTCAAATTCAGAATTTTCCTAAGACCCTGGGTTCTCTGAAATTTATCTGCCTGAACAGTCTAAGACCCTATCAGGACCATTAAAAAAAGTCTAAGCAATGGAAGCGAATGTAGCTCAAGTAGTTGAGCACCTGCTTCCAATGTAGGAGGTCCCAGCTTTGATCACCATACCTCCTAAGAAACAAAAGCGAATACACAGAACAAAAGTCTAAGCAAGGAAATACAACATGCTCAAGGAGTCCTAAAACTGCAAGCTGTCTAAATACAGTGCCCCAAAATAAAGATGTTAAACCTACTCTGACTGAAGGTGACCCTCCAACATTTAGGAGGAAAGAAGGAAAAGCTCACTGTTTTCCTGATAAAGAAGTGAACTCAGCATCTTCTCTCATTATTCTCCTTCAGTCCTCTGTAACATGCCCCAGTTTTCAAGCCTGCCGCGTCATCGGTGGGGTCTGGCTGGAAAGGTAAGGATGGCAGACCCTCTCAGCTGGAAAGGTAAGGATGGCAGAGCAAGGAAATACACACAGTGACCACTCTAGAGACACAGGCTGGTGGCACAGGTCTAGTTCATTGAGGAAGTGCAATAACTTTTATGGGTGGCCAAGGGAAAGCTAGGCATCATGCAAGCACTCGATTGGTTATACTAATTCAGCAAGGCTGGTTGGCTCATGGGATCTTGTTACTGAGGACTGGGGAAGAATTGGGAGTGGCTCACAATTGTTTATGGTGAGGCTCAGTACCACCTTTAAGGAGTGGCACCTTCAGCTCACTCACAATTCCCATTTTTGTTTTTTAAGAAGCTTTAGGCAGCAGTTGAATGAGCACCAAGGTGACTGTGCCTGTCTTAGGTTGTCTCCCTCTGGAGATCTTACCTGTCATTGACTACCAGTCAAGCGCAGTGGTGCTACTCTTTAGTTGCGCATGTTGCACAGTACCGCAAGATTGAAGATATTTGCGGCATGCTGCAGAACATCTTCATTGTCCTCTTTTGTGTCCAGAGCATTTACCATAGCCTGCTGTATAAGAACTAAGTTTTTTACATCTTTCTAGAGGTGCTGCACTTTGCGAAGCATATATTTTATAATGCAAAAGAAAATTAAAAACATGGCTCCCATAAGCATGTACATGATTAGATTCTGGGGAGAGAAAAGAGAGGTTATTTTTGAGATAACTTTTGATAATAGAGTGGTGTCCAGGATGGTTGCTCGGGTATTGTTAAGTGTAATGATTTGGCAAGTGAGTTGAGTGGTGAAGTTTAAGAAATCACTGTTTCAATGTCGAAGTAATTTTTCTTGTAACTCTGATCTGGCTGTGGTTATATTGTAAAGCATACTTGTTATATTGATGGGAGTGAGACAGATGTATGGATAGTTTATATCACAGGGTACTCTAATGAGCTAATACTGGCATTTCCTTTTCTAGTAAATCTACTTGTTTTAAATTCAGTAGCCCTCCATGAATGTGATTATTAATTAAATTTTGCATTTGAAATGGAGTAGCAACCTTTTGTACTAAAGCATTTGTTGTTTGGGCATTGGAACTAGACTGTACTATAGAAGTAATGCTAGTGGCAGCTGCAGTGAGGCTAGTAATTATAGCAGTGACAAGTGCTATGATAGGACCGATAGTTCTTTTTGTTCTGAAATGTAAATGAGTTATTATTTCAGAGGGACCAGTCCAATCTGAAGAATTGACAGAAACCCATATTAGGGACAGAGTTCTAACAACCAGAGTGAAGGAGTGTGTGGAATGGTTCCAGCAACTGGTAAGCTGACACATAGAGGACCTGCACTGAAAGGACTCATTGGTGGAAACTAGAAAAAGAAAAGGGAGGTCAAGACAGGGCAATATGCGTATTGTGAAGGAGGTGCTGATATTCATAGTTTTGCTAAATGCTTAATCATTTGAATTATTAAAGGTCCATGTTCCATTATAAATAGTTGCATTCATTACTATGAATGGGCAAAGATCTGCGCATGCATTTGCACCACAAAGAGTCCATCACCCAAAAGCTATGTTTAGCAGTGATAGGATCACGGCAAAAATGCTTTGGTCCATATATAGGAAGGGATGGGTCAGATGCCCAAAGGTATTTTGTAATGGGGTCTGGTGTGCGCCAAGAAATACAGTTGTCCCAGTTATTTTCTGGGGATGGCATGTTATGATAAGGTGGGCTACTAGTTGGGAGGAAGGGGCATCTAATCCAAGGGGGAGTTTTGGGAGTTGCAGTATTATTGACATTACATGGATATCTGTTGCCCCAAGTGGTGAGGGGAAAGAAACCTGAAACTGCTTTGAAGGAGCCATTGTGATAAGAACTGTTACT
This sequence comes from Dasypus novemcinctus, assembly GCF_030445035.2. Lineage (NCBI taxonomy): Eukaryota > Metazoa > Chordata > Mammalia > Cingulata > Dasypodidae > Dasypus > Dasypus novemcinctus. The sequence continues at coordinate 3,455,452 of NW_027261977.1, read as the reverse complement.
AGACTTATTTTGATAGAAGCCACCAGTTTCATAGTGAAGTAATTGAACATGTTGTGGGAAGTCAGAGGAATTACAAGTGGCATTTGTTCTCTGGGGATAGGATGCCACAGAGATATTTAGGGTGGTAAATATAAGAGTTTTGGGGCTCATAACATTAACAGTAGAACTCCAGTTGGTTTGGAGAACCTCTGTTTCTATGCAGGGAAGTCCAATAGTGCAATTATTGGTAAGAATGGCAGGAAATTGAAATGAGTCAGCATCTAGTGGCATAATGAGAGGGGGGTTTCTGATAGCAGCCCAAAGCTCTGCACTGTAGGTACCATGGAGCCATAACATGAAATTAAAAAAAAGAAAAATAGGGGTTTAGCTGCACTCTGGAAACAGGAGAGGTGTGGTTCAGTTCTGTCTCGAGGAGCCTGGTTGTTATGAGGTGAAATCATTCTTGTCCACAAAAGCTGGCTGTTTTGCAGTTTCTGGAAAGACACAAGCATATCCTCATCCTTGGGTTAATAGGGGATGAGGCCCTTTCCAGGTATTTGTAAGTAGATCTTTCCATCTAACTAATGGTAAGGGGTTGGGGGCATTTCTTAGTCCTCCCCAGTGTTGGATGGCTGGGGTGCAGTGCTCACTGTCAAATGTGAGAAAATTTATAGTAATTAAGGCTTTGTTTAGTATATCTTGGGGAGTGTCTCAGGGATATTCTTCCTTTAATTTTTTAATTTGTTGTTTGAGTGTGGAATGAGTGTGTTCTATGATAGCTTGACCTTGGGGACTGTATGGGATAACTATTTTGTGTGTGATGTGCCATGAGGCACAGAAATCTTGGAAAATTTTGGAAGAATAGCAAGGTCCATTATCAGTTTTTATGGTCCATGCTACACCCATTTGATTAATTACTGCCTGAAGACAGGCAGTAATGACATGTTTTATTTTTTTCTCCTGTAAGGGCAGAGGCAAAGGTGAATTTGGAAAATGTGTCCACTATGACATGAAGAAATTTATTGTGGCCAAAAGTAGGAACATGAGTAAGGTCCATTTGCCAAATAGCATTTGGACAGAGACCACGAGGATTTACTCCTTGGGGTTGAAGAGGGCCTATGGAGAGGAGAGTGCCACATTGTTTACATGTGTGGGTGAGGTGTTTGCACTGCTGATGTGTCAGTGAGGGGAAGAGTTGATGGAGAGAATGAGCAGACACGTGAAACTGCATAAAGGGCTCTAGCTTGATCTAGATCTGTGGTTACTAATCTTATTATGAGCGAGGAGTCTGCCAAGGCATTGCCACTGGCAAGAGGTCCTTGGAGCCCAGTATGGGAACAAATATGTTGAATGAATCAGGGATGCTTGTGATTTTCAAGAAGACATTTTAAGGAGAGCATCAAATCATCTTGGATGGTTTTATTTTTAAAGACAGCGTATGGCAGTGCACGGATAGTATTGGCTGCATATGCACTGTCAGTGAAGATATTGATGGGAATGCACTGATGGTGTAGGAAAGCCAGGAAGAGGGCATATATTTCTCCTTGTTAGATGGACCAATCTGTCACTCAACATGGATAGAATCTGAAGTACTGAGGGTTTTTACAACTGTAGAACTATGAGTTTTATTATCATCTGTAAAGATTACAACAGTGTGAGGAAAAGGAGAAGTAGGGAAGGAGTGAGAGGAGAGAACAAAGGGAAGGAGAGTCATGGTAGTGATAAGTTTGTCTTTTGGCAGGTGGTTGTCAAGGTGACCTGTGAATCCTGATATGAGAATTTGCATATTTAAATCAGTTTGAATAAGATATTGTATCTGTTCATGAGTGAAAAGTAGGGTTCAAGGCCGTATAACTTATGAGCTGTTTTTCTGAGTTTTCTTCCAAGGATGCATATGGCATTACAATAAGAAGTAATTTTGTCCATATGACTAAGGGATAAATGTACCCAAAAGAGGGGGAAGTTTTGGTGTAAAAGACCAGTGGGGTGTCCCAGGGGTATTGATGATTAGAGCAAAAAGAGGAAGGTCGGGCTGAAAATGGGCTGGGCTGAGATTTTTCATTTTGTCATTCAAAAGTTTGAGACAGTTGTGTTCCTTTTCACTGATAGTACGACTACTGGAGGGATCAGGGTCACTCTCCAGGAGGTCAAAAAGAGGTTTACATTCATGGGTGGTCAGATTTAGGTGCAGATGTAGCCAATTGATATTGCCACACAAAAGCTGGAGTGCATTAAGGGTACATTTTTGTGGCAGTTGTAATACAGGGACGGCAGGTTGGATAACTTTTGTAATGGTATAGCCTTAAAAGTTATAGGGTGGATATTTCTGCACTTTCTCAGATGATATAGTGAGACCTAGTTGTTTGAAGTTGTGCAGAAGAGATTGCAAACATTTTTGTAGATGAGTCAAGTCCACATGAGCAATAAGAATATCATCCATATAGTGAACAAACTCACAAAAGGCTAAAAGAGGATGAATGGCTTCACTAACAAACATTTGGCATATAGCAGGACTGTTTTTCATTCCCTGTGGGAGGACTTTCCATTGAAAATGTCGTTGAGGGACTGCATTATTTGTAATGGGTACAGAAAAGGCAAAATATTGATGGTCATCCTCATGAAGAGGGATGGAAAAGAAACAGTCTTTAAGATCTACTGCAGTGATGTGATGATCGCACGTGATGGCTGATGGATGAGGAAGGCCCAGTTGAGGAGAGCCAATTTTTGTCATTTGAGCATTAATGTTTCTAAGGTCATGTAATAGCCTCCATTTGCCATTTTTTGTTTTTGTTTTTTTTTTTAAATTACAAAGACAGATGAGTTATGAGGACTGGTGGAGGATTCAGTATGATGTAAATTTAATTGTTCTTGCACAAGGACTTTCAATTGTTCCCATTTAGTTTGAGGCAGCGGCCACTGGTCTGACCATATAGGCTCTTGAGTTTTCCAAATAAGTTTGATAGGTGCGGGTTTATTGATGGTGAGCAATGGTGGAAGACCAGTGGCCTTTATGCTTGGGGATGCTCCTGAGAGGATGTAGAAAGGACGGCTCCTAACTTTGGAAGAACATCACGTCCCCACAAAGTTTGTGTGATATGTGACAAGACAAGGGGATGGAATGTTCCTGTCCTACTCTCTGGGTCGGTCCATGTGAGGGGATCCACAAGTTGATGTGAGGGTCTTAATCCCCCTACACCTTGGACCAAAGGGCCTAGTTTAAGCTGCCAGGAAGGGTCAGTGTCCAACGGGCTAAGAACTGACAAATCTGCACCCATGTCAATTTCTCCTGTGATGGGCTTTCCTTGAACAGTAAGGGTGAGGAAAGCTTTTCCTTGTGTAATGGGAATTGTCCAAAATGTGTTAGGTGAAGTTTCCTCTCTTACTTGTGGGGCTGAGAGGTGCCCCTGACTTTGTTTAAAGGCCAGAGAGGATTGCCCTGAAAATCAGTTTTTGAGTGACTATTTCTTTTCCAATGCAAGCCCTTATGGCATCTAGGAGAGATTGATAGAGGAGTGTTTGATGGTCTAGATATTTTGGACAGTCCCTGGTGAAGTGGTCAGTCCTACAGTACCGGGAACAAGTTCTATTTTGTGTTTGGAGGCTCAACTGATTGGCTAAGGCCATGGTGAGGATTGTCGCAGAGTTGGTGGCAGCTGCTATAGCAGATGGAGAGGTAGAGCCAATATCAAGCAAGAACCCAATCATCAGGGGATTTATTGCGAATGGGTGTAATTGTTTGTCGACACTCAGTATTTGCATCTTCCCTAAAGGAGAACTTTTAAGAGAGCGTTGCTGCAGTGGCATGGGAAATTTTTCTGTATACTGCTTCTTTGACTCAACTATAAAAGTCAGAGAAAGGTTCATTAGCTTCATTGAACCTAATTAGGTTCATTGTCAGTGTTTGGCAAGGTTTATGGGAATACATCTGGGTATGTGTTCATTTCTCAAAACAAGATGGATGAGGGGAGGGAGCCACCCTTGATGTTTTAGCTGCCAAAGCTCCATGTGTTTCCAGGGCTATATGAGAAAGATATCTGAGGAGGAGGGCAGGAACAAGGCCAATCCCTGGTCAGGTAGGAGATGCTGTATGTTTCACACACCTGGTCACTGCAGCCACCTCCAAGTTCATTGAGCATCCCCTGGATGTGTTCTCTAAGTCTCTTCTCCAGTTTGGGATCATCTTCTCCTGCCAGAGATGCCCAGGGCTTTAATCTGCTGCCTATTTCTCAACACAAGTGGTTCTTTTGTGTCTTCCTCTCAGAGAAGGATTCTGCTAACCATCTCAGGGATATGGAGAGGGAGTTAATAGGAAAGGTTGGGAGAGACCTTTCATCTCCAAGGAGTCCATCTTCTCCTCCCAGGTCAAACTTGGGAATAATGTACAATGTGTAAAACTCCATGCTGGAAGGAATTACAAGAAAGACAAAGGCAAGTCCAGTACAAAGCAGGCATGCAAGGGGAACAAGGTAGACAGGTCTTGTGGTTCAGTTCAAATAACTGACTGTGGGAAGATCCAATTCCAACAGTTGACTCTGATTGTCGTCTCTCTGATTGGAAGAAAACAGTGCATTCCTTCAAAGTCAAAGCACACTTTTATACACTTCATGAGCTCCAGAAAGCTTTGCTTAATGGCTAAACAACCTACATACCAAAGCAGGAAGACAAAATCGTTTGTAATAAGAGTGCATCTCAGGTGATTTAACAATCTGGCTTTCAGCCATAGTAAAATTATCTTTGGTACTTAATGGGGATTACTTCTTTATACATAGATCATAAAATAATTCTACTTATAAAAATATTTAACTCAAATTAAGTGGAACTAAACACTTGACTTATTTTTTTTAGGGAATTTATCTTCTATGCTCCTTACTTGAAAAATATGTAAGGTGATTCATTAGCCAGTTATCATGCAATTCTGGGCATGGAGATGTAGATTTGTGATTTTATTGCATGTTTTTATTTCCTTGCAGTGAAAACATGAATACTTTTTCTTGAGAAAGACTGGGCACCAAATAAACCCAGGTTGAAAGAGAAATATGAAAAATAAAAGAGCACAGAAAATCATTGAACAGGTTTTCATTTTTTTGGAATTAATATTGTATGTATATTTGGTTTTCCCTTAGGAACATCAAAACCTTTGGGGAAATTCTGGCATCATCCATTTGGACTAAAAAAAAAAAAAAGAGAGAAATAAGCTTTTCTCAGTTTTGGGATAGCACTTTATAGAATACACTGTATGTCAACATGAGATCCAAAGGTAGAGGTGAAACTTGGGGTAGGGTCAATGATGAGCTGACCTTTCCCACAGCTAGATCTCCCTACCACAGTACCATCTTGCTCAGAATGAGAGGGAAAATTCTTTACTTTAGGGGAACTAAGGTTGTATCAGTAACCAATTCTGAGATAAACACAGATGGAGTGTTTCCCATATCAAGAACAATGGCAGCTGAAGCTCAACCATCAGATGATGCCCATGGGTTATTCCAAGACACTGAACACCTCTTTGCATAGCTAATTTTATTCATGTGGAACCGGAAGGACACATAAAGACAGCCTTAAACTCTTTTGCTTCTGTTTTCTCTCATTTTAGACAAAGCTTAATTACTATGCCCAAGTTACGACAGCCACAGTTGATTAAAATCAGGGACTGGACCCCTCTAATGAAATCCAAAGCTGGCGCCATTCCCATTGTTCTATTTCCTCTTTCTAGGGCCCACCATTAAGTGTTTAGACTTTAGAAAAATTTCAGTGAAGCAAGTGAAGAAGGAAAAAGGAAACCCTGTATATGGAATGTTAATATACATGAAAAAGATGAAAGGCAATGGTTTGAATTTGAATTGTGACTGCCGTTCTCAAAAAAAAAAAAAAAAAAAAAAGTTTAGGTCCAAAGCCTAGTCCTTTGAATAAGATGTTATAAGGAGCATCTTTGAAGGTACGATTAGTTAAGAAGAGATCAAACTGGAATGGGGGGCATAATCCAAAATGGTGTCCTTATTTTTTTAAAAAAAGGAAAAGAAAACCAGACAGAGGAGAGAAAGCAATGCATTAACAAAGGCTGAGATGGAGCAAAGCATCTACAAATCAAGACAAATCAAAGATTCCTGGAAGCCATGGAAAGCTGAAAGAGATAGGAAGGACTCTCCCCTAGAGAATTTGGAATGACCACAGCCCAGTTTACACCTTGAGTTTGGACTTCCCGACTCTAGAATTGCAAGAGAATACATTTTTGTTGTTTCAACCAAATCAATTTGAAGAACTTTATTACAGCAACCATGGGAAATTAAGACAGCTCCCAAGCCAAAATCTCTGTCTCCACAAGGTTGCTACCTGCTAAGTATGCCTGAAGAGGTTGCCTTTCCTTGGTCCAGTTGCATGTAAGAAAAGTTACCAGTAGGTTGTCTGCTTGACATATACCAAGTACACTGGCAGAAATAACAACTTTCTTGCAAAATAACCCATTTGTCTTTATTTACATCTCTAAAAATACTTGAACAGAACACTTGCATTTATAGCTCTAAAAAATTGCCACACAATGACATTAATTGAAAATCATAATCTCTTATTTAATTAGCAGTGGAATTAATTCAGTAAAGCTCAAGACAAAGCCAAACTGTTTCTCAAGGGATGTGTCTAAGTTTCATTTTTTTAAACCACACATAGCTTCATCTTTCATCCAACATTATAATTAAGATGTATTCTCCCCCCTGTGTGATGAGACACCTGTGGTGTTGTCAAATGGCTCATTGTCTACATAAAAACTGACACAAAAAATTGTCCACAAGATCTTAAAGGTGGTGTCAAATTCTTTGAAAGTATGGAAAATGGTTCAAAAATTAATGGTACTATATAAATGGAATTTGTGACAAATGAATATATTGCTGAACTTATCATTTTGTTCTCCATGGCCACTATTTTTTTTTTCCTGGGGAAAATTATGGAAGACAGTGGTTCGGTCTTTCAAAGAAATGAGGAAAATGAAAGAAAGGTAAGAGGACACAGAAGGGGAGGGGAAGGAAAGGAGAGCAGAGGTATGGAGAGGAGAGGCAGAAATTGAAAGAAAAGAGAAAGAAAGATCTTTTATGAATATATGGACACATTTGTAATTCTGAGATGACTGTGAGGTTATCAAGAAGGATGTCTCAATTTACTCTTTCTCCATCCTTCAGATATTTAATTCAGAAATAATATGACATCCATTCTTGGTCTTGCTCTTTGCCTCACAGAGTCCTCCCAATAGGTACACTGAGGCTGGTGTCTTAGGGGAGGTCAAGACAATGTTGAATAGGTTGAGATCTGGAGGATGTGGGCAGGGGAGAGGCTATGGAAACACAAAAATGTCACTTGAAAACAAGTGGTAGGAGACAGAAGGCAGAAACTGTAACAAACTACTACAAAACAGGGTTTTAAAACAAACGTTATTTCACTCCCAGTTTTGGAGGCCAGAATTTGAAAATCAAGGTGCTCCCTTGGAAATCTGTAGGGAATCCTTCCTTCACTCTTTAAGGTCCTGGTACTTGCCAATGACCCTGTCACTGCTTGGTTTATAGGCACATCTCCCCAAACTCTGCCTTTCTCTTCACACCACCCACTTCCATGTCTCTCTGGGTCCCCTCTGCCCTTATAAGACCCTTTGGATCAGAGCCCACCTTGATCCAGTTTGGCCTTAGCTAATTCCTTCTTAATTCCAAATAAAGTCTCTTGCCTGGGACTGGGGATTAGGACTTGAACATGTCTTTGGGGGGATCATGATTGAGCCCATAAAGGCAGGACAAAAACAGTTGTCTAGTGTTAGCTTCTAGCATGCAGACTTCCTAGGTTGATGTCAACAGCCTACAAACAACAGCATTTGGTGATGCGGGGGGAGACAAACCCTGAGATTGATAAGGAGGACCCTTTGCTCACTGTCCTTGCAAGGTGGGGAGGGGGGCTCTCAATCCAGATGAAAGTGATAAATTCACATGAAGAAAGGAAAATGCTTGAAACTTAATATTTCCATTAATTATGAATTCAGGCAACCCACCCCAGTGGCATTTGTAGTGTCTTGATCATTTGCACCAATGTAAATATTTTCCAGTAAGATTCAAGTTGCTGCAAGTACCTTTAAGTGTTGTTTATAGTCCTCTCCACTTTTTTCTTATTATTAAAGCATTAATAAAGGACATGTAGTTTGTCACAGATTTTTAAAAATAAATTTTGTAATTGTAGTTCATTATAATTGGTTTCCTGTATAATCCCATGTGTGTTAATTTTTGCAATGGAAAGAATTATTCTGAGAAGTGGATTGTGGGGTTTATGAGTCTATAAAACAATTATAAATTCAGAGCATCTCCTTTTATCCAATTTTCAGAATTGCAAAACCATGCCAATATGGAAATGGCTGCTTAATTTATATAGATCCTGAAAGGGAAATCCAATGTGATCTCAAGAGGACAGTAGAAGTGGGAAATCCTCCCTCTGCACAAAACAAAAATCCCTGTAATGATGTAATGAGTTCTGACTTCCCTCTTTTGGAGAATGCATTATATAGGATGGGTCTCTATGTGGCTTTCCCCTTCTCCTTTTCCCAAGTGATTGTTTTTATTGCATTTGTCATGTTTTCTGCCCAATTTTTAGCCTTTCGACATATTAGGGTTGAATAAACGTCATTTAGGCATGCGTTGCTATGACATTAGGGGAAAGCTCAACCTAACACCAGAGAATCTGAACATGATACTGAATGAAATAACTGGATATGATGGCTCAGCAACATGGCAAATACTGTGTTTTCATTGACCTAGAATTTCTACTTCTTTCTGGGACTCTGTATTGCTCAGAATGGGTTGTCAACTATATGTCCCCTACTTCCAATGACCCAGTGACCCTCAGTTGTCCAAATGTCACGTGTCACCTCCTGGACATCTCTGGTTCTCAAACATAAGCACTCATCAGAATCACCAAGAGGTTTTGAAAAAACACAGTACCCACCCTCAGGGGTTCTGGGTCATTACGTCTGAAGTGGGAACCAAGAATTTGCATCTCTAATAAGTGTTCCAGGTGATTACATCACCTAATCCAGCTGATCTTCCCAGATACTGGTTAAGAGACCACTATATGAAAACCACTGTACTATATCAAATAGAGGCCAGAATTATTCAGAGATGATTGGGAGAGGAGAAAAGGAGGTGTTTTATATTTCTTCACTTTGGTGACATTAATAAATACATACATTTGGAGGTCTCAGTCACCATCTTCTCCTACATGAGGAGAGAGTACTTCTGCATAATTAAATTAATCAAGGAATGAAGCAGATACAAATGTTAGAAAATGAGAATGTTGACAGTGCCAATTAAGGTCAGGATACATCTGGGCCTCTGTGACGTGTGTGAGCCAATCTTTAAGCCACCTGAAGCCCATTTTACTTCCATTTTTGCTTGTGCTAATTTGGCTTGTTTTCATCATTTTAACAAAAATACTTTGTTTTGTTAACTTTTAACTGGCAAATACAATGATTTTAAAAAGCAAAGAAAAGTTAGTTATAAAAGATACAGTAAAATAAGTATTAAAAGGATGAAAATCGATTAGGCTAATTGCCTCAAGATTACTTGAGTAGAACACTAAGACAATGAATTTTAAATAGACAGGGGATTTGTTTGAGATGAATATACCATCTCTCATTTGTGTCATGTGGTTGACTGCTATTTGTTTAAAGTGAGTAAAAAGGACAAAACTATATGGTGGAGGGGTAAAAAAAAATAATTAATTTAAAGGGTTCTGACATTTTCCTACTGCATTTTACTAGATTAAATACAAACACTAATGGTTGACCAATGTTCATTTCCTTATTTGTCTTAATTCAATCATGCATCAATGTAACAAGACAAGGCAAATGCAGTAAGCATGAGGGCGGGGCAAGATGGTGTCCGAGTGAATGCACCTTATAGTCTCTCCTGCAAAGAAGTGGCTGGGCAGTGTTGGAAATTCTTCTGGACCAGGCTGTTTTGGGGTTTTGCAGGGCAGGAGGTGTCTGGACATCGATTTGGTAGGATGGTGACAGAGAAGATTCGTGTAAAAGGTAGAATTTAGGGTCTCTTTCATGGAGATCAGGGCTGCGTGGGATGCTTCCCCTGGGTGGGCGGCATGGTGGTGGCAATTCCTGGAGGCTCTGCTGCACTGGGGAATTCTTAAGCCCTGAGAGGGCTATTCAGGAGGTTGCAGGGCAGGAGATGTTTGGGAACCAATTTGGTGAGACAGAGATGGAGGAGATTTTTGTGAGAGGTGGAATTTTGGGTTTCTGACATGGAGATCATAGCTTCCGTCTATAGCCCCACCCCCTATGGCTGGCTGCTGATCTGCAGAAGTCCTCAAATTGTTTGCAATACAGAGCCATCACCAGCAGGCTGTTTAGGGGCTTTCAGGGCAGGAGGTGTCTAGAAGCCAATTTGGTGAAACAGAGATGGAGGAGTTTTTTGTGAGAGGTGGAATTTTGGGTTTCTGACACAGAGATCATAGCTTCTGGCTAGAACCCCACCCCTAGGGCTGGTTGCTGACCTGCAGCATCCTTAAATTCTTTGCCATACAGGGGCATCACCGGCAGGCTGTTTCAGGGGCTTGCAGGGCGGGAGCTGTCCTAAAGTTGACTTGGTGGGACAGTGACAGAAGAGACTCTTGTGAGAGGGGGAATTTTAGGTTTCTGACACAGAGGTCAGAATTTGCAGATGGGACCCCTCCCCCCATAGGGCTGGCACCCTGCTGCGGGGATCCCTGAAGGCTGTGTTGCATTGTGGTGCTCCCAGGCTCCCTGTTAACTGGATTCGTGGTTACCAGGTCTGTGTCCCCTAAACCCTGGTGGCCCACACCCCAGAGACTCACACTCTTGAACCTGCAATATCACAGACTTCCCATCCCTGAATCCACCATGCCCTGAGGGCCATCTGAGGTCCTTCATTGTCCTAGCCCTCAGCATTTGTGTGTTTTCCTTTTCTTTTCTTTCCTTTTTCTCTCTCGTTTTATTTTCAATTGTCTTGGTTGCTAATATTGCACTATCTCCTAGTCTTTTTCCCATTGTATCCCATTTTCATTTACTTAGGGTTTTTTTTTCTTTCTTCTTTTCTTTTTCTTGCTTGTTTCCCTCACTTTTCTTTGCCCGCCCCTTTTTTCTTTTTTTTCTCTTTTTTCTTTTCTCTCTTTTTCTTCTTATTTTATTTTATCTTAATTATACAATAGGTGCTGTAGGGAACACCTCACATTTGCTGGGTTTCCTCATCCTCCATTTCCTCATTTCTGTGTGAATTGATTTTGGCCACATACACTATGACCTTTCCCCCACATCTTGATATCCTCCATCATCTACTCTCTCTCCTATATTCCACCTCCCTTCCTTTGGTCCCCAAAGTGTCTAACTTTAAATTTCTAATACCTTTGTTTTGTTTTCTTTTATCCACTCTTGATACTATTGTCTTTCTTTTCACTTTCCCTCTCTCTTGAAAACACTGGCTTTTTGATTCATACTATATTCCTCCCATATTCAGTTGACTATCTCATTATAGGTATTTCACTTACTGCTATAACTCTACACAACTTACATGAATCTAATATCCATTCTCCCAGATCTCATATTGTTGCTCTGTTAACATTTATTATACAATACTACTTTACACATTTTCCTTTTTTACACAATTGCCTTTCCCTGGCCCTAATATTTTCCTTCAAAGTGAACGCAGCCAGCAACAAGAAATCAGAATAAGAAGAACAAAGTGACAAAAAGAAGATATCACACTTACACAAGAACAACAGCTAATTAATCCCCAAGACTAAAAAATGAAGCTAAGGAACTGATTAAACCCATCAAGATAAAATGATGACCAGACAGCAACAAAAAAACTACAAACCAAACCAATAATCAGGAAAACATGGCTGAGTCCAATGAACAAACTAAAACCAGGAAGTGGAGTAGAACTTCAGACAAGTAATTAAAGATCTCAGAACATATATTAGAGACAAACTTAATGAAGTAAAGAAAGAGTTTAACAATATGAAGAAAACACTTGGAGAGGAAATTGCAGACATATGAAAAAAGATAACAGATATGATGGGAATGAACACCACAGTTCAAAAAATCAAAAATACACTCACAGCAAATAGCAACAGATTACAAGAGGCAGAGGAGAGAATTAGTGATCTGGAAGACAGTATATCAGAAATCAAACAGATAGTAGAATTGATCTATAAAAAGATAGAAAAAATACAGCTAGGACTTAGGGACATGAATGGCAATGCAAAATGCACAAAGATACATATTATAGGCATCCCAGAAGGAGAAGAGAAGGAAAAGGGGTCAGAAGGGTGTTGCAGGAAATAATGGCTGAAAACTTCCCAAATCTACTGAGAGAGACAGATGTACATATCCAGGAAGCAAAACATACCCTAAACATCATAAACCTCAATAGGCCCACCCAAGACACATACTTGTCAAATTATCCAAAGCTCAAGACAAAGAGAAAATTCTAAAAGCAGCAAGAGAAAAGAAAACCATCACATACAGGGGAGGCTCCATACAATTAAGTGCTGATTTCTCATCTGAAACCATGGAGGCAAGAAGGCAGTGGTATGATATAGTCAAGGTACTAAATGAAAAATATTTCCAACCAAGAATACTCTATCTAGCTAAACTAGAATTCAAGAATGATGGGGAGTTCAAAATATTCACTGATAAACAGAAATTGAAAGAGTATGCCAACAAGAAACCTCCCCTTCAAGAAATACGAAAGGAAGTTCTTCAGGAAGAAAGGAAAAAACAGGAGAGGCAGAGTTTGAGGAGAGTGTAAGAGCAACAAAAAAGACAAAAAGAAGAAAAACAAACAAACAAAATATGACAAACACAAGTCCAATCAAAATATGGCTAAAATAAACAATTCCTTGAAAATAATAACACTGAATGTCAATGGATTAAACTCACCTATCAAAAATTCAGACTGGGACATTGGATAAGGGAATATGACCCATCTATTTGCTGTCTACAAGAAACACATCTTAGACCCAGAGATTCATGGAGGCTGAAAGTGAATGGTTGGAAAACAATCATACAAGCAAACAATAACCAAAACAAGTCATGAGTAGCTATATTAATATCAGGCAAAATAGACTTTAAATGCGAAATAATTGTGAGAGACAAAGAAAGATACTACATATTAGTGAAAGGGACAATCTCTCAAGAAGAATGAAAAATCATAAATATTTATGCTCTTAACAAGGGTGCCTCCAAATACATGAGGCAAACACTGGAAATATTAAGTGAAAGAATAGATGCCTCTACAATTATAGTGGGAGATTTTAATACACCACTATCAACTTTGGACAGAACATCTCAAAGAGAATGACTAAAGCAACAAAATATTTGAGCAGTATATTAGAGGAGCTGGATCTAATAGACACAAACAGATCATTACACCTGAATACAGGAGGATATACATTTTTCTCAAGTGCACATGGATCATTCTTCAAGATAGAACATATGCTAGGCCACAAAGAAAGGCTTAATGAATTCAGAAAGATTGAAATCATACAAAATAATATCTCTGACCACAGTGGAGTGAAGCTGGAATTCTGCAAGGTCCAGAGGCCCAGAAAAAATGCTTGGAGTCCTAAATCAAGTCAAGTCAGGCTTACTGTGACAACACTTTTCCGTCTCTTTCATGAAATGAAAGTAACTTGTGGAAATTTGTTAAAAACATAACTAAGTCTTTAGAAAGAAAAAAATTGCAGGCAAAAGTTTGTTGGTTTTCCAAAATGCTTTTTTTTTTTTTTTGTCTGTTTGTCTTAAGGAGGTACCACAGATCAAACCTGAGACCTCATACCTGGAATACTGGCTCTCAATAATTGAGCTACATCCACTCCCTTCAATTATGCTTTTTAAATGTTAGGGTACACATTCTAATATATCCTTAAGAAGTAGAAAAATAGTTCTTTGCTTGGTGATCATAGGGGGAAAAAAAAGGTTCAACTGAGCTAAAGTGGTTCTAAGAAATCCTGATAACTTAAACTGCAAGTTCTCTCTTTCTATCAGCTGAATATGACAAATTAAGAAAAATCTACAATGCTTTTCTAGGAAAAGCCATTGAAAATAATGGCTCTTTTAAGTAGGAAAATCTTTAAAATATCAATACAGAATAGGTATATTCATTCATTCATTGGAATAAGCACAAATTATTCAGTATTTACTTCATGCCAAACCTTCTTCTGGGAACTGGGAATAAAGCTGGAATTATGGAATTTAGTTTCTAAGGTAAGTCTCTAGAGTGAGTGACAAGGGAAATGGAGAGGCATACTATGTTCAAGTAAATAAACAGATAGTCACAGAGAGAGAGAGACAAGCTAACAATTAAAGCAGGAGAATAGGTTGTTCAAGATTAGGAACTCACTCTAGGTTGGGTAGTCAGAGAGATCCAATCCCATCCAGACGGCCATGTCTTTAGTACTTCTGATTCAAGTTAATCTCCCAATAAGCATCTCTTTACTCCATCTGTCTCTCCCTCACTCTTTTTACATGATGTTTACAACTCAGAAACTAAAATCCAAAGAGCAGAGGCCCAAAGTCCCCTGAATATCTTCATTCTCTTCAACATCTAGACCCTCTCCTTTTCCTTTGCCAAACAAATGATGCCATATTCTTGCCTTCATTTTCTCCCATCTCTCTGCTCTCTTCCAACCTCTTCTCTCCCTTTCCTTTTCTGTGCTTTTCTCTCTCATTTACATTAAAAAATCAAATATGTATATATAAAACAAGAAATTATCCACTGTGGGATTTCCCTTTGTCATTAGGCTACATCAGTATTCCTCCTGAGAGGGATAAAGAATGCTTAATACCATTTTGACAAGGCCTTGATTGAGATCTGGAGAAATGAAGAGATTTTCCTGGCACCATGGAACTAATAAATGTACAGTGGGGACTAGAATCTATTTCTCTGGTAGAGCTGTGTGTTATAGAGAACTTACTTCCAGTGTCTATTAGAAAGGCAGTGTGAAGGACAAAAAGTCATTCATTCATTAATCAATCAAAGATGGAATACATGCTAGGTTTTAAGCCCCACTTTAGGCACTGGGGAATGATAGTTACTAGAGCAAATGCTTATCAGGTGTATATTTCAAATCCTTAAATGTCTTGAGCTAAATATCATCTGGAAGGAAAATAAACTATCCACAGGATCCCTATGAAAAGCTCTTAATTCACAGAATAACCCTACCCTAGGGGTGTAAAGAAGTGGAAAATGGAAGCCACAGTCTACAGAGGAAAACGTTCCTCTAGTATTATATCTTTCCAAAGTTTTTGGAAATGCCTTTCCACTTTGCCACTTCTTTATGGAAGTAAGGAAAAAATGAAAACAGTATATTTGTGATCCATCAAAGAAATCCTGTAGTGAAAGAGAAAAACAGAAAATCAACAAGTGTGTTCTGTTCTGTGGGTGGAGTTGGCTGCATGGCAAACTTACTTCAATCCATGGCTAAAAGGGGGCCCAGAGGGACAGCAGGGTTTTAGAGAGATAGAAGGAGGCACAAAGGAGCCCAATCAGCAAGGGTAGTTAAGTTGGCCAGTGCACCGCATAGCACCTGCTAAAAAAAGAAAGACATCTTCAGTTGTAGCTGATGGGCTACCTGGGTATGGGGAGTTGAGGTGACCACTGATTCCTGCAGTACCTGCTAAGAAGAGAAATTCATCTTCAGTAGTAGCTGATGTGGCTATGTGGGTGTGGGGAGTTGACTTGAACAGTGCTTCCTGTAGCACCTACTGAGAAGAAAAAGTCATCTTCGTAGGTACATAGGTATTGAGAGTTGGGTTGGCCACTGCTTTCCATAGCACCTGTTAAGAAGAGAAGTTCATCTTCAGTATAGTTGAAGTGGCTATGTGGGTGTGAGACCAGCAAAACTCAGGGGTTTCCAGGCTGGTGGAAGCTCAGACCAAGCCACACAGGCTGAGACCAAAGAGCAGCCTGCAGCCTCTGTCTCTCCTCTTCACTTAAGCTGCAACCCTCAGCAGTCATATGGACGCCATCTTGAAAGAAAGAGGGTGGGAAGGGGCATTCTATGATAAAGGACAGAGATTTTGTTTACCTTATAATTAATAGATGTCAGGATATACTTGCTATTCTTCTGAATCAGTAACCCTGCTTTGGATTCAATTTTACATTTTTATAAACTATACTGAATTTGACTCTTTCCAAAGACAAGTTCTATTTGAGATCTATCCCTAATTTGTGTTTTGATGTGTGTCTGCACATTAAATCACATCATTTACATCCTTGGTTCACAGAAAGAAATTATAATGATAACTGAGATTTTATCTAATGTGGTAACTGTTGACAAACTCCCGTATTTCTTCCTTCCAAAGATTTGCAAATAAATATTATTCCATGTGATTAGAGCTTTTTTTTTGAACATCTATTTTTTTTGATTTTGTAAAAATATTACATTAAAAAAAAATGAGGTCCCATTCAACCCCACCACCCCTACCCCACCACTCCCCACCCAGCAACATTCACTCCCATCATCATGACACATTCATTGCATTTGGTAAGTACGTCTCTGAGCATCTCTTCACCTCTTGGTCAATGGTCCACATCATGGCCCATACTCTCCCCAATTCCATCCTATAGGCCCTGGGAGGATTTACAATGTCTGGTGATTGCCCCTGAAGCACGATCTAGGGCAACTACAAGTCCCAAAGGCAACTCCACATCTCATCTCTTCCTGCCATTCCCCATACCCACCAGCCACCATGTCCACTTTTCCCACTCCAATGCCACCTTTTCTCTGTGGACCTTGGATTGGTTGTGTGCTTTGCACCTCTATGTCAAGAGGAGGCCCAGATTCCACATGGATACTGGATGCAATCCTCCTGCTTTCAGTTGTAGGTACTCTAGGCTCCATGGTGTGGTGGTTGTCCTTCTTCAACTCCATCTTAGCTGAGTGAGGTGAGTCCAATAAATCAGATTGTAGGAGCTGGAGTCTGTTAAGGCTCAGGGCCTGGCTATCATATTGTCAGTCCAGAGATTCAAATCCCCTAAATATATCTTAAACCCCAACACCAACTACAATTCCAGTAAAGTACCATGAAAGTCTTATGAAAAGAGATCCCATCTGAGTCCAGTTTCATCACGCAGAAACACCAGTTCCAAAGAAGGGCCATCTGACATGGCAGTGAACCCCATCTGCCATGACCATAGAACCCGTGGGTCTCTTTAGCCCTCCATGGAACCAATACCTGGGGATTGTATCTACTTTATCTGTCTCTTAGACTCTGCTCAATTGTGCATAAGGGCAATCCTTCTGATAACCTCCAGACTCTTTTTTAGAGACTCGTAGCCATATAAACTCATTTCTCCTTTCCTTTTCCCCCTTACCTTAGGTCAAGCAGCATTTTAAAGTCATGTTATTATATATAGACAGGGATATTCTGCTGCTCCGCATCGCACCTTCAATTCAAGGTCATTTTCCAGTTGCATCATCAGTTGGTAGTTGATAGTGATCCCTCGGTGCCAGGGAGGCTCATCCCCGGGTGTCATGTCCCATGCTGGGGGGAAGGCATTGCATTTACATGCTGAGTTTGGCTTCAAGACTGGCCACATTTGAGTAACATGAAGGCTGCCAGGAGGAAACTCCCAGGCACAGTGCTGCTCTAGGCCTTGTTCTTATTTCAGGCATATAGGCTCACAAGCATAGTCATTAGTATCAGGGGCTCACTGTTGGACCCTCCTTCCTTCCCGGTCCTTGCCACTGCACCTGGGGGACTGCTGCTGCTCCCCTAGGGACCCTGACAGAGCATCCCTGGCCAGGAACCCAGTACCCCCCCAGCTGTAGTTTTAAATTGTTTCCACTATGAGTATATCCAAACGTTACCATGCACCCTGGACATATGCCCTGTATAGCTCCCTGTCAGCCATATATCACCTGTCAATAGTATCCTATACCAGTATTCCTCCACTGCAATTGTTGAACCACTCTGTGATCCAGAACTTCCTGAAAATTGAAGCCATAATGTCAGGATCCCTTACTAGCAAAATGGCATATAGTGATGGGTTTAAGGGTTAGATATAGGATACGTGTTGACTTGGAAAAATTCTACATGCTATCTTTTTCTTTTTTTTCCCTAATTATTGAACTTCTCTTCATAAGAGTGCTAGACCACAGCAATTCATATCTACAATATACAGCACTCCCACACATCCACCACAAAACCTTTTCCCTTCAACAGTGATACTCCTACAACCTATTCACATCATATTTACTTAAAGTGATGTACAGAGTCTGAAACAATAGCTTTCAAACAAGGTGACATCTGTGCTTACATTGTTGTGCATACTTTAGGATATACAGTTTTCTAAATTGTTAGTTATCCTATGTTTTACATTATGGTTTACATTATCAGTCTGTCGTCCCCTATATGTTTATGGTGTAATATTACATGTTTTCTATCCATCCTTGAGTACTCTCGTGAAACTCCTCTCTTACCCCAGATTTACCTTGGTTCCACACATTTAACATCCATTTTCCCAACCCCTTGGTGCCCACAGTGACAGCCAACCTCCATTTCCTGAGGAGCCACGTCCAGAGATACTTGCAACAGTGTTCAGGGCCTAAATTGCTCAACTGCCCCAATGCCCTGGGAGCCACCCTTTCTCTTGAGAGATACAGTTCCCTCTATTTGATGGCATTAATCCTCCCCAGGATGTGGGCCCACCCCCACTCTTACTACATGGGTCTCTACCCAATGGTACCACCCACTCTGGCAAAATGAGCATTCAGACATTCCTCAGGAGCCCATCCCGCATCAGACCATCCCCTCCGAGCATCCTAAACAGGTAACCCTCTTAATTATATTTTGATACGATTTTCTCAGCATTTTACTCTCAACCAACACCTGATGATTTCCTATGTTCATATGCTACCCCTCCCTCCCCCCACTTTTTGGGCAATATTACCCATCTGCCCGTCCCCAGCCCCCCTCAAACCTGCAAAGCCCCACCCAAAGGCAACCCCTTGCCCTCATTTTATCTCTTCTTTGTGTTCATACTTACTGCCAGCTCATCATAAATTCCACCCCTGCAGACGTCGGCTCACATCCTTCCTCCACCCCCCGATTTCCTGTAAGCCTATCGTTCAGTCTCTTGCTCTCTGAGGAAGCTTGCATATTTCATATCATTGAGGTCATGTAGTATTTGTCCTTCAATGCCTGGGTTGCTTCACTCAACATAAGGTTCTCAAGATTCATCCATGTTATCACGTGTGTTTGTAGTGTATTTGTTCTTCCAGCCAAGTAGTATTCCATTGTGTGTATATACCACATTTCATTGATCCACTCATCTGTTGATGGGCATTTGGGTTGATTCCAACTTTTGGCAATAGTGAACAATGCTATGAACATTGGTGTACATATATCGGTTTGTGTCCTTGTTTTCTGGATCATATGGCATTGCTGGATCATATGGCAAATCTATGTTAGTTTTTTGAGAAACCGCCAAACTGTCCTCCAGAATGGTTGGATCCTTCTGCATTTCCACCAACAGTGGATGAATGTTCCCCTTTCTTCACATCCTTTCCAGCATTTGTATTCTTCTGTTTTTTTTTTCATAGCTGCCAATCTCATGGGAGTAAGATGATATCTCATTGTAGTTTTGATTTGCATTTCCCTGATAGCTAGAGATTTGGAACATTTTTCATGTGCTTTTTAGCCATTCATATTTCTTCTTTGGAGAAGTGTCTGTTTAAATCTTTTTCCCATTTTTTAAATGGGTTATTTATCTTTTTATTTTCAAGATATATGAGTTCTTTATATATGCAAGTTATAAGTTTCTTATCAGATATATGATTGCCAAATATTTTCTCTCTCTGTGTGGGCTCCCTTTTTATTTTCTTAACAAACTCCTTTGAGGTGCAGAAGGCTTTAATTTTGAGGAAGTCCCATTTACCTATGAGTTCTTTTGCTGCTCATGCTTTTGGTGTGATATTCATGAATCCATTTCCTATTACAAGACCTGCAGATGCTTCCCTACACTGCTTTCCAAGGTTTTTATGGTCTTGGCTCTTATATTTAGGTCTTTGATCCATCTTGAGTTGATTTTTGTATAAGGTGTGAGATGGTAATCCTCTTTCATTCTTCTACATATGGCTATCCAGTTCTCCAGGCACCGTTTGTTGAATAGGCCACTCTCTCCCAGTTGAGAGGGTTTGGTGGCTTTATCGAATATTATATGGCTATATATGTGAGGTTCTATATCAGAGCTTTCAATTCAATTCCATTGGTCTGTGTGTCTCTCCTTATGCCAATACCATGCTGTTTTCACTACTGTAGCTTTGTAGTATGTTTTGAAGTCAGGAAGTGTGATTCCTCCTATTTCGTTTTACTTTTTCAAAATGTCTTTGGCTATTCGGGGCCTCTTTCCTTTCCAAATAAATTTCATAGTTAGTTTTTCTAGTTCCTTAAAGAAGACTGTGTTGATTTTTATTGGGATTGCATTGAATGTGTAGATCAGTTTTGGTAGGATAGACATCTTAATAATATTCAGTCTTCCTATCCATGAACAAGGAATATTCTTCCATTTATTTAGGTCTTCTTTGATTTCCTTGAACAGTCTTGTATACTTCTCAGTGTATAAGTTTTTTACCTCTTTAGTTAAATTTATTCCTAAGTATTTGATTTTTTTATTTACTATTGTGAATGTTATTTGTTTCTTGATTTCCTCCTGATCTTGCTCATTATTGATGTACAGAAATGCTACTGATTTTTGCACATTGATTTTATAACCTGCAACTTTACTAAACTCATTTATGAGTTCTAGAAGCTTTGTAGTACATCTCTCAGTGATTTCTATGTATAGGATCATGTCATCTGCAAATAATGAAATTTTGACTTCTTCCTTTCCAATTTGGATGCCTTTTATATCTGGTTCTTGCCTCAGTGCTTGAGCAAGTACTTCTAAGACAATGTTAAATAGGAGCAGAGACAATGGGCATCCTTGTCTTGTCCCTGAGTTTAGAGGGAAGGATTTTAGGATTTCTCCATTGTAAACAATGTTGGCTTTAGGCTTTTCATATATACTCTTTATCATGTTCAAAAAATTTCCTTGTATTCTGATCCTTTTGAGTGTTTTTATCAAGAAAGTGTGCTGTATTTTTTCAAATGCTTTTTCTCCATCTATAGATATAATCATGTGATTTTTTTCCTTCAATCTGTTTATATGGTGTATTATGTTGATTGATTTTCTTATGTTGAACCATCTTTGCATACCTGGAATAAATCCCACTTGGTCGTGGGTGTATAATTCATTTAATGTGTTGTTGAATACGATTACCAAGTATTTTGTTAAGTATTTTTGCATCTAGGTTCATTAGAGAAATTGGTCTGTAATTTTCCTTTCTTGTGGTGTCTTTGTTTGGCTTTGTCACTAGGGTAATCTTGGCATCATAGAAGGAGTTTGCCAATGTTCCTTCTGTTTCAATTTTTTGGAATACTTTCAGCAGTATTGGTGTTAGTTCTTTCTGGAATGTTTTGTAGAATTCACCTGTGAAGCCATCTGGCCCTGGGCTCTTCTTAGTTGGGAGATTTTTAATGACTGGTTCTATCTCTCAGCTTGTGATTGGTTTGTTAAGATCATCAATTTCTTCTTTCATCAATATGGGTTGCTTATGTGTTTCTAGGAATTTGTCCATTTCCTCTAAATTGTCATTTTTGTTGGAATATAGTTTTTCAAAGTATCCTCTTATGATAGTCTTTATTCTGTGGGGTCAGTGGTGATATCGCCTTTCTCATTTCTTATTTTGTGTATTTACATCTTCTCTCTTTTTTTCTTTGTTAGTCTCACTACAGGTTTGTCAATTTTGTTGATCTTCTCAAAAAACCAGCTCTTGGTCTTGTTTATCTTTTCAAGTGCTTTCTTATTTTCTATTTCATTTAGTTCTGCTCCTATCTTTGTTATTTCCTTCCTTCTTCTTCCTGTTGGGTTACTTTGTTGTTGTTTTTCTAATTCCTTCAAATATGCAGTTAGTTCTTCAATTTTTGCTCTTCTTCTTTTTTCATATATGAATTTATGGCTATAAATTTCCCTCTCAGTACTGCTTTTGCTGCATCCCATAAATTTTGGTATGTGGTGGTATCATTATCATTTGTTTCAAGGTAGTCATTGATTTCTTTTGAGATTTCCTCTTTGACCCACTGTTTTTCTAAGAGTGTACTGTTTACTTTCCAAATTGTGGTGTGAAACCTGGGCCTCTGTCCCTTGCAAATTTCCAGCTTGACTCCACTCTGGTCAGAGATATTGTTTTGTAAGATTTCAATCTCTCTGAATTCATTCAGCCTTTCTTTATGGCCTAGCATATGGTCTATCTTAGAGAATGATCCATGTGTGCTTGAGAAAAATGTATATCCTGCTGTGTTTGGGTGTAATGATCTATATATATCTATTAGATCCAGCTCCTCTAATATACTGTTCAAATATTTTGTTTCTTTAGTGATTCTCTTTTGAGATCTTCTGTCCAAGGTAGATAGTGGTGTATTAAAATCGCCCACTATAATTGTAGATGTGTCTATTGTGTCACTTAATTTTCCAGTGTTTTCCTCACATATTTAGAGGCACCCTTTTTAGGAGCATAAATATTTATGATTGTTCGATCTTCTTGACAGATTTTCCCTTCCACTAAAATATATTATCCTTCTTTGTCTCTCACAATTGTTTCACATTTAAAGTCTATTTTGTCTGATATTAATATAGCTACTCCTGCCTTTTTTTGGTTATTGTTTGCTTGTATGATTGTTTTCCAACCATTCACTTTCAATCTCCATGCGTCTCTGGGTCTAAGATGTGTCTCTTGTAGACAGCATACGGATGGGTCATATTTCCTTATCCAATGTCCCAGTCTGACTCTTTTGATATGTGAGTTTAATCCATTGACATTCAGTGTTATTACTTTCAAGGAATTATTTGTGTTAGCTGTATTTTGATTGGATTTGTATTTGTCATATTTTGTTTGTATTTTTTTTCATTTTATTTTTGTCTTTTTTTGTTGCTCTTACACTATCCTCCAACTCTGCCTGTCCTGTTTTTTCCTTTCTTCCTGCAGAACTCCCTTTAGAATTTCTTGACAGTGAGGTTTCTTGTTGGTATACTCTTTCAGTTTCTGTTTATCTGTGAATATTTTGAACTCTACATCATGTTTGAATGCTAGTTTAGCTGGATAGAGTATTCTTGGTTTGAAATTCTTTTCCTTAGTACCTTGACTATATCATACCACTGCCTTCTTGCTTCCATGGTTTCAGAAGAGAAATCAGCACTTAATCTTATGGAGCTTCCCTTGTATGTGATGGTTTTCTTTTCTCTTGCTGCTTTTAGAATTTTCTCTTTGTCTTGAGCATTGGATAATTTGATAAGTATATGTCTTGGGGTGGGCCTGTTGGGGTTTATGACTAGTGGAGTGCACTGTGCTTCTTGGATATGTACATCTGTCTGTTTCATTAGATTTGGGAAGTTTTCAGCTATTATTTCCTGCAATACTCCTTCTGACCCCTTTCCCTTCTCTTCACCTTCTGGAATGCCTATAATACGTATGTTTGAGCATTTTGCATTGTCATTCAGGTCCCTAAGTCCTAGCAATTTTTTCTATCTTTTTATCAACCCATTCTACTATCTGTTTGATTTCTGATGTACTGTCTTCCACATCACTAATTCTCTGCTCTGCCTCTTCTATGTCTGCTGATATTTGCTGCAAGTGTATTTTTGATTTCTTGAACTGTGGTGTTCATTCCCATCATATCTGTTATCTTTTTGTGTATGTCTGCAATTTCCCCTCCAAGTGTTGTCTTCAAGTTGTTAACCTCTTTCATTACTTCATCAAATTTGTCGGTGATAAATGTTCTGAGATCTTTCATTGTTTGTGCGAAGTTCTGCTCCCCTTCCTGATTTTTAGTTTGTTGATTGAATTCAGCCATGTTTTCCTGATTACTAGTTTGTTTTGTGGATTTTTGTTGCTGTCTGGTCATCATATTATCTTGACGGGTTTAATCAGTTCCTTAGCTTCTTTGTCTACTCTTGGAGATTAATTAGCTGTTGTTTTTGTGTAAGTGTTATATCTTCTTTTTGCCACTTTGTTCTTCTTATTCTAATTTCTTGTTGCTGGTTAAGTTCACTTTAAAGGAAAGTATTAGTGCTGGGGAAAGGCAATTGTGTAAGGAAGGAAAAAGTGTAGAGTAGTATTGGTGATATATGTTAACAAAGCAAGAATATGAGATCTGGGAGGATGGAGGTTAGATTCATGTAGATTGTGCAGAGTTATAGCTGTAGGTAGAGTACCTATTATGAGGTAGATGACTGAATATGGGAGGAATATGGTATGAACTACAAAGCTATTGTTTTCGTGAGAGAGGGAAAAAGAAAAGAAAGGTAATAGTTTCAAGAGTGGATACCAGACAGAAAACAAAACAAAGGAATTAGAAATTAAGTGTTAGACACTTTGTGGATCACAGAACGGGAGGTGGGGGTGGAATATAGGAGAGACAGTAGATGATAGCGGATATCAAGATGCAGGGGAAGGGGGATAGTGTAGGTAGCCTAAATCAGTTCACACAGAAATGAGGCAGTGGAGGATGGGAAAACCCAGCAAATGTGAGGTGTTCCCTGCCTCACCTATTGTATAATTGAGTTTAAATAAAATAAGTAGAAAATGAGGGACAAGAGAGAGAGAGAAAACCAAAAAAGAAAAGAAAAAAAAGGAAGAAAGAAGAGAAAAAAGGAAGAAAGAAAAATGGGGTGGGCAAAGGGTGGGGAACAGGTAGGGGAAAGAAAAAAACAGATATACACGAACCACAATTGCTACATCAACTACAGCCACAACAGGAAAAAAAAAACCCTAAATAACTGAATAAAAAAAGACTTTGGGGGATACGGTGGGAGAAAAGACTAGGAGATAATGCAATATTAGCAATCAGGACATTTAAAAAATTAAAAAAAAATAAGATAAAATGAAAATAAAAACAAAACAAAATGAAACAATAAAGAAAAAATGCAAACATTGTAGGCTAGGGCATTCAAGTACCTCAGATGGGCCTCAGGGCATGATGGATTCAGGGGTGAAAAGTCTGAGATCTTGAAGGTTCAAGAGGTGTGAGACTCTGGGGTGTGGGCCACCAGAGTTTAGGGGATTCAGACCTGGCAACCTCAAATCTGATCAACAGGAAGCCTAGGAGCCCCTCAGTGTAACACAGCCCTCAGGGGTCCCTGCAACTGGGTGCCAGCCCTATGGGGGAAGTCAGATCCGCAAAGTCTATATTATGTCTGAACCCTGCAATTCACTTACTCAATAGGGTTAAGTTATGTGGGTATATCATCAATTCAGCTTTTGGACAGCTCCCACCCTGTGTTGCCACAAAACGGCCATGTGGGCGCACCTCTACACTGCAGCCAATTTAATGGCGCAGATCTGAAGCCAGGCCTGTGCATTGGGTTCCAGTTGGAAACGTGGAAAACAGATTCCAAAACCAGAATTCCCAGGCTTCGCAAAATATTCCCCACTCAGCTTCCAGACGTGTTCCACTGCCTCACCACACCCTGTAACAACTTCCCAATTATGTCCCTTTATTGCCAACAATCTAATTCCATTGCAGATCGGCAGCCGGGCTTGTGGGGGCAGGGCTCCAGGTGGAAGCGCTATTATTTGTGTCCACAATCAAAAATTTCCCCACTTCACAACAAAACACCGTCTGTCTCCCCAAATCGATCCGCAAAGGCATCCCATCCCTTCAACCTCCCAATAGCCCGCCCAGGACTCACGAACTCCCCAGCACTCCAGAGCCACCAAAAAGTGGAGCCGCCATGCTAGTACTGTGGCTCCACCCACCCCAAAAAAGGGAGCAACCCGTGTGAAGGTCTCACATCTGGGCACTAGTTCCCAAGTTATATCTTATAGACCAATCCTCTCTGTTACCTTTCCACCAAATCGATGTCCAGACACTTCCTGCCCTGCAAAAATCCTGAAAAAGCCCGGCCCTGGAGAATCTCCAGTGGTGCCCAGCAACCTTTTCCCAGGAGAGACTGTAACGCAAGTTCACTCAGCCACCATCTTGCTCCTCCTCTCTGATTAGAACTTTATATCTGTAATCATATAATACTTAAGCATTGTATGACATACTGAAACCCCAATCTATTTATTACCATATCATCTCCTAATGAGTATGTATATGATAATATACATATGTTGTATATATAAAACAATATATGGGCAGCAGATTTGGCCCAGTGGATAGGGCATCCACTTACCACATGGGAGGTCCATGGTTCATACCCTGGGCCTCCTTGACCCATGTGGAACTGGCCCATCCACAGTGCTGTTGTGTGCAAGGAGTGCCCTGCCATGCAGGGGTGTCCCCACGTAGGGGAGACCCACGTGCAAGCAGTGCACCGTGTAAGGAGAGCTGCCCAGCATGAAAGAAAGTGCAGCCCAGGAATGGTGCTTCCCACACAGAGAGCTGCCACAGCAAGATGACACAACAAAAATAAAACACAGATTCCTGTGTTGCTGACAACAACAGAAATGGACAAAAAGAAGAACACACAGCAGAGAACAGACAACTGGGGTGGAGGGGGGAGGGGAAATAAAGAAATCTTTTAAAAAAACAATATATGGCTATAATACAATACTTTATATATATACAGTACATCACGTGTTGTATATACACAATAATATATGGTTATTTGAATATTTGAGCTTTTGTGTTTATGACAATATTAAAACATATTGTATCTTTAAATAAAATATTAAGAAACCTTTTAACCCAACTTGAATTACTGCACACTTTACTTTTCTATTCAATAAATTATTAAGCAATGTGCATTTTAGTACTTGAGCAAGGAAGACCCTGACAAATTTCTTAACAAGCATAAGTTCATTAAAATGATCTTGTGGCTACATTACTTATGAAGTAATTAATTTTGACTTAAACAATTATTTACTTGAAATTCAAATTTGCTCTGAAACTCTAAGTAAAGGTTCATTGGTGTGACATAATACAGTTCTTATGTAATTACTAATAGTTCTAGACATGACAAATGTTTTAATTAAAATCACTGAAACAGTTAAGCTTTTATCACTCTTTCTTCATCTTTTCACATTATTCACTTTAGATTGACAGCTTAAGAGTCACTAGTGCCCGTACATAGCACAGACACCTATTCACCAAAGGCAGGATTTTTCTGATAATTACACCAAGAGAGCAACATACAACTCTATTTCAAATAGTTTGCAAAATATACTTGGAGCTTCTTAAAATGTTTCTTCCCCTATGGCAGAATGGTATAAGGCATCATGGCAGATAGTTTTATGTGCCAACTGCCTAAAGCATTCTTCAACCAAACCCTGATCTAGGTGTTACCTAAGTGTTGTTCTGTACATGTGGTTAAAGTTGCCACCCATGGACTAAAAAAGCTTTAAGAGCAAAACCTCAAGAATCCTGAGAAAGCTCAAATTATCCTCAAGCCTCCAGAATCAGCCCCTCCAACTTTCCAACTCACTGACCAGCCCTACAGTTTGCAGGCAAGACATGCCTGCAGTAGCATGATCCAATTCCTTAAAATAAAGCTCTTCATACATGTGTATGTATATATAAGGATTTCATAATGGTTCTGTACCTCTGGATGACCATGTTTGATACAGCATCTAAATCATTATACATCATTTGAAAGATATCCAATTTGGTTAAGTGAGGTGATGACTGGGATAGACCATTCAGTGGCTTGGTTTAAACAATGGGAATTTATTGGCTCATGGTTTTGAAGCTAGAAGTTCAAAATCAAGGTGACTTCAAGGTAATGCTTTCTCCCTGAAGGCTGGCAGTCTGGGGCTGGCTGTTGGTGATCCTTGATCTTGGACTTTTCAGTCACAGGCAATGCACATGGCACCTACTCCTGGCTTTGCCTTTCTCTTCCAGGTTTCACTGGCTCCTGGCAGCTCTCTGTGTCTTTTTTCTCTGTCTTTAGCCTTCCCTATAAGGCCTTCAGTAATAGGATTAGTATTAGGATTAAGGCTCATCCTCATTCCGTTGGGCCATAACTTAACTGAAGTAGCAACAAAGACTCCTATTGACAATGTGTTCACATCCATAGGAATGAATGAAGTTTAAGAACATGTTTTTCTGGGCACACAGCTCCAAGCCACCACTTCTCCTCTTTTCCCACCTGCCAGGATCCCAGCCAAAACAGCAGCTCTTTTCCCCTCTTCAGTAGGAGCAATAAATTTCCAGCCTTCTCTCTAAACCTGTGGCTTGTCAACTTCATAGTGAGCTACTGGTAGTTTGTTAGTCTCATTCACAATGGTGATTGGTGAGATGCAGATGTATATCTATTTGTTTGGGCTTAGAATGGTGTAAAGTAGTAGTGCTCAACCAAATTGTAATTTTTCTCCTCATAGGAACACTTACATTTTCAGTTGTTGCACCTGAGGCATGAGGGTTCTATTAATATCTAATGGGCAGAGATGAAGGCTGTTGCTAAACATCCTATTATGCATAGAAGGGTCCCCACAATAGAGAATTATTCTATCCCAGAGTTAACCTATACCAATGTTGAGAAATCTTGATGTAAACAATTTTGGAGTACAAAAGAAATTCAATCACCAATCCCCATATTGAGAGTTGGTGTGAAAACTTGATAAATTCTTCCAACTACTCTTCTACAAAAGAAGAAATTTAAACAAATACGGGGGAAATTCAGGCCCACATATTAAAGGTAGTTTTTTATTTTATTTTATTTTATTTATTCATTTTTTAAAAAAATATTACATTCAAAAAATATGAGGTCCCCATTCACCCCCACCATCCCCACTCCACAACTCCCCCCACAGTAACACTCTCCCGCATCATAATGACACATCCATTGCATCTGGTGAGTACATCTCTGGGCATCACTGCACCCCATGGCCTGTGGTCCACACCATAGCCCACACTCTCCCACGTTCCATCCAGTGGGCCATGGGAGGACATACAATGTCCAGCGATTTCCCTGCAGCACCACCCAGGACAACTCCAAGTCCTGAAAATGCCTCCACATCTCATCTCTTCCTCCCATTCCCTGCACCCAGCAGCCACCATGGCCACTTTTTCCACACCAATGTCACATTTTCTTGATTATTAACCACAATAGTTCATGAATAGAATATCAGTAAGTCCACTCTAATCCTTACTGTATTTCTCCTTCCTGTGGACCTTGGCTTGGTTGTGTACATTCCACATCTATGTCAAGAGGGGGCTTAGATTCCAAATGGATACTGGCTGCAATCCTCCTGCTTTCAGTTGTAGGCACTCTAGGCTCCATGGTGTGGTGGTTGCCATTCTTCAACTCCATGTTAGCTGAATGGGGTAAATCCAATAAATCAGAGTGTAGGATCTGAAGTCTATTGAGGCTCAGTCAAGATAGTTTTGATTCATTACTTCAAGTGAGGCAGAGTCCTGATCTCCAAAATTGTGCAAGTTCTAATCTCTGGAACCTGTGAATTTCTTACCATACATTGCAAAAGTTACTATGTAGATATGATTAAAGTTTGAACCTGGAGATGGGTGATTATCCTGGATAATTCAGTTGGGCCAAATCTCTTTCCATGAGTTCTTAGAAATATGGAGACATTCCTAGATGCAGACATAAGGGAAGAGTCTAAGGAAAACGAGCCAGAGAGAAAGATGCCATGTGCTAAGGAGGACAAGGTAAGGAAATGGATTTTCCCCTAGAGGTTTCAAAGGAAGGAAGGCAATCCTGCAATACCTTGAGCTCAACCCAGTGTGATCATGTTTATCTTCTGATTTTGAGAATTTTAAGACAAATTGGTGTTGGTTTCATGGTGGTAATTTGTAACTACAGCAATATGCAAATCATACATTTCATGATGAAGATTTTGCTCTCTTCACCATCAATGATCTGTATTCATAATTCCTTTGTGAGATGTAAAGATCCAAAACAAAAGGAACTCTCTCTACAGTTGATTACTGGGGGAGTTAAGACACAGGCACATACAAAAAATCATAATAATTTTTAAAGTTTGGCTCTCTTGAATGATATAGAACAGTATTTTTCAACCAAAGGGTCACATTGCAGTGTATCATAAGTAATTTCTAACTTACAGAAGTTAAAGGGCTGCTTGCAAAAGTTTTATTTTTTACAGAAAGAACAAATTGGCCTATGGGTTGTCAACATGGAAGAATGAATGCATGTTTTTTCTCTCTTCACTCCTGAAACACCACCAAACAATGCAGACCCTAGGCATGACGGATAAGGTCTGTCCACTGTTAACATGCTTGGAAAAGACACAAGGCATGAATTCTTCTTGGATCGATAAGGACAGATGAAACCACAATGACTCACAAGTACCAGTCTTGTGTTGTCCCAAGGCCTGAGGCATCTTTCCATTCTGAAATTTCCTCTCCTCTGCATCTCTGGTGGCTCTTTTTTGGAGCTTCCAAATTGGTCTTCACTGTCTGTTTCAGTCATCTCTTTGATGGACAGATAAAGCCATGATCAATCTACCTTTCTGTGACTAACCCAGCTCTGCCACAAAGACAAAGCAAGTCTATGTAGCATAGCATTCTGTGTTGACTTGAGTGTCTATAAAGATAGATAAGTTTTTATTTGATTCTTACATTCACATGAGTTAAACAAACAACATATATAATTAAAGCAAATGAGAATTTCCCCTGGGGAGAAACCCCTTGATGATTCCTATGAGCTTGATTACCATTTCTGTCCATCACTGGAGGCAGAGGGCACTTCAGGCTCCCATTAGTTGTGGATATGGCCACAGGCTGATCAGTGACATACAGAGTTAAGTGTCACAATTCACATTTGGTGAGAACCTCTTTAAAAGCACCGAGTGGATGTCGGCATTCTCCTCTTCTATCCCATCAACTCACAAGGTCCCAGAGTGGGGGGACTCCTTCATCCTGGGTAAAGCAAAAACAAAACAAAATGAAAACAAAAACAAAAACAAAACAACCCTACTGCTTTCAATTAAAAATTCAGTAACTCCATGGAGAACAAAATTCAATCTATTTACTTAAAGTTTTAAAATAAATCACCAAGAATGTAAACCTCTAAGAGGATAGTCCTTATTGCTAAGTGAAAAAAAAAAAAAAAAAACAGTCTCAAAGAAAACTAGACACTGTACAGCTTCAACTATATGATATGATGGAAAACGCAAAATTAAGAGACAGTAAAAAGTTCAATGTCACCAAGGTTTTGAGACAAAGGGGAAGTGATGAAAAGATGGAGCTCAGTGCAATTTTAGGGGAATGAAACCCTTCTGTATGATACTATGATTGAGGATACATGACTTTATACATTTGTCAAAGTCCAGTGAATTATACAACACAAAGGGGGAATCCTAATATAAAACATAAATAATAATAAAGTTAATAATAAAGTATCAATTATGGTTCATCAGTTGTAACAAATGTACCCTTTAATGTAGGGTAATAACAGGTGAAACTGTCACTTGGGTGGGGAAACCTAGAAGAGGGAATGGGAAATCTTTGTACTTATCTGCTCAAATTTTGTAAACCTAAAACTACTCTAAAAAAGAACCAGTCTGTTAAAAAATTTTTTTAAACCTAAGCCAACAGGAAAAAAAAGTGATGGTCATCAAAAGTATACTACACAATTGTATATATAAGGTATTCGCATTTTTTTCCCCAAAAATAAAGTTTATCTGTAATCTTTTCCTTGGTTTCCTTCATTTCTCCATTGATGTTTTTATGTTTTATTTTTTCCCTACTTGAAATGTACGGTATTAGGCTTGAGTTATATGGGTCCACATGATTTCAGTGTGCCTTGTCAGAACACCTGTCAGTCATTGCAAAACAAAGAATGACAAGCATATATCTAAATTGCCCTGTATATGGGGAAAAGATCAGCATTTACCTTGACTGCTTCTTGGTTTTTCCTTGGCTTCTCAACTAACCGGTAGAAATGCTTCTTCTGAATGTTTATCTCAGGATCAATTTCCTATTTTTGGCAATGTGCTACATACAGCAAAACTGTTTATGCTTGATGTTCTGAATATCTTCTTCTCTGAGGATATCCTTTGGTGCATATGTAATTTTCTTCAGAAAATCTATACTTACTAACATCATGAAAGGATGCTTTTTATTTTAGGAGGTAGGGTGGTAATGAATACAGAATTAGATAACTCAATATTTATCCATCTTGCATTTTTAACACTTCCCATGCTATTTTTCAATTTTATCTGTTTCCATGTTACACTCAAAAATCAAAATGACATAGCCACTTTCATTTCTTGAAAATTTATGTTCATGTAAAAAGTGTGACTACTGAATAAGAAAAAGGAAATTTTAGAGTATTTCACAGTTGAGACTCAAAAATATTGAATTTATGTATTGAAATGGAAACAGTCAATAAAGCAAATAGCAAATATTTTCAGGGCATAAAAGACCAAGTCAGTACCCCAAATCCTTATTTAAACCACCAGTCTTGACTTCAAAGTATATTTTTGAAGTCTGGATGGTCTAACTTCATTAATTGGCTTACTTATTGCTCACCATATATATTCTTCATAGAATTGGCCTAAGATAAGAATTCCAGAGGAAAGAATATAGTTAAAAGGAAAACAATCACTATAGCTATAAATTCTGTTTCTAAAACACACATAAAAGGATCTAAATTCTTTCATCAGGAATCAATAGATCTCACAGCAATTTTCAACTCATCCTCTAGGAGTGAAAAATCATTTGGTGCTTATTTTCCATGATCTTCTGCATATTCCCTGAAAGAGTTTTATTTCAAGGAAAAAAATTACAACACAGAAGTAAAGGGTTTTAGCTTAGGTTCTTCTCTGATATTGATAAGTGAAAATGATATACAGTGTGTTGGCAAAGGAATGAGTTTCATTCAGAGACAATGAGGTCTTGGTTGGTTTTCATTTTTGTTTTGTTTTGTTTGTTTGTTTGTATTTGAGGTACTGGGCCAATTATTCAACCTGGGACCTCTTATGTGGGAGGTTGATACTCAACCACTGAGCTACAATCGCTCCCCTGAGTTAGTTTTTTCATTTATTTCTTATTCTCTTTTTTGTTTTTAGGAGGTACCAGGGACTAAACCTGAGACCTCTGGTATGGGAAGCAAGTTCTTAAATGCTTGAGCCACATCCATTCCCCTGGCTTCTTTTTTTAATTTTTATTTTATTTTATCAGAGCTTACATTCATTTGAATCAGATGCAGATTCTGATTTGAAAGAAGCCATTATCTATCTCTGAAATCTCTAGATTTGTCTGACAATGTAGGACAAAATTTGAATACAACTGTATTAGTCAGTGCTCTATAGGGAAACAGAATTCAGCAAGGGATATCTGTCGATAGTAAGAGATTTATCAGAGTCTGTCACTCAGCCATGATTATGGACAAGTCCAGATTCTGCAGGCAGGCTGCAATCAGGAGCTCCAAGGAAAATCCAGTAAAGATTCTTAAAGAGTTCTGGGAGATGTTGGCTATCCAAAGACAAGCTGGGAAATTCTCTCTCAATGCTGGAATCACTTCCCCTTTTAAGAGATTCAACTGATTGTGTTATGCATCACTCATTGCTGATGGCAATCTCCCTGACTGATGTAACTATAACCAGCTATCTATGATTTTCCACTGCAATAAAGTCAATGGTGATGAATGTCCATAAATGCCCTTGTATTACAGTTAGCCCAGCACTTACTTAACAAAACAACTGGGAATAATTACCTGACTGAGTTGACACAATAGCCTGACTATCACAACAACCAAATTCACTTCTGTCCAATAACACAATCAAGGGTTAAATGCTTCATAAATCTAACGTCTGACCCTGTGGCTCAAGGACAATAAGTGGAAATGCACACTTTCAAGTCATCAAAGAATGGACACATGGTTTCAGATAGTGAAAGGGGATGAATATCTGATCTAGCATGAACTGAAATTAGTACCACCTTGAAGAACTGCTGCTTTGTAATCCTGTCTTGGCCGGTTCTTCGTCCTCTTTTCTTTTGGCTAAATATACTTGCTCTGATTCCCACACATGTAAGGTTTCATAAGGAATATTTTCATCATAGGCAAAAATAAGCTTTCTCTTGCATCATATGAGAAGTTCCAAGGGTCTTTTTTATTTTGTGTGGGATTCATTTAAAAGAGGTTTGTGATTGAGAGTGTTTCACACTAAATCCAACTAATTATTTCAGATGTTGTGCTGCAAATGTTGAATTAGATCAATGAAGACTATGGATTTCAAATGAACTGTTAGTCAAAAAAATATATAAACATGCAAATAGAACATGATTGAATAATATAAAAGCAAAATAAATGAATTAATGTATTTAATGTATACAAGTATATATATGACTGTTCTGCAAAATACAAAGTAAAATGATTAAATATAATTTTGGCCTAGAATTAAATTTTATATTAAAGAAAGAGGAAAAGGTAATCCTATTGAGAAGAAACACATAGTCTTAGCCACTGCCTTTAGGAATTCATTCAGATACTATCATACACAATGCACAATAGGTAAAATGAGGTAGGCAAGAATTATGTATTTCATGTTAAATCCAATTCTTCAGGAAAGGTAAAAATCCTGGCTGACAAGTCTCACAAACCAGACTTTTTCCGTTTTCTTCAGAAACACTCCCCACCCATTTGTCTCTCCTCAGGCACTTATAATTATCTCAATTACTCTAAAGACCTGAGATTTTATGAACAAATGTAAGGGGGAAAGAGACTACAACTTGGCTTTCTATTCATCACAAGCCTCATTAGAGACAAAATGCACAGAGTCTGTGACTACATATATTTGGGGAGATTCAGGGGGATCACACCACACACACACACACAAAAAGAATTAGCATCCCCAAATAAACCTCATACAGATATATGTGGGTGTCTGTGTAATCACACATAGACACATAAATTATAAATTACATAGACATTATGTTTCACTCTACTAAGTTTGCACTAACAAAGTACCACAAACAAGGTGGCTTGAAACAATAGAAATTTATTCTCTCATTGTTCTGATGGCCAGAAGTCCAAAAATCATGGTGTATGAGGGCTGCACTCTCTGGGAAACCTGTAGGAGAGAGAGTTTCCTTGCACCTTCTAACTTCTGGAAGTGGCTGAAAATCCTTGTCATTCCTTGGCTTGTGGCTCCTCACTCCAAGATCTGTCTCCATCTTCACATAACCTGTCTGCATCTTCTCTCCTCTCTTACAAGGAACTAGTCATGTTGGATTTAGGGTCCACTCTACTCAGATACATCCTCATTTGAACTTGGCCAATTCCATCTTTAAAAGCCCTATTTCCAAATAAGGTCCCAGTCAGAGGAAATCTCTCCGTTTGCTTATGAGGAAACCCAGCATGGAAGGTTTGCTGTGCTCAGTTCCTCTTTCATTAGTCATGGTGACGACTCTATCAAACTCTGAGAACTAAATACTAGACTATCCACGTAGTTGTTGGATAATGTTAGTGTGGATCCCTGAGGTCATCAGTCAAGAAGAACCAGGCTGTCGTCACATTGAAAGTAACGTGAAGATCCACCATTTGTAGACCTGCTACCTAATTTGATTCCAAACTAGGACCAATGTCAGGTCAATGCCTATGTGACCAGCTCTCTTTTGGAAACTCCAAGATTCCAAAGTGTGTTTTTTTAGCCAGGGAACTCTTTCCCATATCCTGCAGCCCACAGATGGAGAGGAACTGTCCTCCAAAGAGGGAGGCCAAATGAGCCAGTGCCTTACCTCTAAGCCTTTACTTATGCACCCCATTTCCCTGCTGCTTATGGTCATGTGAGTCCATGGCATTTCTGGATGGCTGGGACATTCTAAGGCACTGCTCATTAGATCACTTGCATACTTATGGTTACTGTGGTTTTATTTATTGCTTTGTTTATCTTTGGTCATCTATTTTACTTTTGAAGGGAGAAATTTTCTGTAGTCATGCCAATGCTCCTCCACTGCCAATGGTCCTAAAAGTTGACTGAAATACTCCTTAGACTTTGCCTCAGTTTACTCCTACTCCTATTTCTATGACTTATGATTCTGTGGTCAGAAAAGAAGAAGAGGAAATAAAATTAAGTGGATACCTGGCAGCAGAATAAAAGCAGGTGTCAAATTCAACATACAGAATTAATAAGCGTAGAAAATAATCTAAATCCCCTTTCTGAACTCCCAAAGAAAGGTATATCTTTCTTCCTACTGCAGTACCACATTTGTTTTAACTCTGATTTCCATAACTTGAGGAAGAGTCACTCCTTCACTGGAGTTTTCTTGTTCTTGTTTAACAAGTGCATCTACATTTCCCAGAGGAAATCTGAGCTTTAATTAAGCCTACAAGAGCCTGCAGTTCCATAAAAATTAAATAATTAAATGATTTTCAGAACCAAAGGCATCACGGATGCAATTTTATGAACATGCACCTGTTCATTGTACAGGGCCAACATAAAATATGAATGTTCTGCAGGCAACAGGTCTGAACCAGAAAAAGGAAACAGAAAATAAAAGCATGTAGATGACCATCACTCATTGTTAATGTTTTCAGAATAAATTTCTTTTATCAATTAATCACATTAATCACATATTAAAGTGTCTGATGCTAACCCAATACAACCTGGAAGTAAAGAAATACAGATTCAATACTTCAATCTCTGCTTTGCTCTGTCCTTCAGTTTTCTTTGCTCTGTCCTGGGGTTTCTGTAACAAGGTACCACAAACTGGGCAGCTTAAAATGACAGAAGTGTAGTGTGTTCCAGTTCTGGTGGCTGGAAATCCTAACTAATGGTGTTTGTGGAACGCTGCTATCTCTGAAACCTGTAGGAGAGAACCCTCACTTGCTGCTCCCAGCCTCTGGTGGTGGGCAGCTATCTACAAGACTCCTTGGCTTGGATATGCATGACTCCAATCTCTGCTTCTCTCTACACACATTTTTGTTCTCTAGCATGTCCATTTCACTTCTTATGTTCCAATATGGATATGAGTTAAAGTGGATTAAGGTGAGAGGGTCTACAACAGCAAGCAAGAGAGTCCCACCCATCAGCCATATGGGATCAAGACCACCTTTCAATGAGAGAGAGAGTAGGCATCACCATCTCAGAATCCTTAGGACTGGGGAATAAAATAGGGACTAGAGTGGACTTACTGGTATACTGTATTACAGACTTATTGGTATTCTAGCAATGGGAGAAATGATATTGAAGTGGAGATACTGGCCACTGGAGGTGCTGAAGGCAGAGAGAGGGAAAAACTGGTGTAATCTTTGGGACTTGGAATTGTCCTGATGACATTGAAATGACAGATACAGGCTATTATATATCCTGCCACTACCTACAAGAGAGAGGGTAAACTAAAATGTAAACTGTAATCCATGCTAAGTGGCAATACTCCAGATGAGTTCATCAATTACAATGAATGTACCACACTAATGAAAGACGTTATTAATGTGGGGAAGGGTGGGAGTTGTGGAGAGAGGGACATATGGGAATTCCTTATTTTTTGGGGTGCAACATTTTGTGTAATCTAAGTATTTTTAAAAAATAAAAAATATATTTAAAAATAAATAAAGTGGGTTAATGGCCCACCCTACTACAGAATTAGCTCACCTTGAGTAATTCCATGTGAACAACTCTATATCAAAATAATGTCACATTCTGAAGTACTAGGGGATAAAGACATCAACATGTATTTTTGAGGGGCACCAGGCAACCCATAACCCTTTAGGGTTTCCCTACTTCCAAAAGTAGGAAGTTGAAACATGATGTGTGACCACTTATTTCTTTTATGTTGGCTCCATGATCTTGCAGTGAAACAATCGCCCATTTGACCTCTTCCTTGCATAAATATATGTCAAGTGGTTTTCATTAAAGCATTTCCAAGAATACCATTTTATTGTGTGTAACCCATTTTCAAAAACTCTGAA
This sequence comes from Dasypus novemcinctus, assembly GCF_030445035.2. Classification (NCBI taxonomy): domain Eukaryota; kingdom Metazoa; phylum Chordata; class Mammalia; order Cingulata; family Dasypodidae; genus Dasypus; species Dasypus novemcinctus. The sequence continues at coordinate 3,417,539 of NW_027261977.1, read as the reverse complement.
ATACATACAGACTCTCCAAACTGGAGCATTTTAGAGAACATCACATTCTCTAAAACCTCATTCCATAATCTATTTCTTAAACCTGACATTTCATTAGCAGGAAGAAGGTACACAAAAGAGGAATGTGTAAATCATTTGACATAAGGACCACCATGCTCCCCAGCTTTGACCATGTGGTTCTTTTCCATAATTAGCACCAAATTCCTGTGTCCCCTCCCTCTAGGATTTACTTCCTGGGCAGCTCCTTCAGTCCTGACACAGACAATAAGAAGTAATGATTTGTGGGCTGCTGGTCAAAACAGTCCACATGTACCATATACCAACAATTCCAATGTACCATATACCATGTATAAAAACATTAAGGTTTGTTATCTATTGAAATATGTTTTAAAAATACAATATAGATAATGAAATAAGAGCACAGAAAAATAGCCTGCTTTTATTTGTGAGTCCTTTTGTTATGAATTTGGGGTGATGAAGTAAAAGACAGGGAGAACTGGTGGAATTTTTGACCAAGGAGGTTTTTTCAATGGGGTTGGTTTTCTGATAACTCATATTTTAACTTCCTGGGGGGTCATGTACAGTTTATGAATTCAAGTAAGGTTGTCACTTTAAGACAAGGGTATTCCTTTTTCACAAGAGATGATAATTCTGATAGGTGAGTTATGAATTGTAAAACAACCAGTTTCCCTGACGAGTGAGTAACATTTAGTTTATTCTCATAAACACCATTCAACTAATAAGAAACATCAGTGAAGGTTGCCAAAATCAAAGAAATTGTATTTGTGGTGCATAGGAAAAATCTATCCCCTTTCTAAATAAAATATTTCTTGCATTCAAAACTATCAATATTGATCTTCCAGAGAAAAGCACCAATTTCTTGATCTTTGCAGAACAATGAGTAGCAAACACTGAGACAAAAATAATGACATAGATGCAGATTTTTGAAGATGATCTTCAAATACTATATTTGATGGTTATTTTTTAAAGTATTAAGAGTCCAGCATCTTACTAAAGAAGATGGGCCACAAATAACCTCTAAGTGTGTAATGAGAAGGTAGAAGTAGGTAGCAAATTACAAGTTGACACAGATGTAGATTTTTGAAGTTGATCCTCAAACACTATATCTGAGGATTATTTTTTAAAGTATTAAGAGTCCATCATCTTACTCTGGAAAATGGACCAAAAATAATCTCTAAGTGTGTAATGAGAATGTAGAAGTAGGAAGAAAATTACAAGTTGAGCCATAGTCTTGACATCCTGCTATACAAGAAGCTTGTTGAGGTGAGGCATGTATCTCAAAGACTTATCACCATACCCCCAGTTCCAAAAACCATACCAGACTCCAGAAGCTTCCCCCTAAATATTTATGCCCCTAAATATGAGAAAGATAAATCTATTAAAGTGACATTTCCAAACTATAAAACTTGTAGGCTGCGTCCATTGCTGAATGATTCTGTTTGTAAATTAAGTGCAAAATATGTTGACACTGCATACGTACTTCTTGGAGATTATCTGCATATATTCATTTATTCAATGTTCTAAAAGTGGGGCATTTTAGATTGAGTGAGCAGTGAATATAGCAAAACTTTGTCAGGTGCATTGTTTCCCAAACTTATTCATTCAAAGACTCATCTAGCTTTTCTCTCCATAGTTCCTGGCAACAATGTGTTGAAATCAATTTTTATTTCAGCTGAATAAATTGAAACTTGGAATCCAACGTGTGTTTGCCCTCCTTATACATGGGTCTGTAAGTTTCTTAGATGGGTGTAAACTTTCCCTTGCCTGATAGTAAACTTTTCCACTTGCCCTTTAAATGAAAGGGAAAATTATCCAAAGACTTTATAAATGTCACAGTCCATGTGTTGTGGTACAGCACTCTCTTCACTGTAGGAAAAAAATGAAAGCAGATATCTTGAAAACTGAGTTGGAGTTAGAAACCACTCTTACTTAATTTTCATGGAAAATATTAGTAATGTAAAATGTTGGAATTAATAGGGTTAGTTTGTAAAGCAAGGAAGGGAAGCATAAAAGGAGGGGGAAAGATTGAGAATATGAACAGGGAGAAGAGAACACTGAAATGCACAGCAGGTGCAAAATGGAGAAAGCAGTAGCTATTTTGTAGAGCCCTGTGTTCTGGTCAAGCATGTAGATCCTGTGTGCAGTGCAGAATGTGTGGACCTGGCTTCCATGGAGCAAGCAATGTCTTCTGCTTCCACTTAATGTCCATGATAATGAGTCATAAGCACCTGTAATAAATCTGGGAGCAACCATCATCTGCATGACAGTAAATTTTTTCAAACATTTTTGGCAGCAGAAATCTTAATATCTTAATTTAAAACAAAAGTTTATATGGCTTTATAAAGTTAAAATTTTTACACTATGTGTGCTAAACTAAATTAATGGGAACAACAGAACTGTTTTCAGGAACAAAACAAAATTGCAAGGGGACACTGGGGATGAGATATGCAGGCATGTACCAGAGGCAGCTTACACATTGCTCCCCTTTGCTGAGAAAGTGGGGTAAGGTATTGATTTCTATTAAGGAAATCTGATTCAAAGAGAAAATCATTGCAAATAATATAATGGAACACCTTGCACTGTAAAGATATTCTGCAATTAAATTGATCCAAAATTTAAAAAGGAATTAATAAGTTTGTTTCAAGATATATTACCCACAATATTCACGATGATTCATCGTCATTAAATAGAGACAATTGATAACAGAATGGACCCTGATCATTCAAATATTTATTATTTGGCAGAAAAGAGTTTTCAGTTCTTTGTGAGCAACCCAATTCTGCCGTTGAAAATAACTATAGATACCTCTTGTAGTCTCACACTCAGATTCAAAAGATTGAGATGTATTTGGTTTTGCATTTTGCATCTATGTGTTCAAAGACAAGTCATCTTTGTAATCGTGATAATACTTCAGCCTGGCACAGACAAATTGCATGCATTTGGTTAATTTAAAATGTCAGCTTGAGGGGGGTTAGGGATGGGAGGATGGGTAATATTGCCCAAGAAATTGGGGGGGAGTGTGGGGCAACATACAAACATAGGAGATTGTCAGATATTTGGTTGAGAGTATAATGCTGAGAAAACTTTTTCAAAAATATAATAAGGAAGCTTATCTGTTTAAGATGCTTAAAGGGGATAATCTGATGCAGGACAGGCTTCTAGGGAATATGTGAATGCTCATTTTTCCATAGTGGGTTATATGATTGGATAGAGACCCATATAATGTGAGTGAAGGTATACCCACATCCCGGGGAGGAGTGATGTTCTCAAATAGAGGAAAGCGTATCTCTCAAGAGAAATGGTGGCTCCCAGTGCATTAGGGCAGTGGAGCATGTCAAGCCCTCAACACTGTTGCAAGCATCTCTGAACACAGCCCTTCAAGCCATGAAGATTGACTGTCACTGTGAACCCTAAGGGAAGGGGGAAAGAGGTATTGAATAGATGGAACCAATGTAACTGTGTGGGCAATAAAAGTGTTCCACAAGATTATGCAAGAATGGATATAAGATATGCTAAATTACACCAAAAATACATAGGGGCTGATAGGGTAAAATGTAAATCATAATGTAAAACATAAGACAACTAAAAATTTAGAAAATTGTATAGTCTAAAATATAAACCACAATGTAAACACAAATGTTACCTTGTTTGTAAGCTATTGTCTCAATATCTGTACATCAGTTTCAGGAAATATAGTATGAATATGTAAAAATATTGCTGTGGAAGGGAAAGGGTTTTATGTTGGATATCTGGGAGTACTGTATATTGTATATATGAATTACTGTGATCTAAAACTTTTGTGAAGATAAGCTTATTAGGGAAAAAAAAGAAAAAGGACTTATACACGGAGGAAAAGGTAGAAGAAGTTGTCTTGCAAATTAGCATACAGGGCAACACGTATTGCAGTGATGGAAGGCAAAACATCAAAAAAAAAAGCTTTTGCATTTTTTAATTTTTTGATACCCCAATTTATTTTTACCTTAATTTTTCTAAATTAGTATGTATTCTATATCTAACCTTTAAACTCATCACTATATTCCATTTTACTATTAAGGGAACCTGGCAATATATTGGGCTTCACTTTTCAAGAAGTTTTGGATAACAGAGAGGTTCAACAATGGCAGGGGAGTATACTGCTGTGGGATGTTATTGACCGGGGACACATGGTTGGCAGGGAGTTCTACAGGGCATATATCCAGGACACATAAAAATGTTTGGATATTTTCATAGTGGATACACATAAAAACAACAATTGAGGGAATGCGGAGTTCCTAGCCAGGGGAGCTCTATCACAGTCCCTAAAGGAACAGCAACAATCCCCCAAGTGCAATGCCAAAGAACAAAAAAGAAGGAAGATCCAACAATGAGTCCTTGATACTAATGACTATGCTTGTGAGCCTGTGCACCTGAAATAAGAACAAGGCCTAGAGTTGCAGGGTGCCTAAGAGTTACCTCCTGAGAGGCTCCGTGTTGCTCAAATGTGGTCAGTCTCAAAGCCAAACTCAGCATGTAAATGCATTGCCTTCCCCCCAGCATGGGACCTGACTCCCAGAGATGAGCCTCCCTGGCACCAAGGGATCACTACCAAGTACCAGCTGATGACGTAACTGGAAAATGAACTTGAATAAAAGGGTCAACTCGTACCAGCAGAATATCTCACTGTACATATAATACTATGAGTTAAAAATGCTTTTTGACCTGAATTAAATGGGGAAATGGAAAGGACAAATGAGTTTTATATGGCTATGAGTCTCCAAAAGGAGTCAGGAAGTTATCAGAGGGGTTGCCCTTATGCACATCTCAGCAGACCCTCAGAGACAGATAAAGTAGATACAACCCCAGGTACTGGTTCTTCTGAGGGCTACAGAGACCACAAATTCTATGATGATGGCAGATCGAGTTCAGTGCCATGTCAATTGGCCCTACTTTGGAGTTTGTGTTTCTGTGTAATGGAGCTGGACTCAGATGTGATCCTTGTTCACAAGCCTCTCTGTTACTTTTACCAGATCTGTAGTTGGTGCTCAGGTTTAATATATACCCAGGGGACATGAATTTCTGGATTGACCATGTGATAGCCAGGCCCTGAACCTCAACAGACTTCAGCTCCTACAATCTGGTTTATTGGACTTACCCCACTCACCTAACATGGAGTTGAAGAAGGTCAACAACCACACCAGGGAGCCAAGAGTGCCTACAACTGAAAGCAGGAGGATTGCATCCAGCATCCATGTGGAATCTCGGCCCCCTCTTGATATAGATGTGGAGTGGGCACAATCTTTCCAAGGTCCACAGGATGGAGGAATAGAGTATGGATTAGAGTGGACTTACTGATATTCTATTCGTGAACTATTGTGATTAGTAATCAAAGAACATGTGGCATTGGGGTGGAGAAAGTGGCCATAGTAGCTGCTGGGAGTAGGGAGTGGGAGGAAGAGATGAGATGCAATGTTTTCAGGACTTGGAGTTGTCCTGGGTGGTGCTGCAGGGACAGATACTGGACATTTATGTCCTCCTATGGCTCACTGGGTGGAATGTGGGAGAGTGGGCTATGATGTGGACCATTGACTATGAGGTGCAGTGGTGCTCAGAGATGTATTCACCAAATGCAATGATTGTCTCATGATAATGAAGGAGATTGTTGTTATGGGGGAGGAATGTGGGGAAGGGGTGGGGGGTATATGGCAGCCCCATATTTTTTAGTGTAATATTAAAAAAATAAATAAAGACCAAAAAATAGCAGCTTGTCAGAATATCAGTAAAATTCTATTTTGCATCCCATTTATTTCTCTTTATCTCCTATTGCTAGAAATTTATTCAATTAATATCTGTATTAGTCAGTCAAAAAGGTGCTGATGCAAAGTTCCAGAAATCTGTTGGCTTTTATAAAGGGAATTTTTTTTGGGTAGAAACTTCCAGTTAACAAGCCATAAAGCATCATTTTCTTCCCTCACCAAAGTCTGTTGCCAAGTGTTGGAGCAAGATGGCTGCCCATGTCTGCCAGGGTTCAGACTTCCTCTTCCTCTTTAGGATCCATGGTCCCAGCTTCTTCTAATCTCAGTTGTAGGCTGGCATAAAGTCATCTCTCCCCAGGGCTCATTTATCTCCAGGCTCAGCTGCTCTGTTCTCTCCACAAGGTCAGTCGTAGACTATCAAACAAATGGTTCATCTCTCTTCCCAGGGCCTCACTGTGTCTATGGAGCCATCTCTATTTCTCTGTGTTCTTCTCCTGCATGTTTACTTTCTGGGGCTCCCACTCAAAACTCCCACTGTCTCCTCTGCCCTGTGGTTTTCTGTGTTTTTGTGTGTGTGTGTGATTTCCTATTGATGTGGCCCAATCACAGTCTTAATCATAATTTAATCAAGTAACAGTCAAACCTCTGAATTCAATACAATCTTAGGGTATCACAAGCCCAGAGGAACAGACAAACTTACAAACATAATCAGTATTTCTTCTTGGAATTCATCAATAATATCAAAATGCCACAATGCCCATGGCTACACCGTAGCATCCCTGACATCTCTATTCAATTGTCTCTTCTTCAGAGATGCTTTCCCTTGTAAATCTGGTCTCACAACCCCACCCATCAGAGTGTTCTCCAACTTAATATCATCCATCACCCATATAACACTTTCTGTACCCTTCTTTATTGCCACAGAGCTTTTCTTGTAACATAAATTTAAAATTGCCTTTTTAAATTTTTATCCATATTCCTTCAAAGTTTATACTTTTTGTGTCCTATTTAAGAATCTTTTCCAACTTCAAAGTCTGAATATTCTGTCCTATGTTATCTTCCAGGTTTATTGTTTTACACCTTTCACATTTAGATCTGTAATCAACTTAAGTTTTGTGCAAAGTATAAGTAGGAGATCCATATCTCCCTAAAAATAGTTTTAAGTTGGTAGATTTTTAAAATCAATTTTATTGATATATATTAATAAGCATACCATTTATCCAAAATGTAACATCAAAGGTATTTGGTATCATCACATAGTTGTGCATTCATCACTTTAATTTTATTAAAGTATTTTTATTATTTCCATAATCATAAACAAAAGACAGACAAGCAAACAAACAAGAAAATGCCTTACCCCTCAATCTATTTCCCCTGCTGTACATTGCTATTATTTCTGGCTATTCTTGCACAATTATTTATTTGTTTACTAAGCAGTTTTACTGAGATAGATTCACTTACCATATGATCTACTCACAGTGTATAAGCAATGTTTTTCCCAGCTGTTAAAAAGTCCTTTATTACAAAATTGTAAAATAAATAGAAAAATATATTGAAAGAATTTACAAATTTTAAAAGAGAGTGCCAGGTTAGATTTAATATAGTCAATTATTTAAAAAAAATAGAAAGCATAACAACAAACATTTATAAATGCAAATAATTCAAATATAATAAAAATTAATTATAATATAGTTCTCATTTTTATATTACCACTCTAACTATTGGACAAAACAATCTCTATGAATGAAATAAATAACGTGTTTAGTTATTTAATTTCCATGTAGGCCATGATTCTTTCTAGATAGCCAAATCCCTACTTTGGAATTATTCATATCTTATTAGAATGAATTACAGAGATCACAATTGGCCAACTCATAGTTTTATGAGGCAGAAAAACTCAGTCTTCTTCAACAGCAGTCATCTAAATCATGTTTGATCCAGATAGATTATTTTAATTAAAGAGTATGAATACGAAAGGGTAGTAGAAAAATGAAGTAAAAAAAGTATGTCTTTTCCAGTCCTCCTCCATTAAAAGCAAGTGCTGAATTGCAGAAAACTGATCACAGAAACAATTTGCCAGTTGTACTGAGTAAATATGGTTTATATACTATATTGTTAATTTACATTTATCTGGTCTGTACCAGTTCTTTTTATGTTGATAAGTTTGTTGCTCTCTTGTATTTTAAATATCATTTTATCAACATTTTAAACAATTTTCTACTGTCATTTCCTCTCTGAATCATGTGTGTTTAAAATGCATTTTTAACTGAAAATATTTGGGAATTTTCAAGTTATCTTTCATTATTTCTGGCTTAATTCCAATGTGTTCAGAGAACTTCCTCCATTTATTTGTTCATATTTCCTTTATGAGCAAATATATGGTATATTTTGCTAAATATACCACAGATACTTGACCAAAAAGGAGAATACTCTGAAGTTGTTGGGTGCAGTCTTACTTACATCACATTTATTATTCATATTGTTCAAGTCTTTTATATAATCACTAATTTTTGGCTGCTTGTTCTATCAGTTACTGATATAAATCTTCTATGATTTCTTAACTGTACATTTCTCTTTTTATTTCTGTCAATTATTACTTTATATATTTTGAAATTAGTTCATTAGGTTTATAGAAGTTTAAAGTTATTTCATCCTAGTGGGTTCCTTTTTTTTCATTACAGGAAACATGCATTTTATCCTCCTAGTTTTATTTCTTAATTTAAATTCTATATTTATTTAATTTTATTATATGTATCATCAGTTTACCTAATTAGAATGGAATCTCTGTAAGGGTAAATACATTTTCTGTCTTACTTCAGTAATCCCAGGGTCTAATATACAGATACATGTAGAAGCAGGATGGATGGATCAATGGATGGATGGATGGATGATCAATGAATGGATTGATGAATGGAAGGATCAATGGATGGATGGATGGATGAACTGATGGATGATCAATTGATTGATGGATAGAGGGATGTATGGATCAATGGGTGGATGGTATAATCAATGGATGGATAGATGGATGGATGGATGGGATGGATGGATGAAAGGATGCATGGATGAAATGATGGGTGGATGGATAGATTGATGGATCAATAGATGGATAGATGGCATGGATGGATTGATGGATGGGTGGAAGATGGATAGATGGGTGGATGACTAAAGAAGTTCCTTAGACACAATGGACTTTGCTCCAATACTTGATGGAGGAGATAAGAGATTAGTATGAGCTTGAGAATTTGGCTCTTGGCCTTTTGTCTGAAATAAGGGATCTAAGTTATGTACATGAAATACAGTCAGTGTTAGGATTAGTTGGGAGAATAAGTGAGAAAGAGGGTCTCCTCTCTTGATACATGAAAACTTACTAGTCACCTTAGGAAACTAGACTATTTTTGGTTTACTGAAAAGCTTCTAAAGTTTTAATGAAGTGTTAGGAAATCTAATAGTGAAATTTTAGAAACATGTTAGCTCTCAATTTGCAGGCCCCTCCTCATCAAGTATCATGTTTCCTATAAATTCAGTCTGATGATATCCTCCAATTCTCACTGATTCCTTCCTCTCAGGATATATCCACAAATAAATGAACCAATAAGTAGACAACTATTCTTCCTTCATCCAGTATTCTCTTTCAATGTTGTATTTTCCTTGGGGAAAAAATTCCTTAGTTGCATATATGTGCCACAGGAATGAAAGACTCACACACCAAAACTCATATGCAGGGAGGGCTTCGTCTGGTTTATTTCTCTTGCTTATATATCATGTATTTTTGGATTTGGTTTTTATATAAGTTATTTATTTGGGATAGGAGCTTACAAATACCAGGCCATAAAGCATGTTACTTCTCTCATCAAAGTCTATTTTCACATGTTGAAGCAAGATGGCTGCCAATGTCACTGAGGGTTCAGGCTTCTTGAATTCCTCTGGGCTCAGCTCCTCTGTTTTCTCCACAAGGTCAGCTGTAGATTATGAGCCTCTCTAGGTTTTACCTCTCTTCATAATGTCAGCTCTACACTATCAGGCAACCAGCTCTTTCTCACTCCCTCTCTCTCTCCAAGGCTCATTCTCACCAGGCTCAGCTTCTCTGCTCCTCTGTGTGCTCACTCCCCAGGCTTCAGCTCAAATCCCCAAAATCCTTCTTCTGTAGTGCAGTTTTCCACCAAGGGTGTAGGAGGTCAACATCCTACCAAAGGGGCCCAAACAAAGCCTTAATCATTATTTAATCAAGGAAACCTTCTGAATCTGATAGATCACAATGGACCCTGAGGAAAAGAACAGTTTAAAAACACAATCCAATTTTTCTCTTTAGAATTTGTTTACTATAGAATTTGCATTTGATATTTTAATATAATTTCTATCAGTATTGTCACCATTTGTCCTTATGCTATGCTTTTATGAAAATTCTGTACCTATATTCCATAGCGACTTTGAAGATTTTTTAACAACCCAACATCTAGTTTCTTTCACAGCATTTTCTCTTGCTTGATTTATTTTGCCATACACATGTAATACTTTCCTTTTTCATTGAATGCATAAAATATTTATTAAATTTTGAACATTTTAAATAACATGATACCAACATAGGGTCTTTGGGCCCTTTATCTTCCCATGGAGTTATGATTATTATTTCCTTGTTTGTTAATTTTTGATGTTGGGATTGTTTTCATGAATAAAACAATGCATGTAAAATTTAAAGTAATTGAAGTATGATACAATTTTATATTAGTTTGACAATTCACTTCTCCACTTTCATTAATAGATATCTAGACAGAATATCTTAAAGAAACAGAAGTCTTAACTCTCAGACAAGTAGACCAATCAGACATGTTAGAGAGTCAATCTTGACCCCCACAAAATGCATGTTTTAATTTTAACCATGTCCTTGTGCATATACATTCACTTGTAAATATGATGTTTGAAGTGTAATTGTTACTAAAGGGTAATAATAAGTGTGCGCTTCATTCTAATAGGCTGAAATCCTCATAAACAAAGTAAACTCTGACACATAGTGAGTAGAACAAACGCAGCTGGTCTGTAATTGGGATTGTGGCTGAAAAGCATACTCTCGAGATGTAAATGTTAATTGAAACAAAGCAAAACAATCAGATTGGATAACATAGTGAAAACAGAGATGTATGAGAATTGTGGCTAATAGTACAAATACAAGAATGACCTTCTATGAATTAGAATGAATGTACATCAGTTACTATTACAAGGTGGTAAGAATGTGGGGAAGCATGGGGAATATACAAGTATGTAACCTGTGGACAATAGTCAATGGCAATACTATAATATTCTTGCATCAGTGCCAAACACATACTGTGTTAATAACAGGCAGGTATGGAAAATCAAATGCATGCTATAGACTATATTTAGTAACAGTCTGGCAGTATTATCTCATAATCTGTAACAAAATTTCCATAACAATGTAGTGCTTTAGTTGGGGGATGTTGTATGGAAATCCCACAAATGTGCATGAATGTTTTCAAAGTTCACAATATCTACATTAAAACTGTATTAAAAAAAAAAAAAACTATGGTGGAGATGATCTCCCAATTGGTTTTCCAAAATCAAAGTTGTTATTAGTGAGAATTCAGAAAAACAAAACCCAATTGGAGAGGAACTCACTGGGAATCAAAAATGCTCAAGAATATCCAAGAACATCCAATATTTACAGTACAGATTTAAAAGACTGCAACTGGATATTAGAGTGATATTTGAAAAGATTCAATTATATTTGTAATAGAATGCAGACATGGCACAAATATAGAGAAACACACCTCTACTAGATCATCTCTTCATGTTTGCCTTATGAATACATTCAAATGTTTCAGAGATATTGTGTAAAATAAGAAATGGGCAATGAGTGCATAAAACAATTCAATTGGACTATTTAGTATCTCACCAAATAAACATGTCACCATTTGTATTGGGGAGCACATATATGTGCAGCAGATAAATCACTAGATGAATAGAGAAACTCAAAATTTTTGTTGAAGATTTCAATGTGCATACTATTTTATGAAGTTTAGTGTACTATATACTAGAATTTAGGAGTGCATCAATAGTGTGGTCCAATTTATCAGCTAACTGCTGGAAGGTACCATATTGGTATCAGAGTTTAGTGAACTTAACGTGGATACGTAAGAACCCACTACCATGTTTTTAAGCCAAGACCTTAGTGCAAATACAAAAATTATGTTTTTGTGACAATAAAGGAATGTACAGTGGATTAATAATTAAAAGTAATTAATATGGGGGTAAGAATAGGTCACATGGGTGAAAAAGATCACAAGTGTTTTATGGGATTGTAGGGAAAGGCACCCAAAATATAGAGGAATTAATTTGGGATTTTGACAACCTAAGAATGAGTACATGTATTGGAAACTGAGGCACAGTGGGCTCACAAGGTGAGATGTGCAGTTTCCATGGCTATGCTTGCAACCTAAGGAATGTGGTAATTAATTAAGAGTTCCCAGCAAACAGGATGAGGGTTGAAAGAAAAGATGAGTAGATAGCATTTTGTAGTAAATAGAACACTTAGACTTTGTACCTTAAGATAAGATTTTTTTAATTCATTAGACTATGAGTAATGCTGATAGTTAACTGCACACTGCTTCTTATTCTCAGGTAGACTGGGGTATATATAGAGCTCCTTTTAAACTAATAAAGTTGTTTGATGAGTCTCTATGCACAGATCCCCTGATCCCAGCTCTCTCATTTGTTCTCCCTCTCTCTCTTTCTTTTTTCTCTTTCTTCCACTCTCCTTTTTCTCTTTCTTCATTCCCAATACCATTCAGCTCCAAGTCTCCAACATATATGGACACCCACTATATTTATAATGAGCAAGAGAAAAGAGGAACTGTAAGTATAATTGCATCCATATGAGATATACAAAAGGTACATATCAATGCATCAGAGGTCACAATATTTATATTTGCTATATTGAGTAAGACATGTCAGATACAGAATAACTTAAATGAACTTATCCAAAGTGAAGAAAACCTAGTTATGTTATTATAGAGGCAAAATTTTCAAAGATAATACAATAAAGTACACATGTGTAGAATATATAGAGGAACTCACTGCTATCAAAAATAGCTCATTTTAGATTACAGATAAACCTACCTTTTTATGGACAATGTGAAGGGGAGTGTGGAATGCATGTAGAGGAACCTACATCTGATGATTTTTGAGAAAAAATAAAATTGTAAAGAAACTCAGTGGTGAAAAAGTGAAAGCTTTCCCTCTGATATGAGGAATAATACATGTATTCTCACTAGTGTTATTCAATTTTGTAGCCAGAGAAATTTTCCTAGAAAAAGCACCTACATTGAAGAGTAAAATTTTAACTGTTTGATGGTGAAATGATTCTATGTATATAGTATCCTGAAAAAGCCACAACAAAGCAAAAAGAAGGAATAAATTCAGCAAAATGGCAGGATATATCAATATCCACAAATCACTAATCATTTAATACACTAGAAAAGAAAATTTGAAAGAAGAAATCAGGAAGAAAAATTCAGCTTACAATTAGCAAAAAAAAGAAAAAAAAAAGAAAAAAAATCAAATAACTAGGAATAAACCCAAACCAAAGTGTAAGGACTTATGTATGGGAAACTACAACACTTTGGGACTTTTTTTTCTTCTGTGAACTAATGATATGAGCTAGGATTTTTATTATCTTTTTATAAAGATACACAGATCACATAAAATGTTATTTTAAAAAATATAAGAGGTTCCCATATACCCCACTTCCCACACCCCCACTCCACCCACTTCGACAACTTCTTTCATTAGTGCGGTACAGTCATTGAATTTGAAGAGTACATTTTGGAGCACTGCTACAAAACATGGATTATAGTTTATTTTGTAGTGCACATTCTCTCCCTGTCTATTCTGTGGGTTATGGCAGGATATATAATGTCCTGTATCTGTCCATGCAATATCATTTTCAAAACTCTAAATACATGAAAGGACATTCCATGCTACTGGGGAGGAAAACTAAATATTTCCAAGAGGTCAATTCTGCACAAAATGATTTACAGATTCAATTGAACCCCAATAAAAGTCCAATGGCCTACTTTGCAGAAATGAAAAATAAAATCATCAAATTTATTTGCAATGATAAGGGGCCTGAATAGCAAAAAAAAAAAAAAAAAGGAAAATGAACACAGAAGAAAGACTCACACTTCCTGACTTTAAAACATATTTCAAAGCTACAGTGGTCAAAACAGCATGGTCCTGGCACAAGGATAGATACAAAGACCAATGGAATTAATTGGGAATTCAGAAGTAGACTCTCTCGGTTTCCCTTCCCAAATCTTAAATTCCCATCCTAGGGAATCCTACTACATTCTCAAATATAGAGGCAAGAATCTCTCAAGCACATAGATAGTACCTAATAAAATAAAAACAGACCAATATGTCAAGCCCTCAAAATTAATGTGTGTAACTATGAAATATATTCTCCAATAATTAATAGTGGTTACCATATGTTCTGAGGGAGGAGGATGGAAGAATAGGTGGAATATAAGGCATTTTTAGGGTATTGGCATTGTTCTGTATTATTCTGCAATGGTGGATACAGGTTATTATACATTTTTTCAAAAACTATAAAAATGTATGATGCAAAGTGTAAACTGTAATGTAAATTATTGACCATGGTTAATAGCAATTCTTCAATATTTTTTCATTAATTCTAGCAAATGTACCATAGTCATAAGGTGTTATTAATAGAGGAAAATGTGAGGAAAGTGTGTAAGTATATGGGATTCCCCTATAGTTTGTTCATCCTTTAATTTTATTTTTAAAGAAGCCTTAGATTACATAAACAATACATCAAAAATATAGGAGATTCCCATATACCTCACTTCCTCCCCCTCCCCCACAAATCCCCATTCACAACATATTTGGCTAGTGTGTACATTTGTTACAATTGAAGAACACATATTAAAGCATTGCTACTACTCATGATCAGTAATGTATGTTAGAGTTTACACTTTGCTGTGCACATTTTTATAGGTTTTGACAAAATGTATAATGGCCTGTATTCATGATTGCAATGTCACTCACTTTTTTAATATAATAAACTTTGTTTTTAAAGGTTTTAGATTACAGAAACATTACATCGAAAGTATGAGGGATTCCATTGCAATCCCTTTCCTCTCCCACATCATCCCCTTTTAAAATGTAGTAGTAAAATTTATTTTGATCTATCTGTAAAACCCACTCATTAAAAAATACATATTTAAAAATATAACTCACTTGTGGTAAAGACTAACCTACCTACAGTAATAATCTAAAAAATGAAACCATACTTGTTTTATTTTTGTTCATAATTGTGAAATCATATCTAACAAATACTGAAAGAAGCAGCTACCATTGTTATAACTTCTTTAAAGCCAAAAACTTAAGCACAAATCAGAATTAAGAGAAATTTCAGAATGTTCATGTTTGCATGCATTTTTGGCTAAACTTTCAAATATTCCATATATAACAAAATCTCAACTGTGACTCAAAATGAATATTAAAAGCATTTAAACCTTGTGACAAACTTACTCTATAGAAGCAAGGTTACTTCTTGCTAATAGAAATGACTTATTTCCTTTATCATAAAGCAAAAGAGAATAAGTCAACATTTTAATAACACTAAACAAGTTAGTTACTATTCAAGAATTTGCTTTTCAAGTTAAATTTATATATCAAAAACATTTTACTCAGTTCCAAACTTAAGTATAAACCACAACTTACCAAAGCATAGTCCAAATACTATACAACGCTACTATTTATATTTATATACTTGATCTGAAAAACATCTTACAAAGAGTAGTTTTATTGTTTCTTGAGAATAAATGTCCCTATGTCTAAATCTTTAAATGATAGTTTAAAAAAATTTTTCAAATAATTCATGCTATGCATTTTCTTCATGGGCTTTGACAAAACGAGAACCATCTGGTGTTGGAGGGCCATTTCCTTCTAAGAGACAGTCTCTGTAGTCCCAGAAGCAAACAAAGTAACTATTGTTATTTGCTGAAGCTGTCTTCTGTTTCTTGGCAATAGCTGCAAAAACAGCAAAAATGTCATCAGTTTAAAAGTCATATTTGAGAACAGATGTGGGTGAGAAATCATTTCTGCTGATGATTCACTCTTTTTAATCCTCTGTGCCACTTTCTCCTGCTCCTTTACTGTACTTGACCAAGAAAGGCCTTCTTTGCATATTTCTGGATTCATTGGATAGATGTGAAGGGCTACTTGAAACTTTAAATGCTTCATCTGTTTTGTCCTTTGGCTCTCTGTTGTCATATTGTTTTATTGTCAGGTATCTTATTCCTTAGTTTACCCTTCCTAATAATCTTCATTTCTAAACTCTTCTCCAAGAGCCCCTTTTATTTGAAGTTATATTTTGTACTAGGCCCTTTAAATATATGCCCCAGATCTAAATCTTCAGTCAGTTCATATACTGGTTGAGTCCTGAATCTCCGCATATTTACAGCCAATACCTAATCTCTAGTTCAGTGAAACCATTCAAGAATTTAGCAAAAAGATGATGATGGACAATGCTCACCCCAAAAAACAGAGAGAATCTACAAGTAGTTTCCATTCATCTGCCCCATAGGATCTACATCTCCTCTTAATTGGAAACAGAGTGGACATCACCATTCCAAAATACTTAAGGTTGAAATATCAACAAACAGATGGGTGATTGCAACTATAGGCCAAAGCAGATATATTATTTTATCATGGTAGAACTTGTAACATTGATATAGAATAATTGACAAGAGGGTTTCTAAGGATACAGTAAAGGGGGATATATATAATATGGGGCATTTTGGGGACAATGGACTTGTCTGCATGATTTTGCTATAAAGTACATAAGCCATCATACATTTTGTCAAAACCCATACTACTGTATGGTGCAAAGCATAAACCATAGTGTACACTGTACATCATGATTAGTAGCAATACTTCAATATTTACTCATCAATTGGAACAAATATATCATGCTAATATAATATAAGATGCTATTAATGGAAAAAAACTTGGAGAGACCTGGGCTTTATGAGACTCCCCTATATTTTCAATGTAACTTTTCTGTCATCTAAATCTCTTAAAATAAATTTAGAAACCATCACATCAAAACATAGTAGAACCTCATATCTATGGCCAATTTATTTTTTAGATAATATTTTATTGCAGAATAGCATTCATACTTCAACATACATCATAAATGTATAGTAGATTTGTGAATTTACAAAGGAAATATATATTTCATAATACAATGCTCCCATATCTCTTACCACTGACACCATGCCTTATTGTGAAACATTTATTACAAACTATAAAAGAGTATCAATATTACTACTATTGTTCATATCTTATATTTGGTGTATTTTTCCCAACCTCCCCAATTATTAGCACCCTATATTAGTATATTTGTTGTCAATCAGAACACATTTCCATACTTGTCCTGTTAACCACAGTCCATCAGGCATCAATGGGTTCCATGCTTCATACAGTCCATTCAAAGTATACATTTGATGGCTACCCTTTTCATCAGAGTTTTGTTGTCATCACCTAAGTCAATTTTAGAATGTTTGTATTACTCCAAAAGGAAAAACCCGATATTTCTTTATACCCCATTGTTGTCCCTTAGTACTGAAATAATATCTTATTACCATTGCTGCAAAATATTATAATATTACTGTTAATTATATCCATGAGTTACATATATTGTAATTTTCCAATATATCATCATTTTTTAAAAAAGGCTTCTACCTCCACTTTACTTGGGAAGCATAATTTCTTAAATGTTCTTGGAGAAACTGGTAGTGGGGACCTGGCTCCCCTAGGTCCAAAGCATATAGTTGTCTGCCTGACCTGGTCATAATACATAAAAATGTTTGGATATTTTCATAGTGGTAACAAAAACAACAACTGAGGGAGTGCTGAGTTCCTAGCCAGGGGAGCTCTATCACAGTCCTTAAAGGAACAGCAACAATCCCCCAAGTGCAGTGCCAAAGACCAAAAAAGAAGGAAGGTCCACGAATGAGCCCTTGATACTAATGACTATGCTTGTGAGCCTGTGCACCTGAAATAAGAACAAGGCCTAGAGCTGCAGGGTGCATAAGAGTTACCTCCTGAGAGCCTTCATGTTGCTCAAATGTGGCCAGTCTCAAAGCAAAACTCAGCATGTAAATGTGTTGCCTTCCCCTCAGCATGGGATATGACTTCCAGAGATGAGCCTCTCTGGTGCAAGGGATTACTACCAAGTATTAGCTGATGATGTAACTAGAAAATGACCTTGAATAAAAGGGTCAACTCTGACCAGCAGAATATCTCAGTCTACATATAATATTAGGAGTTAAAAAATGCTTTTTGGCCTGAATTAAAGGAGGAAATGTAAAAGACAAATGAGTTTATATGGCTCTGAGTCTCCAAAAAAAAAGCTAGGAGGTTATCAGAGGGTTTGCCCTTATGCATACCTCAGCAGTCCCAGAGACAGATTAAGTAGATACAACCCCAGGTACTGGTTCTTCTGAGGGCTACAGAGACCCACAGGTTCTATGGTCATGGCAGATGGAGTTCAGTGCCATGTCAATTGGCCCTACTTTGGAGTTTGTGTTTCTGTGTGATGGAGCTGGACTCAGATGTGATCTTTGTCCACAAGCCTCTCCTGTTACTTTTACCAGATCTGTAGTTGATGCTGGGTTTGGTGTATACCCAGGGGACCTAAATCTCTGGACTGACCATGTGATAGCCAGGCCCTGAGCCTTAACAGACTTCAGCTCCTACACTCTGGTTTATTGGACTTACCCCAGCCAGGGAACAGGGAAGTGAGGAAGGTCCACCACCACACCAGAGAGCCAAGAGTGCCTACAACTGAAAGCAGGAGAATTGCATCCAGCATCCTTGTGGAATCTCAGCCCCCTCTTGATATAGATGTGGAGTGGACACGACCATTCTAAGGTCCACAGGATGGAGTAGAGTATGGATTAGAGTGGACTTACTGATATTCTATTCATGAATGATTGTGATTAGTAATTGAAGAAAATGTGGCATTGGTGTGGAGAAAGTGGCCATGGTGGCTGCTGGGAGTAGGGAGTGGGAGGAAGAAATGTGATGTGGGGGCATTTTTGGGGTTTGGAGTTGTCCTGGGTGGTGCTGCAGGGATGGTTACCAGACATTCTATGTCCTCCCATGGCCCACTGGGTGGACTGTGGAAGAGTGTGGGCTCTGGTGTTGACTACTGACCATGAGGTACAGCAGTGCTCAGAGATGTATTCACCAAGTGCAATGAATGGATGGAGGAGGTTGTTGTTGTGGGGGGAGGAGTGAAGAGAGGAGGATGGGGAGTATATGGGGACCTCAAATTTTTGAATGTAACATTAAAAGAATAAAGACACACAAAATGAATAAATAAAAGTTAACAATTCTTCCCAGAGAGAAAGGTATGTATAGATGTTATCATAAACTATGATCTTCCCAAAGCAGTACACATCCTTGGAAATGTTCCTCCTAATAGTGTAGTGAAAGCATCACCACACCCCATGTGTATACTTCACATGACCCTAGCCAGAACTCAGTTCTTCTCATACCCTATGGAATGCCTTTGTTCTGAAACTCCTTCTGTATTGCCCATCATTTTCTCATCTCTTTACAAAGTGCTGTCTTCATTCTTTGAACCGCTGCCCTCCAAGATTTTCTCTTTCTATAAGTTCCAATAAAAATATGCCTGAAAATGCCAGGTATATCCTTTGATCTCATGGACTCACCAACTCATGCCCTTCAGGTGTTGGGTTGTAACACTTATATTCATACACAGAAGAACAAAAGCGATCTTTACAATATACAAAAATTAACACAGAATGGATCAAAGACTTCAATGTGAGAATCATATATATCATATAAAATTCCTAGAATAAAGTGTAAGGAAGCATCTTTAAGACTTTCAGCTAGGTAATAGTTTCTTAGATATTACTCCAAAAGCATGAGCAACAGAAAATATAGATTAATGGAAACTTATGGAAAATCAAACTTTTTTGTACATGAAAAGACATCATCAACAAAGTGGACAACCTAAATAATGGGAAGCCATTATTCAAATCATGTATCTGATAAGTTGAGTTCTCAGAATATATTTTTTAAAAATCCTGCAACTCCACACACAAAAGAAACAAATAATCTAATCAGAAAAAAATGGGCAATAAGAGTGATATTGCATATATAAACTGTTGTTACAAAATATAAATTAAAATATACTAGAGAAAAGGAAAAAGAATAGAAGCTGTGTACAGCAGGGGAAGTGTAGAGAGATGGAGATATGATGAGCTTTGCTTGTTTTTTGTTTACTATTATATTAGAATAATGAAAGTGTTTTAAGGGTGATTGAAATGATGAAGGTACAAATATATGATTACACTGAATACAATTGAGTGTTCATTTGGATAGATTTGTGCTTTATTAATATGTACCAATAAAATTGATTTGTTAAAGTAAATAAGTAGGCAAAATTCTTGACTATACAAATAGCCAAAAAACACATGAAGTTTCACTCAAAAGCAGTATCCATGGCAAAAAGGCAAATAAAAAACTTAAATCTCCTCTGAAGATTTAGTATTAATTTAAAATTTCCAGGGCTTAGTTGATACAGCCAAGAAGTTGTTATCCCTTTCATCAGTAGATAATATCAGCAATCATACAATCAATCACCTGAATCGAGATCTTAAGAATGATTATTTCTAAGAAAGTATGAATCATATTCACAGCAAAAAAGATGATAAAATCTTAGAGCCAAGAGTCTGCATCCATATGCTAGAAATAATTAGTCCATTGGTGTTCCTATGCTTTTAACAAGAATTCAGGAATCTTACAGCATGAGACTAATTGATATTCTAGGAAGATACGTAAATATTGCAATCAGGAAAGGAGTATCTAGATACCAAGAGATGTAAGGACAGCAGTCTGCTTCTATATCCTGGTAAATTAATGTGATTAGGTCAAGATTCTAACATCTTTATGAAGAGATAGAAAGCCAGGTTTCATAGTTACAGGATCCTGCATCTAGATACTAGTTAATTTAGGCCACAGATTTTATAACCAGAAAAGTATAATTGATAGGGAAGGAGAAAGGAGACTAGGATTCATTGGAATAGAAGGCTGCAATCATTGTCAGTAGAATAGTTCACTATTTTCAGAATCAGGAGGTTAGCTCCAAAGTCCAAAAAAAGAATAGGTAAAACATCATAACTAAAGTAGCCTGAAATAATCTTATCCTAGTTACTTCAGGACACTATTTTAACAACCAGATAGCTAGCATTCATACATAATGGAATAGTAGGATAGTACTCATAGAAGCTTGAGCCTGAATCAAATACGAATTAACCATGTTTGTCATAGCCAAGAAGGCAACGTTAACATCTGAGCAGAAATGACATCAATCTTCTGAGAACAAATATTCTGGAGCCACATGCCAGCATGAAATAAGCCTTGATTTATCTATATTCACTTAGTTTGCTGCCAAATCCATTCCATTAAACAAGGAAAATTGTGGTCAGTATTTATAATGTAATCACATATATTAACAGAAAGATTGACAGAAGGGAAGTTCACATGTGTTTACAACATGTCTGTGATAAAATAAGGCTAATGTAAAATTAGCAATCACACAATCTTACCCAAGGATGAAGAGATTTGGGTTTATCCAGCCAGGGAATTTACATCCATATATGCAATGACTAGGAATGTTGTCAGTGTTTTAGGAGACTGAAAGTCTACATTTATGTCCAAGAAAGAGGGAGATTAGAATTTAAATGGAAAATAGGCCTCTTTCCTATGTAAATAAAAAGATCCTACTTTATATGGGAAGTAAGTTATACTTACTTCCATGTTGAAGTAATGCCCATGATTAATATTGACAGAAAGCTAACAATTATATCCAAGAAAGAGGGAAGTTAGATTTATTCAGCATGAAACTCACATCCCTAATCAATGAAGAAGTGAGGATTTACACAGGAAGGAAAAGCCATATCTGTAATTCATTACATAGATGTGAAGTTTATTACTATGTGCAAAGAAGAAGACTAGCTTTCATAGAAGATGGTTATATCCATTACCCAGGATACAGACATAGATATACTGGGAGTATTTACAGCTAAATCTAAGAGGAAAAGAAGCTGGACAAATCATGCAATGTGGTGGGAGTGTAAAATTGTATAATCATTGTGAAAAACATTCTGGGGAGGCAGGGCAAGATGGCATCTGAGTGAGTGCACCTCATATTCTCTCCCATAAAGAAGCAGCTGATGAGGATTGGAGTGGGCTGTTTCAGGGGCTTGCAAGGTGAGAGGTGTATGGACATTGATTTGGAGAAACTGTGACAGAAGGAGTGCTTGCTAAAGGTAGAATTGTGGGTCTCTAGCACGGTGTCCGCAGTTGTGGGGAGGCAGGACCCTTTCCTCTAGGGCTGGCAGCTGCAATATTCCCTGAAAACTTTCAGTTGTGTGGGGGCATTCCCAAGGCCTATTGTCCCCAGATGCATGGCCCCCAGGTCCATGTCCCTTAAGCTCCTGTAGCCCACATTCCACGGATCCACATACCAAGTCCACAATTTCCTGGACTTCCCTTTCCTGAATCCAGTGCTCCCTGATGTACAGGATTACCCTAGCCCTCGAATTTTGGACTGACTCCAGGACTGGGAGGGATTTGCTGGGAGGTGCACAGGGGCCAAATGAATGTGGGTACAATTTTATGGCTCCCTCATTTTTGTTTTGTTTTTTTTGGGGGGGGACATGGAGGAGCATACCAGCTTGTTTGAGGAGAGCCTGGGAAGAGAAGAGAGACCAATCTGCTGAGAAAGCTCAATTTACCTAAACACCCTGGGATAGGAAACTTGGTCTGGGAGAAGGTGGAGTCAGAAAATCAATTAGCCCTCCTGTAGCACACTTAAGGGAGAGGTGTAGGACATGCTTTCCAAGCTTCCAAAAGTATACTTGGGGTTCCTGGTGAGGTGTGGTGCTCTCTCTCTGGAAATTTAGAGTTGTTTTCTGTGCTGAGCTGGTTGACCAAGGACCCACTTGAACCTCCTACTGGACCCCTCACACAGCTTTCATGCTCCCCTGAGAGAGAGGGAAGTGAGGAAGGGACAAAGGGGGAACATCAGACTACTATGCATTTTATTTAACTGCAAAGAGGATTCCTTGCTTGAAACTTTGTCTGGTCTTTTTGCTGATTTTTTTTTTCATGTTTTTCCTTCTTCTTTATCACCCCAAGACCCTTTTTTCTTTTCTTTTTTTCTCATTTTCTTTTCCTTGCTTGCTTCCCCTCTTTTGTCCCTCTTTTCCCCTTTCTTTCTTTTCTATTTTTTTATATTAGGTGCTGCAGGGAGTGCATCACATTTGTTGTGTTTCCTCATCCTCCATTTCCTCTTTTCTGTGTGTATTGATTTTGGCCACCAACACTATCCCCTTTCCTCTACATCTTTCTATCCTCCATCATTTATTGTTTCTCTTACATTGCACTTCTCTTTTTTGGCTCCCAACTTTTCTTTTTATTTCTAATACTTTTGTTTGTTTTGTGTTTTTTATTCACTCTTTATATCATTGTCCTTTCTTTTCTCTTTCTCTCTCTTCTGACTATATTGGCCTTTTAATTCATACTATATTAATCACCATATTCAGTTTATTGTCTCATTATAGGTACTCCATTTTCCCTACTGTTATAACTCTACATCACTTACATAAGTCTAATATCAATTCTCCTAGAGTACACATGGTTCCTCTGCTAACATTTATTATCAATACTCCTACTATACTTTTTAAAATTTTCTTACTCCTTTTTTTCTTTCCCTGACCCTAATATTTTTCTTCAAGTGAACTTAGCCAACAACAAGGAAATAGAATAAGAAGAACAAAGTCACAAAGATAAGACTTAACAAGCACACAAAAACAAAAAAATTAATTAAGCCCCAAGATTGGACAAAGAAGTTAAGCAATTGATTAAACCCGTCAAGATAAAATGGTGACCAGAAAGCAACAGGAAACCAAACCAATAATCAGGAAAACATGGCCCAAACCAATGAATAAACTAAAAACCAGGAAGAGGAGCATATCATAGAATAAGTAATTAAAGCTCTCAAAACATATGGAAGAGATTAAGAATATGAAGAAAACACTTGGAGGAAACAGAAAAGAAATTGTAATCATACACAAGAAGTTTATGGGTATGATGGTGATGAACAGCACAACTCAAGAAATCAAAAATACTCCCAGCAAATAACAGCAGATTTGAAGAGGCAGATGGAAGAATTAATGATGTGGAAGACAGTAAATCTGAAATCAAACAGATAGATCTGATTGATGAAAAGGTAGGAAAAAATCTAGCAGGGACCTAGGGACCAGAACAACAAGGCAAAATGCACAAACATACTCATTATAGGAATCCCAGAAGGAGAAGAGAAGGGAAATTTAACATAATGGGTGTTGGAGGAAATAATGGCTGAAAACTTCCCAAATCTACTGAGGGAGATGATGTACATGTCCAGGAAGCACAACACACACCAACAGCATAAATCATAACAGGCCTACCACAAGACATATATTTGTCAAATTATCCTACTAAAAGCAGCAAGAGAAAAGAGAACTATCACATACAAAGGAGACTCTATAAGATTAATTGTTGATTTCTCATCTGAAACCTTGGAGGCAAGAAGACAGGGGTATGAAAAGAAAAATCCAACTAAGAATATTCTATCCAGCTAAGCTGTCATTTGAAAATGATGGAGAGTTCAAAATATTCACCGATAAACAGAAACAGAGTATGTGAATTAGAATCCTAGCCTTCAAGAATTATTAAATGGAGTTCTGCAGAAAGAAAGGGGAAAAAAAAGGAGAGACAGAATTGGAGATTGTAAGAGCAACTAAAAAGACAAAAATAAACAAATATGACAAACACAATCCAAAGAAAATAAGGTTATTATAAATAGTTCCTTCAAAGTAATAACACTGAATATCAATGGATTAAACTCACCTGTCAAGAGACTCAGACTGGAAGAATGGATAATGAAATATGACCTGTTTATATGCTGTCTACAAGAAACACATCTTAGGCCCAGAGAATCAAGAAGCTTGAAAGTGAATGGCTGGAAAATAATCTTAAAGCAAATATAACCAAAAAAAGGGCAGGAGTAGCAATATTAATATCAGAGAAAATAGACTTAAATGCAAAACAATTGTGAGAGACAAAGATAGACACTACATATTAGTGAAAGGGATAATCATTCAAGAGGAAAGAAAAATCATAAGCATTTATGCTCCTAACAAGAGTGCCTTCAAATATGTGAGGCAAAAACTGGAAACACTAAGTGATGGAATAAATGCCTCTACAATTATATTGGGGGAATTTATTTATTTATTATTACCTTTACTTTTTGTGTGTGCTCTTCTCATATCATTAAAAAAATATGAGATCCCCATATACTCCCCATCACCTTCGCCCCACTCCTCCCCCCATAACAACAATCTCCCCATCATCATGAGACATTCATTGCATTTGGTGACTACATCTCTGAACACTGCTGCGCCTTATGGTCAATGGTCCACATCATAGCCCACACTCTCCCACAGTCCATCAGTGGGCCATGGGAGGACATACAATGTCCAGTAACTGTCCCTGCAGCACCACACAGGACAACTATATTGGAGGAATTTAATACACCACTATCAAACTTGGACAGAACATCTCAAAGGAGAATCAATAAAGAAACAAAGACTTTGAACAATATATTAGAGGAACTGGACCTAAAAGACATATAGAGAACATTACACCCAAATACAGCAAGATATACATTCTTCACAAGTGCACGTGTATCACTCTCCAAGATAGACCTGTGCTAGGTCACAGAAATGGTCTCAATGAATTCAGAAAGATCAAAATCATTAAAAAAAAATAATTTTTCAGACCACAATTGAATGAAGCTGGAAATCTGCAAGGGTGAAAGGCCCAGATTTGTCAACAAGATATGGAAGTTAAAGAACACACGCTTAGATAAACAGTGAGTCAGGGAGGAAATCTCAAAAGAAATCAATAATTACCTTGACTAATGAAAATGATAACACAACATGTCAAAATTTATGGGATGCAGCCAAACCAATACTGAGAGGGAAATTTATAGCCATAAATTCATACATAAAAAAAAAAAGAGAATTAACAGCACTCTTGGATAAATTAGTATAATAACAATAAAATAAACCCAAAATACAAAGAAATAAAGAAATAACAAAGATGAGAGCAGAACAAAATGAAATAGAAAATAGGAAAGCACCTGAAAAAATAAGAAAAACCAAGAGCTAGTTCTTTGAGAAGATCAAAAAAATTGACAAACCCTTAGCTAGACTTAAAAGGAATAAAAGGATGAAAGTACAAACACACTCTGAGCAGTTTGTCTTTCTAATGAGCTTTGGGATATCTCTCTAATATAAACAGAACCAGGAGACATATGGATATTGTTTGGAGTTTGTGGAAGAATCTGTAAATCCTGTCCAACATTCTGTACAGATGGGAGGTTTGGGGATACTGTAACAGTAATTGGATGTACTCCACACTAGATATATGGATGTCTACAGGAATTGTTGCCTGTTGTTGGTAAAGACCCTTTCATACAGAAGGACTCATTCTTGTTTACATGGAAGATGGCTGTTGAGGAGGCTATGGAAGAGAAGCAGCTGCAGTTTGTCCTGTTCATTCATAGAAAAAAAAAAAAAGAGATTGATTTCAGGACTAGCAGCCAAAATAATTTGGGATGAGGATGGTTCCTGAACTATACATATCAGTTGTTTACCTGCAGCAGGCTGTGCATAAATATATCCTTCACTTGAGCTATGTACAAATGACTATGATTAAGTTAAGTCCCATCTCCTGACTCATCCTGACTATAGTATTCCATATACAGGCATTTGCTACTCTTGGGAAAGGGTGTGGCAAAAATCATCAAGATTGTTATTATTCTGGAGAGAAAATCTGTAGAAGAAACATTGACAAAATGCCTTGTGTGAGAGTTATGCAGATTAAGTTGTCACATAGTCAATATGTTATTAAGCTTTACAGACCTTAACACAAAAAAAGGGAATCCAAGAAGATTCACATTGTATTTTACAAACACTTTTATTTATTTGCTTATTTTATGCTTCCCTTCCCCCCATGGTTCTCTCATCTGTCTGCTCACCTTCTCCAGGAGGTACTTGTAGCTGAACCCAGGAGAGGTGAGTGTCCAACATCCTGAACCACATCTGCTCCACACAAACTGCAGCATCTGATGGTCTGTGGCTTCTGCTCACTTAATCAACTGCTCATTGCAGTGGATGCAGCATCTAGCTTGTTGTGGCAGGTGTGGCATCTGCTTATCGTCTTTAGGAGGCACCAGGACCCAAATCCAGGACTTCCAAGCATTAGGCAGGTGCCACATCCACTTTTGTACCTAATTGCTTTTAATTGTCATTGTCTTTTCAGTCCTCTCCACCCACCCAGCATCTTTTTAATTTTTGTAACATATATATAACCTAAAAACTCAAATCTCAACAATTTAAAATATTCCAGTGGGATTAAAAACATTTATAATATTGTTATCATCATCATCAAATATTTAAACTTTTCCATCACCCAGACAGATACCCTGCACCTGTTATGCATTAACTCTCCTCTCATCCCACTTAAATAATGTCTAATCTACTTTTTGTCTCTATGAATTTGCACACTTAGGTATTTCACATAAATGGAATCATACATTTGTCCCATTGAGTCTACCTTATTTCACTCAACATGATGTCTCCAGGGTTCATCGATGCTGTAGCATCCATCTTTCCTTTTTACAGCTACATAATATTCCACTTTATGTTTACACCATATTTTGTTTATCCATTCATTTGTTGGTGAATATTTGTATTACTTTCACCTTTTGGTTATGAAGAATATCAGTGTATATGTATCTATGAATCTCTGCTTTTCATTCTTTTGGGTAGGTACCCAGGATTGGGATTTGCCAGGTCACATAGTAACTTCCATGTTTAACATTTTAAGGAAACACAAAGCTGTTTTCCAAGGCAACTTCCCCATTTTAAACGTCCACATCCTTGATAGCAGTTACTTCCCTTTTTTTTTTTTTTTTTTTTTTTGATGGCCATTCTAGTGGGTGAGAACATTATTTCATGGTTTTTATTTGCATTTCCCTACAGGCTAATGATGTCCAAAATCTTTTCACATGCTTATTGGACATTTGTGTATCTTCTCAGGAGAACTAGCTATTCAAGTCCCTTGACAATTTTTAAGTGGGTTGTCTTTTTGTTACTAAGTTATAGGAGGTTTTTATATCCTGGATGTTAAACCCTTATCTGATATATTTTCTCCCATTCTGTTGTCTTCACTCTCATGATCATGTTCTTTTGTGCAATGAAGTTTTAATTTTCATGAAGGCCAATATATCTATTTTTTCTTCTGTCATTCATGGTTTTCTTATTAAGTTTAAGAGTCCATTGCCTGTTACATGTTCCTTAAGTGACCTTGCTCTCTTCTAAACGTGTTACAGTGTTACCTCTCATTCTTCCATCATTTTTCCATATTGAGTTAGGTTTTGTATATAGTAGGATGTAGGCATCCACTTTCATCCTTCTTGGATATGAAGATCCAATTTCCCTAGCATCATTTTTTGTACAAACTATTCTTTCCTCATTGAATGGATATAGCACACATGTCAAACTCAGTTGGCCATAGTTGTGTTTTTGAACTCTCAATTCTCTTTTACTGGTCTATACATCTTTCCTTATACCAGTACCACACTGCTTTTATTACAATAGTTTTAAAATAAGTTTTGAAATCAGAAAGTGTAACTCCTCCAACTTTGTTCTTTTCAAGACCATTCCACATGGATTTTAAAATTATTTTTCCGATTTTGCAAAGACTGTTGGGTTTTTCTTAAGATTAAGTTGAATTTCTAAATCACTTTTATATTACTGACATCAATATAAAGCCTTAGATCTAGGGTATGGGCTAGGTTTCCATTTATTTAGCTGTTGTCTGATTTCTTGCAATAATGATTTGCAGTTTTCCATGCACAAGACCTTTATAAACTTGCCTAGGTTTATTTCTAAATATTCTATTCTTTAGGCCCTACTGTAAATGGAATTTTCTTGTTTTTCTTTTTGGATTGTCCATTGACTTTGAATATAGAAAAATCACTGATTTATGTGTGTTGATCTTGGACCTTGCCACTTTGTTGAATTCATATACTCACTCTAGTACCTTCCTTGTAGATTTTCTGGGATTTATAGATTTACAGGTTTCTGGCAGCTGTGAACAGAAAGAATAATAATGCTTCCTCTCAAATATGAATGCCTTTTAGACCTCTCCTTGCCTAATTGCTCTGGCCAGAACTTATAGTACAATGTCAAACAGCATTGATTAAAACAGGAGTCATTGTCTTGTTCCTTATTTTAGAAGAAACGTTTCAATCTTTCACCTTTAAGTATGATTTTAACTGTGGCCTTTCACAGATGGTTTTTATCATATTTCTATTTCTAGTTCTATGAATGTTCCTATAAACAATGGGTGATGGATTTTGGTCAACCTTTTCTGAATCAACTGAGATGATGATGTGAGTCTTTCCCTCCATTCTATTTTTAAGATTTATTTTTTATTTCTCTCCCCATCCCTCTCCAGTTGTTTGCTTTGTGTGTCCTTTCGCTGTGTTTTTCTGTGTTCCTTTGTATTCTTGTCAGCAGCACCAGGAACTTGTGTCTCTTTTTGCTGTGTCATCTTACTGTGTCAGCTGCCCGTGTGTGTGGCACCATTGCTGGGCAGGCTGCAAACTTTTTTTGCACTGGGAGGCTCTCATTATGGGGTACATTCCTTGTACATAGGACTCCCCTATGCAGGGGACATCCCTGTGTGGCATGGCACTCCTTGCAAACATCAACATTGCTTGTGGGCAAGCTCATCTCATGGGTCAAGAGGCCCTGGGTTTGAACATTGGACCTCCCATGTGGTAGGCAGATGTCCAATCCATTGGGTTAAATCTGCTTCCCCCTCTTCATTCTATTGTGATATATTACACTGTTTTTCTTGTATTGCAATTAATGTTGTTTTGTGTACTTAAAGTAAGTATAATATAAGTTAATTAATTTTTAGAGTAAAAGTTACCATTACAAAGCTTTATGAACTGAGAAAAAAGTTTATTTTAATTTATATACTTATTTTTGGTATAGAACAGTATAATAAAAAAGCTTCACTTGTAAAATGAAATAATTATGATAAAATTCTTTGGAAAAGTAGAAAAACAGTTTCAAGGAGGAAAGGAGTAATACAAAATGTTTTATAGTTTTATCATTTTATTAATGTATAATGGTTGGTAAAAAAATCTATTATGTAGGTTTCCTTGCATACATATTCCAGTTGAATACATATCCTTGGGAGTGGAATTACAAAATCATGACAGAATTGTATTAATGCTATTCCTGACAGTTTTCCAAAATGGCTGCACAAATTTGTATTCCCATCAACATTATGAAATTTCTGATTGCTCCATATCATTGCTAACGCTTGATACTTTCTGTGTTTTTCATATAAGCAAATCTGGCAGGTATGTAAGATTTCCATTATCTTGATGGGCACTTTCCTGATAAGTACTGATGATTGTGTATATCTTTCAATTACATAGCTATTTATATTTTAAAATGTGCTTTTGTAAATTGCTTATTTATTTTTCTATTAAGTTGCCTGGATATTTTCTATTTGCAGTCCTCTTTATACAGTTTGTATATTAGACTGCAACATATATATTCATAGATTTGGCCTACCTTTTTCCTCCATTTGTGCTATCTTTTGATGAACAAAAGTCCTGAATTTTTATGATGTTCCAATTTTAACTTTTTAAATGTAGTTACTATTTTTTTGCATTCTGTTTAAGAATCTTTCTCTTCTACAGGCCAGGGTCACAAATGTGCAAACTGACATTAAATGTCCATTGACAATAGAAAGGAAAACATAGTGGAGTACATTGGAGAAACCTAATGTATACACAAGTAGAAGAATCTCAAATTAACATTATTAAACAAAAGAAGTCATACAGAACCAAGTATAATGACATGGGATTCAATTCATATAAATTACTAAAAGAAGTAAACTAATGTATAGGGCTAGAAGTCAGAAAACGATTACTTTAGAAGCTGAGGGATGTACAGGGGACTGAAAGAGAACATAAAGTTGGTCTTCTGATTAACTAATAAAGTTGGTGTTTAGTCTCATGATCTGGGGTCTTATGCATAAAGAAACAACATGCTCATTAGAAACAGATACACTTAATTTGAGGTTTTGTTCTACAACTTATCAACTGCATGATGTCGTTCAGACCATTCCTGAACAATACTAGAGATTGATGACATTATGGAAAATGTGTTAAGACTATCAACAGTGTATGGCAGCTATTTAGATTAAATGTTAACCTACATAACCCAGCAAAGAGCTTTAATTATATTCAATGTGAGCATGCTTCCCATGGCCCTTTCCCCAACAATGTAACCTGTACCTGGCAATGTAACCATAATTAAGGAAAATACATGCTTTCTTAAAAAAGATAAAGATAACTCATATTAAGTAACTGAATTAATTAACTTTGATTATGTAAATTATTAACCCAAATATCACCTGCTTAAAATAACTAAAATTTCTCAGATTTCAGTGGGTAAGAATCTGGGAAGTTTATCCAGGTTTTTGGCTCTGGTCTTTATCATAGGCTGTTACCAAAGTGTCAGGAGGGCCTATAGCCATTTCAAGATTAAAATGGGGTAGGGTCCACATGCAAGCACACCCAAGTGGCATTGGCAGGATTTAGTTCCTTGTTTTTTGGAGTGATGGCCTAAGTTCCTCACTAGGCACAGGTTTTTGGAATGGGGGCCTCAGTTTCTTACTAGTCACAGACTTTTGTCTGTCCTTTGCTACAAGTGGCCCCTCTTTTGGACAGTTCATAACATAGCAAATGGATTCCACCAAAAGTCAGCAAGATGAGAGGCCAAACAAGACTGGAGTCAGAATGTTTTTGTAACCTAATAATCAAAGTAAATGACATTACTTTTGCTGCATGTATTGTATTCTACAGAAAAAAGTCATGTCCAATAAATAGCCAAGGAGATGGTAATTACCCAGGTCTCAATACCAGGAGGTACTGGAAGAAACTTTTGATGTGGTCTACCACACTGAGCATAGATTGCCTTCTGTCAAGTGTGAAGTAGGAAAAAAAAAATTAATATTTACTTCCATTGACATCTAACTTGCTTTTGATTAAGCCACAAGTTTAGGTAAAACTGCAACTTGGAATATTTCATAACACAGTGGTGTAAAATAGGTATTTGCATATACTTGCATTCTTCCAGAATTTATAACAGTCTTCAAAATTGCATGGTTATTCTCTTTGTAATTTAACTTTGCAAAATTAAACTTTCCTTAAAACTACCAAACATAAAATACGTCTTCCTTTTAGAAAATATTCATGCCTACTATTGTAAATCATTTTTCAAGCAAGCAAACAAACAAAAAATCCTCTAATCCTCCTTCCAGAGATTAAATGAAAAGCACAAAGATTACTGAATTCCCCTCCCCCACCCCCTGGCTCATTGTTCATTTACAAACCAGAAATAGTCTTTGCATGCCAAAAGTATACTTTGTGAAATCACTCTGGACCATACTGTCTTAATGAAAGGTGACAAATTTTCTTAAGGAACTTAAAGAAATTAAGTCTAAATAAAACAGAAATGGTCTATATGTAAACTCATTTAAAAAATGGGTACCTATATATGGAGCTTACTGTGCATTCTGCCTAGCCCCATTCCAAAATATCCTCCTATGAACTGTATGAATCCTCACACACTAGTGAACTAAATCCAACAAGAAGGAAATCTATTTTGTTTTCCTAAGAATATACACAATTTCTTGTTTTTCCAAATAATACTAAATCTAATTTGATTACTGTTTGTGCAATCTTCTTTAAGTGAATATAGGCATTCTCTCTCTCTCTTTTTTAAACATTTACCCAGCTCCTTTATTCTTTTAGTTGCTACTGTAAATTGTATTACTTTTGAATTTAATTCCATGGATGCTCTTTGCAATTTTGTAAAATAAATTGACTTTTATATTTTGATCAAGTAGCTCTTCTTTTATCAAAATTTTCCTTAGTTCTGTTCTTTTAATGTATATGCGTTCATATTATGTTCCCTAATATTATTTTCTTTATTTTTTTAGATGTTACATTAAAAAAATATGAGGTCCCCATATACCCCTCACCCCACTCACCCCACCCCTCCCACATCAACAACTTATTCCATCATCATGGCATATCCACTGTACCTGGTGAATACATCCTGGAGCACCACTACTCCACATGGACAGTGGTCCACATTGTAGTCCACACTCTCCTCCAGTCCACCCAGTGGGCCAGGGCAGGACACACAATGTCCAGCATCACTCAGGCCAACTCCAAACCCTGAAAATGCCCCCACACCATATCTCTTCTTCCAACTCCCTACCATTGTAGGGAGACACCTGCTGTGAGACCTATTTACAACTTCTCACAACATGGTGGATCTCACAACATGGTGAATCTCACAACATGGCCAAGTTCACAAATCTGCCCTGTCATTTCCTTATTCTGCTTCCTCCCTGCTTCTTTGTTCTCCCCTTCCTGCTGCAACTCAGATGACCACAGCAATACACATGCGCAAGGCGCAAAACTCTGCCGACCCAGCATGAACTTCCAGCCAATCCCCTCCTTGGACATCTGCCACCCACAAAACCAGCCTATCACCTATGTACATGTTCCCTTCCCTCTCTATATATCCCTGTGTTTTACCCCCAATAGATGAGGCTTGATCAGAATCCTGTCTTGCCTCCATTCTTCGTGTCTCTTGTCCCCGTCTCTGTGTCATTTACTTTGTTTCTAGATCCCTGAGCTTGGTCAGATGGGAGACGTACTGTCATATTGGCCTGGCCCGCGGGCGGGTCCGGGTCATTTTGGGCGCCCAACATGGGGCAGAACTGAGCAACAACGTAGAGAGCACCGATTGATGGGCCCAAAAGAAGAAATCCAAGAAGACACCGTGTAGAGTGAGTCCATGGTCAGCGCTTCGTGAGTGAATGGAGACACCGCACAGGAGCCTGCTGCACAGGATCTTGGTAAGTGATTGGTGAAAGTATGGGACAAGCAATGAGTGAGCATAAAGTGTTTGTAGAAGGTCTACATGAGGCTTTAAAGGCACGAGGAGTAAAGGTTAAAGTTAAACAGCTCCTAGAATTCCTTGCTTTCCTAAAAGAAGTTTATCCCTAGTTTCCATAGGACGGGAGCATTTACAACTCATAAAAGGAGCTACAGCAGCTAAAAGAATTATAACACCATAAATGCAGGAAGGAAGTTAACCACAACTCTTTTATCAACCTTTTGCCCAGCTGTAGTTCCCCGTCAGAGCTGCCCATGCTAAAACAGTGACCTAAATACCCTCCTAACTTTTCTCTGTCCCACCCCCCTGTAATTACCCCTGCTTACCCAGTTACCGAAAAAAGAAATGATGATGATGAGCAAGTTTGGGTATACTCCACTTTTCCATTTAAAAATTTAAAAGAGCTTAAGTCCGCCACCTCTACCTATGGGCCCACTGCTCCGTATACTATTATCATTTTGGATCACATTGCCGATGCCTGGCTTACACCTCATGATTGGCGTACTCTTGCTTGCTCTGCTCTCAGTGCAGGAGATTACCTATTATGGAAATCTGAGTACGCCGAGTTCTGTGCCGATACAGCCAAGCATAATGCTCAGGCTGGCAACAATGGGTGGACTATTGATATGTTCACAGGGTCAAATGATTATAGAGATAATATAAAGCAATGTAGGTATGACCCTGGCCTATTTGCTCAAATTCAAACTGCTGCCCTTAAAGCTTGGAAAAGGTTGCCCTCAAAGAACACCCTGCCTCCTCCCTCACTAATATTAAATAGGGGCCAGAGGAGCCTTTTTCAGATTTTGTAGGCAGATTGTGCACGGCTGCAGAAAGGCTGTTTGGCAATACCAATACAGAAACAGACTATGTAAAACAAATCACCTTTGAAAATGCAAATGCGGCTTGTCAGGCTGCAATCAGACCTTATAGAAAGGAGGACTTGGCTGGTTACATCAGGCTTTGTTCTGAAATTGGCCCTGCCTACCAACAAGGCCTTGCTATGGCCTCCGCCTTAAAAGAGGTTTTATAGCCACAACAAAAAAGAGCTTGTTTAAAGTGTGGTGATCCCTTCCATTTCACCCGAGACTGTCCCACCCCTGGTATTTAATAAAAAGCCTAGTAGTGCCCCTAGAGTCTGTCCTCATTGCAGATATGCAGGGCCAATCTCTCCCTCCCCATCAGGGAAATGGGAGGCAGGGCCAGCCACAGGCCCCGAAACCAAAACAAGCTTATGTGTGCTAATGGTCTGCCGAACTGCTGCTCAAGTTATTTTAACTGATTGCTGATAACTAATAAAAATGTTTCCAAGCACAAGCTTGCATATTACAGGCAACATGAATTCCAGAAGAAATCTTGAAAGGTACAATCTAAGATCTACTATATAACAGAGGATTTAAAAGCAGCTATACCAAGAAAGTAAAGAATTATGAGTCAATTGTAAATAAATTATATGTTTCTGTTAATGTGTTGTAATTGTTTTGTGTTTGTCTATCTGTTCATTCAATGTCACTGTATATTGTGATACCTCTGGATGGTAATATAAATTAGTAAAAAAAAAATTTTAAAAAGACCTCTATTCGAATGGCCAAAAATTAAATAAGCACTTATATTAATACTTAAGTTTATTATATTAATACATAAGTTTAAATGTTAATAAGATATCTACAATGATAAAAATTGTAAGTCTTGATTAACAAAATTACTATGCCTTTTCATAAAAAATGGTTCTTGCCTAGATTGAAATGAATAACTTATTTTTCTTCACAGGATAATATGAAGGATGTAAAACTTTAATGAATATTTGGTTAAAAGTTTGTGAAAATGCTAACTGAAATTTAATAAGACTTTGCAAAAAGGTGTTTTGTTCAAAAATAGGATGGCTAATTTTCATAAACTCTTGGAACTTAAATGCATGTGGCAAATTATAGAAAGTATTGTGTAAGTAAAGAAATATGTTCTATAAAGGTAAAATTTGTCTTAAAATGATATAATTATAGTCTATATGGTTATAAATAATTACAAAAGGTCTTATGAAGCATTGTTTACATTAAAGTGTTTAAGTGGCTAATTCCAAAAGGTCATTATTAAACAAACCTGAATTAATAATAATGATAATAATAATAAAAGGTAATTTTATAACAGGAAAGATTGACAGCAGCCAGCCTCCCTTCACAACTTGCTTCTAGAAGGCTGTTTCTGATATTGCATGTTACTAAGTATTTATAGAAAAGTTCATTATTTCAACAAGCTTGTTTAGTGTTATTGGTATTATGTTATAAGAAGTTTGCTTGATAACTTTGTAAGAAGGCTATATGGAAGGTGTTTTTATTATGAAGGAAACAGAAAATGATTTGTCCTGAGATAAAATGATTGATTATTGGAAAGAGTAGAGTGTGGAACAAAACCTGACTGAATACTGAAAGTGCAAAAGATTGGTAGAAATGGAATTTTTACAGTTAAAGTTAAGTAAAATTCAATGGGTCTATCTATAAAATTTTAAAGGCTTTAGTATCAAGTCGTATGCTGATGCAAGGTTAAAAATTTTTGTT
The DNA here is from genome assembly GCF_030445035.2 of Dasypus novemcinctus. Lineage (NCBI taxonomy): Eukaryota > Metazoa > Chordata > Mammalia > Cingulata > Dasypodidae > Dasypus > Dasypus novemcinctus. The sequence goes on along the minus strand of NW_027261977.1, from coordinate 3,380,987 downwards.
CTTTCTCAAGACCTCTCATCATTAATCTGTTTTGGTAAAAGTTCTTATCCTCAATAATCAGTATACAAAGAAAGTCTGTTTTATCAAAATAGCTTCTTGTGTCCATCATTTAACAGTAGCCTTTTATTCCAAACTAATTATAAGAGATTAGTTCTTTTACCTTGAAAGAAAAATTAAAGTGATGGTTGAGTTCATTTAATATGTTATAAATTAAATGAAAGGTGTTTAAAAGTGTTATAAAATTAACAAGTTTTTTCTTTCCTTTAACCCTCTGTTAATTAAAGTTGTCTGAATAAAAGGCTTCTATAAATGCTTAAGAGTGTATAAAGTTACCAATATTTCAGCATAATATTAAAGAAAAGTACAATGTGGTTAATTATGGTTTTAATTATAAAAGAGTATGTGTCACAGAAACAACCTCTTATCATAGATTAAAGTAACAACACTAGTATGCAGCAATCCCAAATGCTGCTAGTATGTTGCATAAAGTTAATGTCCAGCTGTATTGCTATCACTTTGTTTTAAAACTTGCTAAGACTTTTAGTGTCTTCTTAGATAAATCAAGCCAGCTGCATTCCTCTATCTATAAAAAAACCCAACAATAGACTTTTGCAGTGCTTTTCAGGGCTGTGTGCATAGCCCAACCATCTTGTACAGTATTTACTGATAGTAATAGTAATAAAAAAGCAGCATATGTTATTTCTCAAAAAGAACAGGTTTGGCAAACTTCTTATTCATCTGCCCAATGCACAGAGCTTTCAGCCATCATTAAAGTTTTACAAATGTTTTGAGAGCCCTTGAATGTTGTCTCTGACTCTAAATATGTAAGTCTTACTGTCTAGCCATAATTGAATGCAACCATCATACCCTAAAAACTATGCTTTTTAAACAAAAAGGGGGAGATGATAGTATTATAACACCAAAAGATCAATTGGCAAAAGTTTTATTTACTTTAAATTTTCTTAATGTTTATAATTCATTAACACCTGTAGAATGCCACTTAGAAAATGTCAAGCATCTACAGCAGATGCAGGAAATGAAGATCAACCAATATTCTAGAAGGATCTTTTAAGCAATGAATGGGGGAAAAAAAAGGCAGGATTAAAGTAAGGGGGTGAGGCTATGCTCTTATCATTTCAGAAAATGGAGAACAAATTTGGCTACCTGCAAAGAGGATTAAACCCCAAAATGAAGAGATGGAGTCTTCTACAACTTCTGATAATGGTGATCGTAAGTAATAAGGAAGCTTCCAGTAATTACACTTATTAGATCTATATACCTAAACCCCATTACTTACAGTGTTAACCTGGAAAAATCCATTCTTTCATATATATCTGAATAAGACCCATATATTCCCTGGACCAATTGATGACTGATTGCCAATTAAACTCTACGAAGAAGGACAAACAATCAATAACCTCATATTACCATTTGATTATCGGCCCTTATGTATGGGTAACCATCCTTCCTGTATGTAGGTTAAAAATCGGGCTGTAATTATCTTCAAAAATAATAATACTCAGTTTATTGTGACTTTATTTCACTCTTCCAATTTATTCGTAACCAAAAATCCTACTTATGATTGTCCACAAAAAGACAGTAGGGATAAAGAGGGATGGCAAGAATGCCATATAGGAAGAGAATCTGTCATTTTTAATGATTCCTATGGAATAGGGTGGGAAAGTGCCACTATGGAGAGTCCCATTGAATATAATGACAGATTTATTTGGTATGGTCTCAATAGTAAAGGACAACAAAAAATAAATTTTACTAAAAATAATAGTGTTTGGAAACAGAAAGGGAAATGGATCCCTTCTCCATGGTGTAATATTACATCTATACACAAGCAGAAGAATCTGTGGAAAGTTTTTCTAGGAATAGCTCCTACTATAGAATAGATTGGGAATAATAGTAAGAATGTTCAATATCTGCATTTAAATCAAATTCATCATCTTGCCCTACTTAAAGCTGATAAAGGGGGAACCTGCCTTTTCCTCCAGGAAGAATGTTGCTACTATATAAATGAATCTGGTATTGTTGAGCAAAATGTTAAGAAATTGCGAGAATTGCGGGAAGGAATACTGCCCTCCCAATCAACTCCTCCTTATCTGCCTGGCTCACTTCCCCTCTCACAACGTGGCTAGGTCCCCTCCTCAGCCCCCTAATCGCTCTCATATTAATCTGTGTGTTTGCATCTTGCCTCCTTAAATTTCTCCAAGAAAGGATGAAGCAAATCTTGGCCCACATGATGTATCTTGCTGCTGTTCATCAGTACCCATCTATCTGGACTGAAGAATGAACAACCAACCTTTGAAAATGCAAATTTCTTATGTTGTCTCATTTGCTATTCTGTACCCTAATAACATTTCTTTGCCTGTTTTCCCCTTACAGTCACCACCTCCCTTATCACAGCTTAACCTTCTCTGTTTAATCTATATCACTGAACAGCTTCGGCAAAGATCCAGCAGCTCGAACAAGCAATGGGCACCCTGGCCTGACAAGACCAGGGTGGGTGTGGCCACACCCACCAATCTCAGAACATCATGCCTGTCATACGTGGTATATGAGGGCTCCCCGTTATAGCTTGCTCTAATTGCAAGCCATCTGTCGCTGAGGTGCTGGACTGGTTAGCCAATGACGGGCAACTGGGCTGACCCATCAGTCAACCTAAGACAGGGACGTGGCCTTTTGCTGCCATGATTCCCAATGACAGGTAAGATTGATCGCATACTGGGTAAAACGAATCACTTACCGGGTGCAGCCCCAACCTAAGATAGGCACTGCCCCCGTTTCAGCACGGGAGCGCCTTTCAGCCGCATGCCACTACTGAAAATAAGCCCTGCTCTATCATGAGCCATCGCTGGCTGTTCCTCTTCAATTCATAATATATTAAACAGAAAAGGGGGACCTGTAGGGAGCCACCTGCTGTGAGACCTATTTACAGCCTCTCACAACATGGCGGATCTCACAACATGGCCAAGTTCACAAATCTGCCCTGTCATTTCCTTATTCTTCTTCCTCCCTGCTTCTTTGTTCTCCCCTTCCCACTGCAACTCAGGTGACCACAGCAATACGCATGCGCAAGGCATGAAACTCTGCAGACCCGGCACAAACTTTCAGCCAATCCCCTCCTTGGAGGTCTGCCACCCTCAAAACCAGCCTATCACCTATGTACACATTCCCTTCCCTCTCTATATATCCCCGTGTTTTACCCCCAATAAACGAGGCTTTATCAGAATCCTGTCTTGCCTCCATTCTTCGTGTCTCTTGTCCCCATCTCTGTGTCGTTTGCTTTGTTTCTAGATCCCTGAGCTTGGTTGGATGGGAGACGTCCTGTCGTATTGGCCTGGCCTGCGGACGGGTCCAGGTCATACCATCAACAGTGATGATGGCCACCCTTTCCACACCACCATTGCAATTTCTCCCCTAACTAATCACAATAGTTCCCCAGCAGAACACCAGTAAGTCCACTCTAATCCATACTCCATTTGTCCATCCATTGGCATTCTCTTTAATCAACACCTGCCAACATCCAAATGCAAAATTCTGCTAGAACTGCTATTACTACTATTGACTCCCATGCTTCGCAACATGCTAAACAGCCTCAACTTCAGTATACTAGTACCCATTCCCCAGGATTTTGTGATGGTTTAATATATTAGGTTTCATTTTTGAAGAAGTTTTGGACCAAAGAGAGGTTCAACTACGACAGGGGAGGAACACTGGTGTGGGGTGTTATAGATGGGGGGCACATAGTTGGGAGGGAGTTCCCCAGGGCATGTGAACCAGGTACATAAAAATGTTTGGATATTTTCATAATAGTTGCAGTTAAAAATGACAACTGAGGGAGTGTTGATTTCCCTGCCAGGGACACTCTATCATATTCCCCAATGGAAGAGCAACAATCCCCCAAGTGCAATCGCAAAGACTAATAAAGATATATGGTCCAATAATGAGCCCTTGTTGCTGATGATTCTGCTTATGAGCCTGTATGCCTGAAATATGAACTAAGCCTAGACCTGTGGGTGCTGAATAGTTGCCTCCTGAGAGTCTCTATGATGTTCAAATGTGGCCACTCTCTAAGCCAAACTCAGCATGTAAATGCATTACCTTCATTCCAGTGTGGGACATGACTCCCAGGGATGAGCCTCTCTGGCACCAAGGTATTACTACCAAGCACCAGTTGATGTAACTATAAAAAGACCTCAAATAAAAGGGTCAACTAGGACCAGCAGAATATCTCAGACTACATGTAATATCAGGTGTTAAAAACTGCTCTTTGACCTTGAATAAAAGGGGGAAATGGAAAGGAAAAATGAATTTATATGGCTATGAGCCTCCAAAAAGAGAGTCAGGAGGTCATCAGAGGGGTCTTTCTTATGCATGCCTCAGCAGGGTCCCAGAGACAGCCAAAGTAGATACAATTCCAGGTGCTGGTTCTCCTGAGGGCTACAGAGACCCACAGGTACTATGGTCATGGCAGATGGCTCTGGAGTTCTGTGCCATGTCAACTGTCCTTACTTTGGGGTTTGTGTTCCTGCATGTGATGGAATTGGGCTCAGATGTGACCTTTCTACACATGCCTTATCTGTCACTTTTATTGGACCTGTGGTTGGCATTGGGAGTGGTGGATAATGAGGAGACCTGAGTCTGTCCATGTGAAAGCCAGTCCCTGAGCCTCAGCAGAGTTGCAACTCCTAGCTTCTGGATTATTGGATTTACCACAGCCACCTAACCAGGAGGTGAAGATCAAACACCACACCAGGGAACCGAGAATGCCTACAACAGCAAGCAGGAGAATTGCATCCATCATCCATGTGGAATCTAAACCCCTTCTCAACAGGTGGAGTGGACATAAACATCCCAGGGTCCACAGGATGGGGGAATAGAGTATGGATTAGAGTGGACCTACTGATATACTACTATGGGAATATTGTGATTAGCAATGGTAGAAATTGTAGCATTGATATGGAGATAGTGGCCACAGTAGCTACTGAGGGTAGGGAAAGTGAAGAAGAGATACAATGTGGGGTATTTTCAGGACTTGGAGTTGTCCTGGGTGGTATTGCAGGGACAATGCTGGACACTATATGTTATGTTCTGCCATGGCCCACGAGGTGGACTGGAGGAGAGTTTAAACTATAATGTAAACCATGATCCATGTGATGCATCAGTACTCTAAAATGTATTCACCTAATGCAATAAATGTCCCATGATGATGAACGAGGTTGTTGATGTGGGAGGAGTGGGGTGAGTGGGGTGGAGGTTATATGTGGACCTCTTATTTTTTTAATGTAACATTTTTAAAAAATAGAGGAAAACAAAAAGACTGTCCAAGCTACCTTGTCACATAGTCTGGAAGAGAAAACTAACTAGGACCTCACCAATTGCACATCCTCCCTCTTTCCTCGCCTTCTGCAGCGTCTGGGGCAGGCGTCCACGCACTAGGCTCCGCGCAAACATGCTACAGCATCATAGTCTCGGGAGTTTGCTGTCCTAGGCGGAACAGAGCCCGGGACACCCGCACACACGCGCACACACACCGCCCCACCCGGGGTGTGGGAGTCACCTGGACCTCCCCGGGGCGGCTTTCCCTAACCCCCACGCCCCGGCCTGCTCAGGTGACAGGACTCCAAACCTGTCCTTACAAAGCGGCCGCAGCTCCGGGTCCCACGCAGCCACCACGCCCGGACCCCGGCGGGCAGCGTTTCCCCACCCGAACCCACTCTCTGCAGAGGCACACAGCTAGGGGACCCAATCCGGCATATGCCGCCCCGCGCCCTTTCTCCCGCTCTGCCTTGGGTGCGTACCCCCTCACAAGCCAGTCTGCGACTCGGGGCTCCAGCCTCCGCTACACCTCGGCAAGGGAACCGCCCCCTTCAATGACCCAGTTCGACCCTGGCGCTTGCCCTGAACAAAGATGGCGCCGCTAGGGACTGTCGAAAGGGCAGGACCCAGAGGGCAGGTGCTTACTGGAAGGGTGGTAGATTCGGGTAGCCTAAGTGGTATTTAGAGAATGCAATCTCCCACCGGAAATGCGCGGTTCCGGTTACTGAGGAAACTACAGCGCCTGCACCAGGGCGGGTTCCTATACATGCCCAGAACGGCGTTGGGAGAGGATCCGCTTCTGAGGATGTTACTTGTCTTCTCAGAGGAGGGAGGCTCTGTCCACACTCCCCTCGCTGTCACTGACTATTCTGTGCAGTCTCAGCTAACTCTCCCTTGTTCTTTCCAGTTCATTTTATTAAGATCTTGATTAAGACGGGTGCCACAGCCTTCTATTTTCTGTTACCTTATGTGAGCCTTCCAAAACTCATGTTAATCACGTTTTTCCCTGTGTTATTTTAACTCTTTTTAAATTACTCATCACATATCTTCAAAGTTGTCCGATTTGTCAGTACCGAGAGAAGAGATGATCACTGATTTACAGTGCAGAGCCCGGCTCAGCAATAGGTCTGCATGAAGGGAAGGTGATGCAGAACTGAAGAAATAAAAGCACTGAAAGAAAGACACAAGAGAGGAAACAAAGATGGGACCAGGAGACTTCACAGTTTTTGAAACTGAGAGCCTCACCCCTAGTTTCCACATTGTATTTATTTGAAAACATCTACAATAATGTAATTTATAATAACAGGAAGCAACTTACAACATCTACAATAAGGTAATTTGTGATAATAGGAAGCAACTAGAAACATCTTCTACAATATAGGAAACATTACTAGCTAAGCCAGTTTGCCACAACGTCTCCCCCTTTTTGTTTTTATAGTGCAATGAAGGCATTTTGGTGGTTTCTTACTGCCTCATACCCTGAAGGGCCCATTGCAAGTTTATCATTTAAGAAACAATTTCAAATCAGAGAAAAATGTTTCATATATAATCCATAATTACAGCAGATTTATACAAACATCCAACTAACATAATTTATCTCTCATGGGCTTAAGATTTCCTATCAGCAAGGCTATAGGCCAGTGCTTGATCAAAAATGACCTCATTTTCCCCAATTTGTATAGTTTTAGGAATAGGTAATGAAAAATTATTGTTACTTCTGAATTTTGGTTTATGGGCAGCTGGATAATTTCCATGCCTTCATTGGTCCTCCTATTAGCATCTTCACTGGACTTGAGGTCACAACTCATTGTTGAATTAGCTTAGCCCATCATTGTGAGGACTCATTTTCCAGGCAGTAAACATTAGCTGGCTTGTTATAAGACTTCTGATGTAGGGTCATAGCAGTGAAAGCATATCTTGCCCCTTCTAAGAGCAGGAGGGGACCAATGCCACAGTAACTGAAGTGAACATGAAGGACATTCATGGGTGATGCCTACAAACTGCTGGTGAACAACAGGCAGCCGGAACCACTGGGCTAGACACCACAAGGTCTGGTACTCATGTTTCCCTTTCTGGTGGAGTCTATCTGCTTCTTCTCAGGTCTCAATTGTATGGTTCTGGGTCTTCATGAGGCATCTACCTCAACAGTCCTGAGAAGGATGTTAGAGGACTGGTCAGGGACATGACATTACCTGTCACTTCTGGCAGGTGTCCAAGATGTTCTTCCACATATCTTTCACCCTGTTGGAGAAAAATGGCACTTACTGGGACCCAGAGACTGATATGACCACAGGCAGAGAAAGAATTTATTGGGAAACTCTCCCAACAGACAGGGTCTGAAGAACAGACTTCAGCACCCCCCTGGTATGGTGGGGGCTGGAAGAGAAACTTCAACCCACTTGTGGAAGGAGGGGATTTGAATTTATACAGAACTTTCCTACACAGGGAAATGGTAGTTGCTGGGAGGGAGTTGAGGGTCTGAGTGAGGTGCAGGGATCAATAGGAAACCCTAGAGGTGAACATTTTCCCTGATAGTGACTAAAAGATAGTGGGCTAGGGAGTAATGGTTTCTTGGCATGCTGCAGGAGCAGATGTTTTTTGATCTGTAGGAATTTTATTTCCCTCTGATATGCAGGGAGGGAAGGTTTCCTTTTCTCTTTATTCCCATCTCTGTGTGGTTTCTTTGTTTAACCTGTGGGGAAGTGCTGTGCCTTAGACAGGTAGGCTTATAGGGGTTGGGGTTAGCCTTCTCTCAGTGCATATCAGGGGAAACTGAGCTACAGCTTATTAATTATAGCAAGCCTCTAACACACCCATATGGGATGATTCACAAAAGTCCACCATTTTTTCTTGCTTTTAGTATGGGCAGGGATGGCAGTCTTCAGAGTAACCAGACACTATTGGGTTAAGTATTTTTACTTTTAGCAGAGATTCCTATTCTGCACACAATTATATATATATAAATATAAACTTATTGCTTCTTCCCACAATTGTGACTAAACCCTGAGGGGTACTCAATTAGAATGTTGCCTTTGCCACAAAGGCCAATATCAGTGCTGGCCATATACAATTCACAGGCTAAGACAATATCCACTTTCTCCCTCTTTTATTATTATTTTTTTAAAAGCAGCCTTCTGGAGGTCCTCCTACTCCCATGAAGGACCATTCTTAAGTAACACATCTCAGTGAGGGATAAAAGATTTTTAGTATTCCAATAATATTACACATTCTATTAACATGAAAAACATTGTGCTTTATCAATTACAGCAGAGAGTATCATTTTGTCTTACCCAACCAAAGAACATTTAAGAATTTCATAGAGTAGCAGGGACCTCACAGGTTGTTCCAATTTTTTTTTTTGCCTATTCCAGGCCCTTAAGATGTCATGGCCTCTGATGTTTCTTAGTAGGGTCACAGCCACAAGTTTCTTCTATGCAGCCAGATTCCTTGCAATCAGGCCAGGGCAGAAAGCCTTGAAGAAGTGCAAAAGTCCATTGTTGCCCCTTTGTCTTCCCTTTTTTGTTTTTGTAACATGAATTTAAGGGCTTGATTTGCTTGCTTAACAATAGCTTGCCTCAGGGGATTATAAGGAAGTCCTACAGTGTGTGAAATACTCCAGTATCTAGAAACCTTTTAAGGGAGACACTGGAATAAGCAAGAGCATTATCTGTTTTTAGAGACTGGGGAAGTTCTATTAGAGCAAATCAAGCTAACAAATATCTTACATGTGGGGCAGTTCCTCCCATCTGAACTGTAGCCCAAATGAATCCTGAAAAAGTATCTACAGAGACATGAGTATAACATAATTTCCAGAGGAGGAGATATGAATTACATCCATTTGCCACAGAGAGTTAACAGTTAAACCATGGGGATTTACTCCAGGTTCCAATTGTTTTGGATTATTAAGAATTTGACAGCATTGACAAGAATGAACAATGTCCCTAGCTTGTGTCCATATTAAAGGAAAACAAGCTTTGAGGCCAGTTGTGTTTATATGGGTTAGGTTGTGGAAATGAATAGCTTCTAGTAAAACTGGAGTGACTAATTTGTCAATGGCATTATTGCCTTGTCCTAATGGTCCTGGTAAGTTTGAATGAAATTGAGTATGAGTGATGAAAAATGGACTTTTTCTATTTCTAATTATTTGTTGAAGTTTGTGAAAAACCTTATAAGACACTGATTTATGTTAGGTTTGATAAAAGCTGTTTCAATCAATTGAGTAACCTGGATAACATATAATGAGCCTGAAAGGATGTTTATGGACTCTTTATGTTTTGCAAAGCAGTAAGTACTGCTACTAATTCAGCTTGCTGAGCCAAAAATCCAGGAGTAGAATTTCTTAATTTTTTATCCATTATACCCAGTGATGCCATTTTCAAACCCATCAGTAAAGAGTGCAGGGAAATGAAGTACTGGGTGAAAATTAGTTAAGGTAGGTAAAATTCATTGAGTGCTTTTAATGAATTGTAATACAGGATTTTTAGGGTGATGGTCATCTATCTATGCAATACAACCAGCTAATGCTATTTGCCATTGTAAGTGGTTTTGGAGACAAGTCTCAACTTCCTTGCACAAAAGTGGAAGAACAATATGAGAGGGGTCCTGTCCATGGAGGGCATGAGTGCAGTCATGGCCTTTAAGTAAAATTTGGGCCATAAAATCTGCATAAGGAGATAAAGTTTTAACAATACTGTTAGGCAAAAATATCCATTCTACAATAAGAATTCTATTGCATAACCCTTGTTGCATGAGGATTCCAATGGAGGAGTATAAGGAAGGCAAGATAATCCATTGCAGTGGCTGTTCTGGATTAAGGCATGCGACTTGGGCACTTTGAATTTTTTCCTGTATGAGTTTTAGTTCTCATTCTGCCTCTTTTGTTAGAATCCAGGGGCTGTTTAATTGAGGCTCTCCTAATAATAGTGAAAAGAGATTAGACAGTTCATATGTGGAAATGCCTATGTTAGGCCTCAGTCATTTTTTTATCTCCTAATAATTTCTGCAGATGATTCAAAGTTTTAATAGAGTCTCTATGAATTTGAACCTTCTGAGGCTTAATTGTAATTTTATCAGTAATAGTCCCAAGATAAGAAAGAGGGGTAACATTTTGAATTTTCTCATGGGCAACTTTTAAACCTCCTATAGTTAAGTTCTTTTCTAAGACCTGATAGGTTAAAACTAGAGTCTGGGAAGATGGAAAAGCTAATCAAGATGGAAAAGCTGGGAAACAGACTTGGCCCAGTCGTTAGGACGTCCATCTACCACATGGGAGGTCCGTGGTTCAAACCCTGGGCCTCCTTGACCAGTGTGGAGCTATCCCATGTGCAGTGCTGATGCACACAAGGAGTGCCCTGTCACGCAGGGGTGTCCCCCTCACAGGGGAGCCCCATGCGCAAGGTGCAAACCCATAAGGAGAGCCGCCCAGCATGAAAGAAAGTGCAGTCTGCCCAGGAATGGCGCTGCCCACACTTCCCATGCTGCTGACGACAACAGAAGCGGACCAAGAACAAGACGCAGCAAATAGACACAGAGAACAGAAAGCTGGGGGAGGGGAGGAATTAAATAAATAAATCTTCAAAAAAATATATGGAAAAGCTAATCTAACCAGATTTAAGGTTTTAACCACAAATTTTTAACATATGGTGGGGTTATTAAGCATTCCTTGAGGAAGATATTTCCACTGAAACCATTTCATGGGTTCTTTGTTATTGAAAGAAGGAACTGAGAATGCAAATGCTTCACAGCCTTGGGGAGTCAAAGGCATTGTTAAGAAACAATTCTTTAAATCAATAACAAGTGGCCAGCTATGGGGGATCATAGCTAGTGTGGGCAAACCTGACTGCAGTGCATACATAGGTTGAATGACTGTTTACCGGTCAGAGGTCTGTTAAAAGCCTCCACTTGCCTCATTTTTTCTTAATAGGAAACATGAGAGAATTCCAAGGACTAAAAGATTCTTCAGTATGCCCCTTATCTTGTTGTAGAACTTGAGAGAGGTTCAATTATTTGCATATAGAAAGGCCAGGACTCAGGAATGATTTTTGAGAAGGAAAAATGGTTTATTAATGGCAGGCCAGACTCAGGAGCTTTCTGTTTCAAACTCGAGCCCTGAACAAGAATTTTGAGTTCCTTTTATACAGAGAGGAAGGGTCAAATTGTTCTTTGTTTCAGGAACTCAATAGGCTTGAATTAGCATATATTGTCCACATCCTACATAAGCTTTTAGCATGGAACTTATACATCCTAGATAAGCTTTTTAGCACATTTGGTTTGCATTTTCCCTGAATATTTAAAGTTTACAGAGCTTGCTTTGCTAAACTGTTTTCTGTGACTGGAGTCATTGCCATGGTCACCAAGGGCAGGACTGCAGCCTCTTACCATCCCACACCCACAAGTCACAGACAACTTAGGTTATCTACAAAGAGATGAAGGGCCTCCCACTCATAGCCCACATCAATCTAACTCTTCCTTAACTAATTTATGAAGTGCCTCCAATTTTTCTAGAGTTAATGGCCACTGTTCAACCCAAACCAGAGAGATTGTAATCCATTTAAAAGGAGTGGGTTTAGGTGGCCCAAGGAGGCTAGACTGAACAGTCGACACTGGAAAAGGCAAATACCTGAATCCCCCATGATTACCATGAGCTGTGGGGTCTATTGGTTTACCAATTCCCTGGTAATGCTTACCTAATCCCAACCCTGGAACATGCTCTTGTTTCCTTATTAATTGTGGACTTTGTTTATTATATTGGCTAACCTGGGAACTAGAGATTTTATCCTGCCTTTGTTCTAATAGATCACATTCACAGAGATTAATAGGTAAGTCTGCAACATACAGTTGCAGTGCGGTGTGTTGCCCATCAGGTCCCAGACACTGAAAAACCTGTACACTCTGATTTAGACCTCTGGGAGTGCCAAGTCCCACAACAGAAATAGATGTATCTTGTAATGGCCAAGCAGGGGGCCAATGGTTAGAACTAATGATAGAACTAATGATATCAGCTCCAGTATCAATAAGTCTTTTAAACTGTTACTTCACAAACAGGAGAGATGCTAAAATCTTTTCAGTTCAAAATACTCTGTCATTCCTGTACTTCCAAAACCATTTTTTTCCCTTGGACTTTCTCACTAGTCCCTATAGGAACATAAGGGAGGAACAATAATTATGCTATGTGATCTCCAATATCAGCCTTCCATGGAACTGAGGTGGACAAGATATATGAATCCCTCCTTGATAGTCACAATCAACTACTCCTGTATGCACTCTAAACCCCTTATTCCCATTTTTACACAGACAGGGCTATCCCCTGGAAGCAAGATATTAGGTTCTGCCATAGGGATATCTATGGCTGCATTTCCTGCCATGGTGGGGGATAAGTTAAGGGCCATGCAGATTGTAGGGGAGTACTGGGATTGTTCTGCTGAATGGGGAAAGCCCCCTTTTGGAACAGGGCTAGGAAAAGGCCCTGCTGGAAATTTCCTGACAAGGAAGTCACATCCTTATGATAATTAGACCTACATTGGCTAACCCAATGATTTCCTTTACCACAGCAGAAGCATGGCTTGAATGGTTTCCGAACAGAAATATTCTGTCCAGGCAGCATTGTTTTTCCCTCAGACATTTTCCAACAATCTTTTCTCATGTGACCAATTTTTCCACAATTAAAATATTTTTCAGAGAATCTCTTACTGATTTTCATTCCTGCCATAGCCTGAGCAATCATTGTAGCTAGGTGGCCCTCTGCCCCTACATATTGCACAATGTAATGTATCCAGTCAAATCCACTTTACTTTTCATAATTCCAATAGCCTTCTGACAATCCTGATTATGATTTTCATAAACCATTAGCTGCAAACTAGTATCAGCAGCTTATAAATTATTAACCTGCTTTTTGATAGCCTCTTGTGTGTGAGCAATAAAGTCAGGGTAAAGTTCTTTAGGTCCTTGTAATATTTTTTTAAAATGACACCCAAAGCTGGCCTTTAGCCTCAATTTTCCCCATGCCCTTAAGAAACAGCAACAGAACTGTGCGAAGTCTTGATCATTTGTTGTTAATTGCTGATCTACTCCCACCCAATTCCCTATCCCCATTAAGATCCAAGGAAATGGGGATATTATGGGCTCTATTTTGAGTGGCCTGAGTCTCTGCATGACCAGTTCACCAGGTTTTGACCTGTTAAAACTTTTCAGACCCTAGGGTGATGTGTGATAAAGCAGAGCAATCAGCTGGGATCAGCTGAGAGCCTTCAGCCTGCCCCTGCATCCTTACCAAAAATAAAAGAAGAATTTGGATTATATTGTTGCATGGCTTCTTTTAGCTTTTTCAAAATTTTACATGGGAAGGGTTCATGAGTGATCTCATAAACTCCTTTCAGATTTTGAGGATTCACTCCAGGAGCTATTCTTCCTTGCACAGTGACCTGAAAGGCCATTTGAAATGCCTCCATGTCATGCTCCCCTCTAGCCTGTAAAATAATTGTTGCAAAGCTGACAACTGTGGCTGAACATTTCTAGGCATAGGAGGGGGAGGAGGTGTTGGCAGGGAGGACAGTGACTTTCTACATTCAGTTAATGATGGAAGTGAAGGCAAAATAATTTTAGATTTAGTATCAAAAATTCAAAGGGAGGAGCTTCCTCATCTATTCTATTTTCCTTTTTCTCTTCCTCATCTTGTTTACAAATGTTCCAAAACAGATTTAATAATCACACAAGTGAGCCAAATGGTAACAGTGAGTGGGACAACTTCTACATGTAATTTTTATAACTATTTTCCTACTTTTTCCCAATTTTCTAATTCTAAACTTCCTACTGCTGTGAACCATGAGCAATATTTTTCTATAATCCATAAAAGTTCTAAAACAAAAGACTTGCTCCTCCTGACTTGAGGAGTAGTTTGAGGAGACAGACATATGGGTGATATTTTGTTTAACTGCCTCCATTTCCCATCACAACCCTAGCAGAATACTGGAGAGTGTCCTTACTCACCAAGATCCTGGAAGGCCTTCTAAACCACTTCAGGCTATGCACTGTGACAACACCTTTAATTTAGCTTGAAGCTCTTCTTCCCCTTGAGTCCCTGTTCAGGTGCCAGTTGCTCTGACCAGCTCAGTAATAGGTCTGCATGAAGGAAGGTGACACAAAACTGAAGAAGTAAAAGGACAGAAAGAAAGACAAGAGAGGAAACAAAGATGGGACCAAGAGACTTCACAACTTTTGAAACTGAGAACTTCAGCCCTAGTTTCCACACCCTATTTCTTTGAAAGCTAATGAGCAGCTGTTTGCTATAGGAAGCAACTTGTAACATCCTCTACAATAACAAGAAGCAACTTTGCAACATCTACAATAAGGTAATTTACAATAACAGGAAGAGACTTCCAGCATCTTCTACAATAATAGGAAGCAACTTGCAACATCTACAATAATGTAATTTACAATAAGAGGAAACAACATGCAACATCTTCTACAATAACAGGAAGCACCAAATAGGTAAGCCACTACAGAAGCTATTTTCCTGAGATCAGAGACAGAGTCATTGGCTTGTGACCTGTACAGAGGCTCAGGGCCTTAGCTTAGAGGACCCTTGTCTTAATCCTCTGCTATCACTGCCATATGATTATTTTTAAATTAAAAACATTATTTATTTATTCTCCCCCCTTGTTCTTTTCCCTGGCAATCTGCCATCAGCTCCCCATAGCAGTATGGGCCAGCTTGCCTTCATCAGGAGGCTCCCAGTCCAAGGGGAGCCTAATCACCTGAGCCACGTCAACCTCCCCATACAATTGTTAATACTCTCTTTTTAACAGAGTGCCTGCATTTTCATTTTTCACTGAACCTCAAAATTTGTGTACCCAGTCCTGCCCAAGGAAAGATAGCTGAGAAGTCAAAACAATTCAGCACAGTAAGTTCCATGACAAAAATAAGTGGAGTGAGAAGAGGTAGATGGGGAAGGGTGTCATATGGTATATCAAAAGTAAATTCTTGAGAGGAGTCTTACAATTAGGAATTAGCCAATTGAATCAGAAAACAAATACTTCCTCATTTATTTTAACAGAGAGGATTTTATATAAAGAATCGATCATTTGTTAACTGAAAAACTGAGGAAGATTCACCATATTACAGAAACATGTTAGTGACAAATGAGGGGAACAAAGGGAAAGTATTAAGATTATATAATTCAGTAATTTATAAGTGACATTTTGTGGAGGTGAAACACACCTCTAACAAGTGAGCAGCATCTAGTTAGTGCAGGTGTTTAGGAGAAGAGCTCTGTGATGCTCTATCTGCAAATATAGTGAAAGCTGCAATAGATCCAGTTACTTATATGGAAAGGGTCTGTGACTATCCTAACAGGAACTTTCTAACTTTCTCCATTCTGGAGATGAGAATGAGAGAGTGAATAGAGTTGAATTTGATCTAAATCTTGAAGCTGAGCAGCTCCATTTAGTAGAGTCAGTCATTTCTGGAGCAGTCTATGGCCAAAAGGAGTCAATCACACCTATCCTATATCCAACATAGTGGGGAAAATGCTGCTAAATACTCAGAGAAAATGTGCTTAAGTTTCAGACTTTTGTACTAAATGAAGTTTCCCTTTCCACTTTACAAAACAATTAGAATAAAAAATGTATTGGTGTCCTCAAAAATCACAGATTAAGGAACTGAAAAACTTTACCCCTTCATAAAAGTTATTTAAACTGGCAAAATATGTCAAAACCAATTTGGTAGACTTAAAATAATAGCCTGCATTCCAGATACTAGTGCCAGAGGGAGCAGAATCATTCCCGATGATTTGTGAATACCTGGAAGTCTGGCTCCGAAGACTTTTCTCTAAACTTACTTAACACAGAACTAAGCCAGATACTAGAGTTGCTAACTGGATAGTGTTTTTAAAAAACATGTACAGACAAATTATTTAATCTCTGCTACCTCTGACAACTGATAATAGCTGGCACAAACAATAGATTAACCAAGAACTTGGGAAACAGGGGAATGAGATATTTTGGGAAATAAGGACATGCTATATCAAGGGCAGCATGCATGCTCAGAAACACATGCACACACACACACAAAGGCACTGGGCCTTAATGAAGCCTGCTAGTAAGATAGGAAATCATTAGATGGATCTGGAATGTGGCAAGAAGTCCACATGGACATCAATACCCCCAAGATGGCTATTGGAAGACCTTCCCCTAGATTCTGCAATTCAGAACAAAATTCCCTCTGGAAGCCAGGAGAAGCCCTGGATATTCCCCAAGGACATTATCATTATACCCTCCTTGGGGGGTTTATGGGAATAATCAATCAAAGCAGCCAACAGCTGGAACTCCTCCCCTGCCATTAGCAAAGTGATGGGATAGTTAATGGTTCTAAAAGCAGGCACAAGGTCTGAACTCACTCTCTCTCTTTGGACTCCCACTCTTGCCTTTGCCAGTCCTAGTTGTGTCTGTTCCTCCCCTCTGCACTCTGCTTTTGTTGTTTTCCCTCTGCTATGATGGCCACACAGATAAAATCTAGGCATTTGTAATCTATAATGGGGAATTGTAGCCTGTAAATCAGCATTAGACAGTGAGGAGAGGATGAAAAGAGGCATCCTTTTAGTTATTGTTTAGGGAGAAACTACAGGAAATGGGAGCAGGGGTGCCTTGTTCAGTTTCCCCCCAGCAATTATCATCTGGGCTGGAGTTAGTGGGAACATCTTGCTTTGACACAGACACTACTTAGCTTTGTCTCTTGAAGAGGGATTTCAGATCATCCAGTGACTGGCAATTTTACAGCCTATCAGATACTTCTGATGGAGCTGGCACTTCTTTGGGCAGTTGGCCTCACTTGGGGTTAGTGCCCCCACCTGGCAATTACCATAACTTTAATAAGTTGTGGGAGTGAATAAAACCATGGAATAAGGTCCCTTCTATTTTGGCTTTAATTGAGAGTGAGTCCTGTATCTCCTGCCAGTTTTTAATCCCGGTTTTGAAAACTTTGGTCAGCAAAAGTTACTCATAGGCCACCTTCAAATGGCTAAGCTGAAAGAATCCTACTCACCTCACTTGCTGTTTCTATTCCCGAGGGAAACACAGCCCTGGCAGGATGGCATGTGGGCATTAATCAACTTTTTACCTGTAAGCCATTGCTGGCCCCTGGCCTCAAGCATGTCTTTGACTTGATATGCAGTGAAGACTCTGAGAGGTTGCCTCAGGTTAATTTGGTGGCTTGTTCTATTTTGCTTTGTTGTTGTTGTTGTTTTAGATTTGTTTATTTTCTCTACCTCATCATTTTTTGAACTCGCTGTCTGTTCATTGTGTGCTTGTCTTCCTTTTTATGAGACCCCAGGAACTAAACCCAGGACCTCCTGTGTGGTAAGTGGGAGTCCAACCACTTGAGCCACAAGCTTCCCAGCTTGTTCTATTAAAAGGGCAGTTACCCCACTGTATTCCAGTAAGGGGGACATCCCTGTACTATGTTATCCAGTAGTAGTTTGAAGAAATAAGATACTGGTCAAGTAATTTCACCCAGTTTCTTGACTAGCTTTCCTAGAGCTTCTCAGATTTATACACATTCAGAAAGTCTAGGTTAAGATTCTGAATGCTAGAGTACAAATTAAGGCCAGTTGGAGGCTTGGAAGACAATCTCCTGGATTGTTCCTCATTCTAAGGGGTGGTTATCAGCCCCCACTATAGCATGGTACAGTGGCTAGGCTATTTTACTAAACTTGGATATGCTCTGTATACAGTAACCAGCCATCCCTAGGAAATCCCAAAGTTGTTTCTTTGGGAATACTGGTGATGGCTCAAACTCTTTCTGGGGACAGACACATTTCCCCTGAGTTGGAAGAAACTCTATATAGGAGATTTATGCCTTGGATGCTGATGCCCCTATCAGCTAGGAAATTAAGGACTAAAATGGTGTTGGCATCAGATACTTCCTTCATCAGATCACAAAGCAACAGGTCATACACCTATTGTAAAAGGTATACCCTACAGCAAGTGGAGATCAGCTAGGTCCTGAGGTAAGGCATTCCCCAAAATATGGGTACTATCCCAGAACCCTTGTGGCAACACTGTCCACATAGCTGGACTGGAGCTTTATAGTTGGACTCCTGCCATTCAAAGGCAGGGCCGGGGGTCCAGGTAGAGTGGAGGCAGAAAAAGAGATCCTTTAAGATAAGAACAATAATAAGCCAAGCTTCAGTTTCTGGGACCTGCTTTAGCAGAGTATCAGGGATAGACTGGTATCACAAACTATTGACTGCCCTTATGTCTTGAACCAGCCAGTAGGTATTGGCATTTTTATAGAAGAATGGGAATGCTACAAGGAGACTGGCTGGGAATTAGGTGGCCATTCCCAGGAACTTTTAAATCATGGACAGGAGGTCTTTAACAGCTTCTTCCTTGAGGGCATGCTGCTTTCCATGAGGGTAGGTCTGGTAGTTGTAATAAGCAGTGGAAACTGGGGGAACCCAGAGGCCCCTTTTAGGTACCCCCCATTTCCCAGACTGTAGGTTTTACTTTACTGTTGATTTCCTGGGCATAGCTGTTGATAAGGTATCTAGTTCCCTACCTAGAACCCCAGCTAAACACGTTCCACATTCATCCCTTGAGTGCTGGGCTATAGGCACCTTAGAGTTTTTATTTATCCCTACTAAATGGATGCATGCCTGCAGAGTATGAAGTAAATCCCATTCCAGAAAAGGGGTGTGGCTTTTAGGGACAATGAAAAATTGATGGCTTATGATTAGGTCTCTTATTTGGCAGAGGAGAGGTTCAGTAAAGGACCGAATTTTAAAAATTACTGTCAACACCCACTATTGGACAGGTTTGGAGAGAGGAAGTTTTGGCATAATAGGTCAGAACTGAATAAGTGACTCCCATACCAATTAGAAAGTCTTACCTGCCATGTCAAAGATCACCTGGAGCCACTTCACTTTGATGTTCTGTAGAGTTGTCCACGTGAAGCTAGTTAGTAAGATAGAGAATCAATAGAAGAATCTGGGGCTTGGTAAGAAGCCCATGTAGACATCAAGATCACCAAGATTACTTCTGGAAGACCCCACCTCCCCACACACACATACAAGGTTCTGCCATTTAGAACAAGATTTCATCTGGAAGCCAGGAGAAGCATCAGACATACCCCCGGGACTTTATCATTGGGCCCTCAAGGGGGATTGATGGGTGAGGTAATCAATCAAAACAGCAAACAGTTTGAACTCCTCCCCTGTCATTAGCAAAGGGGTGGGATAATTAATTGCCTAAAAAGCAAAAGCCAAGCTCTCTTGCTCTCTTGCCATCATCCTGTCCTGGTGCCAGTCCCAGTGCATGTCCTTCCCTGTTCCTGTCCTCTGTGCCCAGTTCTCATTGTGTCTCCCTGCATGAATCATCATGAAAGTAAAACCTGGGTATTTATAATCTATAATGGGGAACTATAGTCTGTAAATCAGCTCATTTTATCACTTCTCA
The DNA here is from genome assembly GCF_030445035.2 of Dasypus novemcinctus. Lineage (NCBI taxonomy): Eukaryota > Metazoa > Chordata > Mammalia > Cingulata > Dasypodidae > Dasypus > Dasypus novemcinctus. Next base: position 3,361,212 of record NW_027261977.1, on the reverse strand, counting down.
ACGTGTTCCTCTCGACATGGGACCCATGATCTATTCTATTCTCCCATTTCTCTTCCCTTCCTACCTGTGACGGTTAGTCTATTGTGTCAACCTGGCCAAGTAATCATGCTCAGTTTTTTGTTCAAGCAAACACTGGGATAACTAATACAAGGGCATTTATGGGCTTTAGTCCACTGACTTTTCTGCAATGGTATATCATAGACAGCTGCTTATAATTACATCAATCAGCTGATTGCCATAAGCAATGAGTGATGCTTAACCCAATCAATTGAATCCCTTAAAAGGGGAAGTGATTCCAACATTGAGAGAGAATTTCCCAGCTCATCTTTAATGAACCAGCATCTTCCAAAACTTATCAAGGATCTTCATTGGACTTTCATTGGAGCTCCTGGTTGCAGCCTGCTGCAGAACCTGGACTTGTGCATCCCCATGGCTGCATGAGAGACTCTGATAAATTTCTTACTATCGATGGATATCCCTTGTTGATTCTGTTTTCCTAGAGAGCCTGACCAATACAGTACCTGAATAAATTACTGGCCTCATTTACCCACCATACTCTTGAAATTCACTTCTGTAGTGTTGTCAAGAACCTAGACAAAATCTGATTTTAGACAAAATGTATTTGGTGAACCAATCAGGAGCTTATTGGTGAGTGAAACTATGGCCTAGAGTCTATTAAATGCATTCCTTGGGTCTGGTATTTTAAATGGATTCACCTACAAACCCCCACAGGATGTAATTCTGGGAGGGAAGAAGCTGGGGCATGGGAATTCTCTGCATCCATGCCACAACCCAGGATCTGATCCCAGCTGAGAAGGCTGGGGCACAAGGTAGGAGCTCAAATCATGGCCCTGCTAAGGCAGAGGACTGGGTTCTGCAAAGCAGGTTTTCAAGCTCTTTTAACAGCCAGTGGCTTTGTCATTTAGCCTGGCTGCCTTACCTTCCCTTCTTCCCTCAGTGGCAAAAAGACAATGATTGAGAGACAGGGACTTGCCCCTCCAAATGGGTCCATGCCTTTACAAGCCTACTTTCCATACCTGGACTGGGAGGAAGTAGGAAGGTGTTGGGAAGGGCCAAAATGGATGGTGTGGGCATTCCCTTCCTCAGGGCTTCACAGGCCAGGCCAAAGCATCTTTATCCATGCTTTGCCTTCCTACTTCTTGCTACTGAATCTCTCATTACAGGTTTGTGTTAAAATGTTTGGAATGTCATAAAAACTGTAACACTGAAAATGCCTTCACTGGCAAGGCAGTGATTGCCTCAGGGCCCCAAGACCTGCCAGAAAAATTAATCTCAAATCACTTGTTTTCCTTTTGATGGCTGGTGTAACTGGAGAACTCCTGGAGAGTAGTCATAAAACTAGAACTGCTTTTAAGACCTCTGGAAGAATAGGCATGAGAACCTTTCTGCCCTTTCTCCAGGAAGGAGCAATATTTGGCTTGAAAGGCATCCATCTATTTGGTCTGTCTTTCAAGTCCAGAATGGCCCCAGAAACACCCAGCAGCAGGGGCTCTATGATTCCTGGAGTGGTGGGGATCAGAGAACAGCCAAATATTCCCTGAGATTTAGCTCAGGTGCTTCTGTATGGGTAACAGTGCAGCCAGTCTTGGATCTTGGAATGTAGGGGTGCAGAGAAACAAAGCAGTAAACTCTGAATGGCCCCCATTCCTTGACCCCTTCCATTCAGAGAGCAGCCAAATATCTCCTGAAACATCTCAGACACTTTGATTTGGGGTAACTGCTCAGAATGTATCCTGCCAACTTGGCTTGGGTGCATTGGTCTGATCTCCAGAATTTTCAGGCATCCCTCAAGACCAAGGTTACCCACAGCAATGCCTGTAGGCACAGCTCTGAAATTAAAATGCTTAGGATGCTGAGAATACAACATTAGCTCCAACTTATGTGGAGTGGTGACTCTTTTAGTCAGGCTTGGGCTCTGTGATGCCAGATCAGTTGACTAAAAAGTGCTTCTTTTTTCCTCCTAGAATAATGGACATGGTCTCTGGCCCACCAATAAATTTCCCATATGAGTATGTTCTTAAGAAACAATAAATTCTGCCTCCTACTGGTCCACATGACCACAGTATAGCCAGGAGCAACCTCTGTATGAGACCTTGAATTCCTATTAAACCAGTGTAAGAAAAAAGAACAGATCTGAGGCCCATAAACCTCATGTGTGTCTCCTTAAAGAAACAAGGAAACACACCTTAAACTTAGATTAGTTTAATCTCAGTTGTAGCTATAAAAGGTGTGACTAGAGATCAAGATCTGGACCAGTTACTAAGCCTCTCCTGGAAAATAAGAAATCATATCTAAAATCAAAGTGTTCCTACCCATGCGAGTGTATAAAATTCTCTGTTCTCTTTTAACTATTGCTTAATTTTGTGTTTAACTTTGAAATCTGTGTTTAACTTTGTCAGTTTGCTTGTGCCTAGGAAAGCAGGTTTGGGGTTCACCTTTTCAAACTGGATAATTGTGAAAGGTAACCTGAAAATGGTCTTTAAACATCAGTACTGCCCTGTGAGTGGATTTAATGTATAAATCACAGGTGGAATTGATTGAACTGCTAGAAAAGCAGAGAAACTTTGCAAAGTTGTTTAACAAATCAAGTTTAGCATTGTCAAGCTCTCTTGTGCATTCAAACCAGGCCTTCAATACACTGCATTTGAGTTATTGGCTACGTTGTCATTGACCACTAAAACAATACAGGTATCCATTACATGTCTGGCTGTGCTCCTTAAGTGGATGGGATTATGTTACAATTTCAACTTCTGCAGCAGCTAATGATGGCTCAATATAGCCAAATGTACAATAGATATTGCCTCCAGACTAGCACTGTTTCATAGTGCCAAAGGAATACTGGAGTCTACCTTCCTAGGTTACGTCCAGGTCAATGGGACTGCAGCATGCTGGCTGTGTGATGGACATACAAAGTGGAGCAATGAATACCAGGGTTCAGAGAGTAGGACTTAAGCAACTGGCATTATGACCTTCTCCTGTGGAGAGATAATGTGTATGGTATTGCAAACCTAGAGCTTAGATCTATTAATTGCAGCTAAAAGAGATACTTATGCATTGTGTAGCAGTAATTAATATTAAGTACTGTGCCTATCTCCTGCTTTGATAAAGTCTGATCATTATGGTGATATCTCTTCTACTAGACTGTGTGCAAAAAAATACTGAACATGTCAAAAGTCCTGATAAAGTGCATTTTCTCAATAGTTAATGAACATGTCTATAAGCTAAAGGAATAGCTACCTTGCCTGACAGCAGTGTGGGCAATAGCCCTTTTAATTTAAAAGGCCACAAAATTAATTTGGGGATTACCTCTTCATCTTCACCCCACACCAGGTGAAAGACATGCTTAGCCCAGGTCTCCCCCCTAGCCCTTATTCCAGAACCTGTCCCACTCATACCCTGGGAAAGACTGGCAGAGCCACATGCCATTCCACCAGGGCTAAGCATTTCCCACCAGATGGGAAACAGCAAATGATGTGACTGGGACCCACTTAAGCTTAGCCACACTGAGGTGATCTATAGACAACCTTTCCTCACCATGAAAACAAGCCTCACTCAATTAGAGCCAAAATGGATGGAACTTTACTCTGTAGTTCTGATCACTCACAGAGCTATTAAGGGATTTCCAGCTTGGTGTATTAATCCTGAGTGAAGCCAAGAAGCTCAAGGAAGTGCCAGCTTACTAGAAGCTTCTGACAGAATATAAGAATGCCAGTCACTGGATGGCCTCAAATCCCTCTTCAAGAGACAAAGATAAGTAGTGTCTGTGTCAAAGCCAACAGTCCCCTCTAACTCTAGCTCAGATTGCTATTGCTAAGGGGAGAGCAAATCAGACACCCCTTTGAAAAATCTTACCTCTTTTCATCTCCTGTAGTTTAACTAAAAGAGGCAATGCCTCTTCTCAATCCTCTCCCCTACAATAGGAACTGGGATTGGCAATTTATTCTGAACCCCATTGTCTATTATAATATATCCCTAGAGTTAAACAACAGCATAAAATAACTCAAGGAAGAATACTGTTTCCCACCAACTTTGGGAAAATGCAGACTTTGCAGGCGACTGGCATTTCTGCTTTTGTGGTCCAGTGTCCTCTTAGTGGGGGCACATATTCTCAAAATTCTAATCAAGTTTATTTCTTCCAGAATCAATATCTTGTTGGCCATATGGGGACTTCATCCAGCTTTTCCCAGGATGCTAGATCCATTTACCTCCAACAGAGAGAGAATAGCAGGAAGGTTTTATACCTTGTCAGGTAGGGCCTATGACCCCTAACCATCAGGAAATAATTACAGAAGAAAGATGATCATCCTGCAGTACCCCTTCAAGAATAAAGATGTACTCTCTCTGAGGGGGGGAAGAAGCCAGCTAGTAAAATAGGGTCTCAATGGATGGATGTGGAAACTGGCAAGAAGTCCACATGGATATCAATATCCCCAAGATGGATGCTGAAAGACCTCTCCCCACAAGATTTTGCAATCCAAAACAAGATTTCCTTTTGAAGCCAGGACAAGCCCTGGATATTCCCTAAGGAATATTGGGCCCTCCTGGGGGATTGATGGTTCAGGCAGTCAATCAAAACAGCAAACAGCTGGGACTCTTGCTGTGCCATTAGGGGAAGAATAATCAATGGTTTAAAAGGCAAGTGCCAAGCTCTCTTGTTCTCTTGCATTCACCCCACCCTGGTGCCAGTCCTAGTGCATGTCCTTCCATGTTCCTGCCCTCAGTGCTCTGCTTGTGCCATGTCTCTCCACATGGATCAACACGCAAGTATATACTGGCCATTTACAATCTATAATGCAAAATTATAGTCTGTAAATCAGTCCTCTTTATCACTTTTCAACCCCTTCCTCTTTACCTAGGACCCATGTATTTATTTACTTCCATTTCTATTCCCTCTTTCTCTAAATAAATTTCTGGCTTAACTCAAAATTATCCAACTCTTATGAAATACATACATAATATATGTGTCTGAGAAGCATAACATACTCCAACCAGAAGATGTACTAATTATTCTACTCTGAGCCACATAATCATTGGAATTCTAAATACCAAAGATAAGAGAATCCTGAAAGCAGCAAGAGAAAAGTCATTCATTGCATACAAGATAAGCAATGATTAAGTGACAATACTCCTCAGAAACTATAGGAGAAGGTAGCTGTGTGATGTATTGAAAGTGCTAAAAAGAAAAAGCTAACAGCCAAGAATTCTTTTTTTTAAATTTTTATTCATTTTTTAAAAATATTATATTAAAAAAATATGAGGTCCCATTCAACCCCACTGCCTTCATCCCACCACTCCCCCCACAGCAACACTCTCTCCCATCATCATGACACATCCATTGCATTTGGTAAGTACATCTGTGGGCATCGCTGCACCTCATGGTCAATGGTCCACATCACAGCCCACACTCTCCTGCGTTCCAGCCAGTGGGCCCTGGGAGGATCTACAATGTCTGGTAACTGTCCCTGAAGCACCACCCAGGACAACTCCAAGTCCCGAAAATGCCTCCATATCTCATCTCCTCTGCTCATTCCCCACACCCAGCAGCCATCATGGCCACCTTTCCTACACTAATGCCACATTTTCTCTGTGGACCTTGGATTAGTTGTGTCCATTGGACATCTATGTCAAGAAGAGGCTTAGATTCCACATGGATACTGGATGCAATACTCCTGCTTTCAGTTGTAGGCACTCTAGGCTCCATGGTGTGGGGGTTGACATTCTTCAACTCCAAGTTAGCTGAGTGGGGTATGCCCAATAAATCAGAGTGTAGGAGCTGAAGTCTGTTGAGGCTCAAGGCCTGGCTATCATATTGCCAGTCCAGAGATTCAAATCCCCTAGATATATCTTAAACCCCAGCACCAACTACAATTCCAGTAAAGTAGCATGAAAGTCTTGTGAAAAGAGATCCCATCTGTGTCCAGCTCCATCATGCAGAAACACCAGCTCCAAAGAAGGGCCAACTGACATGGCAGTGAACTCCATCTGCCATGACCATCGAACCTGTGGGTCTCTTTAGCCCTCAAAAGAACCAATACCTGGGGTTGTATCTACTTTATCTGTCTCTGAGACTCTGCTCAGGTGTGAATAAGGGCACTCCTTCTGACAACCTCCAGACTCTTTTTTAGAGACTCATAGCCATATAAACTCATTTCTCCTTTCCATTTCCCCCTTACATTAGGTCAAACAGCATTTTAAACTCCTGTTATTATATGTGGACAGAGATATTCTGCTGGTCTGTGTTGAACCTTTAATTGAAGGTCATTTTCTAGTTGCATCATCAGCTGGTACTTGGTAGTGATCCCTCTGTGCCAGGGAGTCTCATCCCCGGGTGTCATGTCCCATGCTGGGGGGACAGCATTGCATTTGCATGCTCAGTTTGGCTTCGAGACTGGCCACATTTGAGTAACATGAAGGCTGTTAGGAGGAAACTCCCAGGCACAGTGCTGCTCTAGGCCTTGTTCTTATTTCAGGCGTATAGGCTCACAAGAATAGTCATTAGTATCAGGGGCTCACTGTTGGACCCTCATTCCTTCCTGGTCCTTACCGTTGCACCTGGGGGACTGCGGCTGCTCCCCTAGGGACCAAGACAGAACACCCCAGCCAGGAACCCAGAACCCCCCCAGCTGTTGTTTTTAATTGTTGCCACTATGAGTATATCCAGACATTACCATGCACCCTGGACATATGTCCTGTATAACTCCCTGTCAACCATATATCACCTGTCAATAACATCCCATACCAGTATTCCTCCGCCGCCATTGTTGAACCACTCTGTGATCCAAAACTTCCTGAAAAGTGAAGCCCAATATAATGTCAGGATCCCTTACTAGTAAAATGGAATATAGCATTGGGTTTAAAAGTTAGATATAGAATACTTATTGATTTGGAAAAATTCTACATCCTATCTTTTTCTTTTCTTTTTTCCTAATTATTGAGCTTCTCTTCACAAGAGCCTTAGATCACAGTACTTCATATATACAATATACAGTACTCCCACACATCCACCGTAAAACCTTTTCCCTTCTACAGTGATATTCTTATAACTTATTCATATCATATTTACTTAAACTGATGTACAGACTCTGAGATAATAGCTTTCAAACAAGGTGACATCTGTGCTTACATTGTGGTCCATATTTTAGGATATACAGTTTTCTAAATTTTTAGTTATCCTATGTTTTACATTATGGTTTACATTATTAGTCTGTCGTCCCCTATATGTTTTTGGTGTAATATTACGTGTTTTATATCCATCCTTGTGTACTCTTGCGAAAGTCCTCTCTTACCCCCACATTTACCTTGGTTCCATCCATTCAACATCCATTTTCCCCTCCCCTTGGGGCCCACAGTGACAGCCAATCTCTATCTCCCAAGAAGCCATGTCCAGAGATACTTGCAACAGTGTTCAGGGCCTGACTTGCTCAACTTCCCTAATGCCCTGGGAGCCATCCTTTCTCTTGAGAGATACAGTTCCTCTTTTTTGATGGCATTAGTCCTCCCCAGAATGTGGGTCCACCCCTACTCTCACTACTTGGGTCTCTATCCAATAGTACAACCCACCCTGGCAAAATGAGCATTCAGACATTCCCCAGGAGTCTGGCCCATGTCATACCATCCCCTCTGAGCATCCTAAACAGCATCCTTAATTATACTTTGATATGTTTTTCTCAGCATTTTACTCTCAACCAACTACTGACACTCTCCTATGTTTGTATGTTGCCCCTCCCTCTCCCCAATTTTTTGGGCACTATTACCCATCTGCTCATCCACAGCCCCTCTCAAACCCGCAAAGCCCCACCCAAGGCAATCCTTTGCCCCCATTTTAGCTCTTCTTTGTGCTCATACTTACCACCAGCTCATCATAGATTCAACCCCTGCAGACGTGGGCTCACAGCCTTCCTCCACCCCCCGATTTCCTGTAAGCCTATCTTCCATCCTCTATCTCTCTGAGGCAGCTTGCTTATTTCATATCATTGAGGTCATGTAGTATTTGTCCTTCAATGCCTAGGTTGCTTCACTCAACATAAGGTTATCAAGATTCATCCATATTATCACATATGTTTGTAGTGTATTTTTTCTTACAGCCGAGAAGTATTCCATTGTATGTATATACCACATTTTATTGATCCACTCATCTGTTGATGGGCATTTGGGTTGATTCCAACTTTTGGCAATAATAAAAAATGCTGCTATGAACATTGGAGTACATATATAGGTTTGTGTCCTTGTTTTCAGTTCTGTGGGGTATATACCCAGGAGTGGTATTGCTGGGTCATATGGCAAATCTATGGTTAGTTTTTTAAGAAACCATCAAACTGTCCTCCAGAATGGTTGGATCCTTTTGCATTCCCACCAGCAGTGGATGAGTGTTCCCATTTCTTCACATCCTTTCCAGCATTTGTATTCTTCTGTTTTTTTTCATAGCTGCCAATCTTATGGAAGTAAGATGGTATCTCATTGTAGTTTTGATTTGCATTTCCCTGATAGCTAGAGATTTGGAGCATTTTTTCATGTGCTTTTTAGCCATTTTAATTTCTTCTTTGGAAAAATGTTTAAATCTTTTTCCCATTTTTTAAATGGGTTGTTTATCTTTTTATTTTCAAGATATAGGAGTTCTTTATATATGCAAGTTTTAAGTCTCTTATCAGATATATGGTTGCCAAATATTTTCTCCCATTGTGTGGGTTCCCTTTTTACTTTCTTGACAAACTCCTTTGAGGTGCAGAAGGCTTTAATTTTGAGGAAGTCCCATTTATCTATTAGTTCTTTTGCTGCTCGTGCTTTTGGTGTGATATTCATGAAGCCATTTCCTATTACAAGGTCCTGTGGCTGTTTCCTTACACTGCTTTCCAAGGTCTTTATGGTCTTGGCTCTTATATTTAGGTCTTTGATCCATCTTGAGTTGATCTTTGTATAAGGTGTGAGATGGTAATCCTCTTTCATTCTTCTACATATGGCTATCCAGTTCTCCAGGCACCATTTGTTGAATAGGCCATTCTCCCCCAGTTGAGAGGGTTTGGTGGCTTTATCGAATATTATATGGCTATATATATGAGGTTTTATATCAGAACTTTCAATTTGATTCCATTGGTCTGTGTGTCTCTCCTTATGCCAATACCATGCTGTTTTCACTACTGTAGCTTTGTAGTATGTTTTGAAGTCAGGTAGTGTGATTCCTCCAATTTTGTTTTTCTTTTTCAATATGTCTTTGTGTATTCCGGGCCTCTTTCCTTTCCAAATAAATTTCATAGTTAGCTTTTCTAGTTCCTTAAAGAAGGCTGTGATGATTTTTATTGGGATTGCATTGAATGTGTAGATCCATTTTGGTAGGATAGACATCTTAATAATATTTAGTCTTCTTATCCATGAACAGGGAATATTCTTCTATTTATTTGGTCTTCTTTGATTTCCTTGAACATTCTCACATAGTTCTTAGGTATAAGTTTTTTACATCTTTAGTTAAGTTTATTCCTAAATATTTGATTTTTTAATTTACTATTTTAAATGGTATTTGTTTCTTGATTTCCTCCTGATCTTTCTCATTACTGGTGTACAGAAATGCTACTGATTTTTGCGCATTGATCTTATAACCTGTGACTATACTAAATTCATTTATGAGTTCTAGAAGCTTTGTTGTAGGCCTCTCAGGTTTTTCTATGTATAGGATCAAGTCATCTGCAAATAATGAAATTTTGACTTCTTCTTTTCCAATTTGAATGCCTTTTATATCTGGTTCTTGCCTCAGTGCTCGAGCAAGGTCTTCTAAGACAATGTTAAATAGAAGGGGAGACAATGGGCATCCTTGTCTTGTTCCTGACTTTAGAGGGAAGGCTTTTAGGATTTCTCCATTGTAAACAATGTTGGCTGTAGGTTTTTCATATATATACTTTTTATCATGTTCAAAAAATTTCCTTGTATTCCAATCTTTTGGAGTGTTTTTATCAAGAAAGGGTGCTGTATTTTGTCAAATGCTTTTTCTTCATCTATAGATATAATCATGTGCTTTTTTTTCCTTCAATCTGTTTATATGGTGTATTACATTGATTGATTCTCTTATGTTGAACCATCCTTGCATAACTGGAATGAATCCCACTTGGTCGTGGTGTATAATTCGTTTAATGTGTTGTTGAATACGATTAGCAAGTATTTTGTTAAGTATTTTTGTGTCTAGGTTCATTAGAGAAATTGGTCTGTAATTTTCCTTTCTTGTGGTGTCTTTGTTTGGCTTTAGAACTAGGGTAATGTTGGCATCATAGAAGGAGTTAAGCAATGTTTCTTCTGTTTCAATTTTTTGGAAGAGTTTCAGCAGGAATGGTCTTAGTTCTTTCCAGAATGTTTTGTGGAATTCACCTGTAAAGCCATCTGGCCCTGGGCTCTTCTTAGTTAGGAGGTTTTTAATGACTGATTCTATCTCTTTACTTGTGATTGGTTTGTTGAGATCATCAATTTCTTCTTTCATCCATGAGTTGCTTATGTGTTTCTAGGAATTTATCCATTTCCTCTGAATTGTCATTTTTGTTGGAATATAGTTTTTCAAAGTATCCTCTTATGATAGTCTTTATTTCTGTGGGGTCAGTGGTGATATCTCCTTTCTCATTTCTTATTTTTTGTATTTGCATCTTCTCTCTTTTTTTCTTTGTTAATCTCACTAAAGATTGGTCAATTTTGTTGATCTTTTCAAAAAACCAGTTCTCGGTCTTGCTTATCTTTTCAAGTGCTTTCTTATTTTCTATTTCATTTAGTTCTGCTCTTATCTTTGTTATCTCCTTCCTTCTTCTTCCTGTTGGGTTACTTTGTTGTTGTTTTTCTAATTCCTCCAAATGTGCAGTTAGTTCTTCAATTTTTGCCATTTCTTCTTTTTTGATATATGAATTTATAGCTGTAAATTTCCCTGTCAGTACTTCTTTTGCTGCATTACATAAATTTTGGTATGTTGTGTTATCATTATCATTTGTTTCAAGGTAGTCATTGATTTCTTTTGAGATTTCCTCTTTGACCCACTGTTTTTCTAAGAGTGTGCTGTTTAATTTCCAAATCATGGTGTGAAATCTGGGCGTCCGACGCTTGCAAATTTCCCTCTTCACTCCACTGTGGTCAGAGATATTATTTTGTATCATTTAAATCTTTCTGAATTCATTAAGCCTTTCTTTGTGGCCTAGCGTATGGTCTATCTTGGAGAATGATCCATGTGCACTTGAGAAAAATATATATCCTGCTGTGTTTGGGTGTAATGATCTATATATGTCTATTAGATCCAGCTCCTCTAATATACTGTTCAAATGTTTTGTTTCTTTAGTGATTCTCTTTTGAGATGTTCTGTCCAGAGTTGATAATGTATTAAAATCCCGCACTATAATTGTAGATGCATCTATTCTTTCACTTAGTTTTTCCAGAGTTTGCCTCATGTATTTAGAGGTGCCTTTGTTAGGAGCATAAATATTTATGATTATTCGATCTTCTTGACAGATTGTCCCTTTCACTAATATGTAGTATCCTTCTTTGTCTCTCACGATTGTTTCACATTTAAAGTCTATTTTGTCTGATATTAATATAGCTATTCCTGACTTTTTTTGGTTATTGTTTGCTTGTATGATTGTTTTCCAACCATTCACTTTCAACCTCCATAAGTCTCTGGATCTAAGATGTGTCTCTTGTAGACAGCATATAGATGGGTCATATTTCCTTATCCAATGTCCCAGTCTGAATCTTTTGATAGATGAGTTTAATCCATTGACATTCAGTGTTATTACTTTCAAGGAATTATTTGTGTTAGCCATATTTTGATTGGACTTGTGTTTGTCATATTTTGCTTGCTTTTTATCCCCCCCCTTATCTTTTTGTCTTTTTTGTTGCTCTTACACTCTCCTCCAACTCTGCTTGTCCTGTTTTTTCCTTTCTTTCTACAGAACTCCCTTTAGAATTTCTTGAAGAGGAGGTTTCTTGTTGGCATACTCTTTCAGTTTCTGTTTATCGGTGAATATTTTGAACTTTCCATCATGTTTGAATGCTAGTTTAGCTGGATAGAGTATTCTTGGTTTTAAATTTTTTTCCTTTAGTATCTTGACTATATCATACCACTGCCTTCTTGCCTCCATGGTTTCAGATGAGAAATCAGCACTTAATCTTATGGAGCCTCCCTTATATGTGATGGTTTTCTTTTCTCTTGCTGCTTTTAGAATTTTCTCTTTGTCTTGAGCATTGGATAATTTGACAAGTATATGTCTTGGGGTGGGCCTGTTGGGGTTTATGACAATTGCCATGTGCTGTGCTTCTTGGATATGTACATCGGTCTCTTTCAGTAGATTTGGGAAGTTTTCAGCCATTATTTCCTGTAACACTCCTTCTGACCCTTTTCCCTTCTCTTCTCCTTCTGGAATGCCTATAATACATAAGTTTGAGCATTTTGCATTATGATTCAGGTCCCTAAGTCCTAGCTGGATTTTTTCTATCTTTTTATCGACCCCTTCTACTATCTGTTTGATTTCCGATGTACTGTTTTCCAAATCACTAATTCTCTGCTCTGCCTCTTCTCATCTGCTGGTATTTGCTGCAAGTGTATTTTTGATTTCTTGAACTGTGGTGTTCATTCCCAACATATCTGTTATCTTTTTGCATATGTCTGCAATTTCCCTTCCAAGTGTTGTCTTCATGTTATTAACCTCTTCCTTTACTTCATTAAATTTGTCAGTGATAAATGTTCTGAGATCTTTCACTACTTGTGTGAAGTTCTGCTCCCCTTCCTGATTTTTAGTTTGTTCATTGGATTCAGCCATGTTTTCCTGATTACTGGTTTGTTTTGTAGATTTTTGTTGCTGTCTTGTCATCATTTTATCTTGACGGGTTTAATCAGTTCCTTCGCTTCTTTGTCTAGTCTTGGGGATTAATTAGCTGTTGTTTTTGCTTAAGCGTTATATCTTCTCTTTGTCACTTTGTTCTTCTTATTCTAACTTGTTATTGCTGGTTGAGTTCAATCATTGTTGCTAATTCCACTCTGAGAAATTGATCCAAGACAAACTGCTGTACAATGAATTCTACAGCAAGTTCATGGCAGCGAAAACTGGAGCTCCACTTGGTGTCTTGACCTGGCCCAAGCACCAGCTCACCGTGACCAGATCCCAAACACCCCAAGCTGCGAGAGGTGTCACCGCTGCCACACTGCATCAAGAATTCTTTATTCAGCAAAATAATTTCAATAATGAGGGAGAGTTAACATATTCACAGATAAACAGAAACTGAGAGTGTTCATCAAGAAGAGATGTGCCCTGCAAGAAATATGAAAGGGAGTTCTGCAGTGTGGGAGGAAATTACAGAAGTTTGAAAGAGAGGTTAGAAATGAAGATTAGCAGTCTTCCCATTTAGAAAACTAAAAGCGTAAAAAGAGAGTAAAAAATAAGATATGACATATAAAAGCCAAAGAATAAGTAGTTGAAGTAAATACTGTCTTTACCATAATAAGTTTCAATGTTGAAGGATTAAACTCCCAGTCAAAATGCAGAAGTGGCAGAATGGAGGGAAAAGTAGGAGACATTTATATGTTGTTTACAAGACACTCACCTTAGACCCAATGACAAAATGAGGTTGAAAATGAAAGTCTGGAAGAAGAGATCCCATGCAAAGTGTAACAACAAAAGAAGTTGGGGTCTCTATACTAGTACCAGAAAAAAAAATAGAACTTTGAATGCAAAACTGTTACAAAAGATAAAGAAAGCCATTATATATTAATAAAAGGGGCAATCTTCCAAAAAGAAAGAACAATCATAAATATTTGTTCATCTGACCACAGTGCTCCAAAATACATGAGGCAAACACTGACAAACTGACAGTTTGCAGAAATAAACATCTGCAATAATAGTGGAAATTTTAATACACCAATGGCATCAATAGATAGAACATCTAAACAGAGGATCAAAAATGAAACAGAAGAACTTAAATAATACAATGAATGATTTAGACCTAATAGACATATACAGAACATTTTACCCCAGAATAGCAGGATATACATTTTCACAAGTGAATTCCTATGATATACTCTCTATGATACTACACATGCTGGTCACAAAAGGAGTCTCAATAAATTTTTTAAAAACTTGAAATTATACAAAGCAGGGAAGCAAACATAGTTCAAGGGACTGATCTCTTGCCTACCACATGGATGATCCATGGTTTGGTTCTCAGTGCCTCCTAAAGAAGACAGTGAGCTGGTGTGACAGGCGGTTGTGTTATGATGATATAATGAGATGATGCAACAAGAAATACAAAGAAGAAAAACATAATGAGAGACAAAAAGCAGGAAGCAGAGTTTCCATTCTCCTAAAGAAAATGAGCAAGAGAGCTGTGGTCAGCTGACATGACAGGCAGGTGCAGCATGATGCAACAAGAGACACAAGAAGAAAAAACATAATGAGAAACCCAACAGAGCAGGGAACAGAGAAGGCACAAGAGATTAGGTGCCTCCTTCCCATACTGGAGGACGTGGGTCCAGTTTCTGGTAACTCCTAAAGAAACAAGGAACACAACTGACACAGCAATTGCAAAAAACAAGAGGATGGGGAGAAATAAATACATTAAATAAATCTTTACAAAGAAAGATTAAAAAAAGAAATCATACTAAGCACTTTGATCATAATAGAATGAAACTGAAAATCAATAACAAGGGAATAACTGGAAAATTCACATATATATGGAAGTTAAACAATACACTTAAGTAATAAGGGGGACAAGAAGAAAATGTAAAAGCAAAGAAGAACTATCTCAAGACAAATGAAAATAAAGAATTTATCAAAACTAATGGGATGCAGCAAAGGCATAGCTGAAATGGAAGTTTTTAGCCCTAAATACATGCATTAAAGAAAGGGCTAAAATCAAAGAATTAACTGCAAACCTAGAGGAACTAGAAAAACACAGCATACTAATCCCAAAGCAACCAGAAAAAAAAAATTGAAACAAGGATTAGAGCAGAAATAAAAGAAATTGAAAAAGTAGAATTTTAAAAACCAACAGTTAGTTCTTTTATCTTTTTAGATTAAAAAAATTGACATTCCCTTAGCTGTCTTATAATGAAAAAAGAGAGAATATGAAAATACACAGAAATAAAAAAAAATCATAAGAGATTACTAAACAACTGTACCTAACTAATTAGAAAATTTAGATGAAATGGCATACAAAAGGACAAATATTGTATGGTCTCAATAATTGGAACTAAAAGTAATAAGCAAACTCATAAAATTACAATTTAGAATATGGGTTACCAGGGGATAGAATGGCAACAGATCATGGAGAGGTGATGCTTCATTTGTGCAGAATTTTTACTTAGGTTGGTTGCAAATGTTTTGAAATGGATAGAGGTGATGCAGCACATTGTGAATATAATTAACAGCACTGAATGATGTGTGTGGTTGTGGTTGAAAGGGGAAATTTGGAGTCATGTATGTTACCAGAGGGAAAGCTAGATGATAAAACATGGGACGATAGAACACAAAGAACCTTGTGGTTAATGATGACTGTGGTAAACACTACAAATAAAAGAATATTCTTTCATGAATTATACCATGTGGGCATCACTAAAACAAGATGTTAATAATAAAGTGGTGCATTAGAAAATAAATCTAATGCAAACTATGGACTATGGTTAACAATAATATTTTAACATTCTTTCATAAATTGTAACAAAGGTACCACACCAATGGTACCTTGGTACCAAAATAGGGTATAGAGGAATTTTGTGTGTTTTATATCACTTTTATGTAGACCTACAACTTCTCTAATTTAAAAAAGTACGATAATTTTTAAAAAGTCATTATAGTAAGTGAAAGAAACCAGATGCAAAGTATTGCATTTGCTAAGATTTCCCTTGTGTAATTTATAAATATAAATAAATCTATAGAGACATAATTAGATTAGTGGGTATGTAGGGCTGGGGGAAAAATAGAGGGATTGAGAGGTGACTAGTAATGGTTTTTATTTTTGGAATAATGCAATATTCTAAAATCTATTGTGGTGGTGAATGAAAAACTGAGATTATACTAAAAGTCACTGATTGTACTACTCCTTGTATGGGTTATATGTTAAGTGAATATATCTCAATAAAACTTCTCTTTGAAAAAAGACAGTGATGATAGGAAATTTTCCTATGAGTGATGTTTTAATCTAGGTCAAAATCTGCATTTGGGGTAGAGGGTAAAAAGGCAGAAAGGATCACCAGTGTCCAGTCTCTGGGAAGAAAACATTGCTTTGATGATGCCTTGATTTGATGATGCCTTGATTTGGACATTTTCATGGCCTCAAAATTGAAAGCTAATACATACCCATTGTTAAAAGCAAAAGAAATGGAGAGCTCAGACTGAGCTTCCAAGTTTCTGCAGTAGGATGTTAAGACAACAAGCCAAAATGAAATTAACTATCAAGTCTTTATTCACTGCAAGGGACTAAGCCAAATAAAATACCAACTCTACCTCTTTTCCTCCCCTCTTCATGGAATGCACTGATAGGCAAAGGTCAGAAGGATCTGGGAAGATGTGGGGAGTATCTCACTGCCAATGGAGCCCTGAATAAAAGGCTCCTGCCATTTTATGCACCATGGGGACAGGAGGAATGAGACTCCTGGAGCCTAAAACTGCTAAGGATGGAGTCAGAGTGGAAACAAATATTCATCAATTTACTAATCCTTCTGATGAAAAGGTCTCAGCAGAGGCAATTGAGGTAAGCCTCGGTCTAAGAATGCAGGTATTTGTAAAAACATGACAAGCAAAGTATATCTGAGTCCTTGATTGCAACTCCTTTCAGAGGCTGCAATGCACAGCCTGTGCATCATGTCTGATGTGGGAAGAGCAACTTATCCCCACAAATCCTGCCAAGTGAACTCTTTGTAAAAGCCTGTGGTTATGCCTAAATCACATGTAGTAATTTCAGTATGTAGTAATCTCCAGTATGGACACCAAGGCAGTGGTAAATGACCACTTGGTCAAGAACCCAGACCAGCATTTGGCAAATTATGGGTGGAGGGCCAGAAATCTGGCCCTTGCCCTGTTTTTGTACATTTCTCAAGTTACAGGTAATTTTTTGTTTCTAAGGCATTATATATATATGTAATTATATATATATATATATATATATATATATATATATATAAGACATACAATTTAGACTGTATGGCGTCTGCAAAATCTAAAAATATTATCTATCTCGTTACTGAAAGAGTTCATTGATCTTTGACCTAGAAGGAAAATTATTGGAAGAATGAGGTAAAGTTATGAGGATGGACATGCAGTTTGGGCACTAACACTCAACATTTTAAAATCACATGTGAATGTCCATTAGAGAGAATATATCAAAGGAGAGTCACTGCCCAAACAAAGTGTATATATTAGTAAGTTAACATCAACTAACCTCTATCATTAGCCACTCCAGAAGTACCTTGAATAAAGGTGTCTGCATTCAAGAGCATGGGCTCCTATTTGCTACATTGAGGCAGTTATTGCCATCTCTGATTCACCACCCTGCCAGCAACAGAGATCAAACCTGAATTTCCAAAATGATACTTCTCTTCAAGAAGACATACCAACTACCTGTGATGGCAAGACGACTACATTGGATTGTTCTGTCCTAGAAGCGACACTTAATCCAGGCACATGTTTTCTTTTCCTACCTGCAGAGCTCATTCCATACCACAATCTGGACAATTACAGATTACCTGTTCTAGAAACATGGATTCCCATGCAACATAACATTATACTCGGGATTCCTGTACTTGGTGAAGTTTATGCAAAAGTAGGCCAGCAGTGCTCGCATCAAATGGTCACTGCACACATCAAACTGTCCAGAAAGAACTGACCAGATACATCATTGAAATGATCTCCTAAAGGCACAGATGGAGTGCCAGCTGCTTCAGAATTCTCTATGGGGTTCTTCCTCTATTAGAAAGAACACATAGGTCTTGCAATCAAAGAATAGGTGAAAGAATCACCCAACTTACTATTATCCCCAATAGCCCACTGGGAAACTGTGCTTTCTGTGTCTGCAACTCTGGGCTCTACAGGTTTAGAGGTCTTGGTTATTAAACAGTGTTTCCTTTGCAGTAAATACAGAAAAGGGTCCTGTTTAACTATAAGGCACAGGAGCATTTTGGAATTCTTCTGTTCAAGAAAAAGTAGGTAAGAATTATATCAACTGGCATAATTGACCCTTATCAATGGGAAGAGTTAGGGCTACTTTTCATGAGAGTGGGGAAAAGTACTTGGGGAATCCAGAAGCCTGATGTGTTGCTTGGGTGCCTCTTTTTATTCCCTTGTCCAGATGTAACTATGAGTAGAAAAAGCATCAACAACAAGTGCTCAGACTCCTCAGAAATTGAAGTTTGAATCAAACCATTAGGTAAGCCACTGAGATCAGTAGAGGAAATGTCTGGGGGGGGGGGGGGGTGGAAAGTAATTCAGAATGGAAAATAAAGGAGGGAGGAAATGACTGTTGATTGCTGTACTGACACAAACTGCATATTCGGGAGCTGTCATTTGTCCCACTAACTTTTTCCTTCTTAATTTCTCCTCCAGAGGAAGGACCTATGGGGAAAATGGAGACATTGTTTGCAAAACATGTATTAAAAAGTGGGTTCAAAGAGCAGAAAGAGAGGAGCTGGCAATACTCAGGTTTATCTTTATGAGCAATTTGCTATTCTGCCACCATCTGGCTCCATTTGACTTCGCTCCTTAAAAAACCATACAAAAGAATTGTTTACATTACATCAACAAATCATACTGCCCCAGGACATATAACAGAACAATGAAAACAATACTATACAGATCACTTCCTATTTTGGATAATTATAAAATATTTCTGTGAAGTTTTGATTTAGATTTAAAGAATGTGAATGAGATAACATTTTTAAAAGTACAATAAGACAGCCTAGAGGAGAAAAGATTATAAAAGCAAAAATAGCCTAAAAACAAAAGAAAACAAAACAAAAAAACCTGGGACATAATCAGGCACACCAATTCTGCCATAATGGGAGTTCCAGAAGGAGAAGAGATAGCGGTACAGATGGAATATTCAAAGAAAACTTCCAAAAACTTATCAAAATATGAGAACAAGTATATTCAAAAAAGTCCAGAGAACACTAAACAGGATAAGCATGAAGAAAAGTACACTCCATCATACAACGATCACTAGAAAAACAATTGACAAGGAGAGTATTCTGAAAGTAGCATGGGGTGAGGAGGGTGAGGGATATACCAGAACCTCTTTTTTAATGTAACATTTTATGTGTGATGTATATGTCTTCAAAAAATACCATTTCAAAAATGATGGGGTGGAGGGTGGGGAGTGGGGTATATGGGAACCTCTTATGTGTTTATGTTTTTCAATGTAACATTTTTTGCAATCTATTAACTTTAATTTAAAAAGTATTTAGAAAAGGTACTGAGTTTTGTACAAGTACTCAATTAGATTGAGCCAATTTCTCATTAGAAAACATGGAGGCAAAGAGGCAGTGCCTAGATATACATAAGGAGCTGAAAAAAAAAGTCTATAAAAAATGAGGGAGAAAATAAGAAATTTCAGACAAACAAAAATTGATGGCAAGGTTAAAGGGAGTTCTTCAAACTGAAAGGAAAGTACACTAGATAGTGATCCACAATGGCATAAAGGAATAAAAACCTCATGAAGACAACTATTTGGGTAATTATGAATGTTAGTATTATTGAAGTGTGCTGTTTGGTATATAACTCTACTTCTTAGTAACCAGTGCTAGTATGCACATGCATAAAAAGCAATGATAAGTTATTGCTTTGGACATATATTGTGCAAAGAGATAAGTGGTAAGAAGTACAAAAAACTGACAAATAGAGGGATATAGGAAAAGTATATGAGGTTATAAGACAATTTCATATGAAACCAAATAGACTTGTTAAATATTTAGGACATTAAGCTTTAATCCTGTGGTCACATTGTTGTAGAATTTGAGAGAAGTTCAATTATTTGAGTATGGAGAGGCCAGGACTCAGGAATGATTTTGAGAAGGAAAAATGGTTTATTGATGGCCAGCCGGACTAGGGAGCTTTCTGTTTGAATCCCAAGCCCTGAACAAGATTTTCAAACGTCTTTTATACAGAGTGGAAAGGCCAAATGGTCCCTTTGTTTCAGTTCTCAATAGGCTTCAATTAGCATATATATCTTCCACATCTTAGGTAAGCTTTTAGCATGGACTCCAGATAGTCTAGATAAGCTTTTAGCATATTTGGTTTTTGCATTTCCCCTAAATACTTAAAGCTTATAGCCCTTGCATTGTTAAACTGTTTCCTGGGACTGGAGCCGTTGCCATTGTCCCTAAGGGCAGGACTGCAGCCTCTTACCGTTCCACACCCACAGCCTTCAGCTTAGGTTATCTCTGAAGAAACAAAGAGCCTTCCACCCATAGCCCACATCAACATAGCAAAAATATATGACAAAATATCCAAGTAGAAAAGAGAAGTCACTCAATATGGTAGAACCCCAAAAATCAAATAAATATTGAAATAGGTATTAACAGAAGAATTGAGGGACAATAAAGGTACAAGATTTACACAGATTAAATAGCAAAATGGCAGAGGAAATTCCACATTATTAGCAATGACTTCAAAAGTAATTGGATTAAACTCTGCAGTCAAAAGGTAGAGCTTGTGAGAATGGACAAAAAACATCATCCAACAACATGCCATCTATAAGACACTCATCTTAAATGAAAAATACAAGTAGTTTGAAGGTGAAAGAATGGAAAACTATATACTGTACAAAAAATATCCAAATGAAAGCTAGGGTATGTATAGTAAAATTTGATATAATAGACTTTAAGTCAAAAAGAGTTACAAAGGACAAAGACAGTTATTATATAAAAATAAAGTGGTCAATTCATCAAGAAGATGTAATGTTGTAGAAGTTGAGAGAGGTTCAAATATTTGCATATAGAAAGGCCAGGACTCAGGAATGATTTTGAAAAGGAAAAATGATTTATTGACGGCCGCCCAGACTCAGAAGCTTTCTGTTTCAAACCAGAGCCTCCAATAAGATTTTCAAGTTCCTTTTATTCAGGGTGGGGAGTCAAATGGTGCTTTTATCAAAGAAAACCACTTTCTTTGTTAGTTAAGTGCTTGCCTGAGTACCAGGTAGGTTTTGAATTAACATATCACCCACCTTTCCAGTGAGCTTGAATTAGCATCTTGCCCACATTCTGTCTGGATGCAACTTTGAATACACATTCAGTCTTACATCTTTTCTGACCATTCAAATCCCTATCACTTAACTGGATTTCTAGAGACTAGGCACACTTGGATACAGAATTAGATGATTTTGAATTTATGCACAGGCTATATTCTATTTCCCATTAGAGGCCAAGTCCAAGTTCCCTTAAGCTTTGGCATCACTACCATCAGAGTTTCCCTGGACTGACAGGTATGTATGTAGGGTTTGCATTGCTAAATTGCCTCCCAGGACTGTAGTCATTGCCATGGTCACCAAGGGCAGGACTGCAGCCTCTCACTGTTCCACACCCAGAAGTCAGGACACAAAGGGATGAACAGCCTCCCACCCATAGCCCACATCAGTAATATTTATAAATATCTATGGATCCAAAAGCTTAGCCCCAAAAGAAGGAGGGAAAATGACACTTTTGAATGGAGAAATTGATGTTTCTGTATTAATAGCAGGAGTCTTCAATACAGCATTCTCATACTAGGTAGAACATCTGGATACAATTTCAAGAAGGAAATATAAGACTTGAATGATACTTTAAACCAGCTAGACTTAGCAGATATGTATAGAACACATCACCCAACAACAGGATACAAATTCTTCTCAAGTGCACATAGATTACTCTCCAGGATAGACCATATGTTGGTCACAAATACATCTCAATTTAAAAATACTGAAATCATAAACTTCATTTTATCTGACAACAAAAGAATGAGACTAGAAATCAATACAGAAATAGAAATGGAAAATTCACAAATACATGGAAATTAAACAACTTACTTTTGGGAAGCAAATGTGGCCCAAGTGATTGAGCTCCTGACTACCACATGGGAAGGTTCCCAGTGCCTCCTAAAGAAGAAGAAAAAGACAGCAAGCTGATGTGGCAGGTTTGTGTGGTGAACTGATGCAACAAGATGAAGCAACAAGAGACACAAGGAATACATTGGAGACAAAACAAAAACAAAAAGAGGGAACAGAGGTGGCTCAAGTGATTAAGTGCCTCCTTCCTACATTGGAGGTCCCAGGTTTGCCTGGTGCCTCCTAAAAAATGACCAGCATACAACAAACAGACACAGGAAATGCAAACAATGAGTGGGTCACGACAAGTAAATAAATCATTAAAAACAAAACAAAAGAAAACAACCAATGGCAAATCTCAAGAAAATTAGGAAATATCTTGAGATGAATGAAAATGAAAATGCAACATACAGAAACATATGGGATGCAGGAATGACATTGCTGAGAGGTAAATTTATAGCACTGCCTGCATTGAAAGAAAGAGAGTAAAAAAGAAAGATTTCAAATCAGAGACCTACCTAAAGACTGGGGAAACTAAAAACAACAAATAAATAATGACAAATTTTAGAAAAAATTGAATGACAAATCAAGAGCTGTGGAACAAAATCTCTAGGCAAGAGATAGAAATTAAAACAAGCAAATTAAAATCACCAAAATAATAAGATGCCTGGATATTAGCAAAAAATTGCAAATCCTTCTAAGAAACAGAAAGACATGCCCTGCCAAAGGAATATACCAAGAACACTGAGGAGACACAGAATTTAAGACCCTAATAAATGATTTTCATACAAATCTCCTAAGTCAATTCCAGGAATTCAAAGAAAATATGACTAAAGAGAAAAAAGATATTAAGAACACTGAGAGAGCATAAAGAACAATTTGAAAGCCTACAAAGAAAAGTAACAGAGCTTTCGGGAATTAAAAAATGGATAAGATTAAAAATATATTAAAAGGGAGTAGATGTGGCTCAAGCAGTTGAGTGCCTACCTCCTACATGAGAGGTGTTGGGTTTGGTTCCCAGTGTCTCCATAAAAACAAGTACAAACAACAAGCAAAACAAGCAGAAAACCCAACTCAGAGAAACTGATGTGGCTCAGTAGTTAAGAGTGACTTTCCACATACTAGGTCCTGGGTTCAATCCCTGGCCTCTAGTACCTCAAGGAAACAAACAAACAAACAAACGTTACTGCTATGCAACAGTAGATTTGAACTGGCAAAAGAGAGAAGTAGTGATTAGAAGACAAAGCAACTGAACTAGAAAATAGAAGAGCAGAAAGAGAAAAGAATGAAAAAAAATGAACAGTGTTAGAGATTGAATGATGATGTGAAATGTACAAATACATGCCTTATAGGTGTCCCAGAAAAAAGTAGAGAATGGAAAAGGGGCAGAAATGATATTTGTGGAAATAATGGCAGAAAATTTCCCAGCCCTATGAAAGTCATAAATATCAATATACAAGCAGGATAACATATCCCTAACAGAATAAATCTGAATAGACCCACTCTCAGATAGCTTCTATTCAGAGTTTCAAATGTCAGACATGAAAATAAGAATCTGAAAGATGTAAGAGAAAAACATACAAGCTCAATAACTATAAGGGTCAATCTCTCATCAGAATCCTTGGAGATGAGAAGGCAGAATTATGATATATTTAGGAAAGTGACTGATGTAGGGTGACTGAATACCTGAAAGTAATTTGCTTGTTCTCCTTTCTTTCCAAGTCGCTGGGATACAAAAGGAAAAAATATATATATATATATGAAGGTAATGAGATGCAACCCTCTCTTGGTGGAAATTCCATTTCTTGTGGCCAAAAACATCCTGTTGAAGCAATGACGTATGAAAACCAGCTTCAATTGGGTGGCCAGACCTATGCAGAAGACCCTGGCTTACTCACTTCAACTTGCTTAATTAACATAGTAAAATTCCCACCGAGGAGTGGAGCTATCCACCCATTTTTCAATCTTGCAATGTACGTGCAAGCATGAATTTCAACATACTAATCAACAATTATGTAATCAGCTATGTGTGTTCATGCATGCACATAAAAGCTAATGCATGACCAAAGCCAATACTAAGTAGTAACTTGAATATTTAAGCAAGAGTAAAACTGCAGCATATAGAGTCAGCTCTGAGTTACTTTAGACTGACACTGACTCAAGTGTAAAGACATAAAAATGTAAGTTTTTTCTAACTCTCATGTTAAAGTTATTTTCTCTATATCTCTGGGTATTCCTGAAGGCCAAGCTTTAAGGGTTAGCAAAAGTTCTGAAAGAGAAAAACTGCCAGCCAAGAATTCTGTATTGGACAAAACTATCCTTCAAAACTGAGGGTGAGTTTAAAATCTTCACAGATAAACAAAACATGAGAGCAGTTGCTGCAAAAGACAAAGAGATGTCTTACAAGAGATACAAGAGATACTGTGAAAGGCTGATGGGAAAAGACAAGGGTAAAAAGCTTGCAGAATGGTGTAGAACAACACAGAAAGGAAGATCCTACATTTAGTAAGGTTAATTAAAAGGACAAAAAAACAAAAATAAGATATGATAATGGAAAACCAAAGGATAAAATGATGAAATAAGAAATGCCTTTACAGTAATAGCATTGGAGTTTAATGAATTAAACTTCTCAATCAAAAGACAGACAAACAGAATGGATAAAATAAATACAAGCAAGTTATAAGACACAGGCAGCCTGAAAATGAAAGGCTGGAAGAAAATATTCCACACAAACAAATAAATAACCAAAAAAGATCTGGAGTAATAATACTAACATTGGATGAATAGATTTTAAATGCAAAACTAATTTAAGAGATGAATAAGGTCACTAGATATTACTAAAAGGGACAATTCACCAAGAAAAAAATAACAATCATAAATATTTACGCATTTAATTGGGGTGTCCCAAAATACCTGAGGCACACACTGGCAAAACAGATGGGAAAAATAGACATCTCTACATAATAGTTGGAGACTTCAATACCTGACTGCTATCATTTGATAGAACATCTAGACAGATACATAGTATGCTCAAGTGCTCAAGGCTATTCTTCAGGAGAGATCATGTATTGGGTAATAAGAGTTCTCAACAAATTGAAAAATATTGAAATTATAAAAAATACTTTCTATGAACATAATGAAAAGAGCCAAAAATCAATAGCAGGTGGAAAAAGGGAACATTCACAAATATATGGAGATGAAATATCACATTCTTAATTCAGTGGGTCAAAGAAGAAACTGGAAAATATATCAGGAAATATCTCAATGTGAAAGAAAGCAAGAACACAACTTGTCTATGGGATACAGCAAAGGAAGAATTCAGAGATAAATTTATACTCTCAATGCTTATTTTAAAAAGAAAGAACTAAAACTGAAGACCTAACTGTACACTTGGGAAATAAGAAAAAGGAAAGAAAATGAATCCCAAAGTAAGCAGAAGTAAAGAAATAACAAAGATTACAGTAGAAATAAATGAAATGAGAATTAAAATAACAAAAACTAAGAATCAACAAAATCAAAAGTTAGTTCTTTGAGATAAACAAAATTGACAAACCCTTAGTTAAGACACACACAGAAAGAGACAGAATATGCAAACAGATAAAATCATAAATGAGAGGGAAGACATTACCACTGATCCAGCAGAAATTAAAGAGATCATAAGAAGATACTATGAACAACTGTGTGGTAACAAACTTGACAATGTAGGTGAAATGACATATTCCTAGAAACACACAAACCTACACAGCCCAAGAAAAAATAAATGACATGAACAAACCAATCACAAGAAAGGAGATTGAAAGAGTCATCAAAAATCTCCCCAAAATTAAAAATCTGGGATCAGATGTCTTTACAGGTGAATTTTTCCAATTATTCAAGAAGATCTAATATCAATCTTGCTCAAACCCTTCCAACTATTAGAACAGAAACGAACTCTACCAAACTCTTCCTATGAAGTCAACATCACCCTAACACCAAAGTCTGATAAAGAAGACATTATTAAAAAGAAAATTATGCATCAGTTTCTCTAATGAATATAGGTGCAAAAATCCTCAGCAGAATACTTATTAAAGAAATCCAACAGGGTGTTAAAAGAATTATACATCTACAGTCATGTAATTAAAAGCATTAACAAAGCCAAAAATAAAAATAATTTATACATCATGATCAAGTGAGATTTATCCCAGTTATGCAAGCATAGTTCAAAACAAGAAAATCAATCAAAATAAAACATCAAATTACTACCTGTAGGAGTGAAGATCACATGAACATCTAGATCGATGTGAAAAAGGCATTTGATAAAATCCAACATACTTTCTTAATGAAAACTCTCCAGAAGATAGGAATAAAGGGAACTTTCTCAACATGATAAAATGAATATAATAAAAACCCACAATTTCACATCTGGAGAAAGACTGAAAGTTTTTCCTGCTGTGACTGGAAACAACATGAAGATGCCCACTAGTGATCTGTTTATTGAGGTTTTCTCTGTTTTCTAATGTCAGTATAGGTTGTATGTGTGTTTCTAGGAATTTGTCCATTTCATCAACTTTGTCTGGTGTTTTTTTTTTTGGCATGCAGTTGTTAATAGTATGTTCTTATGATATCTTTTATTTCTGTGGTGTCAGTAGTAATATCCCTCTCTCATTTCTGGACTTTATTTATTTGTATCTCCTTTCTTTTTTTCTTTGTCTAGCTAAGGGTTTGTTAATATTTCTTTCCTTCCGTGTTATAGTTAGCTTCTCTTTTTCTAGTTCCTGCTGGTGCACAGTTAGGACTTTGATTTTGTGTTGCTTAATATTTATACATTTGGAGTTGTCACTTTCTCTGTTGCTGATTTACAGTTTCATTCCATTATAATCATAGATGGTGCTTTGTATAATGTTTTTAAAGATTTATTTTTTATTTATTTCTCTCCCCTTCCCACCCCCTCCCCCACCAAGTTGTCTGCTCTCTGCATCCATTCCCTGCATGTTCTTCCCTGACTACTTCTATCCTTATCAGCAGCACTGGTAATCTGTGTTTCTTTTTGTTGCATCATCTTGTTGTGTCAGCTCTTTGTGTGTGCAGTGCCATTCTTGGCAGGCTGCACTTTATTTTGCACTTTATTTTTGGGCAGCTCTCCTTACAGGGGGCACTCCTTGCACATGGGGCTCCCCTACGTGGGGGACACCCCTGAGTGGCAAGGCACTCCTTGTGTGCATCAGCACTGTGCATGGGTCAGCTCCACGCGGGTCAAGGAGGCCTGGGATTTGAACCACAGACCTCGCCTGTGGTAGGTAGATGCTCTATCAATTGGGCCAAGTCCAATTCCCTGTAAAAGTTTAATCTTTTAAAATTTATTAAAACTTGTTTTGTAACTCAACATATGGTCTATTCTTGAAAAAGATCCATTAGCACTTGGGAAAATATATATCCTCTTGTTTTTGGGTGCAATGTTCTATATATGTCCAAAAGGACTAATTCATTTATCATATTATTCAAGTTTTCTCTCTAATTATTGGTCCTTTGCCCTGTTGTTTTATCCAAAGATGAGTGTTGTTTTGAAATCTCCAATGGTTATTGTAAAGACATCTATTTCTCATTTAATTTTGCAAGCGTGTGCCTCATATATTTTGGGGTACCATAATTTGGTGTATAAATATTTATAATTGTTATTTCTTTTTGGTGAAACACTCCTTTTATCTGTATATAATGTCCTTCATTGTCTTTTATAGCATTTTTCTAATTAAAGTCTATTTTGTCCCATATTGGTATCCCCACTCAGGTGTTTTTTTTTTTCCTAAATATTTATTTACTTCCCCATGCTCCCCTCCCTTGCCCTCTTCCACATGATTTACTTGTCTGTTTGCTTATTATTTGTCTGCCTTCTCCATGAGGCCCTGGGAACCAAATCCAGGACCTCTCACATGGGAGGACAGTTCCCCCTAGCCTGAGCCACATCTCCTCCAAGAGGGCTGCAGTGTTTGCTCATGCAGGTGCCTGCTTTTGGGTGATGTGATGTCTAGCTCATTGCAGCAGGTATGGTGTCTAGCTTGTTGTGGCTGTGTGGCATCTAGCTCATTGCAGTGGTGGGTGTCTAGATCACAGAGGCAGCATGGCAGTGCAGCATCTTCCAGCTCTTTTTTGATTACTATTTGCACAGAGTGTCTTTTTTTCAATCTTTTACTTTCTGTCCTTGCATGTATTTTGAATCTCTTCTAGAGAGCATTTAGATGGCTGATTTAAAAAAAAAAATTCCATTCTTCTAGTCTGTATCTTTTGGTTGGGGGGTACAATCCTTAACATTTAACATTACTACTGTAAACATATTACTTGGTCAATTATATCTTTTGACTTTCCATTGATGCATTCTCTGTGTTTTTTATCCTTTTTATTACTCTTACTAATAATCTTTACTTCTACACTCTTCTCCAGGCCTCTCTCTCCCGTCTTCTTCCTTTTGGATTGCAGCACTCACTTTAGTATCTCTTGTAAATCTGGTCTTTTGGTGACATACTCTTTTAGTTTTTGTTTATCTGTGAAGTCTTTAAACTCACCCTCAGTTTTGAAGGACAGTTTTGCTGGATCAAGAATTCTTGGCTGGAAGTTTTCTCTTTCAGAACTTTTAATATATCATGTCATGCCACTGCCTTCCCACCTCCATGGTATCTGATGAGAAATTGTTGCTTAATCTTACTGAGCATAGCTGTATGTGATGAATTGCTTTTCCCTTGCTGCTTTCAGAATGTCCTTTTTATCTTTGGCATTTGTCATTCTGAATAGTAGGTGTTTTGTATTAGTTATATTCAGATTATCTCATTCCTACACAAAAATTAACTAAAAATGTGGAGTGGGTGTAGTTCAAGTGGATGAATGTCTGCTTCCATGCACAAGATCCTGGGTTCAATCTCCAGTACCCCCTAAAAACATAAACAACACAAATAAATGAAAAAAACAACTCTTACTGGGGAGCAGACGTGGTTCAGTTGTTGAAACTATTTCCCATGTCTGAAGTATTGGGTCCAATCCCTGGTACCTCCTGAAAAAAAAAACAAAAACTCAAAATGGATCAAAGACCTGAATATAAAAGCTACAATGATAAAATTCCTAGAAGAAATTGTAAGGAAACATCTTCAAGATCTTGTGGTAGATAGTTATTTCTTAAACCTTATACCTAAAGCATGGGCATCAAAAGAAAAAGTAGGTAAATAGGACCTCCTCAAACTAAATACTTTTGTGCTTCAAAGAACTTTGTCAAGAAAGTGAATAGGCAGCCCACTCAATGGGAGGGAATATTTGGAAACCATATAGATGATAAGGGAATGGTATCATGTTATATAAATAACTATTTGATTATGTATGTGAACTAGTCTGTCCCTCTGGGAATATTAGATTATTTTGGATTCAGAGGTTTCACTTATTTGATTAAATAATAATTAAGGCTATGATTGGGCCACGTTAGTAGGACATTGCATCCCTGTCCCCTTGATGGGTGGGGACTCAGAGAGAAACTGCACTGTAGAGAGGAGAGGCTGGGATTTTGATCTAGACCCAGGGTGATAAGCACAGAGAGGAGCAGAGCAGCCAAGCCCAGAAAGAACCATGAAAAGAGGAACCCAGGAAGCTTGAACAGTCCCAGAAACAGAGGCCATCTTGCTCCAACATGTGGCAATGGACTTTGATAAGGGAAGTAACTTATGCATTATGACCAGATAAGCATAAGCTTCTGCTCCAAACTAATACCCTTTATAAAGGTCAACAGATTTCTGGTATTTTGCAACGGTACCCCTTTGGCTGACTAAGATACAACCCAATGATAAAAAGAAAAGCAACACAATTTTAAAAAACAGCCAAAAACCTGTATATACATTTCTCCAAAGAGAAAATACAAATGGCCAAAAGGAACATGAAAAGATGTTTCACATCATTACCTATTAGGAAAATGTGGATCAAAACTACCCTAAGATATAATTTCCATACCTTGCAGAATGGCCATTATTTAAAACAACAGAAAACTATAAGTGATAGAGAGGGTATGGAGAATTAGGAAAATTCCCTCTCTGTTTGTGGGAATGAAAATATTGCATGGGCGGTGGACTTGGGCCAGTGGTTAGGGTGTCTGTCTACCACATGGGAGGTCCATGGTTCAAACCCCGGCCCTCCGTGACCCGTGTGGAGCTGACCCATGTGCAGTACTGATGCACGCAAGAAGCGCCGTGCCACTCAGGGGTGTCCCCACGTGGGGAAACCCCATGCGCAAGGATTGCACCCCTTAAGGAGAGCCACCCAGCGCAAAAGAAAGTGCAGCCTGCTCAGGAATGGTGCCTCCCACATGGAGAAATGACACAACAAGATGACGCAGCAAAAAAGAAACACAGATTCCCCTGCCACTGACAACAGAAGTGGACAAAGAAGACGCAGCAAATAGACACAGAGAACAGACAACCAGGGTGGGAGGGGGAAGGGGAAAGAAAAAATAAATAAATCTTAAAAAAAAAAAGAAAATGATGCAGTCTTTGTGGAAGAAAGTTTGACTTTTCTTCAAGAAACTAAATATAGAACTGTTATATGATCCAGCAATTCCATTATTAGGAATATATTCAAAAGAAATGAAAGCAAGGACATGAACTGATATTTGTGTGCCAATGTTCATAGCAGTGTTATACACAATTGCTAAAATAAGGGAACAACCCAATATCCCTCAATTGACGAATAAAGAATATGTGGTATATACTTACTATGGAATACTCTTGCACTCTAAGAAGAAATGAAATTGGCATGCATATGACAACATGGATGAACCTTAAGGATATTATGGTGAGTGAAATAAGTCAGACTCAAAAGGATAACTATTGTATGATCTCACTAATATGAACTGACTGTTAATCCAGTTAAACTCACAGAGGTAAATTCTATACAGTATAAGTTAAAATTGCATAGAATGTGGGTTGGGAATGGGAGTTGATGCTTAATGTATGTAGAATTTTTAATAAGATTTATTGTAAATGTACAGAAATGAATAGAGTTGATGGTAATCATTATAGTGAGTATAGTGAGTATAACTAACACTGCTGATTTATACAAGGGATAGTCTGTGGATATAATAATTCAGTTTGAAGGAAGCTAGAGAATACTGTAGGGACAGTATATCATAGTGGTTTTGGTGGTGGGTGAAGACTGTGCTTAAGAGTGTAAGTACAAGAATGTTCTTCCTTTTAATATATATTAAATATATAGTGCTACACAGGAAAACAAAAACTAATGTAACTTAAGGATTATAGTTAACAGTAATATAGTAACTTTTTTGCAGCAATGGCAAAGAAGATACTCTATCAGTTGTAAGGGACAACAATAGCAGGGTATAAAGGGGTTTGGGATTTTTCCTTTTGGAGTACTGAAAACTTTCTAAAATTGGCTTAGTTGATGACAGTACAACTTTGTGTTGAATATGAGAACCACTGAGTATACACTCTGAATGGATTGTACAAAGCATGGGTCTATATAACACAGTGAATCCTGTGGTGGAAGATGGACTGTGGTTAACAAGACAACTGTGAGAACATTCTCTTGTGAACTATAACAATTATACACTGATATACAGTGTCATTAACTGGGTGGGTTGAGGGGGAAATACAACAAATGTAAGATATTGACTATAGCTAGTAGTATTTTTTATATGTACTTTTTTATTATGGAAGTTGTGAACTTTCAAAACAATCATGCACATTGTAAAATTCCCTTACAATAACTCTTCACCAACACAGCACCCTACTGAGTAGTAATATAGTAGTTAGTAGTAATGTTTTATATAGATATATAAATATATATTTACAACAGAATTTGTGAACTTAAAAAACAAGCACATGTATAGAATTCCCATAGAGCAACCCTTAACCAACATACCACTTCATTGAGTTGTAGTATTTTGATGATGCTCTTTCACAGTGGTGTAACGACTATTTTACAATGGAAGGTATGGTAATGTGTGAGAACCCTATATGATGCCATGCATGTTTGTTTTATAAGTTCACAACTTTTACTATGCACTTACTGTTCATGCATGTCCATGTATGAATAACTTCAATTTTAAAAAGTTTCAAAAGAATCAATTAATGTACTACACCATATTAACAATTCAAAAGGAAAAAACACAAGATCATCTCCATTGGCTCTTTAAAGGCATTTGACAAAATACAGCATCCTTTCCTACATTTTATGTCTATAAACAAGCAATGAATAAGAAAAAATTCAAATGTTAAAATACCATTTACAGTAGCATTAAAATGTGTAAATTATTAGGGATAAATCTGATAAAAAATGGCAAGCCTTGAACACTGAATAACGCTAAACCAATGCTAAGAGAAATTAAATAGTATCTAAATAAAGGAGATATATGCCTTAATCGAAACACTTGGGACCTACATTATAGCAGTGGAGCAAGAGAGTTTGTTTCCTGGTTTAATTGGAGAATGAAAAGAAAGATTCCTGCCACTGCTTTTTGGGTCAAATGGGCTCTTCACCACATCTGCTTGGCTTTCAACCTTACGAGGGGCACTGTGGAAAAATTTCCTCCGCTTGAGCCATTAGCTTGCCCTCCCTGCCCGCTGGGGCTTGGCAGATGCCTCAGAGGCTCTGCTGTCTCCACCGTATTCCTACGTGGTCTGGCGATCCCCCACACCTGCCCCATGCGATATGAGCCCCCCCAGCAGGAGAGAGGGAGAAACATTAAAGAAGCAGGGGGCCTGTCACACTTCTCCTTAACCCCTGACTTGTGAAATTCTACAGGCTGTACCCTTTGAAATACGCAATCTTCCAGAGTCCTTCAATTGGGTTTTATTTTCCCTGGTTCTTACAGATGCTTTCAGACCCACCCATCAGGATTTCCCCTCTCGACCCACATATAACACACATGCACACACACACACAAGGCTAAAGCAAGGATGTCTCTTTTTTCCTGAAAAGCTCAAGTATCTTGAGTCACTGGAAGGCAAGCTCTCTGATTCCAGATAGGTCAATCCTTATTGTTAAGGATTCTCTACAGAGGGTATCACTCTAGGCACCTTTTTATCTTGAGAATGAGAAAGGAAATCCAAGGGACACATCCAGGGAGATACATCACTTGGATGTGCAGATGATAGTAACAGAGTCAAAGCCCCTAAGACATTCCAGAAGAAAAGGCAAAGGCAGAGCCCTCAATGGTCAGTGGGCTACAAAAGCCTTAGGATCCTGCCGGGTGAGAAGCCAAGATTCAAGACCATGAAAAGGTGGGCACTGCCAAATTAAGTGCAGATTGTCTGTATAACCTCTGCTAACTGCCCAATAAGAACAGCAGTGTTCCCTGGTTGTTGAGGCCCATCCTGGGATGGGGCCTTTGTGTATCCTCTCTTACCTGCTCAAAGTAGCCTGCACTTACAGTTGATGAAACTGGACTCAGAAAGGCCAAGTAACTGTGGAAGGCCACACAGCCTCAAGGCCTAGTAGCCAGTAGCACTTTCCTAGTCTGCCTAGTTTCAGACCTTGCTTGCCTTCCATGCAATAAGTTATCATTGTGTTTGAGACAGAGGCCCCGGGTTCTGTTTTCTTTCAGTTTGATTGGTCTTGTTAACACCAAACGGAGACTTAAAAATTGTAACTGCCTCCCCTTCCTTTGGCTTTTTTTTTTTTTTTTTTTAGTCTGATTCATTCTGTATCTACTGTAACCAAAGGCAGTGCCTCAGTTGGAAAGACTGAAATGTTTTGCTTCATTTTTACAAAAGACAGATCCACAAGAAAATGTAATTATTCCCAGTGACCTCTTGGGGAAAACAAGAATAAATCTGGCTGCTCACTAGAAGCATCACCATGTAGTCACATCCCATTTTCCATTCAAAGAGATTTTTTAAAGGGTTTCCACCCTTTTTCTTTCCTTTTTTAGTTTTTGTAATTCAGATGTCTCAAAGGAAATTATTTTGTGATGCTTGCCACCACAGTATTGTACAATGCCATGTTTGTAAATAGTGAAATAACCAAACACCTTTGTTCATCCTCTTAACGTGTAGGAACTTGGCGTGCCCCCTGTGCAGGGCTCTGCCTTCTGTGCTCAAAGAGATGGCTCTGTGCAGGTCGGTCCTGATGTGGGTGTATGTGTGTCTGGGGGGAGGCTATCCATGTCCAGCAAGGCCTGCCTGGCAGGGTATGCCGTCCTTGCTGCCTCTGAGGAACTCTTGGGAGAGGGCTGTGGCCCCAGTGCTCTGAGTTTCCCAAAGCTAGACTGTAGAGCAGGGTTTCTCAACCTTAGCTGTACAGCAGAGTCATCTGGAGAGGCTGCATCCTGGAGCAGAGAGCTCAGAACCTGGGGGGAAAGAGCCAGGCCCCAACACTGGTATTAAAATAAACACACATGCATGCGTGCACAAACACACACACACGAGTTTTCTTCCCAGAAAGGCTCCTTGAGTGATGTGTAGGAGACAGATATCACACTGACTCTTCAAGGGGAGACTGCAGGGCATCAAAGATCAACAAGCAGTATCTCACTCACCTTCAATTAATGGGGACACTGTACAGTCCATTTTCTAGAGCTGAGTGATAGTAGATTATTCTTCCAGAGGAAGATTCCAAGGGTTTAAAAGATTAGTCACAATAGCCAAAAGATGGAAGCAATCCATGTAGCCATCAGGCTATGAATAGATAAGCAAAACATGGTATAAACACACAATACAATACTATTCAGCCATAAAAAGGAAGGAAGTTCTGATACATGTAACATCATGGATGAACCTTGAAGACATCATGTTGAGTGAAAGAAGCCAGACACAAAGGGTGGGTACAATATTGTGGGAAACAAAGGCATGTTGTTTCCATAATAGCAAGTTACTTCCTTAACAACTGGATGATGCTGTCCCTAGAGGTGCACGTGCAGGGAGATGTAACATCGTGACGGAACCAGGACTTGATAGTACAGATGTAACATCCTGACGGAACCAGGACTTGATAGCACGGGACAACTTTGGCAACAAGATTCATAAGTATATTTGTTTCAATAACATAATAGAATAATTGTGAGCTTTGGTCACTACCTAATCCACTGTATTCTTAAGAATAAGATAATGGTAATAGTTATCTAGAATAGCTCCTGCTAGTGGCAATAGTAATCTAGGATAGTTCCTGCGTCTCATGACCTATTGGAGTATGTAAGCAAGCCCCTGAGACTAATAAATTTGTCTGATGAGCTTGAGAAATCAATGCTCTCAGATCCCCTGATCTCAATCTCTCTTTATCTTTCATTCCTGATACCCATCAGGTCCGCAACTCTGACACTGTATGATCTCACTGATATACAGATCAGAATAAGAAACTAGAATACAAGATGCAGGGGTTGTGGTGAAGGTAGGGAGTGGGGAGTTAATGTTTAGTTGGTACAGAGTTTGTTTGGTATGATGGACATTTTTGGTAGTAGATGATGGTGATGGTAGCATAATATGTGGATGTGTTAGCAACACTGCATTGTGTGTTTGAATGCAACTGAAAGGGGAAATTTGGGGTCCATACATGTTACTAGAACAAAAACTTTTTAAAAAACAGATAAGACTGTTGAGCAAAAACAGTGAAACCTTATGTAAGCATGTGATTAACGGTATAATTATAGTGATGCTGTTTTGTCACTTGTAACAGGATGCTACACAGGTGCCTCATGTTGGTGAAGGGAAGGACTGTTGTGTAAGGGGGTTATTTGAAAATTCTATTTTCTGCATGAATTTTCTGTAAATCTGCAACTTTACAAATAAACAAACTAAAGGGAAGATGGATAAATTTGTAAAAATAAACAAACAGCTCTATTTTTATTAGAAAATCTCTTAGGGATGGCCTATCTATAAATTAAGCCTCAAGTTTTAATTGAAACAAAATTATGAAAGAAAAAAAAAGCTTTAGCATCATACCTCAGAACTGTTACTGCCTTAAATTATTGTGAAATGGACATTATTCTGTGTTGTATAAAAATATTTTCCTTTAAGTTACAGTCCTCTTCCCAGCCAAACATGAACACACTGTTTGTAATTTGATTAGCAGACCTCAAAATGAAGCTAGAGCACCCCAGTCATGTCAGTCCTGAAGTAAGAAATCAGCCATACCATCCTTCTCTTATGCAGTTCCTGCTTGTGCTGAAGGTCCTATGAAAAGGAAATAAATCCATACACACCAGACATCAAAAACTTTTTCTGTAGAGAGTCAGGTAGTAAAGAGTATTCTTTTAGCAGTATATTACTGAATTTGACCAGAGCTGGGTCCTTGCCCAAGAATACTTCTGAAGCATTTTCTATCTTGCTGAATCTAGTTCAGTACATGCAAAAAGATGCTCATGTTTAAAAAAAGTAAAAAGGCTGATAGCTAAGGATATAATGAATTTGGCTCTTCAACGGAGTGCCAGTTGCTTAACTTTGTTCATAGTGGCTGCAAGTTAATTTTTGTGGGAAAGACCCTTTCTCGAGGAACTGTGTAATGCAAAGATGGGAAAGGAAATAAACTTTAAATCATTTGAATACTCACCTGGGCCGATCGCGTTGAAAGACCAACTTGAATAGTCTAATGACAATGCAGTTGAATTGTTCTTAAAAGTAGTAAGGTTTCTTGGCCATTAATTTAGCAAACACATTAAAACTCTCTATTTTGTGTTTTAATATCTCTGGAAATCAGAACAATGAAATCATTCTGAAAACTGGTCCAAATTTTTATTGTGGTATATCACCCATATATTTTTAGCTACCAATTTAAAAAAGGAGGAAATATGGGTTGACTTAAACAATAATAATTTATTGGCTCCCAGGTTCAGAGGCCAGAGTTCAGGTCATGATGTCACCATGGCTCTGCTTCCTCCCATGTCAGCGGGTTTGGGAGCTGGCTGACCGCCATCCTTGGGCGTCCTTGGCTCACATCCTGCCCCTCCTTCCAGGGCCACGTCTTCTCTTTTCTGTCTTCTGTGACTTTCCAAGGCCTCGGTGGCCTTTGGGTTCTCTTTCCAAGGCCTCGGTGGATGAAGGCCCACCGTCCTTCAGTTTTGCCCCTGCTAACTAGGGTCCTATCCACAAGGGAGCACACACCAGGACTTGCTTTAACATATCCAAAGATCCTGCTACAATGGCTCCACCCAGAGGACCCTGGGAGAAGGTAAAGAACATGCTTCTGTGTGTGTTTCTATTTACATCCTTTGTCCACATTTTAATTTGGTTGGTTTTCTTATTGTCGAATTATAGGTGTTCTTCATATATTTTGAAAACATGCAGATGATCATGCATACATATGATCATATATGTGGTCACGCGCTCATGCATGTGACCACGCACTGGAACATGCATATGCTTATGCAAACATGCCTATGATTGTGCACACATGACTGTGCATACATGCCTGTGATTGTGTACATGACTGTGTGTACATTCCTGTGATTGTGTATACATGCCTGTGATTGTACACATATGGCTGTGCATAGATGCCTGTGATTGTGCACATATGACTGTGCGTACATGCCTGTGATTGTGCACATGACTGTGTATACATGCCTGTGATCGTGCACATATGGCTGTGGATATATGCCTGTGTTTGTGTACATATGACTGTGTATACATGCCTGTGACTGTGCATATATGGCTGTGCATAGATGCCTGTGATTGTGCACGACTGCGTATACATGCCTGTGATCATGCACATATGACTGTGCATACATGTCTGTGATTGTGCACATGACTCTGTATACATGCCTGTGGTTGTGCACATATGACTGTGCATGCATGCCTGTGATTGTGCACATATGGCTGTGCATACATGCAAGTGACTGTGCACACATGCATACCTAATTGTACCGGCAATCATATACCAGCAGGGAAGTTAATTCAGTCGTCCATAAACTTGGTATGGGGAAGGGTTTCTAAACATCATTAAAGGTTCAAATGCAATCAAAGATTAATATATTTAACTATACAAAATTGTAAATACTTTTGCAGGGCAAAAATATCCCCCCCAAAATAATCAAGAGGGAAAAGGGAAAGTGGCTCCGTCCAGATAAGACAGCAGAGGACAGAGCAGTTCACCATGACCTCATCCGTGGAAATACACTATCCAATGACAGAGCAGGCCACCATGATCGCCTCCATCCGGGCACGCCAGCTGATGACAGAGCGGGCTGCCGTGATCGCCCCCATCTGGGCACGCCAGCTGATGACTGAGCGGGCCGCCAGTACCCTATCTGTCCTCAAAAACAGCAGATGAATAAGATGACGTTTGCCAACCACCTCATATGAAATCCAGTCAAGGATGAGTAAGCTAGCAACCAGAGAAGTCTGTCCATTATTGAGGTGACCTCTAGGGCATCTCCATCCAGGCACAGCAGCCAAAGACCACGCAGATCACCATGATCACCTCCATCCAGGCTCACTCGCTGATGACTGAGCAGGCTGCCATGACCTCATCTATCCACAAAAGCAGCAGATGAATAAAATAGCACGTATTAACCACCCCATAGGAAAAGTAGTCGAGGGTGAGAAACTGGAAATAACTTTCTCCCACCAGAGAAGGCTGTCCGTTATTGATGTGGCCTCTAGGATCCTCCAGTCAGGCACACCAGCCAATGACTGAACAGCCCAGCATGATTGCTCCCATCTAGTCATGCCAGATGATGACTGAGCAGGATGCCAGGACCTCATCTGTCTACAAAAACAGCAGGTGAACAAGGTTGTATGTATTAATCACCTCACTGGAAAACCAGTCAAAGATGAGAGGGCTCTTAATAAGTTTTTCTAACCAGAGAAATCTGTCCATTATTGAAGTGGCCCCCGGGGGAACCTCCATCCAGGCACACCAGCCGATGATGAGTAGGCTGCCATGACTGCCTCCATACAGGACTACCAGCTGATGGCCGAGCATACTGGAATGATTGCCTCCATTGAGCAATAGTAGCCGACGACTGAGAAGCTTCCTTGACCCTATTTGTCCAGAAAAACAATATACCAGTACGATACTGTGGGTAACCACCTCATCTGTAATCTAGTCAAGGATGAGTGAGCTACAGCAAATTCTTAGGACCAGAAAGACTGTCAGTTACCAAGGTGGCCGCTAGGGTGCTCTATCCAGGCACAGTAGCTGATGACTGAGCAGGCCACCATGATTGCCCCCATTCAGGCACACCAGCCAATTACCACATAGGCTGCCATGATTGCCTCTATCCAGGCATACTAGTCAATGCCGAGTGGGCTGCCTTGATCGCCTCCATCCAGGCATAATAGCCAATGCCGGAGCAAACTGCCTTGACCGTGTCCGCGGAAACAGTATATGAGTAAGATAGTGTGTGTAACCAAATCCTCTGTACACCACTCAAGGATGAGTAAGCTAGCAATAAATTCTTACAGGCAGAAAAGACTGTTAGCAAGGCGGCCTCTAGGGTGCCTCTGTCCAGGCACACGAGCTGATTACAGAGTAGGCACCATGATTCTTCCATCCAGGCACACGAGCTGATTACAGAGTAGGCTGCCATGACTGCCTCCACACAGATGTACTAGCCTATGATAGTTACTGCGCAACCACCTCATCTGTAATCTAGTCAAGGATGAGTGAGCTGGGAATAAATTCTTAGGACCAGAAAGACTGTCAGTTACCAAGGTGACCTGTAGGGTGTCTGATTAGCAGATGACTGATCAGGCCAACGTGATTGCCCATCCAGGCACACCAGCCGATTACCGAGTAGGCTGCCGTGATTGC
Source organism: Dasypus novemcinctus (assembly GCF_030445035.2). NCBI lineage: Eukaryota > Metazoa > Chordata > Mammalia > Cingulata > Dasypodidae > Dasypus > Dasypus novemcinctus. The sequence goes on along the minus strand of NW_027261977.1, from coordinate 3,321,471 downwards.
CTCCATCCAGGAATACCAGCTGATGGCCGAGCATACTGCAATGATTGTCTCCACTGAGGCACGCTAGTTGATGACTGAGCAAGCTTCCTTGGCCCTATCTGAACACAAAAACAGTGTATGAGTAAGATATTGTGTGTAACCACCTCAACGTAAACTAGTCAAGGATGAGTGAGCCAGCAAATTCTTCTTACCAGAGAAGTCTGTCCATTTCCAAGGTGGCCTCTCGAGTGCCTCCATCCAGGCACACTAGCTGATGACTGAGCAGGCCACCATGATTGCCCCCACCCAGGCACACCAGTCGATTACCGAGTAGGCTGCCACGATTGCCTCCACCCAGAGAAAACAGATGATAGGAGATGGCTTCCAGGATTGCCTCTGTCCAGGGAAAATAGCTATTGTCCAAATATCATGTTTTGCTCACCTTCATATGAAAAACGGTCATGGTTGGATTGCTGGCAGTATTTGCCCCATCCATGGAAAACAGATGATTGAGCAAGGCACCATGATTGCCTTGTCCAGGCAATAAGAAGATGACAGAGGTCACAGTTATGACCATCTTCCTCCAAGTACAGCAGTCAATGACTGAGCAAACCTCCAGGATATCTTCCAAACAGCGAAAGCAGAGAATGACTCAGCGAGCATATCCACAGGAGAACCAATCAAGAAGCAGCGGGTGGCAGCAATACCCTCCATCCAGGGAACACAGCCAATGTCTGGGCAGGCAGCCATAATCACCTCCCTCCACAGAAACAGGTCAATGACTGAGATGCTGGGCATGAGCTTAGTCCTGGTAAATGTTTGTCCAAGGTCTACCAACCTCATGTAGGCATTACGGAGTGAAATTGGATAATGCATTTTAAAACTCTACACCAGTGTATTGGTTTTAGTCTTTTTTGTTTGTTTGTTTCAGATTTATCTTATTTATTTCCCTCCTCTCTTCCCCGCCCCACCCCCATGTCTGCTCTCTGTTTCCTTTCACTGTGTGTTCTTCCGTGTCTGCTTGCATTTTCAGGTGGCACTGGGAAACTGCGTCTCTTTTTTTGTTGCATCACCTTGCTGCATCAGCTCTCTGTGTGTGTGGCACCACTGCTGAGGTGGCTGTGCTTTTTTTCACTCAGGGTGACTCTCCTTATGGGGCACACTCCTTGTCCGTAGGGGTGCCTCTGTGTGGCACAGCATTCCTTGCATGTGGCAGCACTGCACATGGGCCAGCTTACCATACAGGTCAGGAGTCCCTGGGGATTGAACGCTGGACCCTCCATATGGTAGATGGATGCTCTATCAGTTGAGCCATGTCTGCTTCCCTGGTTTTAGTCTTTTGTGGATCCTAGAATAATATGGTTCTAAAACTGAACATATTGTGAAACTCTGATTGGATTGGATCAATTAAGGCCCACTTGATTAGATTGTTCCAGGAGGGTGTGAACTCCTCTTACCAGATGCCTTTATAAATAGAGAAGTAAAAGCCATAGGCACCGGAGGAAAGTTGCAGTGACAGAGAGAAGCCTCCAGTAGTTGAAGTTGATGAGCCTATGGGGAGGAAAAAAGCCACAGAAGGAGCAGCCTGAAGCAGAATTAGCAACATAAGCTGGAAGAGAAGGGAGAGACAAACCAAGACCACATTACACCCTGCCATGTGCCTGATCACCCACAGCTGAGCTCAGGGAGAAAGTGAGTGAGGAGGAGAGGGCAGAGCCCACAGACCACCATTGTGCCTTGCCACTTTGCAGGAGTCCAGGATCACCAGTCGCGGAAATGTGGGGAGGGAGCTTTGCCTGATGCATCAGTTGATATATTTTTCTCAGCCTCAGAAATGTAAGCTTTAAGTTAACAAATCCCGTTGTAAAAGCCAACACATTTTTGCCATATTTCATTGGCAGCCTTTAGCAAACTAAAACAAGCAGCAACTATATTGCCCATTTATTAGCATTAATAATTTACTAAAAGTACAAGAAGTGAGAAATGAGACATGAGAGAGTCTAAGCTACAGAGGATAGACAAGAGACCTGGTCCCATGAGCCTTGCAGATTCCCGGATCCACAAGCCCTTCCATTTCTGGAAGCAGAATGGGTTTCCTACTCACTCTAGTTCTGCTCACCACTGTCTGCATGACTCCCATCTACTGTTGTCCCTCAATGTACTTGGTTGAAACTGACAATCTTGGGTAACTTCTTTATCAAGTCTCTGGTTTCAGTTCTGAGTGATTTCTGAACTTCTCAGAACTGAACTGCTCCATACCCTCTCCACGGAGGCTCTAACCCTGTGAGCTTCTTAAAGAAAACTTTGAACAGGTAAAGCCATGTTTCCAAATAAAAACTCATCAAAATTCATGAGGACAGGTATCCTACCTGTAGGCTTTACACTTCACACAAATTTGTCTCTTAGTATGATGCTTAAGAGAATGGCTTCAGGCATTGTACATTAACAAAATTCAATGAAACTAACAAAGGTGGTGGGACAATTTGAAACTGTGGGTGATCCCAGAAAATCTTATTTTAGAGCTAATCCATTCCTGTGCATGTAAACCTACTATAAGTGGAAACTTTTGATTAAAGTCCTTAGTCAAGAGCCTTTAATTAGATTGTGTGACCTGGAGTGGGTCTTAATCCTCGTAGTGGAGTCCTTTGCAAGTGAAGGAATAAAAAGTCACAGACACAGAAAAACAGCAAAGACAGAGAGAAGTCCACGGAAGTTGGAGAACACAAGAGAGAGAAAGGCCATAGATGGAGCAGCCTGAAGCTGAAGCAACAAGTCTCAGAAGAGAAGGGAGAGATGAGTAGGCATCACCATGTGCTGATCATCCACAGCTGAACTTGGGGAGAAAGTGAACCTGGAGGAGAAGGCAGAGACTGCAGAGCCACTCCTGTGCCCTGCCGTGTGGTCGGAGTCCAGGATCACCAGCAGGGGACCTTTGGGGAGTGAGCTTCACCCAATGCCTTGATTTAGACACTTAGCCTCAGAACTGTAAGTTTTTACCTAATAAATCCCATTGTAAAAGCCAACTCGTCTCTGGTATATTGCGTTGGCAGCATTTAGCAAACCAAAACAACTGGTAAGGCCACTAAGCCCTAAATACACTCAAAAGAGTCATAAAGATGGGATGGAAGAATTTAACATATTTTAGTGGAGAATATCATATTTTATTGTATTAAAATAATATAAAATGTCATTTCATATCATTTTTCACTTACAGGGTAGTTATCAGTCTTAGTTATCCTAGCTGCTAAAAGAAATACCAAACAATGGGTTGGCTTAAACAACAGGAATTTGTTGGTTCATGGTTTTGAAGCTAAGAGAAGTACAAAATTGGGGTGTCATCAAAACAAGGCCTTCTCCATGAAACTGTGCCATTCTGGGGCTGAGTTCCTGATACCCTTGGTTCTTGGCTTTTCTGTCACATGGGAGGCACATGGCAATGTCTTCTCCATTCTCTTAAGGGATCCACTGACGTTGAGCTTCTAGCTGCTTTCCCAAGATTCTTTCTCCATCTGAATCTCACTCTGCTTTTTTTAAATAAAAGACTTTAGTAATCTAGAGTAAAGCCCAGTCTGATTCAGTTGGGCCACACCTTACATGAAGAGATCCCATTTATAATGGATCCACTCCAAAGGACCACCTTTTGGAACCAGAACATGTCTTCTATGAGGGACATGATTCAATCCCCCACAGTATCATTTACTCAAAAAAATGTTCATGTTTTGATCACATGGTTTACCTAATAGAACTGGATGAAACCAACTCTACCATACCATTTGCAAAGCTAGTTGTGACTTTAGATTTTATTGGTTTTTTTTTCTTTAATGTGCCTTCCTGAAATGTTTCTAGGATATATAATGTAATGGGAAAAAGATGGCTTACAAATAGAGTTTTGGAACTACTCTAATGTAATAAACACATATACATGATAATACACAATGTTGTATAACATTCAGAGGAGTCTTTTCTTGTCCTCTGAAATTTTAATTTTAATGATAATATAACTTTCATAGCCATGAAATATTAAGAGGAGAACAATTACCGTGAAATGAAACCCTTGTGATCCTGGAAAAGTTTACCTAACATATTTGCTTCTTAAGGAGTGTTTTAAAAGGAATGAGAAATATGTATTAACAGGTACTCTCACACATGTGATAGGAAAATTGTATAATTAGAAAATGACAAAGAAGTGCACTTATTTTGAAAGGTCCATGAAAGACCTATTTAAGTAAATGCCTAGAACAAAATGTTCCTGGAACCCCGTTGTCCTCTAGTTGTTGAAATAGATATGATTGCATACATGACAGGACTTGGCTAAAGTGGTGTGACTGACTGCAGAGGGAGAGGCAACAAGCACCACAATGGTAGATAACTGGAATTTAAACCTGCCCATTGGCAGCAAGCAAGCTGCTCAAATAACCAGATATGGAAGGCTGATCCAGGAGAGGAAGATGGGATACTGAATAAGCTGAGAGCCAACAGGTGCACAGAATGGTGAATGGAAGCTACCTAGCAAGATGGTGGTACAGATGGCATTGGAGTTAGAAACATCATCAGTATGAATTCAGATTCTATCATTTAATAGCTATACAAACCAGACCAGGTTTCTTAAATTCTGATCCTGAGTTTCTTCTTCGTAAAATAGAAATAATACTTTGTATTTGATGAAGTTGTTGTAGAGTCTGAGAGGAAAGATGGACTACATACCTGGCCCACTGTAGGCCCTCCATGAGTTGCTATCATGGTACCATGGTTGATAGCCCTTGAAGGAGATGCCCTCAGAAACTCATGGAAAAGTATATCAAAGTCAACTAGAGGAGAAAGGGATGGACTGAAGCACTGGGGCAGGCAAGAAGCACCAGGCAGGTGAGTGAGGGAGGCACCGAAGTGTAGATAAAGGTCTTGGATCTGGATACCAGAATCAGAAAAGGCCAGCAGCGTGCAACAGGAGAGGGGCAGTACAGAGTCTTATTTACATCTTTTGCATAAAACCAGAGTTGGACTAGCAGATAGGAACGTAATGCTATGCCCCACAAGTTTCCTCAGAATAGATGGGGATTAAATTTATGCACAAGTTTAACTGGCCCAACCACAGGAAAAGAGAAGATGCAGAAACCAGGAAATTGGATGCACAATGAAGCCATGGGTTCCCGTTTCACATATCTAGTACCCTAACTCCAAAGCATCATGCAGATAAATTGCATGGGAAATTAAATTAGAGCATACCATTAACATGTTTTGCTCAATTTTACTTTTCAAAACTCCTACAAGGTGTAAAAACCACTTCTGTTCATTTTCAATGGTTGTTTTGGCCCCCCAAAATTACATGGGGGGTGGTGATGGTGCAAATGATTGTTATTAACCAGGACAGGTAAGCTTCAAAAGACTTGGTGACCAGTTTAAAGTCCCAACGTTTAAATTTCTATAGTTTCAGCTACCTGGTTCCCATATCCTATTTATATGATTGTCCTCTTTCATCTTGCCTTTGTTTGTTATCCTTTCTCAACTCTACCTGCAATTGGATTGATATTTAAGCCATGACTATGATGGAGTCAAACAAAATTGTTTTTATTCAAAAAGGTGGCCACTGGGAGGAGTTTTCAGTCTAGGTACAGCATTTAGCTCTCAGTCAGCAGTCGCTTTACTTCCAAAACATTCTTTATCACTCACAAGAAATTCAAACTATATGGGAATGCTAAGCAAATTGATGGAGGTTCCAGTCATATTGGGTCATCTGCTGCCATATTTTTTTATGCTGGCCTATTTGGTTTTTGCTGTGAGTAATAGTGGGATATATCTCATTTCTAAAAGGTGAGGCTAAACCAGACCATAAGAATTCCAGAACCTTAATTCTTTCTACCTTTCTCTTAAAGTAGGTATGGAGTTTATTCTTATAAGACAGACAGCTGTAGCCATTAGGCATGGTGGGACCTCATCCACATACTGTTTTTTTCCAATGACTTCAAAATGGCGCTGCATGTGTGAGTTTTAATTACCACTCCACCCACTGTCTTTCCACATTCATCTACACATCTACATCATCCCTCGGAGATCATCAATCTTTTCTCTCAATGTAATTAACAAAAGAGCAGTAAAACTCATCCTAGACTTTTTTTAAAGGAGGTACCAAGGATTGAACCTGGGACCTCGTACATGGGAAGCAGGTGCTCAACCACTTCAGCTACATCCATTCCCTTAGATGTTTATTTATTTTTAAAGATTTATTTACATATTTATTCCCAGCCCCTCATTGTTTGCACTTGCTGTGTACTGTGTCTCTAGGAAGCACCAGCAACTGACCCCGGGACCTCCAATTAGGAGGGTGATGCCTAATCACTTGTACCACCTCCATTCCCTGCCTTGCTGTGTCTCTTGTTGTGTCATCCTGTTGTATCATATTGCCACACCTGACCACGTGTCAGCTCATTGTCTTGCTTATTTTCTTTAGGAGGCACCGGGAACCTCTGCTCCCTGTTTTGTTGGGTCTTTCATTTTCTTCTTGTGTCTCTTGTTACATCATCATATTGTGTCAGCATGCCACCCTGCCCATCATGCCAGCTTGCTGCCTTCTTTAGAAGCCACCAGGAACTGAACAACAGACCTCCCATGTGGTAGGTAGGAGCTTAGTCGCCTGAGCCACATCTGTTTCCCTAGATGTTTATTTTTAAAGTAAAATCCCAAAGTATATCCAGAAGAACAGTAAGTACAGCAAGTAACCATATTTCATTGGTGAAACAGGCTAATGCTCATTTACCTAATATTTAATACTTGGAGAAAGAATTCATCAACCTCAGGTAACTCCCCAAAAGAACAGCAAAAGAAAAGAAATGTAAAGCCAAATGTACAAACATTTATCTGCATATTTAGACATCTTCACAGCTACAGAATTCCAAGTTGCTGCACATAAAATGCTTCACTAAGTAGTTGTCTTCTCATCAATCACAACAATAGCATGAGAGTGCTTCTATTTCTTAATTACTTATCCTGAAGACCTGTATCAGCCATAAGATTGCCTAATGGCTGAAATTGCTCCACTGCATTTATTATTTAAAAAGAAGCTAAGAAAAACCTAGGAGTATCAATGTATGTCAATATAACAAAGCACCTCTACTCACAGGAAGGGCTTTAGAATTCCCAGCAACCTCCAATCTCAGCAAGAACTGAGTCACTGCATAAATCAACCTTTGAAATCCACAACACAGTTGTTCTGTTTAGCTTGCAGAGTAAATTGCATACAAATAAATGGGTTCAGAAAGACATCCTTCATTTCTAGCCAAGCTGTGGAACTGCTGGGTATCCGTGGTTCACAAAGATCCACCACTTGGCTTGGTTGGTCATGGTCCTCCACCGCCGTTGACACCAGCGCATCCTCCATTCACCTGTCGGTCCACGTAGCTGCAAGCCCATTCATTCTCAGTCACTTACATCAGAGGAGCAGGTGAACACACTGAGCTCCACCTCTGTGAGCAAGCCAACTATTTTGAATTGATCTGTCGGTTTAGGGATTTCTACTGAGTGCTGCATTTTGAGGGTATGGCAACCATTTTTCACTTGGTTTAGTGGCGCTCCTCAACATTGTGTAAGCTATCCCACGAGCCTCAAAGAGCACAGTAAATTCCTTACAGAGGAAAGCTCTTAGGAGGATAACTATTTCTCCATGGTTAATGTTAACCTACTACACAAATAAAAAGAAGCTAACTCTATCTCGCTTATAAATCCAGAGAATAAACTGAGAACACAAGCTGTAATGCACCTCATTTTTAAGGGGAAGCTGGTTGGGACTGATATAATACTTGTATTGATTCTTTACATTCACTACTCGACAAAGAAAATAGATGACACATTGAATGTTCTACTAAAGTTATAGTAAGCATTATAAAATACGGTAAAATCTCAGTTTGCAGGGCTTAAAGGGAAATGTTTTGAGGACAATCATTAACCATAACCCATTAATGTACAGAAGGTTTCAGTTGACAATGAACCTCCTCAGGGTTTCTCAGCCTTGGCACTCTGCATACTTGGGGCTGAGTAATCCTTGGCGGTGTCAGAAGCGCCCTGTGCATGGCAGGATAGAGAGCAGCATCTCCGCCCTGTACTCACTAGATGCCCCAGTGGCAACGACCAGAACTGTCCCCAGACCTGCCAAGTGTCCCCTGCTGGGCAAAATCCCTTTCAGCTGAGAGCCTCTGGGAGAAGCCATTGGACACCAAAGGAGAGCCCCGTGAGGCGGCGAGCAGTGCGCCAGCTGGGAGTTGACGCGTGCACTCAGCATGTGCAGAGCACTGCTTGCACCGGGCCACTGAGAGCAAGGCGGCACCCCTGCCCTCTGCGGGGCACAGCCCAGAGGGAGGGCAGGGCAGCCCGTTGCTGCCAACCCAGGCTGCCCCCGCAGAAGGCCCCGGTGTGTGGAAGCCATCGCGACGTTAACAGGAAGCCCGCCTTGGCCCCCCACCTGAGGTCCCTGGACCCCGCGACATTCTGCGTCTGGGCTTGCAGAACAGATGGGCAGAGGGCGAGTCCGCAGCCAGCCACACGGGGCAGCCTGAAACGATAAGCCAGCAACGGGGAAGAAGGCAGTGGGCCCCGAGGAGTCGCCGTGGGACAAGGGGCCCCTGAGGGGTAGGGTGCTGGCGGTGGGCATGGCTGAGGGCGAAGAAAGAATCCAGCAAGACGAGTCCTCCTGCCCCCGCTGGCTGTGCGTGGCAGACGGGCACCTCTGGCAGACTCAGAGAAGACAGGGGCTGCGGGGGGGCGGCCAGCGGGCCAGGTCCTTGGGGTCAGCTTCCTCTGGACGAAACACAGAGCTTCCGATGTTTGCAGAAGGAATATTTGCGTTACTCTCATTTCTGTGATATTCCAGCAAAAAAGCTCCAAGAAATTAATGTTTACGAATCAAACAATTTAGTTATAAACCTACGAAATCTCAGATTTGCAACCATTCCAATATCGTTTACAAACTTGGTAAAAATGTTTTAATCAATTGCTCAGTTGTCTATTTCACATTGCCATTAGGGGACAGTTCCTTAGGCATTGCCCTTATTAATTATGAAAATATAAATGCTCTGAGTTTTTATGATTCCTCATCCATGTACTTGGTATTCAGCATTCCTAGGCTTAATTCCACGATAAGAGGAATGAGGTTACTCAAGCAACTGACTTATCTTCCTAAGCAGGTTACAGTACCTTGTCAGCAGGCACGTGTTTCATATGAGACTGGAAGATAACATACAGCTATCAGTCTCTAAAAGCTCTTCTGAATCCTGGTTGCAATTAGAGTCTCTGAGCCCAGGATCTGCCATCGTGTTTTCCCAGTTTGCTTCTTCAACACCAAGTCAGGTGTTACCTCAACACTGACCTGAGTTTACAATATCCCAACTAGCTGCTTCACCAGGAGAATTCAACTCACATATTTAGTGTCTACTTTTATTCATCACTCTTGACATATTCCTTCTGTCAGAACCACAACTCTTAAAATCTCTTCAATGACAGCTGATGGGATTCTGTGTCTCTCTCGATAAAAGAAGCTGAAAGCACAATAACAATCAATTGTTAAAAATGCAAGTTTATTGAAAGAGAAACTGCTTGAACAGGGATATTTCAAACCAAAGCAAGAGTCTCAAATGCTGAGCTTTGATTGGCATTTAAAAACGTGATTAGGGGATTTCCAATAGGAAATTTACAATAACTGGCTTATATTTGGGTTCCTTGTATAAAGTTGGGTCTTAGAAAGTGGGAATGATCATGGGTTGGTTATTACAGTGTATTTGTCTATTTCCGATGGGCTATTTCTAGTCAACACATACCAGCTATTTCCAATTGTTGCTTAAACTGCAACTTTTTAGGGCATGTTCCACTTTTTTGGAAAGTTCTTTCTTTTTATTTTTAACTCTTTGGAATGTCCCTGTCATTTTTTAAAAAGGGGGTTGCTCTTAGCATGCTCGAGGCTATTTTTTAATCTATTTCACAACACAAACATCGGGCTAAAGACAGGACTATAATGAATTTAGTTCTGTGTGGGTTGAGAATGAAGTGACCAAGGATTTTAAAAATGCTACTATTTGGAGCATTTGGAATTTGTCCACAAATTCCTGAAATATAATTTTGGTCAGTATATACATGTTTTTGTTTTTTAACAATACACTCAGTTTATGACTTAAGTAAGACAGTTTTTGGGGGGGGGGGGGCGGGGTTGGTTTAGCATGTTCATATATTTAGGGAAACAGGGAAAATTCCATCATTTAAACATTTATATTTCCACACATAAACCATTTTCAATATATTATTTTGTGCAAAAGTTGGCCATATACCAGTGCCTTTGTGACTAGCACATGATTCCATGCTTCTCCTTAGATGATGAAGATAGAGTTGTTCCAATGGTCAGAAAGCAGATGAAAAGATGCTCAATATCATCAGCCATCAGAGGAATGCAAATCAAAACCACAGAGAGATACCATTTCATACCCACTAGAATGTCTGCTATTTAATAAATGGAAATGGCAGCTGTTAGAGGGGATGCAGAGAAAATGGAACATTCCTTCACTGTTGGTGGCAATATAAAATGGCATAACTGCTGTGCAAGACAGTTTGTCGGTTCCTCAGGAAGCTCAGTATAGATTTACCACATGACCCAGCAGTCCCCCAAAGAACTGAAAGCAGGGACTCAAACAGATATTTGCACACCCAGTTCATAGCAGCATTATTCATAAGTGCCAAAAGATGGAAGCAACCCAAGCATCTATGCACCAATGAATGGATAAACAAAATGTGGTATATACACACAATGGAATATCTCTCAGCCATAAAAAGGAATGAGGAGCTGATACATACAACAACACGGATGAACCCTGAAGACATCATGTTGAGTGAAAAAAGCCAGACACCGAAGGACAAATAGTGTACGAGCTCACTGGTTTGAAAGAATTACAATAAGCAAACTCATGGAGTCAGAATCTAGAATATAGGTTACCAGGGGATGTGGTAGGAATAGAGAATGGGAAGTTAAGACTTAAAATGTACAGGGTTCCAATTTGGGGAATGATGGAAATGTTTTGGTAATGGATAGTGGTGATGGTTGCACAACATCATGAATGTAATTAACAGCACTGAAAAATATATATCTGAATGTGGTTTAAAAGGTATATTAGATTGTATATATGATTACAAAATAAAATTTTAAAAAATCCATGGAACTACACTACTCAGTCAGGGAACCATAAGTTAAATCATGGACCGCAGTCAATAGTACAATAATAAAAATGTGCTACCATCAGTTGCAACAAATGTTCCACACCAAAGCAAGGTGTTAATAATATGGTACTTTTGGAAAATCCTGTATTTTGTGTATGATTGTTTTGTAATCCCACAACTTCTCTAATAAAGGGGGAAAAAAGAATTGTTCCTGCAACTGAAATCAGGAGGAGAGAAAGGGGATCAGATGGAGGCTGGGGAAGGTAAGGGATACATTTGGGGCACACAGAGTTTAAAAGGGATTGCATTAAATCCATGAATTAGTTCTTTACATCTTTAACCATTCCTTCTTTTCAGTTAAAGATACTGGAATGAAGTCATGTAGCAAACAACCCTTTTCTAAAGTTCTAAATAAATATGCTAAAAATAAGTGATAACTAGCCCCTCTCCCAAATTTACCAACAACTACATACAAAGTATCAAAAAATGGAGGCCAAGGAAAAAATAGTTACTTTTGAAGACATCATGCCCCTACTTCTACCTCTTAGAAAACATATGTGTCAATGGTATCTTGAGAATCTTTAATAAATCTAAATTTGGAGACATGCCTCTACTGGTTAAAGAGTAAAGAAAAGCTGGGAAGTCCTAGTGTGGGGGTATCTGAATTTAGGGGTTAGCTTTGGAATGCAACTACTGACTGTACTCTATTTTTGGTTGGTTAGCTATTGCTGCAAGGCTGAGAACAGCTAAACAGGGCCTAACAGAGGAAGGCATCAGTTGTGTGGAGGTAATTCTTACAAGGGGTCCTTAACAGAAGGGCTTCCAGTAACAGAGTGGTGGTCTAACCCACCATGTCTGTAACCACTATTACAATGGATGGGTCAGAGCCCTCAGCCTCCAGATGAGAGGGGAAAGTAAGCGGGTCAGGGGATGTCCAGAAAAATCACTTACTTTATATCAGAGCAAACAAAATAAGACATAAAGAATAACACTGTCATCTCCTTATTAGTTGAATCTGCAACTGCAAGCAAGATAGTTTCATCCATCTGCCCCATGGGATGTGAGCGCTTTCTCAATTAGAAGCAGAGTGGGCATCGCTATTCACAAAGCCTCAAGATTGGGGAATGAAGAAGGGACTGAAACAGACATATTGTTATTCTACTATAGACTTATTATTCCAGCAGTGGAAGAGCTCTTATCATTGATATAAAGGCAGAGGTTCTGAGGGATGGGAGAGGGAAGAAGAGGTGTAAAAGGGGGCATTTTTGGGACATTGGAGTTGTATCGCAAGACACTGCGGTGCAGATATAGGCCATTGTATATTTTGTCATAACCTACAAAATTCAGTGGGACAGAGTGTAAACTACAATGTAAACTGTAGTCCATGGTTAGTAGCAGTGCTTCAAATAGGGGTTCATCAGTTGTAACGAATGTACTGCACTAATGAGGGATGTTGTTAATGGGGGAAGGGAAGGGAGTGGTGCATATGGGAATATGTTATATATTTGATGTAACCTTCATATAATCTAAAGCATTTTAAATATTTAAAAAATTAATTAAAAAATAAAGAAATAACCTGATGACTACGAACATAATACAAAAGAGAAAACAGAGGGGATAGGGAGAAGAGGAGAAAGAAGAGGGAGAGACTGATAGAAAGAGAGTGTAGCCCTTTGATATGGTTCATGAATTCCAAAAATAGATATTGGATTATGTTTGTAATCTGGTCTGTACCTGTGCCTGATTAAATTATGATTAGGTCTTTGATTGGGCCACATCAGTAGAGGATTGAGTCCCTGCCCCGTGGTAGGTGAGGGCTCGCAGACAAAAGACATGGCAAAGGACAGAACTGGAGTTCTGATGCTGGAGTTTTGAGCTGGAGCCCAGGAATGAACACACAGGAGAAGAACCCAGAGGCATAGAGACGGCTCCTCAGACATGGCAGAAGCACCAGGCAGAGAAACAGAGCTGTTCACCTGATAGGCTACACTGACCTTGGAGTGAGGGGCAAAGCCTAGAGAGTCTCACAGTCTACAGCTGATCTTTGGAGAAAATAGAGGAGCTGAGCCCTGAGGAACCCAGGAAGCCTGAACCCTGGCAGACGTTGTCAGTCATCTTGCTCGAACAAGTGAAAATAGACTTTGGTGAGGGAAATAACTTATGCTTTTTGGCCTGGTCTCTGTAAGCTCCTACCCCAAATAAATACCATTTGTAAAAACCAAGCAATTTCTGGTATTTTGCATCAGCACCCCTTTGGCTGACTAATACAGATATCGTCAATCTCTGGGAATGACGTACCACATATGCAGTTAAGCACCCAAACAGAGGTGTTAGCTGAGGGAGCGGATGTGACTCAAGCAGTTGAGCACCTGCTTCCCACATGGGAGGTCTGAGGTTCAATCCCCAGCCCCTGTGCCTCAAAAAACAAGAAAACCAAACCAAACCAAACCAACCAACCAAACAAACAACAACAACAAAAAACCAAAAACATACACAGCTGATTTGAGCCTTCTCAAGGTTGACACTTCCTTGTTATTTTGAAGCATGTGTGGTATTTAACATCTGTGAAACCAAATCCTCACTAGTTACTTTTCCTGCTGCACGTATTAGGCATAATCTTCAGGACACCTGGACAATGATCCAGAATGCAGATGAGACTGTCTCCTCCCCTTTCACCAACAACTAATGCCAATATCTCAGGAGACACCTGGTTAAACACACATTAAAGGCAGGAGATCTTTTCCAGTGATGTGTTGGAAGTAAACAGTGCAAAAATTATAATCCTAGAATTTATCTTCAATCCTTTTTCCTCATATTTTCCAGAAGCATGCTATGCAAAAAAGGCACACATACATACAGGAAATACCATGAATAAATGGAAGACAAGTAACCCACTTCTCTCATAAATTAAGATTATTCAATGCTGGGCTGAAGACAATTTTTGAATGTTTCCTCAGTTTCAAATTTCTCAGAGGCTTTAACTTATGAATGTGGGTTTTTGTTCTTTAGGCATAGAATATAGTACACACTGTTTTGCAAATTTATATAACAACCAACCCCAGATGTTACATTGCACTATGTTTTCCAGTATGTTGACCAGCTGGTACAATAGGATTTCAAATCACTTTGTGTTTATATTTAATTATTAAATAACTTCATATATGTAAAACATATGCAACACTTCTAGGGCTGACAGATTTAGCAAATAAAACCATAGTATATTCTGTTAAATATGAATTTCAGATAAATTATGAATACACTTTTTAGTGTGGGAATGCCCATGCTTAAAAAAAGTTGTTTACCTGACATTCAAATTTAGTCTGGACATCCTGCATTTTATCTGGCAGCCCTAAACCCTTGAAAGGAAAAGGGTAAATGCGATGGCGATAGTAGGTGATATTGGAGGAGGCACCTTCAGTTGGTGTTGACTGATTCCCATCTACTGACACCATTCTAAAAATTTTAACCACCTTGTTCTTAGCCAGGACCTCTCCTTGTACTGCATCGCTTATGTAATGTTTCTGAAAAGTATGTAATTTTGACATGTACTTTCTTTTCCTTATTATTTACTTTCCTGAGTTGTACTCCATATTGTTACCAGATTTTGTCTAGGTTCTTGGCTATGCTGTAGAAATGAATTTCAAGAGCACTCTGGGTGAGTTAGGCTAGTAATTTATTCAGGCAGGGGGGGATGAGAAATGGTAGAAAATAACAGAAAATAACAGATCAGGGGTCCCAGGTAGAGAGGAAGGGGTTGAAAAGTGGTAAAGAGGGCTAATTTACAACTACGGTTTCCCCATTATTGATTATAAATGCCCAGGTTTACTTGCAGGGCCACGTGGCAGAGGAAAAAGGGTGACAGTGGTGTGCAGAGGGCAGGAAAGGGTCCAGAGGCAAGAGAGCAGAGAGCGAGAGCTTGTTCAGGCCCCACGTCTGGATTTTTGAACTGTTAATTCTTCCAGCCCTTTGCCAATGGCATGGGAGGGGTCCAGCTGTTTGCCATTTTGATTGATTACCCCATCCATCAATCCCCTGGGAGGGCCCAATGATAAAGTCCTTGGGGAATAACTGGGGCTTCCAGAAGAAGTCTTTGTTCTGGATGGCAGGATCTTGGAAGTGGGGTTCTCCAGCAGCCGTCTCGGCGTTCCTGATGTCCACGTGGACTCTGCCAGGTTCCAGATCCATCTGTTGATTCCCTATCTCACTAGCCTGCTCCAATGTGATAAGGAATCAGGCAGCAAGGGAATCTTCTGGCTAATAGTGAATTTTGTTCTTTGTTAAAGAAAAAAGTTCACTGTGACCTTGTACCTTAGAGGGGGAAGAAATTGCTCATGAAGACCAAGAAAGTTAGTCATTGGGTATCCTCAGATGTATGTGATGGCTTTTACACTTTAACCATTATGAAACTGTTCTCAGGGATGACTTTTTGCAGTGACTAGCACATCATTATTTTTCTTAAGTAATGAAATCTGGGAACCCTGCCAAAAGTTATCTTAACAGATGCTATTTTATCATTTCAGTGAATTCCATCATTACTTCCAGGAGATCATACTTTCTAGGTAGGATTCATGCTGGGCGTGGCACATTGCTGCTCCAAAAACATACCTGAGAAAGACATTATCCTGGTAACTCCTCAAAACCGGAGACGCTGGGTGCGACAGAAGGCTTCCCTGCAGTGTGTCTTCTGGGAATCCGCACTTTCCCATTTTGGGCTTCATTTCAACCCACCTTCAAATCTCCTGTGGGGCATCAGTAAATGCACGGTTTCCTCTGGGGAGACTGACCCCTGGCACACATTCTGAAATTTGGGAGAAAATGAACTAATGGCTAGCTCCCTAGTTGCCCACTCTTGAATTAAACAGTTATACCATTCCCAAGGAACGCCTTGGCCAATGGAAGATGGACTTTTCAACACTTGCTAAAAATCACAATAGTTAATATCTGTCTCTTCTGTCTTCACACAAATTGAGACCTGGGTCCCACCGCTGGTGACGTAATGAAGTTTTCAGGTATCTTAATTTGTCTCTGATGTGGCGGCAGCTCCACAAAAGGAAAATCTTGGCCAAATGTATTATCTTTAAGACAGCAGGAGCTTAATAAAACTCACATTTAATCCCGGACTGGGGAGACGTGGGGAATCAGGCTGTTTATCCCAGGCTGTCTTCTGTCGAAGGAGGAAGGAGCCACAGTGAATAATGCATCTGCTCCATGCTGTTCATCACGTGACTTGGGAGGACACTGAAGGGGACACTGATTCTCCCTGGAAACCCCAGGTGGGTGACACTGGAGATGACAGCCATTTGTCCCTCTCAATTACATCATGACCGAGGACAGTCGTGCTTCTGCTGCAGCTTTGGAAGGTCAGTTTAGGTGGGGTCACCTTTGGAAGAAGCCTTTATTTTCCGGTCCCTTCCAGATCAAAGGTCCCTACTGTGGAGACAGAGCTCCTTGGCAGAGAGCAAAAGAACACTTGTGTGTGGGGCCTTGAAGTTCTTTAAGGGAAAAAGAAACAGAATAAGAAAAGGGCAACTGACAAAGGCTGAATGGCTTAAAGACTCAGGACAATTGAACACATTCAATTAGAAAGTTAACTGTGCATTCATTCGCTCTCTACATTTGTTCTAAAAATTAGCAGGCTGCTTTCATTACCTATCCTTTAAAATTGCGGAAAGAACCTTGAGGGAACTCTGCAGGGCCACTCCTTCTGGCCTGGAAAAAGAGTCCTCTTTCTGCAGGATTACTTTCTCAACAGTGAGCAGCAAAGGTGCAGTGTTTAGATTCTAAAAGCAAAGAGATGAGCTTTTTCTAGAGCCAGCAATCAAAGAGAAAAATCTGCTAGAAGTTTTGAATTTAGAAAATGTTAAGTGTGAGAATCCAGTGGAGGTTACTAGAGACGAGGCTGGCTTTAGATATACCGTTACGACCTTTCACAGGAGAAAGGGTCTCTTCTCTGCTTCAAGGCCCAGAAAGACAGGGCAAACAGGTTTTTTACCAAGGTTGCTCTTTTTGGTCCTTGACAAGCAGAAAGAGGTTATTTGTGCAAATAAGTTAAAATTCTTTTGGAAGTATTTGTGATATTACCTTTTTCTGTATACTTAAAATTTAAACGCTTTTTCTCTTCTCTCCGATCATCTCCCATCTCCTCATTTATTTTACCTTCTTAGTCTGGAGGTCCAAGAGTTTAGAGCCTAAATTCATAAAAGACAGATGGTTAATTTGTATCCATATTATTTTGACTGCATCCATTAGGTGGTCTATAGTAAAAGTTGGCTGAGTCTTGGCAATGTCGAAAACTGAAAGCAACAAGGCTGTTCTGACCAGAACATAACGTTTTCAAACTAAATTTTCTATGTGAAAGTGAAAGATTATTTAGCATCTACAAAAACTATATGAAAATATACCCAATCTCTCACACACATGTGGGAAATGTGTGTGTATATATGTGCACACATACGCTATATATTATATATTTTATGATTGGGAATATATAATGGGAAATACATTATAAATGATGATATATAAAACATGACATAAATGTGTAATGGGAAACATTATTATGGAAATATGTACTATATATACAGTGGGAAATCACTTACATATGTGTAAATATTTTCCCACAGTAGCAACAGTGAACTATGTACTGCTCATGCTTTCTGGGTCTAAATATTTCATGAATGTTTTTTCAATGGGCCAATATGGGGTTTACATTTAGTTCATTTTTAGAATTAAGTTATTCTCAGTTGTATGAATTTGGGTCCTGAAGACATTTATAGATTTGGCAAATAATTTTATGATTTTATATAGAGAGAGATGCAGGGATACTGTTTTCTAACTTCAAGTGGCTGGTTCTGGGCTAAAAGGAGGCTAAGGAGTTCATCCAGAGAGTTTCCTGTGACAGAAAGCTGTTGATACTGAGCAAAGCGGGGTCTAGCCCCAGGCCCCCCAATTCCTGAGACCCGAGGGTTCCCAAGGGAGAAAGAGTTTTTGGGGAGCGCATAGCTAGGAGGCTGTCAGAGGCCTGAAGGCCTAAACCTGCCTCCCTGAACTGCAGCTATTCTGACAGGTGCCCAGCGCCCAGGTGTAGTGTGTTTATGCTAACGAGGATGGCTCAGGTCCCTTCACTAATAAACATGAAGGGGCTGTCAAGTGATCAGAAGACTTGGAAGGTGTAAAAGAGGTTGGGGGTGGGTACAGAATGGGTGCGTCACCAGATAAAGGGAACAGAGTTTGGCAATCAGTATCAGAGACCAAAGCATCTGGATTCTCATTCAGCAAGTGCCAGAAGGTTTGGGAATTTGCCTTCACCACATACTAGAGTGAAAAAGCAGCTACGTAAGAATTCGGTCATCCTCGTTCATGCTAATTCGTAGATTCTCAGAGCTGGGGCCTTGAAAGGCGTCTCCTTTGGTCGCAGACGTGGTGACGGCCTTTGTCAGCAGGGCCTGCCGGGGACCCTGCAGGAGGACGGGCTTCTCCTCCAGGTTCCACAGCGTCCTCCCCGCCTGCCCCCGTGGCAAGCGTGCCAGGATGGTAGAGACACTCAGGGGTGGCGTCCCTGGCCAAGGCTTGCTCGTCCACCCCAGCCCATGGTTCTCTGCGCCAGCTCCAACCCACGGACCTGGGCAGGTCCTCTGCTGGGACAACCCAGAAGAGTGCTCATCACACATGGGCTCAGCCATGCCCAAGGAGGTCGGACTCCCAGCCTTGCAAGGCTTCCCCATCCAAGCTGATTCCTTCCTGCAGCGTCGTCCACGGCTGTGGTGTTCTCTGTAGAGCTCCCTTTGATCTCTTCTGAAGAGAGAATTTGGATTACAAATTAATCCCTTACCAGTAGCTAATCGTTCTTTACATTTAACTTTCCTTTTCAAATCGCTGGAACGTGTGTTGCCTCTTGACTGGTGTTTGGTAACCCCCCACATCCCTTTCATAGGATAGTGCTCATTCGAGGATCCATACTTTACTTTTTTAAAGGATATTTTTAATGCATCTTTCTGCAAATGGAAATCAAAAAGCACTTGAATACTTGAACTCATTATATTATTCATAACGCCAAAGTCACCACTTCAGGGATTCTCCCAAACCAATTCAACAATATGGACTTTTCTGTAGGTTTCATGGGGAGATGAAGAATAGGATTACATGCACAGGTATTTCTTCTTTCAACTTCTCTATACTTTTTCAAAATTCTAAGCTGACCTCCTTCTAGAACTGCTCATAGTCTCCTTTGTATATCTAACTTCTCAAAAATCCTTGCCATTTACAGAAAGTTCTTACTCAGCCAAATCAAAGTTGGGTGGTTACTTAAAGTCACTGCCTGCAGCTGCTGAGGGAGCCTCAGCTTTTGCTACCACCAAAGCCTCTCTTGATTTTAATTTGGTGAAGTGCCTTTAACTATTTTCATTACTCTGTTTTTTCAAGCATCATATCCTTTATTTGAATCCTTATGCTTTGAAAAGGCTGATCATCTGCATCCTAAACTGCCTAATGCACTTTCATAGCTATCATAATTAATTAGCCTTTCCAACTCTACTTTCCCAACCCCCAGGAGGATTTTTGCCTTTGAAAAATATGCTCATTTTCCCAAAAATCATGACTTAAGAGCTAGTATCATAGTTCACAGAATAAGTTAAGTCTTACTCACAGGCTACACCAAGGGTCCATCTTCGCCCTTTTCAGATAACAAATGACGTCGAGGGCTGGCTATTTCCCAGGTGCCCTGAAAGGTCCACCGAAGCAGGCAAGGCTTACCTTCAACTGGGAGGCTCAACCATCCGCACATGCAGAAGCTCTTGAATAAAGCAGTTCAAGGAAAAGTCTGCCTACCTCTGCAGGGGCCAGGAGGCACAGAAGCTTGTAGGTCACTGGATTTGTCCCAAGTGCCAAGAAAGCCATCAGAAGCCTTACGAAGAAAACAAACACAAAGCTTTAAGAAGGTGGGCAGGCTCTGATCCACTTTTATTTTTTTGGTTGTGTGGAAAATGAATTGGATGGAGGGGAATCAGGGGCCACCTAGGAGGTTGTCACAAGGGACCAGATAAGAGGCCAAGGAAGCTTGAGTTCAATGTGATTGAGGTTTTTTGAAAAATGGATCTTCAGGGATACATTTAAGAGAAAAAGTACCCAACACTTGGCAGTTGAGGGAAAGAGATTAAAAAATGATTCTGAGGGAAGTGGACTTGGCTTAATGGGTAGACGGTCCGCCTACCACATGGGAGGTCCAGGGTTCAAACCCAGGACCTCCTGACCCATACAGTGAGCTGACCCACATGCAGGGCTGATGTGCACAAGGAGTGCCATGCCTTGCGGGGCTGTCCCCCACATAGGGGACCCCCATGTGCAAGGAGTGCACCCTGTAAGGAGAGCTGCCCTGTGTGAAAAAAGTGCAGCCTGCCCAGGAGTGGCGCTGAACACACGGAGAGCTGACCCAGCAAGATGACGCAACAAAAAGAGACACAGACTGCCGTGCCACTGACAAGAATACAAGTGGACACAGAAGAACACACAGTGAATGGACACAGAGAACAGACAATGAGGGGCGGGGGAGAAGGGGAGAGAAATTTTAAAAAAATGATTCTGAGATGTTAGACTTGAGAGACCGGATGAGTAGTGGTGTTGTTTATTAAGATCTTGAAAACTGAGAAAGGAGCATAGTTTTCAGGAAAAAATTGGAAACAAATTTGAGATCCACCCAAGAGGTGGGTCAAAAAGACGGTTGGGTGTGAGTCTGGAGCTCAGAAGAGAGGTCTAGAGCAGGATGGTCCTTTAGAAATCACTCCCCTGTAACTGGCGGTTAGAGTGAGGGGGGTGAACGTGCCAGCTTAGCTGAGAACACAGGACAGAGACACAGACAAGAGCACAGGACAGAGATGCTCATCGGGGGCCAGGAAAGCCACAGCTGCAGCTGGAAAGGGGACGCCAGGGCTGCAGCTCAGCCTCTTCTGACAACAAATGTTACCTGAGCAGGTGGGGGTTCCTTCATCCTTAACACCTCCAGGCCGTGCTCTGAGGCAGGGGTCATCCATCTGGCTGCAGTGAGATTCTGCTGGGCACTCTGAAATCATTCTGGGCCCATCCCCAGCTGTTTTTAATTTAGTGGCATAACCTGGTGATTCTGATGTTCACAGGATGGAGACCCACAGCTGGCAGCTATGGACTGAAAGGACAGAGGTTCCTCATACAGAGAGATGGCACACAAATGGCTATGCTGTCTTCCTTTTAAAAGTGTCACTAACACGTGCCTCATCTCCCCATCCAGACATCAACAGGTTTATTAGCAAATGCATTCCATTAAGCTATTCCACGTCCTCATCAACAGGGGCAACATTTAGTTTTTATTTACTTTCTCGGAATTAATCATTTCACTTTTACCTGAGACACGCGAGACTATAGGTCCATGGAGGGTGCCTCTGGAAACCAAAAAATCCCTCGCCACCCTGGAGGAGTTAAGAAAGATTTACCTGATGAGAATGGCATGCCAGTGCAACTGGCAGGGGTCATGGGAACTCTCCAGATGAAGGAGAATGGGCAAAGTATAGAGAGCTCCAATCACATGGTATGAAAGGAGAACTAAGAAACCAGTTGTAGCTGGAAGGTAAGGTAGGAAACGTTGAATGGCAGGGGAGTCAGAGGCTGTGGATTCAGAACGCCTCATGCACCTGGACTTTATTCTTTAGGTTATGGGCACCAAAAACGGCTTTGAAAGAAAAAGGATGACAGGTTCTATTCACGCTTAGAACACGGGGATAAGGCAGGCCAACCTATTTTCCAAAAGACTAGTCACAGTAAGAAATGCACCCTCCAGATGAGATATGAAAGAGACTTGAACAGACACATTGGAAGAGGGGGTAGAAATCAGAAAGGTTTGAGAAATGTTTAAGAGATAAAATGGACTGGAATAGGTTATTGGTGGGAAAAGAGGGAGAAAGGAAGAAAGGATGCGTCTGTGTCTTCTGGCTGGGTACAAAGTAAATAGTGTGTCTTCAACTCAGAGATCCAGAGAATTCAGCTGGATGCTTGCAAACAGCCAGATGACTATGTCCAACAAAGCTACCAGATCTATATGAGTCAGCTAACTTACAACAAACATACTGGCTTAAAACAACACACGCCGATTATCTTCCAGCTCTGGAGGTCAGAGGTCCAAAATCTGCCTCACTGGCCTAACACTGAGGTGTCACCAGGGTTACATTCCTTTCTGGGGGCTCTAGGGGAATGTGCTGTTAATGGTTTGAGTCTTTTGTGGACCCCAGAAAATCACGTTCTTAAATTGGCCCATTATGTAGGTGTGAACCTGTTGGGAACCTTTGATTAGATCAGGTCCAGTTGGGGGTCTTTTGATTAGATTACTCCCGTAAGGCATAGCCCAGGGTGCGTCTTAACCCTCTCACTGGAGTCCTTCACAATGGAATTGGCAGAGCCTCAGACAATGAGAGAAACGCCCAGAAACTGAGAGGAAGCCAGATGCAGAGCCTGGAGGAGTGGAGACCAGCAGATGCCGTCATGTGCCTCACCTGGTAGGAGAGGAAGCCAGGCCACCAGCTGCCTGTCCTCCAGGAGAAAAGCATTGCCTGATGAAGCCTGATTTGGATATTATTCTCTGTCTCAAAACTGTAAGCTTTTGAACTAATAAATCCCCATGGTAAAAGCCAACCCATTTCTGGGTGTATTGCTTTGGCTAGCTAAAATGGAGCGAATCTGTTTTGTTGCTTTTTTAAGATTATAGAGGCTGCCAGCGTTTCTTGACCAGTAAAGCCTCCTCCATCTTCCAAGCTAGCCAAGTCCACACTCACATTATGCCTGACTTCCTCTTCTCCTTCCCTCTTCCACTGGTATGGACCTTTTGTGAGGCCATGGGTTCCCTGGATAATCCGGGGTAATCTCTCTTTTGTACAATCAGGGGTTAGAAATCTTAATCCACCAGCAGTGCAAGCCCTGTTGCCATGTCAGGGAGGTTATTCACAGGTGCTGAGGGCATCTGTGGGCACATGGGCGGTGCCTTATGCTACCTGTCACCATATCCTAGCCTGAAACATGAGGCAGCCTTGAGGGCGTGGACATCACAGAGTCTCCACAGCACTGAGGTCTTTTCAAAAGCCAGGAGGGAAGTTGTGATCTCCCAGCAGAATGTGGATGATGGGGACTGTGTTTAGTGATGAATGCTTAGGATGGGAGAAGAGTGAGAAGGAGTGGCTGGAGGAGAAAGGGAAGGAGAGAGAAGTATGTTGAAAACAGTGTCCAAGTAGCCACAGAGGTCAAGGATCTTCATTTTGAGTCATAATAAGACAAATGGAACGTTCCAGTCTCTTTCTTATATGTATATTACATAAAACATGTTATCCTCCCTTGACAAACTATATATATCACTTCAGTTTTCTCATCGTGTGTGAAGAACATCTAAAATCCCGTGTCCACAAATGGTATGTCTGTCTGAGAACAGCTATTATACATCAGAACTCTCCATGGATTTGTTATGGCTGGATGTAGTGAACTTAAAACACAAACTGTTCTCAGTGGTTTCATTGGATTAATACAGTTCATCCCTGCAATACGACAAGATCTAAGGATGAACAATCAGCCCTGCTCAGCTCTAGCAAAGGCTTTTGTCTCACAAAGAAAACAGTGGTTGTACTTTGAATGTCAGCTCTTTGGGGTAACATTTGTTTTGTTCCCTTGGTTTGCTTTTATCTCCCCTTCACTGGGTCACTATAAGGTCTAGGTAATTGGATAACACTCTTTCTAGAATGCAGGCCATATATGTAAAAAATACAAAAAAGCAAAATTGATATAGGGTTCAGGGAAAGGAAAAGCAGAGATAAAGAAAGACTGATGGGATAAAATCTGGTACTGAGAGGTGTGCTAGGGCAACATATTTTACTATGGGTTTTAATAGACTTTTTAGAAATTATATTACAGACATAATTTAAAAATAATCTATACATATATGTGTGTGTGTGTGTAGAGAGAGGAGAAAATGCTTTTTATGGATTTGCTTCTTGTAGGCAGCTTTCTAAGACGAGCTGCAGGACCTCTGCTCCCTGGTCTAATGACCTTGACAATCCACACCCCTTGAGAGTGGGCAGGACACATGACTTGCTTTTAACCAACAGAATATGGCAAAGGGGATCGGCTGTCCCTCCTTTGACTGCGTTAAATTCTATGGCAAATACGATGTCACTTCCATGATTATCTGTATGGTATATAAGGATGTGGCTCAACTGATAGAGTGTCTACCTACCATATAGGAGGTCCAGGATTCGAACCCAGGGCCTCCTGGCCCATGTGGTGAGCTGGCCCGTGTGCAATGCTGATGTGCACAAGAAGTGCCGTGCCACGCAGGGGTGCCCCCACGTAGGGGAGCCCCACATGCAAGGAGTACACACTGCAAGGAGAGCCCCCACATGCGAACAAAGCACAGCCCACCTAGAAGAGGCGCCACACACATGGAGAGCTGACAGAGCAATATGACGCAACAAAAAAGAGATACTGATTCCCAGTGCCGCTGAGAGTGCAAGCTGACACAGAAGAACACGCAGCAAACGGACACAGAGAGCAGATGGGGTGGGGGGAAGGGGAGAGAAATAAATAAAATAAGTCTTTAAAAAATAGAAAGACTCCACCTTAGCAAGCTGCGTCAGCTTGGCCATGGTGGGGAATTCCGCTGGCCTCGAAGAAGCAAACTCCCCGTTGTGTGGTGTGCAGGGAGGCGGGGAAGGGCAGGCACTGTCCAGGGCACAGTGCTGACCACCAGTCAGTCCCAGCACCGCCTCGACGCCCACAGTCCCCAGGCGCAAGGACCCGGGTTCTGGCAGCAGCCTGGAGAGTTGGGCAGTGGGTTCTTCCCTGCTGAGCCTCTGGAAGAGAACACATCCCCCCCGGATGCCTTGTTTGCAGCCAGCTAAGCCGGACTGGATTCCTCGCAGGAGAGACAGTGAGACATGCTGGTAAATGCATGATAATTTGTTACACAGTACAGGTTAATAAAATATACTCCTGGAACAAAATCCCCATTGCATTTTAGTTATAAAGCTTAAAAAATCTAGTTTTAAAATTTAACTCTCTTTTTCTGATTTGTGTGAACAGAAATTTAGTAACAATACATTTTTTTTTCTGACTCAGAATTGTAAGCTTGAAGATGGGAAAATTGTGCAGTTTAAATGACCGTCCCCAAATCCAGCAATGTACACTTGATAATTGTATCTGGGGACCTAGAACCTCAGTGTAGAGGGCCGTCCATTTTCCATCCATTTCCGATATGTACTTTCTAAAATATAGAAGGCAATTACTAAACCTGTGTGGTTGGATTGTTGAGTTATTGAAATGGTGTTCATCATGCAGATATAAGAGAATAATATGAAGCATAATATAGGGTACACGCACGTTAAGGTGTAGCCATCTGGTGAGGAAGGCACACGTGCACAGGAGGATGTGGCCCGATCTGACAGTGCTATAAATCAGATAAATCCAAAAGGTCAGGAAGAGCGGAGGTTTAGAGCTAACTAGGGACACGGAATTTGAGCAGAGCTTTAATGAAGGGTTGCACAGCTGGCCAAAAGTCACCAAAATGGGGTAGGGTTTGGTGTTCTTGGAGTATGGCAATATCTCTAGGGGGCTGATGTATCGGGTGGGGGAAAGAAAGTTTTGGAATGACTGGGGCTCTCTGGGAATTGTATTACCAAGTTCACTTAAACGCTACAGACCATGAGAAGCAGCTAAAGGGCTGAGCTTTCCAGAGGTAACTCCTTGGCTTTATTTGGGGTGGGCTGGGCTGGGGGAAGACAAGGCAGAGGCAACAGCCAGATAGTTAATGAGAAAATTCAGGGAAAAGAAGTTCCAAAATCTCAACTGCAGCAGAGGTGCGTGGAAAGAGATCCATGTATTAAGAGATCTGGTAAATATCTTAGAGATGTACCTAGCGAGATTTGGAATTCGGGAGAGAACTGAGATAACTCTGGGTGGGGTTTTGAGAAAGAGCAAATGGCAAAGTAAAAGACTCAAACTTGAAAAGGAGAAAGTGAGCAAGTGGAGGGACTGGCAGGGGATGGCCAGTTAGGACACCTAGAACTTGAGGAGAGGCGGGAGAGCAGAACGGTGTGAAACAGACACTAGCTGCCAAAACGGAGGTGGCAGAGGGAAAGACACATTTTTATCATTTAGAGGAGACCTAGCTTGACCTGCCGAACCCCAAATGCTGGAGTTGAGATTGTCCAATCTAACGATGAGGTAAAGGGAATATACTGAACATGATCTAAAACTGAAACATTGTTTAAGGATAATATGTAGAGATTTTATTTGCTCATGTCAAATGTATTTTTAGATAAAGCTAATGATACTTCAGAAGCACTAAGAAAGTGTTTACATATTAATTTCAGGCATTACATTGGCAGAATATGCCCAGTCTGATTTGCTCTTATAAATCATTCCAAGTGGAGCAGCTTATGTAAAAACGCCATTGAAGTGACAATAAATAAGCCAGCTTAGTTCAAATTAGAGTGTAGGTTAATCACCCCATACCACTCTATGATTTAGTTTTAATTCTGCTTCACCTACACTTAACTTTCCCCATAATGTATCATTTGAACTATTCTAGTTAGCTAGTCATTGTTCACCCAAAGTTCTTTCTTTTCCTTCCCCAAACATAAATAAACCATTTCTCCTTAACATTATGCAATTATTTTATTTGTAATCTGTATTTATGTTCATGCCTTTAATGCTATGTCATGGAAACTAATGTAATTTTGCCTCTTCAAATTTAGCTGTGATTATTGCTTAAACCAAAGACATCTGACTAGTCATGAACAACAAAATACAACTCGAATTGCGAGTTGCTTCATTGTTTTTTTTCTGTTATATAAGTGCATGTGAAGTGATACTGCCTCACGACTGAGCACGGTGATCGGCAATTATGCAATCAATGAAGAGCTCTCCTCTCCATTGGCCTCCCCTAAGGCTCCTTTCCTTCCACCTCTTGGAGGGAGGGTTACGTTTTGGAGAGTTCAAAGTTGTAGTCTTGGTCATGCTGTACTTTCATTGTTTGACCTTGAAAAGGCACTTGCTGTCCTTGGTCTAGTTGTCTTCGCATGTGAGTTCAGGAGCACTGGCCTCAAGGTCTGCATCATCGGCATATTCTGTGCCTCTTTTCCCAACCCACCATCGAGTTCTTTCATGTTCACCTTGTTACTCCTGTGTTTCCTGGGTCCTCTTCAGGAAACAAAATGTTCATTCTCTCCTGGAATCTTCCAGTGACCTCAGTTAGCTTGGAAGTAGATCTTCCCCCAGCTTACGATGATGGGAAGTGATGTGGTGGTTGGTTTATAGAACATTTCTCTGATCATGTGAATAAAAAAATGAACATTGCAGGTGTCTGGGGGAAGAACATTCCAGAGAGGGGAAAGAGTAAACATACAGGCCTTCCAACAGAGAAGGTAAGAGATGGGACCTGAGACCTGAAATGCCTGGCAACAAGATCATGTAGACCCTGGTAATTTGTTATGTAGCAAAAGAAAACAAATAGAAATTAGCACAAATTAAGCAGCTTCTTCTGCTCACAGGCTCATGAAGGCAAAATTGCAGTGTTGGACAGGCTGGACTCTTATCTGGAAGAATCTGCTTGCAGGCTCATTTAGGCTGGTAGAATGAGTTCCTGTAGTTGTAGAGCTGCAGCCCAGCTTCTTAATGGCTATTGGCTGGCCTGGGTTCACTCTCAGCTGCCAGAGTTCACTCCAAGCTCTTTATATCGGCAAAAGAGAACCTCCCTCACACTGAATCCTTGTACACTTCACGCTTTGAATCTCTGTGGACTTCTCTGCCACCATCATAGGAAAAACTCTCTGCTTTTGTACGACTCAAGTTTTTAGCTTAGGCCTATCCAGATGAGGTTCCTTTCTGTGATGGTTAATTTCATGCATCAGCCTGGCCTAGGATATGTTATCCAGCTGTTTGGTTAAGTAAAGCACTGGCGTGATGGTTTCTGTCAAGGTTATCTTGTAGATGGGTTTGCATCTACAATCATCAATGACTGAGTGCATCTACATGCAACAAAGGAGACTGACTGTCTTCAGCAATGAGGGTAGTCTCCCAGTCTTAAAAGCCAGAAGGGATGATTCCAGAATCAGAAATAAGAAATTCTGCTTCATGGTGGTGGTTTCAATCTGTATGTACCCCAGACAAGCATGTTCTTAAATCTAATCCATTCCTGTGGGTGTGTACCCATTATAAGTAGGATCTTTTGACAAGGCTACTTCTGTTAAGATGTGACCCACCTCATTCAGGATGTGTCTTAATCCTACTACTGCATCCTTTATAAATGAAAAGAATACAGAAAGAGAAAGAGAAAGAGAAATCCATGGAAGCAAGAAGCTGAAAGTAACAAACCTGGAAGAGAAGGGAAAGACAGCAGATGCTGCCATGTGCCTTGCGATGTGATGGAGGAACCAAGGATTGCTGGCAGCTGGTCTTGAGGAAGAAAGCATTGCCTGATGATGCCTTGACCTGGCCTGTGCCATGGCTTCAAACTGTAAGCTAATCAATTCCCATTGTTAAAAGCCAACCTATGTCATGGTATCTACTTTCAGCAGCCTAGGAAACTAAAACATTCACCTTCCGTCAGCCAGCTTCTGGGGAAGATGGACTTGCCAAGCTTCATCTTAATGGGCATTTCCAGCTCATGGTCTGTGCTATAGAATTTGGACTTACTAGCCCCCACCGGCTCATAAGCCAATTCCTCACACTAAGTAAATGTATTAGTCGGCTAAAGGGGTGCTGATGCAAAATCCTGTGATGCCTGGTGTTTGAAGAGGCTTAGGACAAAATGTATTGAAGATCAACAACAGTGAGGGTTCAGCTCTGCTTGGGGCATGTTTCTATTTTAGTTTATGGAAGGAAAACTAGAAGGGACAGTTGTTCCCTCTTTGTATTAGAAACTGACAATGGGAAGACTGAAAACCATTGTTTTCTTTGGGTTGTACTATTGAAGAATTGTCTTCTTAAAGTCTTTTGAGTGATTAGGACAATAGCAAGACTCAATCACACTTAGATAATCCCAGGGCTTGGCTCTGCCACATGCAAGTCTTGGCTAAAAATAAATGTGTGGCAAGTTTCTACCTTCTGGGTATGTGTCAGCAAGTGAAATATTTATGTTGTTGGGTGGGGGTATAAATCATAAAGAAGGTTAGAAAGGCAAGATATAGAAAGAACAAAGCAAATGACCAATGTCTTCATATTGAAAAAAGACAATAAAGGGTGGGTGCTGATTAATTCAATAGACTTTCTAGGGTTCAAGTACTCTTTCATCAGTGACAAACAGCACAGGCTGGCAAATGATCATGCTTCAGCTGCTTCGTTTTGGTGGATTTCAAGGGGGAGACAGAAAAGAATGAGAGGGCAAAAACAGGTGCCCCTGAGAAACTTCCTGCATGGGTCCAGCGGAGTCCCAGAGTGAAGCGGTACAAAGGCGCCTTACTCTCAGGGTTTCTCAGTGGCCATACTATGGATATTTGGGGCAGGTAACAGTTTGGTGTGGAGGGGCTGGCCCATGCACTTTAGGATGTTAAGCAGCACCTGTGGGCTCAACCCACTAGATTCCAGTAGCACCCCCACCCCATCCCGGTGTGAACCAACAATGCCTGCTCACATTTCCAACTGTCCCCTAGATGAGGGGCTGAAGGCAAAGTTGGCCCCGGTTGAGAACCAGTGCTCTGGAAGATACTTGATGGAGTTAATGTTTGCTCACTAAGTACAGGCACTGCTGTTTTCTAACTCCTTGTGTAGAGCGTGACTCTAGTGATCAAATTTCATGTGGTATGCCCCTTCCCACACAACGAGTAAAAGAAATATGGCCCTCATTCTTAAGGAATTCCCTGGACTGTGTGAAAAATTTCTATCAAACTAATAAAATTCTAACCAGGAAGTTTATCCCATAATTGCATGCCCAGAAATCAAGAGCTGAAAATGCAACTATGAAGCAGAGGATAAGTTTTACTTTCCTATTAATCCTTGATTTTGGCCTGACCTTTGTAAAATGCAGAGCACTACCAACACTAACTTGGAATTAGATCAGTAAAAGGTGCAACAGTCACAGGTTTGGTTTCCTGGAAGCAAGGTATCTGAGGCAAATATTTGAGTGAAAGTTGTTTATAGGGTGCCCTACCAAGCAGCCAACATGTGTTTCCCTGGGGAGCTCCAGAAGACTGGAGAACAGACCTCAGCAGTGTTAATCCTACCCAATAAGCAAGGAGCCTAGGGCATTTTAACCTCCAGCTTCTAACTCGTTATCTAGGGACCACTGGGGGGGCGGGGTGGGGGGCGACGGGTACTCACTCCCCAGGTCTTTTCACCCACCCTGCTGGAAGGCTGCAACTACCACATCATTAGCAAGTAATAGATCCACAGGTATAAGATAATAGATGTTTAACAAAGATGCATGGTAATTTAATTAAAAAAGGGGAGACTTTTAAATATGTGCTGCTGAAATAATTGGATATATGTTTGGAAAACTATGAACCTTGACTCTTACCTATCTCAATAAACAAAATTTAACTCACACGTAATGGTAAGAACTAAAATAAAATATTTGGAAGAAAACAGGAGAAAATTTCTGTTATCCTGTGTTAGATAGGTTTTTTAAGGACACAAATCATAAAAGAAAACTTTATAAATTAGAATTCACTAAATTAAAAATGTTAACTAATCAAAAGACACCATGTAAAAAATCTGAAGACAAGCCACAGATCTAGAAAATAAAATAAAAAGTAAAACATTTATCTGATAAAGGACTTATAATCCAGAATGTTAAAAGAACTCTTTAAACAAAATTATAGGAAGACAGACAACTAAATAAAGGGTACAAAATTGAACAAACATTTCATTAAAAAGGAAAGATATACATATGCAAAACAAGAACAATAAATATGCTCAACATCATTAGTCATTAGGGAAATGTAAATCAAGTCACACTGAAACACCACTACACACCTCAAGGAATAGCTAAAATTTGAAAGACTGATGGTACCACCTGTCAGTGAGATATTGACAAACTGAAACCTTTTTATAATATTGGCAGGAGTGCACATTTGTGTAGTCACTTTAGAAACACTTCTATTATTTTTTAAGATAAGCCTATCATTTAAGCAAGAAATTCCTTTCCTAAGTTACCTACCAACAGAGACAAAAACATATGAACATGTGTCCCATAAAGACTTTTACACTCATATTTATAGTAGCATTATTCATAATAGGTGAAAAAATAAAAGGAAAATAATCCAAGTGTCTATGAACTGTTGACAAGTAAATTAAACATGGCAAAGTTGTGCAATGCAATACGACTCAGCATTAAAACTGAAAGAATGACTAATAGATATAACAACATAAATGAATCTCTAAAATGTCATGCAAATGAAAGAAAATACACCCAAGAATATTACACACTATATGACTCAGTTGATAAGAAACCTCAGAGAAGGCATATCTAAGGAGAGAGAAAGCTGATCAACAGATGCTTGAGGTCAGGAGGTGACAAAGATAAGTGACTACAAAGGGAAACAAGGAAACTTTGAGGGGATAGAGAAGTCTTATAAAAGTTATCTGTGGTAAGTTTCATTTACATATTTGTTCATTTACCAAAACTAATTAACTGAAAACTTCAAATGGTGAAGTGTATTGAATGCAAATTAAACCTAAATAAATTGGTTTTAAAAGGTCATTAAAAGTTTACAAAGAGATCAAAGTAATTGCCAATTGGACCCAGCTGGCAAGTTCACTATAGTAAATCACTGTAATCCACTATAGTAAAGGAGAGCCCATGGTATTGAGACATGAAGAGGATTTTGGAAACAATATAAGGTGAAGTCATTTAGTTCACATAAAATGGCCATAAAGATCTGCTTTCTAATTAAGTATTTGAAACCAAAAATTGCTAAAATTATGGGTAGAAAATAATCTTAATAATTTATTTCAAATTAAATACTCCTCCTTTGAACAATTGAGTGCTTATCCAAAGAGTTTCTAAAATGACACTATCTAATTGGACTTTGGCAAATGTCCTCATATTAGATTCTGAACACTTAGGAATTTGTCATTTGACACATAACTACCATGCATTTATGTTCGCATCTAGCATGCTAACACCAAAAAACTTTTAATCTCAAGGCGTCCTCAAGAAACTCAAGAGATTTCACAAAATAAAAATAGTTAAATCCAGCTAATAATGACCTCTGCTCTTTTTTTTTTTTTTAAAGATTTATTTATTTATTTAATTTCCCCCCCTCCCCTGGTTGTCTGTTCTTGGTGTCTATTGCTGCGTCTTGTTTCTTTGTCCGCTTCTGTTGTCGTCAGCAGCATGGGAAGTGTGGGCGGCGCCATTCCTAGGCAGGCTGCTCTTTCTTTTCACGCTGGGCGGCTTTCCTCACGGGCGCACTCCTTGCACGTGGGACTCCCCCACGTGGGGGACACCCTTGCGTGGCACAGCACTCCTTGCGTGCATCAGCACTGCACATGGCCAGCTCCACACGGGTCAAGGAGGCCCCGGGTTTGAACCGCGGACCTCCCATATGGTAGACGGACGCCCTAACCACTGGGCCAAAGTCCGTTTCCCAGACCTCTGCTCTTAAGGAGATAATGATTTCCTTAAAAACTCATCACTAATTTAAACATCGACACTGAGAGAACTGGCAGAATTCCAGAAGGTCCCAGCCTTTTCGCTCTTGAAACCAGCAGCCTTGGCCTGTGGGCCACTCACACAGACCCCCAGAAGAGAGGGTCAGTCCATTTTAGGCAGAGTGCCTAAAGGAGAGGACAGGGGGTTTATCTCCAAGGCTTAAATCAGAGAACCCCAAGCGCTGAGCAGTATGTGTGGACCTATCCACCTACATGAGCTTCTGAAAACATTCAATTTGGAAAACAGCTTCTCTGCTAATCCCATCTCCTCCTGGAAATCAACCTGACATCCTGGCCTGCAGACTTGCATGTGGAGTGATGGCCCTCCATCACTGTTAGCCAAACCCACAAGCCAAATCCACCCAAGTTTTGAGCATAAAGCAGATATGCTCATTATCATTTTTCTGGAAAAGTAAAACTGAACCCATCCTGGGAAAACAGGTGATATTCAACCGCTCTGCCTATAGCCCTGTTCCCATCTGATCAGACCTGACACAAAAAGGAAGGTTTTGTATTACTTAGTTTGGCATGCATGTGAAAATACTGCCTTGATGAAGAGGAGATGATGACGAGCTAAAGGCAGTATAAAGTTTTCTAGTGGACTGAATGAGCCTTCAAAGGGAATGAGGAGTAAGCCACATACTCCGCCTTCCATCCAGGCAAGTTGTTATGTTTCTTTGTTTCTCTTTGCATTGGAGTACACTTAGGCCACACAATGGCCACCTCTGGCTGATTTTATTTATTTTTTATTTTTTTATATAATTAAAAAAAATTTTTATTTCTCTCCCCTCGCATCCCCCTCCCACCAGTTGTCTGCTCTCTGTGTCCATTCACTGTGTGTTCTTCTGTGACTGTTTCTATCCTTATCAGTGGCACCAGGAATCTGTGTCTCTTTATGTTGTGTCATTTTGCTATGTCAGCTCTCCGTGTGTGCGGTGCCATTCCTGGGCAGGCTGTGCTTTCTTTTGCGCTGGGTGGCTCTCCTTACAGGGAGCATTCCTTGCACATGGTGCTCCCCTATGTGGGGGCACTCCTGTGTGGCAGGACAACCCTTGTATGCATCATCACTGCACATGGGCCAGCTCCACACAGGTCAAGAAGGCCCGGGGTTTGAACTGTGGACCTCCCATGTGGTAGGCAGATGTTTTATCCATTGGGTCAAGTCTGCTTCCCTGGCTGATTTTAAAAGTTCAGGGATGGCAGGGTACTGCTCCTTACCAACCCTTAGGCTTCATGGCCTTAGTTGCTCTTAAAAGTC
Organism: Dasypus novemcinctus; assembly: GCF_030445035.2. Classification (NCBI taxonomy): domain Eukaryota; kingdom Metazoa; phylum Chordata; class Mammalia; order Cingulata; family Dasypodidae; genus Dasypus; species Dasypus novemcinctus. The sequence continues at coordinate 3,287,402 of NW_027261977.1, read as the reverse complement.
ACATATTTATATAACATTTTACACCACTTTCCTGTCTGTTAGAAATAAATTTTGAAATGTTTATGGGTGAAATGATGAGAGGCTGGAGTTTGCTTCAAAATCATCCCAAGGGGAGTGAGGGTGAGATATGGATGAAATGAGCTTGGCCATGTGTGGGTATTTTTTGAAGCCGAGTGATGAGCACACTTTGGAAATTCATTACATTAATTTCTTTATTTTGTATTAAAATGTTTTCATGATAAAATTTTAAGCCATGCATGTTACTACCTCATTATAATGCCTGGACTCAAATTCAGTCATCTTTCATGCCTTGACTCAACTGCTGGAACTGTCCTCTCTTGCTGGTTTCCATTTCTGCTTTCCATCAGTATTTAAAACATTGGTTGCACTGTCCCATCATTTAACATCTGCACATCGGCTGCCTGTCATGGGTCTTTGGTGTTCTAAGGACTGGGGCTGGACTAACTAGTAAGACATAAAGCTTGTCCTCAGGTAGCTAGTACGTGAGCCAGCATGTCACAGTATTTGGTATGTGATTGAGTACCAGGTTTGTTCTGCTCATAGTCAGTGGCAGGAGAGTGTTGTCCCTTGTTTTTGGGGATGGAAGAGGGAGTCAGAACACTGAATGGAGGAGGTGATGCTTGAGTAAATGGATGAATCTTGATAAATCGTTCTAGGCAGAGGGAGGTGCATGATCATGTCCCAAGAAATGAAAGAGCCTTGCACATTCAAGGTCAACTACGATTGAATAAATGTGCAAGTGTGAAAGAAATATAACTTGTTAACTCATTTTATACTCTACATATGGACAAAGATCATTCTACATAATAGAGACAGAACTAAGATAAGCAAAGAATAGCCAGGCTGCATTGCAATCATTATACGGCAATTTGCAATTCTTAAACAAAGATAATTTTAAGGACATTTTCTGTTTAAATTTTTCATTCTACTCATTTTGTTAATATTCTGTTCCTTCTCTCTTAATATTCAAATAATTTAGAGGAAGAAATATTTTTGGATTGGAATATGACCACCTACTTCTCAGTGAAAATCCGGGGTGAATATCAATTATGATCAGTGCTGGGAAGTTTTTCTTCCCAGATACTCCATTATCTTCTGAATGCACCAAATCGTGGTGTGTCTTAATGAAGAAAGACGTGCACAGGTGCTGACACTCTGCTGCAGCTGCTGGAGGCTGCGAGAGTCAGGACTGAATCTACGCATCTCAAGCTGGTCATCTATTACATAAGCTGTGAAATTTCTGATGGCTCACTTCCTTTAAGAAAAAGAATCACCTAAAGAGCTTAATTATTTGTGGCTTGTTTATATTTTCATGACCTGAGAAAGAGAAGGCATATTTTGGGGCTAGATTATTGAAGGATAAAGTCTAATTTTTCTGAAAACTTTGAATGCATTTCTTGTTATAACACAAGAGCAGTGTTTCTTTGAATTACATCTTCCCTTAGGAGTCTTCTTTTAATTTTTTGTAGGTTTGCTTAAATATATCTAATAAAAAGCATGAAGGTATAAAACATATTAAAACAAATATCCATGGATGTGCCACCCAGAATTAACAAGAGCACAGTCACTTTCCCCAGAAAATTAAAATAGTGGGAAACCTTTCGCACACTGAGGAAGTCATGCCATCCGTGATAAACTTTCACGTCCCTCTATCCTTTCTTGAACTCTTTCTCCAGTTTAGAGTATACCTAGAATTTAATGCACACCCAGTGTCTTAAGTAATGTTCTTTTAACTATCTCCATAGACAATACAATTCTCTATGCAGTTTCCAATGTACATAAATGGATAGTACGTATTTTCCTGTAACTTTACATTGCTTTGTTTTATGTTTAATAAATTATGTACAGTGCATGCATTCTGTCATATTGTTCTTTTAAACAAATCAATCATATGCTTTATTGATACATATTAATAAATTATACAATTCATCCAAAGTGTACAATCAATGGTTTTGATATAATCATATGGTTGTACATTTATCATTTCAATCATTATTAGAGCATTTTCATTATTTTGATGATAATAATAATAATAAACAGACAAACAAGAAAATTATTCACTTCTCAATCTCTCACCGTTTACCCTGCTGTGCACAGCTGCTATTTCTGGCTGCTTTTCCAGTCCTATTTCCTAAGTATGAAGTCACCTAGTCTTAATTATTCTTTTTTTAAAAAAATTTCTCTTTATTTATTTTTTTAGTGTTACATTAAAAAAAAATGAGGTCCCCAGATACCCCCTTACCCCCCTCACCCCACTCCTCCATAACAACAACCTCCTCCATCATCATGGGACATTCATTGTACTTGGTGAATATATCTCTGAGCACTGCTGCACCACATGGTCAATGGTCCACATTATAGTTTCCACTCTCCCCCAGTCCACCCAGTGGGCCATGGGAGGACATACAATGTCCAGTAACTGTCCCTGCAGTACCACCCACGACAACTCCAAGTCCTGAAAATGCCCTCATATCACATCTCTTCTTCCAACTCCCCACTTTCAGCAGCTACCATGGCCACTTTCTCCATCTCAGTGCTACATTTACTTCCATTACTAATCACATTAGTTCCAGAATAGAATATCAGTAAGTCCACTCTAATTGATACTCTATTCTTCCATTCTGTGGACCCTGGGATGTTTATGTCTGCTCCACTTCTGTATTGAGAGGGGGCTTAGATTCCACTTGGATGAAGGATACAGTTCTCCTGCTTTCAGTTGTAGGCACTCTTGGCCCCCTGGTGTGGTGGTTGACCTTCTTCACTTCCCCGTTAGCTGAGTGGGTAAGTCCAATAAACCAGAGGGTAGGAGTTGCAAGTCTGTTGAGGCTCAGGGCCTGGCTATCATATGGTCAGTCCAGAGATTCAGATACCCTGGGTATATATTAATCCCCAGCACCAACTACAGTTCTGGTAAAAGTAAAAGAAGAGGCTTGTGAAAAAAGATCACACCTGAGTCCAGCTCCATCACACAGAAACACAAACTCCAAAGAAGGGCCAACTGACATGGCACTGAACTCCATCTGCCATGACCATAGAACCTGTGGGTCTCTGTATCCCTCAGAAGAACCAATACCTGGGGTTGTATCTACTTTATCTGTCTCTGGGTCCCTGCTCAGATATACATAAGGGCAACCCCTCTGATAATCTCCCAGCTCTTTTTGGAGACTCATAGCCATATAAATTCATTTGTCCTTTCCATTTCCCCCTTTAATTATATGATATTACATGTAGGGTGAGATATTCTGCTGGTCTGAATTGACCCTTTTATTCAAGGTTGTTCTCCAGCTACATCATCAACTGTCATATTTTAACCCATGTGTAGATACACCCCCAACTTACCATTTATCATTAATAATTATTTGAATTCTTCCTGTTTTTCCATCACAAAAATAACACGTGAAAAATGAAGAGGGAAAAGGACATGGCTCAACCAATTGGGCTACTGTCTACCATATAGGAGGCCCAGGGTTCAATGCCCAGGCCCTCCTGGTGAGGGGAAGTTGGCCCACAGAGTGGATTGGTCAATGAGGAATGCCAACCCATGCTGCCCCATGCAGGAACTCCCCTCTGCATGGAAATGCCACCCAGTGTGGGAAACCACCCTATTCAGGAGTGCCAGCTGATATGGAGAGCTGGAGCAGCAAGATGATGCAACAAGGGACACAGAGGAGAAAAAATAAGAAGACATAGTAGAACAGGGAGTTGAGGTGTCGCAAGAGAGTAATTGCCTCTCCCTGACTCCGGAAGGTCCTGGGATTGATTCCTGAAGCCACCTAACGAGAATATATGCAGACATAGAAGAACACACAGCAAATGGACACAGAGCAGACAATGGGGGGACGAGGGAGGGGGAGAGAAATAAATAAATCTTTTTAAAAAATGAAAGAATGAATGTTCTGGTGCATGTCTCTTCATATTCATATAATTTTTCCAATTTGTGTTAAAAAATAATTGGGTGTTTGCGTGTTCGTATGTGAGTGTATTCAAATATTTATGACCATTTTCCTTAAGATTTGTATCCAGTTTAGTTAATTTGATGCTGTATCATCTGTTACATCGAAGATTCAGAATGTGGTATTTCCTCATACACTTATTTTTTTCTTCCCTCCCTCCCTCCATTGTCTGCTCTCTGTGCCCATTTGCTGTGTGTTCTTTTGTGTCTGCTTGGATTCTTGTCAGTGGCACCGGGAACCTGTGTCTCTTTGTTGCATGATCTTGCTGCATCAGTTCTCCATGTATGCAGCACCATTCCTGGGCAGGCTGCACTTTTTTCATGCGGGGTGGTTCTCCTTACGGGGCACACTCCTTGTGTGTGGGGCTCCCCAACATGGGCAACACCCCTGCATGGCATGGCACTCCTTGTGTTCATCAGCACTGTCCATGTGCCAGCTCACCACCCTGGTCAGGAGACCCTGGGTTTGAACCCTGGACCTCCCAGATGGCAGGCATGCTCTATCAGTTGAGCCACATCCACTTCCCCCTTATACACTTTTAGATAAGAATCTCATATGCTCAAACATTGTATCAGTTTCATTTATCATCTTCATGTTATCGTTCCTTCATTCATTTATTTTTCATTTGCTTTTTAAGCAAAAAGCTAAATAGATCGAAGAACATAGTTTACTAAGATATATTATCACTCATCAAAATTGAGCATGTTAATGACTGGCACATGTCAAAGTTAGGTTAGAACAAAATGTTTATCCTGGAAGAAATAAGATATTTGAAGTTCCCAAGATAAATAGTTACTCCCGCCATTCTCTGCCCCACGCATTGTACAAAACCTTCTTCTAATACGTTGTTGAATTACATTTATTTTTAGATATGACCCCCCATTCCATCATCCTCCAACAACTGTCCTCTCTTTTGATGCTAATCATCACCCTAAAATTGATGTCCCCAACATCACAATAACATGGAGGCCCCATAATTTCTTGAGTACTTCACACCATGCAAGCATTTTAGGTGAACGACCTTATTTTAACCTTACCATATATAAGGTAAGGATTACTTCCTTCAATTTACAGAAGAGATTTATTTAGGTCACCCCAAGTTCCTCAGCCAGTAAGTGACACAGGTGAAGATAAGAGACTCTGCTACAGCTCTGGACCTCAGCTGTTTCTTTCTTCCAACGAACAAGGCAAGAACACATACATTTTTAGGCAAAGAAACAGCATGCTTCATAGGATAACAAATCACTAATTAGTAAGATACTGTCTTGTCCCATATGAATAAAAGCATATGAACAAGTGATTGAGGACAAATGACAAGTTTCATCATTATATGTACAAGTGAGAAGATTATTTATGGATTTTTATTCTTTGAGATTTTTGCAAATTTCCAAGGGCCAAAAATATTTATCTTGTATCTTGACTTTGGTGCTTAATAGGGGGAAAAATAGGTCATTTTGTAAATTGAGTGTTTAATGGAGAGTGAACTGCCTAAATTAGTGTTTTCCTGACTTGCCTCATGATAAAAATCATTTGGGAAATTTGTTACAAGTACCAATCCTGGATCTCAAATCTAGGAGCTCTAAAGTACAGCATCTAAAGGTATTAGTTCTCAGACCTGCTTAGGATAACAGTCAATTAATCAGTGTTAGTTTGGGACAAGCTGAGAAAAGTACATGAAAAATATGGTCAGATTATCCTACACTCCATAAGTGAGCTTTCGCCAAGAATACACAAGGAAAATGGAAGTAGACCTTCATTCATCTTGGGATGCATTTGCACCTTGGCAAATTTCCAAGGGCCAAATGTATTTATTTTGTATCCAGACTTTGGTACTTCATAGGGTAAAATGATATTCCCAGGCACATAGGTCATTTTGCAAAATTTCATTTATCTGTCACATGTTGACTTAAATCATGTAAGAAAAGGAAAAGTAGATGATAATTTTGTAAGGTTGATGATAAAAATTTTCAATTGGCCAAGACTTATGTTTAAAAACCTTGCAGCTAGGTAGTTCTATCCATCTGCCCCATGGGATCTAAGCCCCCTCTCAATTAGACGCAGAGTGGGCATCACCATCCCCAAATCCTCGTGATTGAGGAATGAACAATGGACTGAAGTAGACTTATTATTATTCTATTACGGACTTATTATTATTCTAGCATTGGAAGAACTCTTATCATTGATATAAAGGCAGTGGCCACCAGAGGTTCTGAGGGATGGGAGAGGGAAGAAAAGGTGTAAAATGGGGGCATTTTCAGGGCATTGGATTTGTCCTGCATGACATTGCAGTGACTGATATAGGTCATTGTATATTTTGTCATAACCTACAAAATAGTGCAGGACAGAGCCTCAACTATAATGTAAACTAGTCCATGGTTAGTAGCAATGCTTCAATATGTGTTCATCCATTGTAACAAATGTACCACACTACTGATGGATGTTGTTAATGTGGGAAAGTGTGGGAGGGGGAAGGAGGGGAGCATATGGGAGTCCTTATATTTTTTATGTAACACTTATGTAATCTAAAGCTTCTTCAAAAATAAAAAAAATTAATTATAAAAAAATATGGGAAACTTTGGAGGATTTTGATTAGAAGAATGTCAGAAAGAGAAATAAAATAATTGGAAAGCCAAAAAACAAAAACCAGAAAACCAAAAACCAAAACAAACAAACAAAAAAAGACAGCCTTGGAGCTAGAGCACAGACTATCTATTTGATTTGGGGAAAACTGTCAGTGTAGAAGATGTTGAGTAATTCCTAGACTGACTTTATCAACATTTTAAAGTAGTTTGGAGATGAGGCTGTCTCTTAAAAATGCAGACTCTTTCTGCAGCCTTCCAATCTGTTTCTTTGCATTAACCATGTATTCTCAATTTAAAGGTCTCAAGGCACCTGTATGAAAAATTCCCACAGTCCACCCAGTAAACTGCTTGTGACATTATATTGTGTTTTTCTCAATCTTGGATAACCTGTGGGGAAGCCATGGCACAATTTCACAGTGAACCATTTATTTAAAGCTAGCCGTAGTGCCTCAATCCTAGAAGAGGTGCTCATATCACTAGAACATCATTTAGATGACACCTCCAAAGCTCACACGTGCCAAGAAATTACAAAACTGGATGTGTGCCTGTCTGTGTTTGAGGGGGCAGATGTTTAATTTTTTTTGAAGACTACCACTATTTTCTTATACATCTGCCTCTTGACTTGCACTAGAAATGAACTTATTCCACACAGGATAATTATCATCATAACATACCTACCTCTCATGAGCAGCTCGCTTCTGATCTATTGAGTAGTTGCTTCTCTTGGATCTGGGTGAAATAAATAAAAGGAACAACAATCAGAACAAAAAAAAAAACACTTTTTAAGAAAGCTCTCTTGAGCTTTCCTAGGAAGAAGCTTACAAGCTGGCCCCCAAGAAGAAGTAGCCAGAAAAAATTCTGAGTGGTCAGGAAAACACCAGGGAGAAATTGTGTCTAAGGAGTCTCAATCCTGAAAGATTTCAAGTTGCCTATTAAAAGCAAACTCAAATTTTCCCTGAAGGAAACTATATCCTCAAGTCTCATGGAAATCCCACAGACATATATCCAAAATGGAAAAAAATAATAAAATAATAAATTGAAATAAAAAACAATGGAAAGATTACAGGCAGATTGACATTGCAAAAGAGCTTCACTAGTGCAATATAATATAGCTAGATAGAAATGTACCACAGAGAGGCAAATAAGTGGAAAAATTAAAGAGGCTTGAGAGTCCACTGATTGAATTAGAGGGTACAAAATACATTTTGATGGAGTAAGGAGATTTTTAAAAAGGGAGTGCAGAAGCAGCAGTAATAAATGATAACATGGCTGAGAATTATCCAGGCATGAGGAAAAATGCAAATGTTTAGAATCCAAAAGATCAACCAAAAAACAGGATAGTCGAAGAGAAGGCCACATTGCATGCTTGTCAGGCTAAGCAGGATCTGTCTTACAAGGAGGAAGAGGGAAGAGACAGATAAACTACACAGAAAGGATCATTAGACTGACAGTAGAATTATCTACAGACAAGCTGGAAAAAACAGAGAAAAGTAAGAAAAATGATTTCAGACTGTGGAGTAAATATATTCTCAATCTAAAATTATCTGGAATAAAACTCTCTGTCAAGAAAAAAATGGAGAAGAAATTACTTTTAAAAATGTGGAAAATGTAAATACAAATTAAATAAGTAAATTCAATAACCAGATGCCTAATCTTTGAGTCCATGTCCAAAAAAAATATAGGTAGAAGTTAAGAACAGTTAAACTAGCAGGCAAGAATATAAAGTCATTGTATTTTTGGAAGGAAATTAAAAACACTAAATAAATTTAGTTTGGATTAAGTATGTAAATTAATATTTCAAGAGCGTACACTAAGGGGAGGGATTGGTGGTGGTTAAAAATCCTAGCTTCCAAAGTAGATAATGAAAAAAGCAAGAAATAAAGAAAGCCTCCTCAGCAAATGAAACATGCAAGTAAATCAATGTGACAGTAATCTCCAATAATCAAAATTATTTTCAAGCTCATATGGAATATGAAGAAGGAAGAGGAGGAGGAGGCGGATGGAGAGGAGAAGAAGAAAAAACACTGAGCATGCATTAGGCCACACAGCAAGTCACACAAGTCAAGATTTCTACCCACATGGTAATTAAGGAATCAATCATGAAAAAATGTTTTAGAACTATAGAGTTCTAATTGTTTTAAAATTCAAATTTACTCATATATTAAGTAAAATATCACAAAGTAAATTGGAAATCACTTAAAATGAAATGAAAATGCACCTATTAAAACATATAGCATAAAAATAAAGCCATGGCTATGGCTCAACCAGGTGAGCTCTCACTTACCATATAGGAGGCCCTAGGTTCATGTCCTGGGGCCTCCTTGTGAAGGCAGGCTCACCTGCACCCCACGGAGCTCCTCCTTTCCCGCAAGCACCGCAGAGTGCTGACTCAGCAAGGTGATGCAGCTAAAAAGGGAGACAAGCAAAAACACAGAAAAGCGCATGGCAAATGGTCACAGTACAGAGAGCAAGCAAGCCTCAAGGGGGGAGGGGAAATAAAATAAATAAATACAGACACAGAAGAATGCAAAGTGAATGGACACAGAGAGCGGACAGCATGCCAAAAAAAAAAAAAAGTCACGGGGGGGGGTGGTTTAAAAAAACACAAAACAAAAACTAAAGCCAGAAATTCTGAGCCTAAAATGTATAGCTTACAGAAAATTTAATTTAAAATTCTTGTGCTGGGAACTCAAATTAAGTAGTTAAAATATTTTTAAATACTCTTGAGAAGGACTCAAGGAAAGACAAGGATGGTACAAATAAATATAGCAGAAAGTAATGAATGAGGAAAGAAAAGAGTACAACAGAGCTAGAGGCTAGTACTTTAAAAAGAGGGGTAAAACTGATAACGATGAGAAAAATTGATCTAGCAAGCAAGGAAGAAAGCACAAATAAAGGACACTAGAAATAATAGGGTACATAACTACATTATGCCCAAATATTTAAAATTTAAACTGTACAAATTGCTTTAAAAACAATCAAATGAACTAAAAAAAGTGTGGGGAGCCACCCACTGTGAGGTCTGTTTACAGCCTCCAACAACATCTCATAACTACTACAGCCCTGCCCCGCCACTTCCTCCTCCTTCTTCTTCCTCGTTTCTTTGTTCGCCCCTTCCCACCACAACTCTGGTAACCACAGCAGCATGCATGTGCAAGGCGTGAAACTCTGCAGACTCGGCACGAACTTTCAGCCAATCCCTTCCTTGGACGTCTGCCACCCATGAGACCAGCCTATCACCTGTGGACACGACACGTTCCCTTCCCTCAGTATAAATTCCCAAGTTCTACCCCCAATAAACGAGGCTTGATCAGAATCCTGTCTTGCCTCCATTCTTCTCTCGACTCCTGCCCCACCCTGCTTCTTCCCACAGGTCCCTGGACTCGCCCCCGCCGGACCGGAGCAAGTGGCACCCAACGTTGTGGATGGGACCTGGGGAAGAAGCAAGCTGACACAAAGGAAAACCTGCACAGGTCGTTTTTGCAAATAAGTAAGACCTGAGAATTCTTAGGCAGAAGGCCTGAGCCTTCAGCTTGGGTGGAAGACCTAGGCCATCGGCCTGGGCAGAAGACCTGAGCTTTCAGCTTGGGCAGAGGAGACCTTCAGGGGACTGCCTATTCCCTGCAAGACATCTTGGTAAGTGATTGGCTACGATGGGGCAGGGCTCCTCTAGTGATCGTTCCCTTTTCCTATCCGGCCTACAGGCCGCACTTAAGACGAGAGGAGTAAAGGTTCATGTTAAAGAACTTTGAGGGAAGTGGTTGGAGGGCCTCGCAGCAGGTAGGACCGACGCGAGAAGAACTCATGGAGACAGGCTGATGGCACTGATCCGATTTAATGAGGAAGTGAGAACAATTTATAGGGCATGTAACAAGGTGATTGGTTAGGAGTGTCTAGGGGATAATTGGATGATTTTCTAGTTGCTGGGTAGATGAGGCCTAGAATTGTCCAGTAAGCAGCGAGCGGGCTGAGCAATGATGGGAGGCGTAATCGACCTCGTACCACCTTGCTGCCAAGGGAGACGAATGCAATCTAATACCTTGGATTCAGCCAGGCTCGCTAGCCATATTCAGGCCTGTTCTCCCTCATTTCCCCCTCTTTTTTTTATTTAATGCAAGGGTGGCTACAGCAATAAGTCTTTGATTTTGTTTAACGGTAGTTACAGACTGATGTACACATTTGACCATAACAACTAGGAAAATCAGCACTAGGAAGAGAAAGCCATAAGCTATGAGGGAAGAAGGTGAGAACAAGGAAGTTAATTTTGATATGACATCATCAAACAAATTGGAGGAGAAGGTGGGAATTTGGATAGTCTCTAAACTGTTAATGTCCGCTTGGAGGGCCAGGGTATATATAGTTCCAGAACGTGCTGTTGTATGAGGTAACAAGCCAATTTCGCAGCTGGTATCGGGTGGAGTTTATCGCTGGGACAGGCGTGACACAGATTGATGAAAAAGGGTAGCGTCCATTGCAGAGCGTGCTAGACACTTGCCACAGCGCAGCAGTTTCCTCGGCCAAGAGATCAATTTGTTGTTGAAGGTTTAAGATTGCTTGATGGGTGAGGAGGTTTATCTGTTCTTGCTGGTGAAGCACGTGGGAAACGGTGGAGGTGATGTTGTTCAGGGCGCTCACGGTGAGAACTTGTTGAGTGCCAGGGCAGCAGTTGTGGTAGCGGCTAGACTGGTGATGAATCGCACGGTGAGAATGGCGATTAGACCAAAATCTCGCTTCGTCGGTGGTGTGATGAGTACCTGTGAAGGATATTCGCGAAAAACGGGGGCAACCCAAGTGGAGATATTGATAGGTAACCAGAGGAGCATAGGTTGTTGTATGAGGAAAGCATAGGGGTGTGTTGGGTCCCAGCAATTGGAAATGTTACATTGGGGTTCTGTGAAATTCAGGGAGGGGCAGGTGTAAAAGGCAAAGGGAGCCTTGACACAGGGTAGAGCATGAGAGCAGTTACGTTGATGGGTGCTAGAGAGGTGGAGTGTGGTTTCCAAGCTCTTCGTCGTTGTGTTAGTAGTATAAGTGCCATTGTGAATGACACAATGGGGAAAACAGAGAAATGGACGGAGGTCAAGGCATTTACCTAACCCTCCACAATATTGCATGGCAGCGAAGACGGTGCGGATATGTAGGTGTGGGTTGTGCAGAAAAAAGGGTTGGAGGCAATTGCCTCCGCAGATAGTACGATTAAGAACTGAGTATGGATAGGAAGACTGGTTGACTAGGGCAACGGGGTTCACCCAGAGAGAGCTGGTAGGATTGGGAGAGTAGAGTGTATGAGGATGAGTGGTGGCTAGACAGGGCTGCCACGTAAAGTCGTCCAGGCGGGAGGATTGGTTAAAAATGGCCTCACAGAGTGGGAGCGCCGGGGGAGGGTCCGTTCCCCGTAGGGTGCGGTTTGCCCAATTGGGGAGCCAGGGCCAGGAGCCATTCATGGCGATATATGTCCCTGTACGAGCCTCGGAACCGTTGTATGCGGTGTTGTCGTGGCCTTGATAATGGTTTGGCCTGACGAAGAAGTCCCCCATGGGCTTTAAGGTAAAGAATATAGAACTGAGATACCCGTGAAAAGATATGCTGGTGTTTGTAGAGCAATTGTAGCAAAGAAGTATAGCATCAAGGGGAGGTATTAAAGTGTGGTTGAATCTTATTGAAGTAACGGGGACATGTGGATTACACGGTAGAGAGGCGTTACAGTTTGTAGAGTATGGTTTGGGATAGTTAGGGCTCTTGGGGGTGAGGAAAAGAAATCCAGGTCGGTGGCAGACAGCCCCCCATACTGGCACAGAATTGCTAGGCGGTAGTAAGGATAAGAGAAGGAGGAGGAGGGCGCGGAGAGTTATCGGTTGTGGATGTATACAGCGAGCTCTGCTATAGAGCCCCAACAGTTGATGACGAAGCGGGTCATCTGTGGTCTCGGGGGTGAGATCAAGTCAGGCCATCTGGTGGGTGAGGGTCCGTATTCTCCGTCGTTGTCGGCGGGAGGCTCGTTGATTCACCAGTGGCGGGCCTGATGTTTCGTCCTGGGATCCAGAGTGGCTGTGGCTCATCATCTGGAAAAATACAGGCTAACCCTCTCCCTTGGGTTAACAGGGGACTAGGACCCTTCCATTGGTTGCTTTGGGGGTCCTTCCAATGGACTAAGGGAACCGGTGTTTGTATTGTTGAAGGGCCCCAGTGTTTATGTAAGGGGGATACATTTTTATCAAAAGTTAGGAGGTTGATATGGATTAGTGCCATGGTTACTAACTTATCTGGGCCTGCTTGAGGGTATAAAGAGTGCTGTTTTTGTATTATTTGTTTGAGTTGGTGGTGAGTATGTTCAATAATAGCCTGCCCTTGTGGGTTGTACGGGATACCGAAGTGATGAGTAATATTGTATAATTGTAGGAATTGGTGAAAGGAGGTGCTGTGATAAGCAGGACCATTATCCGTTTTTATATCCCAAGGTACTCCCATAAAGAGAATAGCTTGTCTCATGGCTTTTATGCAGTGTTTTGCGTGTTCCCCTGAAAGGGCAACAGCATAAGTTAGAGTAGAGTATGTGTCCTTTATGACATGCACGTATTTGAGTCTTCCAAAGCTAGGGATATGTGTAACATCCATCTGCCATCGCGAATTGGGCTTTAGTCCTCGGGGATTGACTCCTTGAGGTTGTAGTGGCCCCAGCGGCAGAAAGGGTGCACAAGTACTGCATGAGCGTACAAGATGCTTGCAGACATCTGCAGGGAGCTCCGGCAAGAGATGTCAGAGTGAAGCCGCAGAAAAGTGGAACCGAGTATGCAAGGTCTTAGCTTGGTTAACTAAATCTTTGGATAGATTGGCTATCGCTACTGTAGCTACTTGGGCGTTGGCCAAGGCATTTCCGGTGGCAAGTGGACCTGGAAGGTGGGAGTGGCTACGTATGTGTGCAACATACCAAGGGATAGATCTGTGTTCTATAGTATTACGCAGGACTTGCAAAGCTTGATCAAGGGGGGACTCTTGTGGCGAGAAAACACTAAAGGCGATAACTTTACAGAGTTGGAAGGCGTATTGACTATCTGTAAATATGTTTAGAGCTTCCTGAGAATAGGTTTGAAGATCTGCTATTATTGCTAGTATTTCTCCCCTCTGTACTGCATTGATTAATGGAAAGCGCTGTTGGTCAGGTATTTCCTGATTCTGTATAAACGATATATATCCATAGGCCTTTTTTGAGGCATCTGTGAACACAGTTCGAGCTTGGGGAATAGGAGTTGCTGAAGGAAAGGCATGCCCAGGTTGGAATGGCAGGTGAGTTATTGCTTGTAATATTTTTCTGGTTGGGTAATGGTTATCAAATATGCCCATGAAGGTGGAAAGAAGTGTTTGCATGGGAAGATTGTCAATTAACAACACATTTACTTGCCTGGGGGTAAGTGGCCATATAATTGCTCTTGGGTCTGTGTTGTATGTATGCTGGCAGAGGAAAAGGAGGTCCATAGCCAGCTGAATAAATGCCTTAACGAGTGGAGTGATTTTTGGAAGTTTTGATTTTGATAAATGTGCCCAAAGGAGTGGGCCGTCCTGCCACAATAACCCCATAGGCATGTTAAGGGTGTTTAATATTAAGGCCATGACAGGTTTCTGGGCATCATATCTTTGGTTTGATGCTTTTGAAAGAGCATCCGAAACATGATCTATGGCCTGTTTGGCTGGAGGGGTAAGTCTGATTTTGTTATTAGGGTATTCAGGATCATTGGTGGGTTGCCACAAAAGGCTGAAAAGAGGTTCTAAATGGGCTGCTGAGATGGGTAAACTAGGTCTTAGCCAATTTATGTGTCCACAAATTTGTTGTAGCTGTGTGAGTGTGGCCCTTTCTGGCACCTCTAATCTTGGCGAAATAGGCTTGATATGACTGGTAATATAATAGCCAAGAAAAGAGAAGGGTGCCACTTCTTGTATTTTTTCTTTCTTGATTTGCAGTCTTATGGTTGTGAGATTGTTCAGCAATTGTTTAAGTCCTCCTATCAACTGATCTTTGCTTTTGTGAGCTATTAGTATATCATCCATATAATGAATAATGAAAAATTGATTCCTTAAAGGTTGAACAGCAGCATTTACAAAATTCTGGCATATAGTTGGGCTGTTCTTCATACCCTGTGGAAGAACTTTCCATTGGTTTCTAAGATTGGCTCCTTGATTATTGGGGAGAGGTACCGTAAAGGCAAATTTATGTTTATCAGTAGGGTGAAGGGGAATGGAGAAAAAACAATCCTTGATGTCAATTATAAAGATATGATAATTACGTGGAATAGCCGAAGGATGTGGCAGCCCTGGTTGTGGGGAGCCCATGGGCAAGATGTGTTTATTAATTTCTCTCAAATCATGAAGGAGCCTATACTCATTTTTATCCTTTTTCTGGATGACAAAGATTGGAGCGTTATATGGGCTAGTGGAGGGCTCTATGTATCCGTCTTGCAACTGCTTTTGTACTAAGTTTTGCAAGGCATGCAATTTATGGGACGGGAGTGGCCATTACTCTACCCAGATAGGTTCCTCTGTGTCCCATAGTAGAGGAACAGGTTGTGGTTTTACCACAGGAGCAATGGCCTGCATTATTGGGGGTGATCGGTGGAGATTGTTGCCTGACTTTGTTCCAGTATGTCACACCCCCACAAGATAGTGGGAAGGGCTGGTATGAAGAGAGGTTGAAAAACACCAGAGTGTCCCTCTTAGTCTTCCCAGGGGATAAATTTCTTAGTCTGACGGGATGCAGCTTCCCCTGTTGCCCCTTGGATTGGGGGTCCAGGTATGGTCTCCCAAATGTGCTCATAACAAGCAGGAAAACAAGAGATCTCTGCTCCTGAATCCAAAGTCCCATGAAACCATTGGTTTCCCGCCTTAATTGCTAACAGGGGTTTGTTCTGTCATATGGGAAGAGTCCACATTACAGTTTTGGAGCTTTGAACAGAGGGACCCCTTTGTTGTGGGGCTGGGGTCTGCCCCCTGTGGAGTTTAAAGTTTACCTAGCCTGTCGGTTTTGGATCTACAATCTTTTGCCCAATGATAACCTCTTTGGCATCTAGGACATGGAGTGGGTGGTTTTGCTTTGCTTATTGCTCCTTTCTTTGGGCATTCTTTAGCGAAATGGCCCATTTCCTTGCAATGAAAGCATGTCCCAGTGCTATTCATTGCTAAGGCCTGAGCTAAAGTGTTAGCAAGTGTTGTGGCTAATACCTGTGTGGTTTGATCTAGGTCTTTACAGTGTAATATCCATTCATTTATATCCACTGATCGGATGGGATTTATTGCTTGTTTGCATACATTATTTGCGCCTTCTAGGATAAGCTCATGGGCTAATGCTTCTTGAGCCTGTGGGTTATCTACCTTGCGAGCACATGCTTCTTGTACCCTAGACATAAAAGCGGAAAAATCCTCATCCTTTCTTTGTAATAGTTTGGTAAATTTATCTGTTTTTATTGCTGAACAGTTCTTAAAGGCTTTCAAGGCACAATTCTGTACTTGATCAAAATATGCCAGGGGTGCTTGCGTGTAAATAGCTGGGTTGCTATATATTCCAATGCCTAGCAAGCAGTCTAGGTTAAGTTGAACGCCCCTCTGCCAGTTGCTCTCCGCTTGCTGCTCGCATTGGTCTTGGAAGTGAGCTTTCCAATTAACATATTGCCCTGGGTTAAGGATTGCTTGGAACAATTGATTCCAATCTAGAGGAGTATTGAGATTGATTGCTAAATTTTCTAATAACTGTTGAGCGTAAGGACTGTTAAGCCCGTCCTCTTTAACTGCTTCCCGGAGGCGTTTGATGTCATTATTCCGTGGATACCACGGAAGGGGGCGCTGCGGAGAACGATTCATATTCACTGGATATATAGGTTTGTATACCGGTGCGGCAGGGGGCCATAAAGGCGGGTGTTCTACCCCACACGCACCTTCTACCTCCGTCCCCCATCTCTTTTGGTTGCGATCTTTCGCATGGCACATAGCTTGAAAATAGGTTTCCAATTCTACGGAAGGAGGCCAGGGGTTAGAGGATTGCTCATAAAGAGCTAAAAGGGGACTAGCCTGTGGTTTTGGAGAAGTGTTAGGCTTGTCGGTAGGGGGCTCCGCTCCAAAGCCATAAGATGGCGGTTCTGCTCCAAAACCATAAGATGGCAAGGGGGAGGTGACTGCACCCTCACAATCAAGAAGTTCCGGGTATAAGGACTTCCTCATTTTTGTTGAAGAAGAAGGCGGAAATTTGCCATATTGCCCTTTTGTTGAAAAAGAAGGTGAAAGTTTGCCATATTGCGGGCGTTGGCCCTTTTCTCCCTTTTCTGGAAGCGGATCATCTAGCGCTCCACCTCGCTTTATTTCTTTTTTCCCTGTGAGGAGGTTGGAGTCAGGCTTGAGGTCTGGGGATTGTTCTAACAAATTGTTTAATTGAAAGACTAAGGATGTCCGATTGGTTATCGGAGCCTCTTCCTCCTCGGAGGAAGCCTCCTGTTTATCAAGATTGTATGTGCCAGTTGGCAGGGACGCGCCTTGGAGGCAGGCCTTGATGGTAATTAAAGTAGGGATTAACCCCGGGGGGAAAACTCTTTTCTCACGTTCCATAGAGACAGAGACCCGATCAATTAACATACGGTAGGTATCAGGGTCCCATAGATTTGCAGTTGCTAGCCAGGGGTTAAAAGGGACTACTAGGTCCCAGTATTTCTGAAGCTGTCGGAGAGAAACCTGGCAGTGGTGGCAATCTAAAAGCGTGGCAAGCACCCGTAACTACGGGGCTTGTCGTTTAGAAAGCGCGGAGCCCATGATGTGGGCAGGGGGTCCTACCTGAGGATCGCCAAGGGTCCCTGTTCGGGTGCCACTTGAGGGAAGTGGTCGGAGGGCCTCGCAGCAGGTAGGACCGACGCGAGAAGAACTCATGGAGACAGGCTGATGGCACTGATCCGATTTAATGAGGAAGTGAGAACAATTTATAGGGCATGTAACAAGGTGATTGGTTAGGAGCGTCTAGGGGATGATTGGATGATTTTCTAGTTGCTGGGTAGATGAGGCTTAGAATTGTCCAGTAAGCAGCGAGTGGGCTGAGCAATGATGGGAAGTGTAATCGACCTCGTACCACCTTGCTGCCAAGGGAGACAAATGCAGTCTCATACCTTGGATTCAGCCAGGCTCGCTAGCCATATTCGGGCCTGTTCTCCCTCAAACTTTCTAAATTTTTTGCTTTCCTTGAAGAAATTTGTCCCTGGTTTCCCCAAGGAGGTACTATTGATGAAAAATGGTGGCACCACATAGGTGATGCCCTACAGGACTTTTACAAAACCTTCAGCCCCAGTAGGGTCCCTGTTACTGCTTTTAATTATTGGACTGTGATAAATGATCTTTTGGCTGTGCACCATCTCTGCCCCCAAGTGGCTGAAGTGGTTAAACAGGGCGAAAAGGTTCTTTCTTCGCCTACCCCCTCACCCCCTCCTATGCAAGGCAATAAGGCTCCTTAGCCCTCACCTCCTTTTCCTCAGGCTGCAAGACCTTCTAGCCACTCCAGTTCAGTCTCCATCACTATACATAGTGATGGTGAAAGTTCCCCTTCCAACAATGAAGAAAATAGCTCAAACGTACATCCAAAACCTAAGACTATACCCTCAAAAAGTACTCCCCCTGCTTCCCAAGCTCTGGCTCCTTTAGGCAATCAAATAACTCATCCCCCGTTAGACACTGGCTAAAACCACCGAAGCCTAACTCTCTCATGGCCACGCCTACTACACCTCCCTTTTCAGCTCCGCTTATTAACTCACTGCCGCGCCTTCTACACCTCCTCTTTCAGCTCCACTTACTGAAATTGTCCTTAATCACCACCCATTCACTCCTCTTCACTTCTTTCCAGTAAATTACCACAATGAGATTCTCCTCCCTTTTAGGCTCCTTGGCATCATAAAACCATTGCTCACCTTCCTAAAGCCCTTCAAAAATAGAGTCTTAATAGCCCCTGTGCTCATGTGTTATTAAACAGCATTTCTCATGCTCACAATACACCTACTGATTAGAAAAATCTAGCCCTTCCTACTTTAACCCCTGAACATTTTATTACCTAGAAAGCTCTCTATTATAATAAAGCCAAATGTGTAAGTACCCGCACATTACTAACGGAATAACAGTCATTCCCTCAAGCGTTTTCAAACGTGAGGATCAATAAACCCTTCCAAAAGTTCAGGCTAGCTGTCCCCTCCCCCCACTTTGAACAATGTTTAACCATAACTAAACTAATAACAATGTTTCCAAGTACCAGCTTGCATATTACAGGTAACATGGATTTCAGAAGAAATCTTAAGAAGTAATATTTAAAATGTCATATAATGGAGAGCTTAAAAGCAGCTATACCAAGAAAGTAAGAATTATGAGTTAATTGTAAACTGTATGTTTCTGTTACTGTGTTGTGATTGTTCTGTGTTTGTTCTCTCAATGTCAGTGTATATTTTGATACCTCCAGATGGTAATATAAATTAATAAAAATTTATAAAAGAGCTCTATTCAAATGGCCAAAAATTAAATAAGCGCTTATATTAATACTTAAGTTTAAATGTTAATAAAATCTCTACAATGATAAAAATCATAAGTCTTGATTAACAAAATTACTATAAGCCTTTTTATAAAAAGTTGTTCTTGCCTAGATTGAAATGAATAACTTATCTTTCTTCACAGGATAATATGAAGGATGCAAAAACTAAATGAATATTAAAAAGGTTACAAGTTTGTGAAAATGCTAACTGAAATTTAATACGTTTTGCAAAAAGGAGTATTTTGTCCTAAAGTAGGATGGCTAATTTTTCATAAACTCTTGAAACTTAATTTGCATGTGGCAAGTTGTTGAAGGTATTGTGATAACTTTAAGTAAAGGAATGTGTTCTGTAAAGGTAAAATTTGTCTTAAAATGATATAATTATAGCCTATATGGTTATAAGTAATTATAAGAAGTTTAATGAAGCATTGTTTAAATTAAGGTGTTTAAATGGCTAATTCAAAAAAGTCATTATTAAATATATATAAAAAACTGAACTGATGATGATAATAATAAAAGGTAATTTTATAACAGGAAAGATTGGCAGCAACCAGCCTCCTCTGCCAACTTGCTTCTAGGAAACTGTTTCTGATATTGCATGCTACTATATATTTAAAGAAAAGTTCATTATTTTAACAAGCTTGTTTAGTGTTCATGGTATTATGTTATAAGAAGTTTGCTTGATAACTTTGAATGTAGGCTACATGGAAGGTGTTTTTATTATTAAGGAAACAGGGGATAATTTTGTCCTAAGATAAAATGATTGATTTTTGGAAAGAGTAGAGTGTGCGACAAAACCTGAGTGAATACTAAAAGTGCAGAAGGTTCATGAAAAAGGAATTTTTATAATTAAAGTTGAATAAGATTTGATGGGTCTATCTATAAAATGTTAAAGGCTTTAGTATCAAGCAGTATGCTTATGCAAAGGCCTCTCATCATTAATTTGTTTTGGTAAAAGTTCTTATCCTCAATAATCAGTATACAAAGAAAGTCTGTCTTATCTAAATAGCTTCTTGTGCTTCTTGTGCTTATCGTTTCCTCAGTGTTCCAAGAAGGAAAGTTTTATCTCGTTTAAAGGAACATAATGTTCAAAACTGCTTTCTCAAAACCAAATCCTGAACAGTGGCCTTTTATTCCAAACTAATTATAAGAGATTTGTTCTTTCGCCTTAAAGGAAAAATTAAATAAAATAATTAAGTTCATTTAATATGTTATAAATTAAATAAAGGTGTTTTACAGTGCTATAAAATTAACAAGTTTTTCTTCCCTTAAACCCTCTATTAATTAAAGTCATATGAATAAAAGGTTTCTATGAATGCTTAAAAGTGTATAAAGTTACCAATATTTCAGCATAATATTAAAGAGAAGTACAACGTGGTTATTTATAGTTTTAATTATAATATAAGAGTATATGTCACAGAAACAACCTCTTATCATAGATTAAAGTAACAACACTAGTATGCAGCAATCCCAAACACTGCTAGTTTGTTGCAAAAAGTTAAAGTCCAGCTGTATTGCTATCACTTTGTTTTAAAACTTGCTAGGACTTTCTTTATTGTCTTCTTAGACAAATCAAGCCAGCTGCATTCCTCTATCTGTAAAAAACCCAACAATGAACTTTTGCAGTGCTTTTCAGGACTATGTGCATAGCCCAACCATCTTGTAGAGTATTTACTGATAGTAATAGTAATAAAAGAGCAGCTTACATTACTTCTTGAAAAGAAAGCTTGACAGACTCCATTCACATCTGCTCAGTGTACTGAACTTGCTGCCATCATTAAGGTGTTAACAATATTTAAGGAAATTTTGAATATTGTCTCTGATTCTGAATATGTATGCCTTACTGTTAAGCATATTGAAACAGCTCATATCTTTGCTACTAATGAGTTATCTCAACTTTTCACTGACTTGCAACATCTTATTAGGTTAAGACTATTTACATTACTCATATACGCTCTCATACCTCTTTGCCTAGTCCTATGACAGCAAATAATGCTCAAGCTGATTTATTGGTAGGGTGTTTACAAAGTGTTCATGATTACCATGCTTTAACTCATATTAATGCTAAAGGCCTGCGAAATAAATATCAAACGTTAACAAGACTACAGGCACAAGAAATTATTCGCATTTGTCCTACCTGTGGACCACTAACAGCAGTGCCTTTTCAGGCTGAAACTAATCCCAGAGGCCTAACTCCTAATCAATTATGACAGATGGATGTTACTCACATACCATCCTTTGGTAAATTACAATATGTTCATGTTTGTATTCACACTTATTTTCATTTCATGTGGGCTACTGCTCAAAGTGGGGAATGGTTTCATCATATTCGCTCACACTTCTGGTCTGCTTTTGCTGTAAAGAGATGCCCTCTGAAAATTAAAACTGATAATGGACCTTCTTACATTAGTAAATCCTTTGAATATTTGTTTAAAATATGGTATTGAACATGTTACCAGCATTCCTTATAATCCTACAGGTCAAGCCATAGTTGAATGCAGCCATCACATCCTAAAACCAAAGCTTTTAAAACAAAAAGGGGGAGATGATGGTATTATAACACCAAAAGATTAATTAGCAAAAGCTTTATTTACTTTACATTTTCTTAATGTTTATAAATCATTAACACCTGTGGAATGTCACTCTGGAAAATGTCAAACATCTACAGTAGACACAGGAAATGAAGATCAACCAATATTCTAGAAAGATATTTTAAGCAATGAATGGAAAAAAAGTCAGGATTAAAGTAAGGGGGTGAGGCTATGCTCTTATCATTTCAGAAAATGGAAAACAAATTTAGTTATCTGCAAAAAGGATTAAACCCCAGAATGAAGAGATGGAGTCTTCTACAACTTCTGATGATGGTGATCATAAGTAATAAGGAAGCTGCCAGTAATTACACTTATTAGGCCTATGTACCTAAACCCCCATTACTTAGAGTGTTAACCTGGAAAAATCCATTCTTTCATATATATCTGAATAAAACCATATATTCCCTAAACCAATTGATAATCGATTGCCAATTAAACCCTATAAAGAAAGACAAATAATCGATAATCTCATATTACCATTTGATTATCAACCCTTATGCATTAGTAACCATCCTTCCTGTATGTAGGTTAAAAATTGGGCCATAATTATCTTTAAAAATAATAATACTCAGTTCATTGTGACTTTATTTCCCTCTTCCAATTTATTAATGACCAAAAATCCTATTATGATTGTCCGCAAAAAGACAGTAGGGATAAAGAAGGATGGCAAGAGTGCCATATAGGAAGAGGATCTGTCATTTTTTAAGGATTCCTATGGAATAGTGTGGGAAAGTGCCCCTATGGGGAGTCCCATTGAATATAATGACAGATTTATTTGGCATGGTCTAAATAGTAAAGGACAACAAAAAATAATTTTTACTAAAAATTATATTTGGAAACAGAAAGGGAAATGGATTCCTTCTCCATGGTGTAATATTACATCTATACATAAACAAAAGAATTTGTGGAAAGTTTTTCTAGGAATAGCTCCTACTACATAATGTATTGGGAATAATAGTAAGAATGGTCAATATCTGCATTTAAATCAACTTCATCATCTTCAGGCATGTGTAAGAGATCCTTATGTGTTTGTGGTTGGAAAATTAACTATAACCCAAAAATGCTCTATTCTATAAAAATGAGGCCTTGCATCCTAGTAGCCATTACCCCGCAACTAACGTACTATGGAGAAGGCAAACTAAAAATTTTACTATCCCCATCTGTGTCAAAGAGAGCTGCCTTCCTCCCTATATTGGTAAAAAAAAATTAGCCTCACAGGTTCAGTTGCTGCAGCTGCCACAGCAGGTGGTGCTCTTGGTCATGGCCTCATCAGCTTGCAATACTTTAAACAACAATGACAAATTAGCCTAGAACCCAGTGCAGTCTTTTGACCCTCTGCAGCGGCAACTAACATCCCTTGCCCAAGTAGCCTTACAAAACCGTAGGGCCTTAAATTTACAGCTAAAAAGGGGGAACCTGCCTCTTTCTCCAAGAGGAATGCTGCTACTATATAAAGGAATCTGGTATTGTTGAACAAAATGTTAAAAAAATTGCGAGAATTGTGGGAAGAAATATTGCCCTCCCAATCAACCTCCTCTTCATCTGCCTGGCTCACCTCCCCCCTTGTAATGTGGCTGGGTCCCCTCCTCAGCCCCCTGATCACTCTTCTTTTAATCTGTGCATTTGCACATTGCCTCCTTAAATGCTTCCAAGAAAGGATGAAGCAAATCTCTGCCCACATGATGTTTCTTGCCACTGTTCATCAATACCAGGCTATCCAGACCGAAGAACAACCAACCAACCTTTGAAAATACAAATCTCTTATGTTGCCTTTGCCAACTTGTACTCTAATAGTGTTTTCTTGCCTGTTTTCCCTGCCCACAGTCATAACTTCCCCTATCACAGCTAACCCTTCTCTGTTTACTTAATATCGCTGAACAACTTTGGCAAGGAAAACAGCTTCTGTGAGGAGTTTAGTGGTGCATACGAGCAGCGGGTGCCCTGGCCTGACAAGACCGGAGCAGGTGTGGCCACACCCACCAATCTCAGTACATCATGCTTGTCATACATGGTCTATGAGGGCTCCCCGTTACAGCTTGCTGTAATTGCAAGCCATCTGTCGCTGAGGCGCTGGACTGGTTAGCCAGTGATGGGCAACTGGGCTGACGCATCAGTCAACCTAAGACAGGGACGTGGTCTTTTGCTGCCATGATTCCCAATGACGGGTAAGATTGATCGCATACCGGGTAAGACGAATTGCTTACCGGGTGCAGTCCCGACCTAAGACAGGCACAGCCCCCCTTTCAGCACGGGACCACCTTGCAGCTGCATGCCACTACTGAAAATAAGCCCTGCTCTATCATGAGCCATCGCTGGCTGTTCCTTTCTTCAATTCATAACTCATTAAACAGAAAAGGGGGACCTGTGGGGAGCCACCCGCTGTGAGGTCTGTTTACAGCCTCCAACAACATGGCAGATCTCATAACTACTACAGCCCTGCCCTGCCACTTCCCCCTCCTTCTTCTTCCTTGTTTCTTTGTTCTCCCCTTCCCACCACAACTCTGGTAACCACAGCAGCATGCATGTGCAAGGCATGAAACTCTGCAGACTCGGCACGAACTTTCAGCCAATCCCCTCCTTGGACGTCTGCCACCCGTGAGACCAGCCTATCACCAGTGGACATGTTCCCTTCCCTCAGTATAAATTCCCATGTTCTACCCCCAATAAACGAGACTTGATCAGAATCCTGTCTCGACTCCTGTCCCACCCTGCTTCTTCCCACAGGTCCCTGGACTCACCCCTGCCAGACCAGAGCAAAAAAGGAACTGAGATCCTGGATAATCATCTAGACATTAAATAAATTTAAAAAGTACAATTATGTCTCTGTACATTGTTTTATGGTTGTGTGTTTTATATTTCACAATAAAAATTTGGAAAAGATACATTACAGTATGACCAGAGATTGCCAGGCTTCTTTGTTCCCTGGCTTGTGATGAATCCAAAGCCCCAATTCCTGCCCCTGTACTGATAGGGTAGCCACATATGGCTATCTAAATTTATATTCACTGAGATTAAATAAAATTTAAAAATACAGCCCTCAGTTATTTTAGACGCATTTCAAGTGCTCTAAGATACTCTGGAAGAAAGATGCTAGGTGTATCAGTCAGGTGCTCCAGATAAATAGAATTAATAGGATACATGCATTTATAGGTATGTGTGTATAAATATATGTGAGGCAATTCCTTAAGAGATTTATTATAAGGAACGGGCTCACTCAACAGTGGGAGCTGCACAAACTCTGTAGGGAAGGACCCAAACTGAAAACTCTGAAAAAGATGTTATCAAAACCTTAGTCCAAATTCCCCATGGGAAGCTGCCTGACTGGAAATTCTGGCAAAATCCAACATTGAAGTTGATGCAGAAGTTCTTCTGATCCTCAGTTCTGACTTTTAAGACCTCCAGCTGACTCGTTGAGGAGGTTACTAAGGGCCATCTCCTTTGTTGATTGTAGATGCAATCAACTAATTGTAGATACAAATCTCATCCATCAGATACACTCACAGTAACAAGCAGACCAGTGCTTACCCAAAACAACTTAACACCACAATCCAGCAAAGTTGACACATGAATTGACCATCATAGCAGGTCAGATTCTGCCAAGAAGGGTCTCACCAAAGAGAGAGAAACATGGGGAACTTGGGTAGCATGAGGGCACTTTAGATGGTACGGCCAAGGGGTCAGCAAACTTTTTTCTGTACAAGGCAGATACTAAACATTGTAGGCCTTGAGGTTCTAAGAGTCTGTTTCACATCCAGTCAACCCTGTCATTAAAGCTAAAACAGATATAAACAATACACAAAAACCTGAATGTTCCTATAAAACTTTCTTTACAAAACATAGCCAAGCACTGGATTTGACTCTCAGGCTCAGTTAGCTAACCCCAGGTACAGCAAGAAGCATATAGAAAGAAAACTCGCTTTGCATATTCTCAGAAGCCCCCACGCTAATTGGAGAAAACTGCTGCATTGCAATGGGTTAATACTTCATTCCCCAATGGTACTCTTTGGGACAAAACACATTTTACCTTGGGAGTGGATGTAGCTGAAGTGGGCGAGCACCTGCTTCCCATGTACGAGGTCCTGGGTTTGATCCCCAGTACCTCCTAAAAAACAAACAAATGGGAAAAACAACACTCATTGGTGAGTGGATGTAGCTCAGTGACTTGAGCCTCTGCTTCCCATGTATAAGGTCCTGGGTTCAATCCCTGGTCCTTCGGGAAAAAACAAACAAAAACCACACGCATTTAACCAAAATACTATCCAGGCAGGCCAATTTTTCTTTTGCTTTCCCACAGAAGTAGTTATGCATTCTAAATTTGAGTAAGACCTGCTCTGATTTCATCGCCCTCTCTCCACATGCCAGGCTTCACAGAACTCCATTAAAGAATGCGCGATGATCTCATGGGGCAAACCGGCTTGGATTGTGAGCTACCTGGAGAATGTCATGTCCCTTTATGCCAAAGTCCTTTAAATCTAAGAGGCATTCCTCAAAGGCTGAGCGGCGCTGATTAGACTGTGGCATTGATGAACCGTGTTGGAGACGTGGCAGTCAGCTTGTTACCGAGAAGCCTGTGACCTCCCCTGCTAGCACCCTGTAACAAGCCTCCTAGGGCCCCGACCCTGCTTTGTGAATTTGCTCTTTACTTCAATGAAAAATAAAAGGTATGCCCATCTTGATTGTCACAAAGAAACTGCTTGGAAGTCCTGAACTGAGAGTTAAAAAGCATTTTCTCTCCCCAACTCAGTCTTCAAGAGATTAATTTGGCAGAAACCTCTGGCCTCTCTAGGAGACAGAAACTCTTAAGGCTCTGTATTTGTTTGGATACCTTTATGAACAGCAGGACTATCATGGAAAATGCTGCACATGGCTCAACAAATGAGAAATGGGACACTAACAAAAACAAAGGAAAGAAATAATTCTGACTCTGGCTTTCCTGAAAACCAGTGATTTTAGTCATGCTCAGGGCTGGGTTTAGGGCATGGATTTTCATATGAAATAGACAGACATCAGTTTTTACATAAGTCTTATGCTAGTCTTGACCCAGTTTGATTTATTCATCTGGTCCTTAATCAAGAAATGCATTTATGTAAAGAAAACCCAGGGAAAGCAATGGCAAAACCTGGTTGCTTTCTGGATGCATTCATTTAGCAAATGTGCACTTGAATTCTCTTGAAATTGGGGTGGTACTTAGAAGCCCCAATTATGAACTTTGCATGTACTAGTAGCCACTCGTTAAACAATCACTGAATGGATGAAGAAATTAATGCTCAGGGAATCTACAATATGATCCTGAGGCTAGAAAGGGGTATGTCAGGTCCCCATCATGGGCCTATTTGATGCATACACCCATCCCTTCTCCTCGCCCTACCAGTGGGTTGACAATCAGTTTCTTTTTATACATAGTTAGTCAAGATTGCTTAAAATTGCCACCATGATACACACTGAATAATTGCCATATATTTTTGGCAAAGATTTCCTTTGATGCTACATAAGGCTGGTGTCCAATGAATGAAAAGTTAAAAGATTAATTAGGAATAAAAATGATCTATCCACAGACTAGCAAAGAAATAACCTTTTTCCAAAATGTTAAGAATCGGCTTAAGTGACATTTTAGGTTTGCCTTTTTAAATAAAGGTGTATTTTTCCTGAATGTAAAGTTTCAGGAGAGACTCAGAAGAATCCCTGATGTGCAAACCTTGTCTAGGGAAGGAAAGCAGTGTGTGTAACTGGGTGTTCTAGGTAGCTGGGACTCATTTCATATTACTCCAAGATGGACTTAAATTAGAGGATAGCCAGCTTGGCAGGAGCCCTTGACCTTGCCGAAACATCTGTCTTTGGTCTGTCTCTTTAACTCGCCATTGCTTGTTGTGGGGAACCTGCTTACCTATTTGTTGCTTCCTGTTATTGAAGATGATGTTGCAATTGCTTCTTGTTATTGTTAATGTTACCTTATTGTAGATGTTGCAGTTGCTTCCTGTTATTATAAATGTTGCAGTTGCTTACTGCTATTGCAGATGTTACAAGTTGCTTCCTGTAGCAAACAGCTGCTCAGCTATCTTTCAAATGAATGTGATGTAGAAACTAGGGTTGAAGCTCTCAGTTTTAGAAGCTGTGAAGCCCCCTCTCTTGTGCCTTTCTTTCTGTCCTTTGATTTCTTCAGTTCTGCATTGCCTTCCCTTCGTGCAGACCTATTGCTGAGCTGGTCTCAGCAATTGCTGCTCAACAGCTGCCCCGGGGACATGGGAGGTGACTTCTCTGATTGCTAGGATAAGAGTGAGCTTTGGCCACATCCCCAGACTTTGAAGGAACTAGCAGTGCCTCTGTGGGCATCACGGTGGTCGACAGCTGCAGTCCCACAAAGGCCACTTACCTGCTCTTCTGAGTTGTGGGTTCTTCAACCTGCCTGTCCCTACTTCTCTGGGGACAGTTCTTGGGCCTCCCAGCTTGAGCTGCTCTTACTACTTTACAAGGTGGCCTAATGGTCCTTTGAGCCAGCCTCAGCTTCAGGAGACTGGGGGCTGTGGTCTGCACCCCTGCCCCGCAGGTGGCCTCAGCACGCGGTCACAAGAGAAAGGGCGGTCACAAGAGAAAGTGTCACTGTCACGGCTACTCCCTGCCAACCCCACAGAAATCGACATTCTTCCTGTGATGTTCAGGGGTTCTCTCTGAGGGCAAAATGTCTGGGCTTTATTAACCTGGTGTTTTTTCCAGCCAAGGCTTGTCCAGCATTGCTGGAGGACACAGAAGCTGGGAAGAAACTGGACCCCAGGAAGCGTACTACATCATTTGAGAAAATAAATCTACGTTTTCTCTCCATGGTAAAAAACCTTTTGCATTCAAAAGCACGAGGCCTGTATCATTCTGATGAGGGCGCTCCCTCCCCTTTTGACTGAGCTTGAGAAGCCCTAATATCTAGAATGTAAACTGTCCACCCTTGAGCTCTGCAGATCCAGTCCCTATTTTTTTCAAAACCAACAACAAACATGCCTTTGCTTCTGCAAAATCCACACAGTAGCAGGGGCTTGTGGCAGGGAGACCTAGGATTGGGAAAGGAGGGGCAGTGTGACGGGATGCCACTGCAAAAACCCTGCAAGAAAGGACCTTTCTTGAAATGACCCGGAAACACTTTTTAGGGGACGTTCCACCCACAAGTTGTTTCCTCTGTTCATAAAGGAAGGGTGTCGTAGAACTCTCCTACCTCCCTGACCTCAGCCTCTTCTTCCACCTTCCAACAGAGAATGGAAAGAAAGGTGCATGCCCTGGCATGGCAGGGGGCAGCTGCGCCTCCTCCTGCATGTGCCCAGCCTGCGGAGAGGCGCCTGGAGGAAAGGCTGTGCCTTGAGGCCTGAGCGCAGCTGGAGCCCGATGCTGCTCAGGAATGAGCGCGCCTGGCCTGTAAGAAGAGAAGGACAAAGGTAACGCCTACAGCAGGATGCGGACAGTAGGGGCCTGGGCCAGGACAAAGGCAGGCACAGCTGTCCCACCCCTTCAATCCACCCGTATCTACCCAAGTGCGCCGTGAGCCGGGCACAGGGTTAACAGCCAAAATACACAGAGAACACAAGCAGCCTGGAGAGCTGACCCACGTCCTTTTTTGTCACTTGCTTCTGTGCCCAGATCTGGTTGCCTGTCACCTGCAGCGGGTTCACTGCATGTTTTGATGTTTCATTACATGACATGGTATTGTTACCAACTTCATGGGTTGTCTATATTGTCTTTGCACCTGTATTAGAAGAACTCACCAAAATCAAAGTAAAAAGGAACCAAATAAATGTAACTCTCTCAAACTCAACTGATTATTTCTTTTGATTCAATTTCACTCATTAATGCAACATCTCATTTTTTAGATTGTGTTAGCGCTCCAGCTTCTAAGCATTAGAAACTAATAAATGAGGCACCTCATAATCTCTCCTGCAAAGCAGCTGAGTAGGGTTGGAGTCCTGCTGGACCAGGCTGTTTCGGATGCTTGCAGGGCAGGAGGTGTCTGGACGTCACTTTAGTGGGACAGTGACAGAAGAGATTCTTGCAAGAGGTAGAATTTTGGGTCTCTTTCATGGAGGTTGGGGTTGTGGTTGGGACCCTTCCCCCTGGGGCTGGTGGCCCCATGGCAGGGATTCCTGGAGGCTTTGCTGTGCTGGGGAGTTCCCAAGCCCTGAGTGGGCTGCTTCAGGGGCTTGCAGGGTGGGAGGCATCTGGAAGTCAATTTGGTGAGACAGTGACGGTGGAGATTCTTGCGAGAGGTGGAATTTTGGGTTTCTGACATGGAGGTCAGAAGTTCTGGGTGGAGCCCCTCCCCCTAGGGCTGGTGGCTGGGCCGCAGCGATCCCTAGGATCTTTGTTGTGTGGGGTGCTCCCAAACCCTGAGTAGGCTGTTTTGGGGGCTTGTAGGGCAGGAAGTCTCTGGATGTTGATCTGATGAGACAGTGACAGAAGAGATTCTTGCAAGAGGTGGAACTTTTGGTTTCTGACATGGAGGTCAGAAGTTGCAGGCAGAACCCCTCCCCCTAGGGCTGGCGGCCCATCTGCCATGATCCCTGAAATCTTTTTTTGTGCTGCGGTGCTCCCAAACCCTGAGTGGGCTGTTTCAGTGGCTTGCAGGGCAGAAGGTGTCTGGATAGCGATTTGGTGAGACGGTGACAGAAGAGATTCTTGTGAGTGGTGGAATTTTGGGTTTCTGACATGGAGGTCAGAGGTTGCAGGCAGGAGCCTCCCTCTAGGGCTGGCACCCAGCTGCGGGGATCCCTGAAGCCTGTGTTGTGCTGCAGTACTGCCAGGTCCCCTGTTAACTGGATGTGTGGTTCCCAGGTCTATGTCCCCTAAACCCTGGTGGCCCACACTCCAGAGACTCACATCTTGAGTCTGCAATATCACAGACTTCCCATCCCTGAATCCACCATGCCCTGAGATGGGGTTTCTGGTGAGGTGTAGGTGCTCTCACGCTGGAAATAAACAGCAATGGTATTCTGTGTTGAGCTGGTTCAACAAGGACCTACTTGAATCTCCTACCAGATCTCTCAGGCAGCTTTCCTGCTGCCCTGGGAGAGAGAAGTGAGGAAAGGAGAAAGGGGGAAGGTCAGATCCCTAAACATATTATTTAACTGCAAAGAAGATCCCTAGCTTAAAACGTTGGTCCTTTTTTTTTTTTTTTTTTTTTTTTTGTCTTGGTTGCTAATATTACACTGTCTCCTGATCTTATCTCCCATTTTATCCCCCAAGGTCCTTTTTCGTTTATTTAGTTTTTTTTTCTCTCTCTTTTTCTTGCTTGTTCCCCCCCCCTTTTTTTTTCTTTGCCCACCCCCTTTTCTCTTCTTTTTTTTTTTCTTTTCTCTCTTTTTCTTCTTATTTTATTTTCTTTATATAATAGGTACTACAGGGAGCGATTCACACTTGCTGTGTTTCCTCATCCTCCAATTCCTCTTTTCTGTGTGTATTGATTTTGGCCACCTACACTATCCCCTTTCCCCCACATCTTTCTATCCTCCATCATCTAGCATTTAAAAATGATGGAGAGTTCAAAATATTCACAGATAAACAGAAATTAAAAGAGTATGCCAACAAGAACCCTCCCCTTCAAGAAATACTAAAGGGAGTTCTGCAGGAAGAAAGAAAAAAAAAAAAAAGGAGAGGCAGAGTTGGAGGAGAGTGTACGAGCAACAAAAAAGACAAAAAGAGAAGGGAAAAAAACAAAGAAAATAAGAAAACTCAAGTCCAAACGAAACATGGCTGACAATAATAAATCCTTGAAAGTAATAACACTGAATTTCAAGGGATTAAACTCAACTGTAAAAAGATTCAGACTGGGAGATTGGATAAGGAAATATGACCCATCTATATGCTGTCTACAAGAAACACATCTTAGACCCAAGGATTCATGGAGGTTGAAAGTGAATGGCTGGAAAACAATCTTACAAGCAAACAATAAACAAAAAAAGGCAGGAGTAGCTATATTAATATCAGACAAAATAGACTTTAAATGCAAAACAATTGTGAGAGACAAAGAAGGATACTACATATTAGTGAAAGGGATAATCTTTCAAGAAGAATGAACAATCATAAATATTTATGCTCCTAACAAGGGTGTCTCCAAATACGTGAGGCAAATAAGGAAAACTAAGTGAAAGAATAGATGTCTCTACAATTATAGTGGGACACTTTAATACACCATGATCAACTTTGGACAGAACATCTCAAAAGATAATTAGTAAAGAAACAAAAACTTTGAACAGTATATTAGAGGAGCTGGATCTAATAGACATATACAGATTATCACACCTGAATACAGCAGGATATATATTGCACATGGATAATTCTCCAAGGTAGACCATTTGCTAGGCCACAAAGAAAGGCTCAATGAATTCAGACAGATTGAAATCATACAAAATAATATCTCTGACCATAGTGGAGTGAAACTGTAAACTGCAAGAGCCAGAGGGCCAGGTTTCACACCAAGATATGGAAATTAAACAGCACACTCTTAGAGAAACAGTGGGTCAAAGAGGAAATCTCAAAAGAAATTAACAACTACCTTGAAACTAATGAAAATGATAACACCACATACCAAAACTTACGTGATGCTGCAAAAGCAGTACTGAGAGGGAAATTTATAGCCATAAATTCATATATCAAAAAAGAAGAAAGAGCAAAAATTGAAGAAATAACTGCACATTTGGAGGAATTAGTAACAAAATGGCAAAATAACACAACGAAGAAGAAAGAAAGAACAAAGATAAGAGCAGAACTAAATGAAATAGAAAATAAGAAAGCACTTGAAAAGATAAACAAAAACCAAGAGCTGGTTCTTTGAGAAGATCAATAAAATTGACAAACTCTTAGCTAGACTAACAAAGAAAAAAAGAGAGAAGATGCAAATACACAAATCAAGAAATGAGAAAGGAGATATCACCACTGACCCCACAGAAATAAAGACTATCACAAGAGGATACTTTGAAACACTATATTCCAACAAAATTTACAATTCAGAGGAAATGGACAAATTCCTAGAAAAACATAAGCAGCCCATATTGATGAAAGAAGAAATTTATTATCTCAGCAAACCAACCACAAGCAAAGAGATAGAATCAGTCATTAAAAACCTCCCAACAAATAAGAGCCCAGGGCCAGATAACTTCACAGGTGAATTCTACAAAACATTCTGGAAAGAACTAACACCAATCCTACTGAAACTCTTCCAAAAAATCAAAACAGAAGGAACATTACCTAACTTATTCTATGATGCCAATATTACCCTAGTACCAAAGCCAAACAAAGACACCACAAGAAAGGAAAATTACAGACCAATTTCTCTAATGAATGTAGATGCACAAATCCTCAACAAAATACTTGCTAACCATATTCAACAACACATTAAACAAATTGTACACCATGACCAAGTGGGATTCATTCTGGGTATGCAAGGATGATTCAACATAGGAAAATCAATCAATGTAATACACCATATAAACAGATTGAAGGGAAAAAGTCACATGATTATATCTATAGATGCAGAGAAAGCATTTGACAAAATACAGCACACTTCCTTGATAAAAACACTACAAAAGATTAGAATACAAGGAAATTTCCTGAACATGATAAAGAGTGTTTATGAAAAGCCCGCAGTCAACCTCGTTTACAAAGGAGAAATCCTAAAATCCTTCCCTCTAAGATCAGGAACAAGACAAGGATGCCCACTATCACCTCTTCTATTTAACATTGTCTTAGAAGTATTTGCTTGAGCTCCGAGGCAAGAACCAGATATTAAAGGCATTCAAATGGGAAAGGAAGAAGTCAAAATTTCATTATTTGCAGATGACATGATCCCATACATAGAAAACCCTGAGAGGTCTACAAGAAAGATTCTAGAACTCAAAAATGAGTTTAGTGAAGTCACAGGTTATAAGCTCAATGTGCAAAAATCAGTAGCGTTTCTCTACACCAAGCTCAGGAGGAAATCAAGAAACAAATACCATTTACAATAGTAAATAAAAAAATCAAATACCAAGGTATAAATTTAACTAAGAATGTAAGAAACTTATACACAGAGAACTACACAACACTGTTCAAGGAAATCAAGGAAGACCTAAATAAATGGAAGAATATTTCCTGTTCATGGATAGGAAGACTAAATATTATTAAGATATCTATCCTACCAAAACTGATGTACACATTCAATGCAATCCCCCAAAAAATCAACACAGCATTCTTTAAGGCTCTAGAAGAACTAGCTATGAAATTTATTTGGAAAGGAAAGAGGCCTCAAATAGCCAAAGGCATATTGAAAAAGAAAAATGAAATTCGAGGAATCACACTACCTGACTTCAAAACATACCACAAATCTACAGTAGTGAAAAGAGCATGGTATTGGCACAAGGAGAGACACACAGACCAATGGAACCGAATTGAGAGTTCTGATATAGATCCTCATATATATAGTCATACTATATTCGATAAAGCCACCAAACCCACTCGACTGGGAGAGAATTTCCTATTCAACAAATGGTGCCCGGAGAACTGGATATCCATATGTGAAAGAATGAAAGAGAATTACCATCTCACACCTTATACAAAAATCAACTCAAGATGGATCAAAGACCTAAATGTAAGAGCCAAGACCATAAAGACTTTGGAAAGCAGTGTAGCGAAGCATCTACAAGACCTTGTAATAGGAAATGGCTTCGTGAATTTCACACCAAAAGCATGAGCAGCAAAAGAACAAATAGATAAATGGGACTTCCTCAAAATTAAAGCCTTCTGCACCTAAAAGGGGTTTGTCAAGAAAGTGAAAAGAGAGCCTACACAATGGGAGAAAATATTTGGTAATCATGTATCTGATAGGAGACTCATAACCTTCATATATAAAGAACTCCTATATGTTGGAAATAAAAAGACACTGGCTCACTTGCACGGGCACTGGGCTCACCACACCGGCATTTGGCTTGCCACATCGGCAGTGGCACACTTTTTCTTCTTTTCCACCTGGAGGCCCCAGGGACTGATCCCGGGTCCTCCCATATGGTAGGTGGAGGCCCTATCACCTGAGCCACATCCACCTCCTGAGCTGATTCATTTTAGTCCATCTCTACATTAAGCTCTTCCCCTCTGTACCCTCGCACCTTTCAGCTCTGGATGAGAAACTGTGCTCACCGCATACCAAATGTGAGCAGGCAGCCCACGATGTGCAGGGTTCAATCTAGTTGTTCGTGGATTGGTTTGCTGTTCCCAAAGGGGCATGAACTCACCCTCTCGCCCCCGGATTGCGCTTCGGAGGACAGCACCCCCAAACGAACCAGCACCTGAGGCGGTGCCATCTGCCGAGGCGAGGTGGACGAGGAGGAAGGCTCTCTGCCTCACCGTGCTCAGTGACCCCAGGGGCTTGGCGGGCATCCCTTAGGCCCTCCCGCCCCTGCAAAGGAATCCCTCTGTCTTCTTTCCAGGAAGAGCTCTTCGGGGGCTGGTGTCTTCTGCCAACGGAGCCTTCTGGGAGAAGGAGCCCTCTGCGCCTGGCCTGATGAGCAGGCAGCGTCTGTGGCAGCCCGGCGGGCAGGATGCTGTGCCAGCAGGCCCTGCTGCGCGGGGGGCGTGGACGGGCCGCCAGGAGGGGCTTCCCCACTCCCCACCGCCTGGGACGTTCTGCAGGGAAGAGCAGAGGGGAGACAGCAGGGTCCTCTCTACAGCGGAGCATCCTCACGCTCGACTCAAGTCGAGAGAAACTCGCACGCACGCACGCCCACCGCGAGCGAAGGCGCTGCACAGCTTAAACGATGGCAGTTCCCTCACGCTACCTGTTCAAATAACGTTCAACTTGATTAACATTTTCCAGGATCATAATGGAAATGAGAAGAAAGAGTTCTGTGTTCAAACCGTCAGGCTCTATTTACAGAGTGGGGTGAAATAAACGACTATAAAGACATGACTATAAAGTTCAGCTAAAAGGGCATAAAATATGGAGTTTTATTAAATCCCTGAATTAATGATTCACCAAATAATTACGAGGCCCGCAATTCTCCAGTACGCTGGTGGGTTCCAGTGGAGCTTTTGGTGTGCAGGTATACTGCCCATCGCAAAGACACATTTTAAATAGGAGCAGAGGGGATACTGCTTCTTCCGGGGGGAAGGGTCTCACTTGGGAGCATCTGAGCCATAATTCACTTTGTTCCTAAACCTTAGGCACTCTGACTGACAGAGATTCTGTTGTGTGTCCACAGTTTCCACAGTGCTGCTCTTGGGAAGTGTCTAAAACTGAGCCTTAGACTGTCACCTGGAACAGGGGACACCTAGAGCAGTTAGAAGGCTGGGGTGCAAAGGCCACGGTGAAAGTGGGCTGTCAAATATTAAATCACATGCACCTACTGTGAGCTCCCGATGCGCAGACTGCAGGTGACTTTTAAAACTAAGTTTATAGTTTTGATTTATACATAAATTAGAGGTCAGTACATTCAGGTGGGAGATGAAAATTCTACACCATAGTACACCTTTCTAATTCAGTTTCAGTTTCCACTGATTCTATTGCTGGGTTCTAAGTATTTCTTAATTCCCAAGCTTTGGGTAATCAAAATCCTTCGTAAAATGGAAAGTCTTTGTACATATTAGTGGTAGCTATAGGTTGACACAGAGAGAAAGATGGAAATGCTTGATGGGAAGCAGCTGTGGCTCCCGTCTACCATATGGGAGGCCTTGGGTTCGCATCCCAGGGCCTCCTTTCAAAGGCAGGCTCTCCTGCACACTGCAGAGAGCTGACCTCCTGTGTGTCATGGACAGCTGGTGCAGCAAGATGATGCAACAAAGGGAGACAAGCAGATGCAGGAAGGAAAAAAAAAGGCAGTGAATGGACACTGAGAAGTGACAGCAAAGAACAGAACAAGCCACAAGGGGAGAATAAATAAATAAATGCTTAAAAAAAAGAAATGCTTGAAAGAGTGATAGACAATATCCTCTTCAATAGATACATAACGATATAGAATACCTGCAACTACATATACTAGATAGATATTTATATAGAAAGATATTATACAGAGATATAGAGATCCAGCTACAAATAAAGATATTCCATGTATGCATACATAGAATGTCATATATATGTATACATGACTGTAGATTGAAAAGGATAGATATGAACATCTATTCATCTATATACCTATCTCCACACCCATCAATATCTATGTATCCATCATCTATCATCTTTCACATCTATCATGAATCTCTCTCTCTATCTCTTTATCATCATATTTTTCATTTATCTATCATCATCATCTATCACATCCATCATCTATCATATCATGTATCATATCTATCTTCTATCACAATTATCATCTATCTTTATCATTTATCTCTATTACCTATCTTCTATATCACATCTATCATCTATCTATCTTCTGTCTATCTACTATCTATCTATCTATCTATCTACCTACCTACCTATCTATCTATCACCCCTCTGGTTATAGTTACCATATAGCTCTGTAGTGTTACAAGGTCTGTTACCAGGCATTGGCTGACACACTCCTGGAGCTGGAGGGAAGATGGATGAAAAACAGGAAAGGGCGTGAGCAGGCTCAAATAACCCCTGGCAGAGCAGATCTTTTAAGAACGTCTCATTGTAGCAAATGAAATCCCCATAATTCCACGGGATTGAAATTGTTCCTTATCCATTGCATTCTCTACTAAGGAAAATGAGTAAAACCCTGCCGTATGTAAGATGTCATTGTTTATTTTTTAGTCAGCGGTAAAACCAAAGCACCAGAAATTGTAAAAATATGCAATGCACAATGGCCAGAAATGCCATAAAAGTTTTTCCCCTGAAGTCTCCTTAGTACCTAATGGGTTCTTTCAAAGTTGATGGCTTCTTGGCTGTGGTGGTTATAACATAATCAATATCATCCTTCATACATCACCAAATAACAAAAACAAATTTGAAAACAAAGAATGGGGGAACACCATAAAAGTCATTTTTGATTACCTACAAGAGCTTATCCCAAAACCAACATTGATGGTATGCTGAATTCTCTACTTGAAACATTGTCTGGCAGAATCTCCCATGCTAGTGTTCATAAAATGAGTAGAGGGAAACGGACTTGGCTCAGTGGTTAGGGGGTCCGTCTACTACATGGGAGGTCTGCAGTTCAAACCCCGGGCCTCCTTGACCCATGTGGAGCTGGCCCATGCACAGTGCTGATGCGCACAAGGAGTGCCGTGCCATGCAGGGGTGTCCCCCGCGTAGGGGAGCCCCACGCGCAAGGAGTGCCCCCTTACGGAGAGCCCCCCAGTGTGGCGAAAGAAAAGCACAGCCTGCCCAGGAATGGCGCCGCACACACTTCCCATGCTGCCGCCGACAACAGAAGCGGACAAAGAAATAAGACGTAGCAAATAGACACAGAGAACAGACAACCAGGGGAGGGGGGTAATTAAATAAATAAATAAATAAATAAATAAATAAATAAATAAATAAATAAATAAATAAAAATGAGTAGAAACACTTTTCAAGATTCTTAAATGTCAGAAGTGCCTTTGACTGAGTGTGACTATACCATATTATTAGATAGGAACTGATTTATATTACAGACATTTGGGGCATTTTGGTGCTAAAATTATACTCCCTGAACCAAATTCTCCCAGGGTACTGATAAATTTGTGCGGCTGGGGCGGCTTGCACCCCGACGCTGATGGGGGGGTTTGGAGGGGTCAGCTGGCTGCAAAGGCGTCTGAGGCTGTGGCAGACAGCCTCAGAGGGGCTCTCAGGTGTGGAGGATGCGCGGCGAGGGGAGAAAGAATGCCGCGGAGACCAGGTCTGGTACGCAAGTCCGGTTTATTGCGGAAGGGGACATAGCTTTATAGGGTTAGGGACTGCGTGGAAGGATTTGATAGGTGCGGGCGGGTACTGCTTCCTGATAGGTGATTGTAAGCGGTTGCTAGGCAGAGGGCTGGTGGAGAGGTTTGGAATAGGAGAGGGGAAAGGGGGAGTGAGAGCTGGCCGGATGTTGGGCTAGGCGGGAGATAAAAAGGGGGAGGGCAGCACCAGCCAGCCGTTAGCAGCAAAGGCCTAGTCAGGCGTGGTCACCTTATCTAGGCCCAGTGGGCAGAGGCGGTATCACTTCTTGCCACACCGTTTGCTACTGTGGCAAGCCGGGCGCCCTTCCTCCCACATTTCCCCTTTTGTTTTTATTAAGCTCCTCCGAAAAGCTTGATTTGAGGAGGGAGGGGGACTGTGCCTGTCTTAGGTCGGGATTGCGCCCAGCCGGGCAATGCCCGTGCCACACAGGTGGCCAGTCTTACCCGTCATGGGGAAGCGCGGCAGCAAAAGGCCGTGTCCCTGCCTTAGGTTGACTGGCGGGCCGATCCCGTTGCCCGTCATTGGCTAACCAGTCCAGCGCCTCGATGGAATGTTGGCGGCCTTAGATAAACAGGGTGGGGGAGGGGAAAGGGTAAGGGTAAGGGGTTAGGATGGGCGGTGAGAAGGGGTAAGGGCAGGGGAGCTGGGGCTCGGGTGCGTTGAGAGGCTGCTGGCCATTTGGGGAGGACGGCAATTAATGGAGACTCCTGGTGCGTCTTCATCGGTGGTGCGGATTCGCTGGTACCGGACCTGGATGGGCTTACTAAGGACAGAGTTAACTTGATTTTTGACAAGCCGGACAATTCGCCTGATGATCCAGGGTCCTAGGGCTAATAGGAGGACAAGGGTGAGGAGCAGGCCTAGAAAGGGGAGAAAGTAAGAAAGGATTCCATTGGGCAGCCCCCAAGAGAAAGACCATCCGGCTTCACGTTCCTGCTTTCTCTTGCGGAGGCCCTCCCTAACTTGTGCGAGGTTATCTCGAATGAGGCCAGAGTGGTTAGCATAGAAGCAGCATTTTTCTCCTAATGCTGCGCAGAGCCCCACTCTTTTAGGAGGAGGAGGTCTAGGCCCCTGTGGTTTTGGAGAATGACCTCGGACAGGGAGTTGAGAGATGTTTCAAGGTGGGCCATGGAAGTCTCAAGGCGGGCGATGTCTGCATCGACAGCTTGCCTAAGGGTTGAAAAGGAATTATCTTGGAGGCTGAGAGCTGCAGCTCCAGGGGCTGCGCCGGCAAGACCTAGAAGGGTGGCAATTGTGATGGCGGTGAAGACTTCCTGTTTCTGCTCGTGCTGCGGGGAGCTGAAGTGCTGCCAGGAGTCAAAGAATTGGTTATCAGTATAAAAGAGAACGCGGGGGGCAATGAGTATGAGCACACAGGTGTCGCTGGTGAAGTTAAAGGTTTGAACATTGAGACATGGAGTGAGGCTGGAGGAAGAACATAGCCATTTGGTATTATTAAGGGGAATTAGGAACTTAGCGGCTGCATTAGGGGTGTGAGTTAGGCTGCAGAGGGACTGCATGGAGGGGAGAACCTTGCCGCCGATTCTTATTATACAGAGTCCAGTCTGGGAAACTGATCGGAGGGTGAGTCCTCTTTTTGTTTGGTTCCAATTGCAAGAGGTACCGGTGGAGTCTGGGGAGGCGCGATAGGCGCCGTTGGTAGCTATGGCTTCATAGAAGGGAGCCGCGGCGGAGAAGCAGAGCCAGCGACGTTGTGTAAGGTTGGGCTGGAATAAGTTTAAGGAGATAAATGATGCGTTGAGGAGGGCTACAAGAGGGTTGGGGGGTGGCAGGGTTTGGCGGTGGGGAGGATACCTAGTGATGGAAGGATTTAAGGCGGTAGCGGGAGGAGAAGGAGAAACAGAGGAAGGAGGCGGAGGCCGTGTGTGGGGAGGATTGAGAACTTGATTTGGGCTCACGGCGGCGGATTGTGTGCGGGTTGAATTTTTCTTTATAATGAAAAAGGCACCGTAATCATAGTTGCTCATGTAAAGTCGGGCTCCCCAGGTGCAGCCCTGTCGCCAGCCTGCATTTTTAGGGTTTTTGACAGTGAGTGTAATGCTGCTCCAGTAGGGTTTAATGCTGCTCCTGTGACTTTTATCCTTAAAAGAAAGGGAGAGGTAGGGGTCCCTATTGGGAGCTCCCGACCATCCATGGGCTATGGTTTGCACCCCCAGGAGGGGCAGTAATAGTGCGCTGGGTCATAGCAGCCTCTGGCCGTGGAAGGACAAATATAGAAGCCTGAGACTTCATGATTATAGGGGCCGTCAAGGCCTGTAAGTGAGCTGTATCAACACCGGTGAGTCTTGTGTGTAACGTCTACGAGGGAACTGATGACAGGAAGGTTGGCAAGATTACATATGTGCACTGTGAAGGAGGGAGCACCTGCAGTAATGTTATTAGTGAGGAGCTTTTCCTGCTGCTAAAGAGAGAGTGTCCAGTTAAAGGGCCGATGGCTTATACTAGCCTGGTCCATAGTGGAGGGGAGCAGAGCCCACATGAAAAGCAGGAGAGAGTGTAGATTTTTAGGTTTTCTGTTTGAAGCTAAGGCGCGGACAGCAAGCTGTACTAGCTGTCCAAGGAGGAGGGTGTCATGAGCTAGGTCTGCGGCCATATTTAGCCTCTCCATCCGATGGGCGAGTGCTCTCATCATCCGTCGTTGGAACCTGCTGCTGGCCGGTGGCGGGTTTGACGTTTTTCCCGGGGATCCAGAGCGGCTGGGAGGCATTTTCTGGAAAGACACAAGCAAACCCTCTGCCTTGGGTGAGAAGGGGACTGGGTCCCTGCCAATTGTTTGTTTCTGGGTCCTTCCAAAACACCATCGGGGCAACTGTTGGTGCGTAGGAGGGGCCCCAATGCTTATGGAGGGGGGAAAGACCATTTTTATCAAAGGAGAGGAGGTTTATGTGAATGAGGCAGGCAGTGATAATGTCGCCTGGTTGACTATGTGGGCGTAGATCCTTCTCTTATTGAATTTGCACTTTGAGCTGGCGGTGGATGCATTCTACTATAGCCTGCCCCTGGGGGTTGTATGGAATGCCGAAGTGGTGAGTAATGTTGTAGAGCTGGAGAAATGCAGCGAATGAGGAGCTGCGATACCTAGGCCTATTATTGGTTTTTAAATCCCATGGGACTCTCATGAATAAGATGGCTTGCCGCAATGCTTTAATGCAATGCTTGGCTGTTTCCCCCGGTAAGGGGACAGTGTAGCAAAGGTGAGAAAAGGTGTCGACTGTGACATGAACATACTTGAGGCGCCCAAATGATGGCACATGGGTGACGTCTATTTGCCATCGGGAGTTTGGCTTGAGGCCGCGGGGTTGACCCCTTGTGGCTGCAACGGTCCAAGCGGCAAGAAGGGGGCGCATGTTTTACAGGCGTGCACCAAATGCTTGCATGTTTCCTTGGGGAGGCCCGGCAAAAGACGTTGAAGTGAGGCTGCTGAAAAGTGGAACTTAGAATGGAGAAGTTTGGCTTGATTGACCAAGTCTCCGACAGTGGCTATTGTATGGGTGGAGACGGTTTGGTCAGCAGAATTACCCATGGCTAGAGGCCCGGGCAGCCCTGAATGGCTGCGAATATGAGAAATGTACTATGGCTGTGTGCGGAGCTTGAGCTCTCGCTGCAAGGCATGGAGTGCTTGATCAATGGGCGTGTCACGTGGAAAGAAAACAGCGTGGGCAATAACTGAACAAACTTGCAGGGCGTACTGACTATCAGTGAAGATGTTGACGGGCTCATTGCCGTGGTGTTGGAAGGCAGTGAGGATGGCTAGTAGCTCGCCCACCTGAACCGATCCGGGATGGGTTTGGCAGTAAAC
This sequence comes from Dasypus novemcinctus, assembly GCF_030445035.2. NCBI lineage: Eukaryota > Metazoa > Chordata > Mammalia > Cingulata > Dasypodidae > Dasypus > Dasypus novemcinctus. The sequence goes on along the minus strand of NW_027261977.1, from coordinate 3,245,081 downwards.
GGTTGGCAAGTCACGGCTGGGAGAGTAGGCAATATAAGTAAACTTGGTCTTAGAGGCGTCCGTGAAGACAGTAGTGGAGTTGGAGAGAGGCTTGGAGCCAGGGAAAGGGTGGTATAGTGGGGAGAGGGGGAGCCTTGTGAGGCCCTGGAGCAACTTGTGTGTGGGGGGGTAATGGCAGTTAAAGGTCCCGTGGAAGATTTCTAGAAGAATTTGAGCACAGAGGTTTTCGGAGAAAAGGGCAGTGGTGTGCTTATCAGTAAGGCATACATATTCAGAATCAGAGACAATATTCAAGGACTCTTAAAACATTTGTAAAACTTTAATGATGGCTCAAAGCTCTGTGCACTGAGCAGATGAATAAGGGAGTTGGCTAAACCTGTTCTTTTTGGAAAGTAACACATGCTGGTTTTTTTTTTTTTTTATGCTGCATTTTCATTACTATTACTATCAGTAAATACTGTACAAGATGGTTGGGCTATGCACATAGCCTTGAAAAGCACTGCAAAAGTTTATTGTTGGGTTCTTTACAGATAAAGGAATGCAGTTGGCTTGATTTGTCCAAGAAGACATTAAAGAAAGTCTTAGGAAGTTTTAAAACAAAGTGATAGCCATGTAACTGGACTTTAACTTTTTGCAACAAACTAGCAGTATTTGGGATTGCTGCATACTAGCGTTGTTACTTTAATCTATGGTAAGGGGTTGTTTTTGTGACATACATTCTTTTATAATAATTAAAACTATAATTAACCATATTGTACTTTTCTTTAGTATTATGCTGAAATATTGGTAACTTTATACACTTTTAAACATTCATAGAAACCTTTTATCCATACGACTTTAATTAATAGAGGGTTTAGGGGAAGAAAAAGTTGTTAATTTTATAACACTGTAAAACACCTTTATTTAGCTTATAACATATTAAATGAACTTAATTATTACTTTAATTTTTCTTTCAAGGTAAAAGAACAAATCTCTTATAATTAGTTTGGAACAAAAGGCCACCGTTCAGGATTAGGTCTTGAGAAAGCAGTTTTGAACGTTATGTTCCTTTAAGAGATAAAGCTTTCTTTCTTGGAACACCGAGGAAAGGAAACGATAAGCACAAGAAACATTAGATAGACTTTCTTTGTATACTGACTGAGGATAAGAACTTTTATCAAAACAGATTAATGGTGAGAGGCCTTGAGAAAGAACAAAAATTTTTAACTTTGCATCAGCATACTACCCGACACCAAAGCCTGTAAAATTTTATAGATAGACCCATTAAATTTTATTTAACTTTAACTGTAAAAATTCTTTGTCCATTAATCTTCTGCAGTTTTAGCATTCACTCAGGTTTCATCCTATACTCTACTTTTTCCAATAGTCAATTATTTTATTTCAGGACAAAATTATTTTCTGTTTCCTTAATAATAAAAACACATTCCATATAGCCTACATCAAAGTTATCAAGCAAACCTCTTATAACAATACTGTGAACATTAAACAAGCTTGTTGAAATAATGAACTTTTCTTTAAATACTTAGTAGCATGCAATATTGGCCATTTGTATAGAGCTCTTTTATAAATTTTTATTAATTTATATTACCATCCGGAGGTATCAAAATATACACTGACATTGAACGAACAGACAAACACAGAACAATCACAACACAGTAACAGAAACATACAGTTTACAATTAATTCACAATTCTTAGTTTCTTAGTATAGCTGCTTTTAAATCCTCTGTTATATAGCACATTTTAGATTGTACCTTTCAAGATTTTCTCTGGAATCCATGCTGCCTGCAACACGAAAGCCTGTGCTCGGAAACATTCCTATCAGTTATCAGCAATCAGCTAAAATAACTTGAGAAGCAGTTAGGCAGACCATTAGCACACATTTTTGGATAATTACTGTAAGACTATAGTGAGACTTGAAGTTCAGGAGTAAACTATTGATTTAAAACTGAAAATTCCTTTTTAAACCTTGATAAAAATTTTGTACTAATTTTAATATCTTGGTTAAAGAAGTCCAATTAGAATTAGCATGGAAATAAAACAGAACACCAATGTTGCCATGTTTTTCTCTCATACCAGTGGATTAACTATTATTAGCCTTTACTAGCCCAGAGCTACATTGTCATGTAGATAGTAGGGAGCCCAAAGAGTTGTGAAAAGGGGTGGGCGTTTGCTGGAACAGAGTTGATTGCCTTATAAGCTTGTGTGGATTTTCGGGCTTGTGGCTGGCCTTGTTGATAGGCAGGGCCAATTTCAGGTAGGTATCAGGGTCCGAGAGATTGGCAGTGAAAGCCAGGGGTTGAAGGGGACCAGTAGATCCCAGTAAGCCTGGAGTTGCCTGCCCGAAACTTTACATTGGTGGCAGGCTAGTAGGCCAGCAAGTGCTCTGACTTGCGGCGCTTGGCGGGAAGATAGACGCCCGCCCATTTTTCTGCCGGGGGCCAATAACGGGGGTCCTTACCTTGAGAGCGCGGCGAAGGGGTGGGAGCAAGGTCCCACGGGGGTGAGGCAGCGGTCACGTCGGACCGGACTTGAACTGGCCCCATGTTGGGGCGCCAGTTGCGGCTGGGGCGGCTTGCACCCCGACGCTGACGGGGGGGTTTGGAGGGGTCAGCTGGCTGCAAAGGCGTCTGAGGCTGTGGCAGACAGCCTCAGAGGGGCTCTCAGGCGTGGAGGACGCGCGGCGAGGGGAGAAAGAATGCCGCGGAGACCAGGTCTGGTACGCAAGTCCGGTTTATTGCGGAAGGGGACATAGCTTTATAGGGTTAGGGACTGCGTGGAAGGATTTGATAGGTGCGGGCGGGTACTGCTTCCTGATAGGTGATTGTAAGTGGTTGCTAGGCAGAGGGCTGGCGGAGAGGTTTGGAATAGGAGAGGGGAAAGGGGGAGTGAGAGCTGGCCGGATGTTGGGCTAGGCGGGAGATAAAAAGGGGGAGGGCAGCACCAGCCAGCCGTTAGCAGCAAAGGCCTAGTCAGGCGTGGTCACCTTATCTAGGCCCAGTGGGCAGAGGCGGTATCACTTCTTGCCGCACCGTTTGCTACTGTGGCAAGCCGGGCGCCCTTCCTCCCACAAATTTGTCCATGTGAAGAAGCTGCATTCTTTACCATTTTACACTAAATCCTTTAGTTCACCTTTGGTCTATAAGGGCAATTATCTATGGGCTGCTAATTTTGATAAATTCTTATAGTTTTAAAAAAACGTACATTCTGAAAGAATCACTCATGCCCAAGGATACGGTATATCTTGAAAGAAGGATGAAAGAGAGGAAACCTTTTTTCCAAATCTACTTAGTTCCTGTGTTCAGATACTATGTTTGCTCGCCCAAGGGACAATCTACTTGAATTCTTTCTTGCAATAATCCTATCTGAAAAATGAATTTCATGAATTTGGATAGCAATAACTTTGGTAACTAGAAGTTGGGTAGTGAAGGAGTCTAGATAATCTGTTTAGCATATATATATATATATATATATATATATATATATATATATATATATATATATATATATAAAACACATATATATGCTATAGGCATCTATTTGTTATAGGTATTGCATTGCTTCAAAGGTCTTTCCATTAGATTTTGTGTGTGTGTAGATCAGGTCAGATATCAGAATGGAATGCTAATGGAATGTGCGAAAGTCATAACATCAAAACTCCCTTTTCAATGAACTGTTCAACTCTGATTATCTGCACCGATTTCACCCAGCTTTCTTTTATTCAGCAGTTTAAAAATAGAAAAGCAATAATAGTGAAATGGAAAGATTCAAATTTTGTTAGATAGAAGTTCTAGTTAACCCAAAAAAGCAATACAAGTTGAGTGTAAGGATTGAAACCATAGTTCAGAGGAAGGAAAATATGAAATGTAAGGAAAAAGAGGTAAAAATAAACCTAAAAAGAAATCACCAAGGATAAAGGAAATAGAGTGTTGTAGTCCACTTGGATTTCTGTGTGCCTACTAGGCAGGCCACATCGACCAGGTCATTTGCTTTTGTGGAAGTCCAGTAAAAGAGATGAGTTGGGTTGCCTTAGTATGAAAATAAAAGCAATAAAGAACCAGCACTCTGCATTTTGAGGAAATAGGCCACACTACTGGAATTTGCACAGATGGAGATGATGCTGATTGCACACTTTGCTTTTACAGGATGGGTCCTAACCTTTTTCATTTAGAGCTCACAAATCAAAACAAAGGCCTGAGTCATGCAAATTAGAGGATGCAGGTGGTTACATTTCTTTTTGTTTTTATTAGGGAGTGTATTAAATAGGGAAAAGAGAACCTCCTAGGTTAGGAAGGAAAAGAAATTAAATATGAGCCTCCTCAACCCTCAAGGAGTGAGTTTCAATGTATGGAGTTAGGTAGAACTGCTGTTGCCTGAGAAAAAATTGGGACTCAGACAGAGCCAGTGGGAAGGACTAAGAAGAAGTCACCGTGAGTGAAAAAGAGGCAAATCAGCTTCCCTAAATCACAAATTCACAGCTGCAGGAGGGTTGAGAGAGGTGATATGACCTCTCAAGGTAAAGCATTCTTGTCACAAAAAATTTGCTTCTCAGAGCAACCATGACTGGGAGGGTAGAAGAGGGAGGGAGGTAAGAAAAACAAGGAAGAACTGTTTTCTGAAATTCAGTGAACCCAGAAGTCTCATGCAGTACCCAGCGAGGATCAGTTTTGTCCCACAATGGACAATCAAAACTCAAGTGAGGCATTTAAGACTGGAGCAGTTTGAAACACCAATGGAGACAACTCTGTGACAGGCGCCCAAAGTGTCTGGGTTTCATAGAAATTATCAACAAGCCATCCACCTGCAAGCAAAGCTGCTGAACTCACAATGAATGAGATGACCTCTCCTAGTAGGAAACTACTCCAGCTCAGAGAGGAGAGTGTGAGCTCTCTGTAGGCTGGGGCTGCAGGGCGAGGAGTCTACAGAGATTTAAGTCAACTGGTATCAGAGCGGGCTCTACTCTTGATTGATTAGCTGAGCTTCGGGACTGGCTGAGTCCAGATGGTGCACTTGAGTGGCTCACAATTTCCCCAGGAGCCATCTCACCTGCTGGTGCTGACCAGTTTGCAGAGAAGTAGTTGCCCTACAAACATTGCCCCTCCTCAGGGTCTTGACCGCTTGCTCTCTTGCAATTACACCCCCCGGGCGCAATGTTTCCCAGGTTCTCATTTCCACTAATCCAAGGATTTGTCAAGGATAATCAATTATGAAGGGGAGGGGACCTGAAATGGAAAAGAGGCAAAGAGGAGAGATACAAAGAGAGGCCAAGCGGGAGGGATAAGATTGGGAAGGGGTTTTGAAGTGGGAGAAGTAGTGGGTGTGTTCATTTTGAGAACAAAAAGAGACTGAGCTCACAATCGAAGGCAAGGACTGAGGAAGAAGGGGTTGGCGCAGGGAAGATGCATGCAGTTGCTCAGCTCATCCATCTTACCAGCTATCTTTTGTGCATGTGCATGGTCAAGATGCACAGCCCAAGCCCCAGAACTCTGCAGAATCTCCTTGGGCTCCCCAGGGAGATGAAGCCTAGAACACACAAGCAAACATACTTCAAAAGGCCATGACATCAGGAGACATTTAAAGAAGGGAGAATGTGCTGCGAGCCCACACGCTCTCTCTTCTGCTGGCTCCTGCACCTTTGCCCCAAGGCTGGCTCTCGCGGTCGGAACCCATTTTACGTGCCTGGACAGGCTGAGGGATTAGCAGCCCCAGAGCTCTCAACCAGTGACTCATCCCAGGAGAGTCTGCATGACTGCTCCATCTGCCCGGCAGCATCAGAGACTGGGACTTGGACTATTTGGGGGAGGTAACCCAGTTTAATCTACAGCACAGGATTTGCTTCTGGGGGAATTAAAATTCAGAAAGCAAATCTCCCTAAACAAACCACTTTCAAAAGCTCACCACGTGGTAGACACTCAGCAAATATTTGTTGAAGGAATGGGTTTTAAAACGGCCCATGCAAAGCACAATGGCATGGAGGGGATGGGGCTTTGGGTTCTGCAATGCTCTGGGCTGGCCTGGGGCACGGGGGGCATTTTGGAGAGAGCAACCCAGGGGAGCCAGGGACAAGAGCATGCCAGGAATCTGTCAGTCATTCTGGAAGAAAGGCTGTGAAGGTCAAATGTTTCCAGTCAGCATTTGGTCTGGACATCTTCAGCACAGAGAACGACTGTGGAGCATGCACAGTAAAGACATCGTGTCACCTTTACTTCTATGAGATGTAAATTTCCAAAGATGAACATTTGTAATTTCCTACCTTTTAATGAGGGCATAATGAATATCATCATGGCTTAACTGACAAGAGAATCCACTGTTGCTTTCCTACTTAAATAATTCCATAACTTGTTGCTATAGCCATTTGAAATCCATCTGGCATACCTAACTCTTACTTTTGTAACATAAATATGTCCATCTCTTTTAATGTACATGAACACTGTTGAATATTTCATTGAGTGATGGAAAAGAGATTGTGGCAAAGAACAATAGAAATTTGTTTCAAATATTGGCAAAATACAAGAGTATTCCTAATTAACTGAAGAGGAAAGCATTTGGCTAATCCAATATATTCTGATTTTTATTTAAGACTTACTTTTCTATTCTGCTTGGCTCTGCCACTGCCTGTTGAAGCAAAGAACAATTAGAACAAAAAGACAGCTTGAAATATTTGAACTTTATTCACAGAGTCAAAGCTGCATGAATGTTACAAATAGAATTAGAAGCCAAGATATAAGTAAGAACTAAAGTATATACCATAAAATTATTCCCTTGAAATTTCTTATTGTAACTACGACAATAAAAATTCCAAATTTCATGAAGCAAAATGTAGTACTAAACACTTGACTAAAAGGCACTATATTAAACACACCATAATTTTTATTTGTGCACTCTTGAGATCCATAGTATCAGCATGGGTGAGTAAGGACATTCCATCATCAGTTTACTTCAGTAGCACTTAGATGGACAATCTGCCGAGTTCTGCTTTTCCTCTTTAAGCATGAATGGAAGATTTTCCCCACCTGATAATGGCATGGAGTAGCATGGAGCCATCTTGGTGCTACTCCAAATAGTTTCCTGGACAACCAAAGAAGGAATGGGAAGATTATCATCTGATGTATGGGCAGTAGGGTTGCAGCTTCTAAAAAAGCTGCTCTTTTTATCCCCAGTATGACTTGATAACAACTCAAGACATTCAATCATTTATAAGGTATATATCTAAGGTAAAAGAATAGAGACTGTTTTTGAAAAATACACTCTTATACAGTAAATTCAGTTGCATCCCACCAAACAGTCCTCTTCAAGGCTTTATGGATTTAATTATGCACGCTTCCTCCAATCATTTTTAGATTCTTTCCTCTTTGACTTTATACTTTATCTGAGCTACATCCTTTAAAATATCAACAGTTGCATATTTGACTTTATGACACAGTCATTCTGGGGGAAACAGACATGGCTCAACTAAAAGAGCATCCACCTACCATTTGGAGGGTCCAGGGTTTGATCCCCAGGGCCTCCTGACCCAGATGGTGGGCTGGGCCATGCACAGGGCTGCCACACACAAGGAGTACTGTCCCTCACAGGGGTATCCCCACATAGGGGAGTCCCACGTGCAAGGTGTGCACCCTGCAAGGAGAGCCACCCCACATGAAGAAAGTGCAGCCCACCCAGGAGTGATGCTGCACACACAAAGAGCTGACACAGCAAGATGACACAACAAAAAAGAGATGCATTTTCCCAGTGTCGCCTGACAATGCAAGCGGATGCAGAAGAACACACAGTGAATGGACACAGAGAGCAGACAATGAGGGGTGGGGTTTGGAAGGGCGGGGTGGAAGGGGAGAGAAATAAATAAAATAAATCTTCAAAAAAAAACAAAAAACAAAAATCATTCTGGGCAAAGGAAGGCTGGTAGAAATGATGGACTAATGTGACAGATGATTAAAATTTCAATATTAAAAAAGACCATGAAATATTTTCTTAAAATAGCACTTGAGAGAAGTCACAAGAGTTTCCAAAAATTTGGTGTGAATAACTTTTATAATTCACGTGACAATGGTGAAGGACTAATCATATTTGCATATATGACTTCTAGCTTTTAAGATTCTGCTTATTAAAAGTATGCAAGGGAAGCAGAGGTGGTTCAAGTGATAAGGTCTCGGCCTACCATATGGAGGACCGAGGTTTGATCCCTGGGAGCTCCTGGTGAAAAAGAAGACGAGAGAGCATGTCAGTGCCACGCAAGTGAGTCATGCAGCAAGATGATGGCACAACAAGAGAGACGAAGGGGAGAGTCAAAACAAAGTGCGGCAGAGACCGGGAACTGAGGTAGGGCAATTGACCTTTCTCCACATCAGAGGGAACCTTTCTCCACATCGGAGGTCCCTAGGATTGAATCCCTGTGAATCCTAGAGGAGAAAGATGAGAAGACAAGACAAAAAAAGAGAAATAGATACAGAAGAGCACACAGTGAATGGACATAGATAGCAAAAATACAGCAGGGTGGGGGTGGGGTGGGGGGAAGTACACAATAAAAAGAAAAGGAAAAGAAAGACACTTTTTTTGAACATTCATAAAAATATTTATTGAAGTGAATCAACAGTGTCTGATAACCACTTGTCTAAGGACTGACACTGTTAAGCAAGAAACTGATACAAATCCATGAGAGAGTTATTCTGAAAACATGACTTCACAAAATGAAAAACTTATTTAATACAGACCAATAACTGTCTCATCAAAAGGCACTGGGATGTATTTGCTATTTTGTTTGGGCAATAGAGGGAATCCTATATATTTTCTGAAGGCTTCAAAAGGATTTTTTATCTTAAAATGAAAATTGTCAGCTAATACTTAATCTGTAAAATGAGCGACTTCTCTAATTAACTTCATTTTAGTCTCATTATTCACTTCAATTCCTAAATCATCTTTGTTCTCCCCACAGTTTCCTGTAGTTCTCACCTCTTTTCATAGCTCACTCTTCCAAGCATCCTTTTCCTTTTTTCATGCTACTTTTACACAAGAACAGCTAAGAAGAATCAGCCCCATGCTTCTCCTCCCACATGCCTGGGGAGAGAGTTGTCTCTTGCAAAGTCTAAACACCTCAGTACTCCTCATGTGTTTGGCAAGTGGAAGCTGAAACCCCAAGGCTGGTCCATTATGCAGGTCTCCTCTTGGCAGCTAAGGATTGTTAACACATCATTCCAATAGCTACTTGGGGATGCCAGCTTCCCTGGGTGAGGTGCCTCTCAGGCAGAACATGAAAAGACTCATTTCATGCCTTTACCAGTTGTCCCCATCTCAGTTCCACACTAACACAAGTGAGTGAATTAACCCATGCAATCCCAAAACTAAAGGAAGTCTTAGTAAATGCCTCTTTGTGGAATTATATAGTGACTCCCAAAGCATTCCGTTGAGGAAAATTTTTGACACATAGACACACCTTATGAGATCACCTTTGGAATAGTTGATCTAAAAATGGTGTCTTGCACTTCTTTCTATTTCCAGAACCTAACACAATTGCTGATCTACTGTTGTAATCATATATGCTTCTGACTGAGAAGGATGGATGGATGGATGGATGGATGGATGGATGGATGGATGGATGGATGGATACATGAAAGAATGAATGAATGAAGACCTGGTGGATGTAGTTCCAGTTCTGGCTGTGCCTCTGGGTAGGAAATTCCTCTAGTGTGCCATTTTCCTTTTCTGTGATGGGACTGGACATGAAAAATTGAGATTTTGTGTTTTATTTTCAAGGTAACATTTTTAGAATCATCAAATTTTATTGAAAATAACATTTGTACAAAAATTGCTTAGTTAGAATTTATTTAGATCTCTATGTTTAATGTTATAATTGTAAAGCACCTTGGTTGTTTGGAAGAATCAAATGAGAAATTATAGCAGTTTCACTGAAATATAAAAACAATGTATACATTGATATTTTAGGAACCAATAATAGTTACTGGCATCTTGCTCTTCCATAGACCTGCAATCCCAAAGACCATCAAATAGCAGCCAGGACCCTCTCCTGAGAGTTGTCAAGTTACTCAAAGTTGGCAAAATCAGACATAACTGATAAATGTTTTACACAGATTTTTGTTCTAAATGACCATAGGAAGGGATTCCAGCTGGTTTTACATCTTTGAGCCCAAATCATGACATCTGTTTGGAAAGGAAAAGGGGGAAAATTTGCTGAAGCTAATAGTTTAGGTAAGGCACTTGGTTGCCTGGGGAAAGTTGTGAGTAATTAATTGGTGTACTATGGGAGGCCAGAAAGCAAGAGATTGGCATTCTGTAATGGTGCACTATGAGTCATCCCAAACCCGTGGACTCTGACAATCTGGAAAATGTCTAAATGTGGATCTACTTCTAATCAGATTGTTTTTCCTCTATTTGAGGTGCCTGTGTTTGTGCATTTTTAAAAGTTCCTGTAGGTATCAGCAAACATAAGAATATTTTGGAAAAAAGGTCCAGCCTGTACTATAGGTAAAACACTGCCCCAACACACACAGTGTCTTGAAGATTAAGCAGAAAGCAACAAAATAATAATAATCCTTTCAAAATACCAGAAGAAGTCATAAAGTGAGTTATATGGCACAATATATTTCTATGCATAATGCATTGCTGTGACTGGTACAGGACAGTAAGTATTGCATGAATATACCCTACTGTGAAACTTTTAAAAAAATCTAGATTGGACAATTGCTTTCGATATTTCCTGACAAAGTTCAACTGCACACAAAGTGGAGACAATGACAGTTGAAACAAAATTAACTTCTGTTGTATTTTTTAAAAAGTGAAAGAAAATATCCCTATGAGGCATATTGACTGCATAATATTTATACATTCCAAAATAACTAAATTAAATAAATACAGCTATTGTCAATACAAGAACTATTTCTACAACCTAAATTGACTAGCAATTAGGCTTGGGACATGTCCTAGTGGTCAGTGACCCAAAATAAGTTTCAGATTTTACCGCACTTTCCCCATTTGAAACTGGGGCAAATGGTGAATGTCATAGAAGAGAAAATAAATGATGAAACAGAGAAGTCTGAATTAAGTCAGAACCAATTTGGATCTTGAAAGCATAGTAAGTAACCAATTAAGACCAACAGTTTTTGAAAGGCCTCAGAAAATATGGAAAGAACTTTGAAATGTAAAATTATCTCAGGACAATACTATTTATATAGGACAGGGTTTCTCGACTTCCACACTATTGACTTTTGGCACCGGGTAGTTCTTTGCTGCAGGGACTGTCTTGCGCACTGTAGGATGTTTAGCAGTATCCTTGGTCTCTACTCACAGATGCCACTGGCACCCTTCCTCATCCTCTAAACTGCAACACCTAAAACTGTCTCCAGGCACTGCTCAACACTCCCTAGCAGACCCCTGACAGGTTTTCTAGTGATTGTTAAAATATCTTTCAAGTCATTAGGACAAAATTAAAAGTGAGTTTATACACGTGTTCATCCATATACATGACTATTTGTTTTCAATCTTTGCTGAATACATAGAAAGCATTTTAACACATAATAAATCTATATACCTCCTACAAGCCTTTTAACCTACTTGTGATGGAAAGAAAAGATGCTGTGGGACACTATGAGGGGCAAATGCCCAGGACTTTGCATCTAAGGAAACAGAGGTGGGGAGAGGAGGGAGGGAGGGAGGGAGGGAGAGAGAGAGAGAGAGAGAGAGAGAGAGAGAGAGAGAGAGAGAGAGAGAGAGAGAGAGAGAGAGGGAGAGAGGGAGAGAGGGAGAGAGAGAGAGAGAGAGAGGGAGAGAGGGAGAGAGAGAGAGAGAGAGAGAGAGAGAGAGAGAGAGATGAAATGGAAGCTGTTAGATCTGCCAGATGCATTTTTTCTTTTTTTTTTTTTTAAGTTTTATGGAAGTGCATCATTCATACATGAAAATAAACATTAAGTATACAGTGTGTCAGAGTCGTGGACATGAAGGGTATTGGGAATGAAAGACAAAGAGATTGGGAACAGGGGATCTGAGAGCATTGAAGCCTCAAGCTCATCAGACAAGTTTATTAATCTCAGGGGCTTCTTTATATATCCCAAGCAATCAAGAGAACCAGTAACTATTCTAGCTAACTATTCCCATTACCTCAACCTGTGTAACACAATGGATCAAAATCTACAATTACAAATCAAGGTTCAAAATTTCAATGTTCTATTATATTGTTGAGAAAACATACCCATAAATCTTGTTGCCCAGGTTGTCCCTTTCTACCTAGTCCTTGTTCTACCTGAGCATACATATCACCTTGCTAGATTTATGACCTACACATATAGCTATGGAGACAGCATGACTCGTTGGTCAAGGAAGTAACTTGCTTCCAGAAACAAAATGCCTTTGTTTCCCACATTTCCCCCTTTTTGTTTTAGTCAGGGTGACTGTGCCTGTCTTAGGTTGCCATCCTCTGAGAGTCTTACCCATCATTAACTACCAGTGAAGCGCACTGACCATGGGGAACTCATTGCAAGGTTCTTGCAAGTACGAAATTATTGATTTGTCCCATAGCATTCACATGGTGCAGTCTTTGGCAAACACCTTGTCCCAGGCAGGCAACAACAATGACCAACAAGATTAACACACAAAGTCCTATTCCTAATGCTGATAAAAAATGTTGAGACTTCCACCAATTTACTGGATTAAACTTATTGAAATGAGAAATCAAATCATTAAAGATCTCCTCATCATCAGCTACATCAATCTGATTATGAGACATTTCTAATATCTTTTTCTGTAATTCTTCTATTTCTAATGACATATTACCCTTATGACCTATCAAATGATTTTTAATCTTTTCCCAGTCAAGCATAGAATTATGATAGGCAAGCGGAGTAATACAAAAATTACTCTCATTCCCATCACATTTTAATCCTCTAAGTAAATTTAAGTTATATACTTAAACTCCAAGATGTACAACTGCTGATTCTAGATCATTAACTCTACTGTTTAATTTTTCATCAATATGTTCTTGACTATGACATAAATCACTAACATTCTTATGCCAATCATGCATGTATTGCTGAGTCTGCACAGTCTCATGCAAGGCCACAGTAGCTGTAGCAGCAGCCACAATAACACCAATCAGTCCCAATATGCCAGCTATCAACAGTCCCACAAAATTGCTTTGAGTGCTTCAGGATTTCTTGAGCCATATGGAACAGCAGTTGACTCTCAGGTGATGATTGCCAAATTCAGTTTGGTCGCACTGGAATCCACACTCCCCACCACTTTCAAGCCATTGTAATGAAATCTCCATTCTGTAAAATATTCTCAAACAGGTATACAATGCCCCACTTTTGTAAAATAGAGCATTCTTGGTTATAGTTAGTTTTCCAACCACAAACACATAAGGATCTCTTAAACATGATTGAAAATGATGAGTTTGATCTAATGCAAATATTGACCATTCTTACTATTATTCCCAATCCATTTATAGTAGGTGCTATTACCAGAAAAATTTTCCACAGATTCTTTCGACTATGCATAGATGTAATATTACACCATGGAGAAGGGATCCATTTCCCTTTATATTTCCAAACACTATTATTTTTGGTAAAAATTATTTTTTCATCACAATCAAGGGATTCATGAAAGGGATATTGTATATTACTAATTTGCTGTCCTTCACTATTTAGATAATTGGCCATTATATTTGGTGGGACTCCCCATAGGAGCACTTTCCCACACTATTCCATAGGAATCATTAAAAATGCCAGACCCTCTTCCTATATGGCATTTTTGCCATCCTTCTTTATCCCCAATATCTCTTTGCAGACAGTTATAGTTAGGTTTTTTTGTCACCATATAATTATAAGAAGGGAATAATGCACTAAAGACTTAGTATTATTATTTTTGAAGATAATCATAGTCCGATTTTTAACTTACATACATGGAGGATGGTTACCAATGCATAGGAGTCAATAATCAAATGGTAATATGAGATTATAGATTTTTCATCCTTCCTCATGGGACTTAATTGGTAACCTATCATCAATTGGTCCAGGGAATATATGGGTCCTATTCAGATAAATAGGAAAGGATGGATCTCTCCAGGTTAACAGTCTGAGTAATGGGAGGTTAGGTATATAGGCCCAATAGGTGTAATTACCTGTGACTTCCTCATTATTTACAATCACCATCATCAGAAGTTGTAGGAGACCCCATGTCTTCATTCCATGGTTTAATCCTCTTCACAGGTAGCCAAATTTGCTCTCCATTTTCTGAAATGACAAGAGCATAGCTTTGCCCCCATACTTTAATCATGCCTTTTTTCCATTCATTGCTTAAAATATTTTTCCAGCATATTGGTTGTTCTTCATTTCCAGTGTCCACTTTGGATGTTTGACATTTTCCAAAGTGACATTCTGCAGGTGTCTGTGAATTATAAACATTAAGAAAATGTAAAGTAAATAAAGCTTTTGCCAATTGATCTTTTGGTGTTATAATACCATCATCTCCCCCTTTTTGTTTTAAAAGCATAGTTTTTAGGGTATGATGGCTGCACTCAACTATGGCTTGACCTGTAGGATTGTAAGGAATACTGGTAACATGCTCAATAGCATAGGTAGAACAAAAGGAAGCAAAAGGTTTACTGGTGTAAGAAGGGCCACTATCAGTTTTAACTTTCAAGGGGCATCCCATCACAGCAAAAGCAGACCACAAATGGGAATGAACTTGAAGAAAATGTTCACCACTTTGTGCAGGAGCCCACAAAAAATGAGAGTGTCAATACAGACATGAACATATTGTAATTTACGAAATAATGGTATGTGAGTAACATCCATCTGCCACAGTTGATTAGGAGCCAGGCCTCTAGGATTAGTTCCAGCCTGAACACAGGTAGGACAGGTGTGAATAATTCTTGAGACTGATGTTTTGTCAGTTGAGGAAATTTATGTCTAAGTCCCTTAGTATTAATATGAACTAATCCATGATATTTAGTTGCATCCTGCAAACACCCTCTAACAGATCAGCTTGGGCATTTTGGGTAACCATAGGACCAGGAAGGGAAGAATGAGACCAGATATGAGTAATATATATGGTCTGACTTTGCCGAATGAGGGCTTGAAGGTCAGCAAAAAGTTGAGACAATTCATCAGTAATAAAAATATGAGCTGTTTCAATATGAGCTACAGTTAAACACACATATTCAGAACCAGAGACAATATTCAAGGGCTCCTGAAACGTTTGTAAAAACCTTAACGATGACTGAAAGCTCTGTGCATTGAGCAGATGAATAAGGAATCTGCCAAACCTATTCCTTTTGAGAGGTAATGTATGCTACTTTTCCATTACTACTACCATCAATAAATACATGTAAATACATGCATTTTCAATAGGAACATTTTTCACAATTTTTGGTAAAATCCAAGTGGTTCTTTGTAAGAACTTTAAAATTTGGATGTAGGATAATGATTATCAATAATGCCTTGAAAATTACTAATATGCCATTGAGAATTAGTTATATATAAGTGTTGCATTTCTTCATGAGAAAGATCACAAATAATTCTGTCTGGATCAGACCTCTTTAATTGTAACAATCTAACATGGCCTTTTGCTATAATAGAAATAATTTTTTGGAGATATATTTGCAATCTTTTTTGTTTAATATTAAGTAAAAAAAAAAAAGCATTCCAATATACCTTCTTGCCAAAGTAAAGCCATAGGAGATTGAGGGCTTGAGAAAATAATCAAATCAACAGATTTGTCAGGTTCTATTTTTGTTAATTGCCCTTGAAAGATTCAATCCTCTATCAATGCCAATTCTTTTTCAGCCTCTACAGACAATGTTCTAGGGCTAGAAAGATCTACATTCTTTGTGATAGTGACAAGGCTTCCCACATTTAAAACAATTTCCTTTCTTTCTCTTCTGCTTTGAGCTACCTTTAAAGACTGCAGCCAAGACCACCTTTTTACATTCACTGTTAGCCTGATCAAAAGCAAGCATTAACAAAATTAATTCTCTTGCTTCTGGTATCTCAGTTGTTTTCATCAAAATGTCAGTTAATTTGGCTACAAATTCCACATATGGTTCATTAACTCCCTGGATCACTTTGGCAAAAGACTGAGTAGGTTTTCCAAGTACACAAATCCATTTCCAAGCTGCCAAACATGAATTGTGCACTTGTGTTATGGCCTGATCATTGCATTGAAGCTGTCTTTCAATTCCAGACCAATCACCTATACCTAATAATTGTTCAGCATGCAATCATATTGTATAGTGTGCAATCATATTGGCTTCATCTGTCCATGAGGTTTTAAATTGCAAAAACTCAGCCAAGCTTAAAACAGTTCTAGCCAGCATGTCCCAATCCCAGGGGAGAAGTTGGTCAGCTTGAGCCAGCCCCTGCACTAACCCAAAAGTGTAAGGACTATTAGTTCCAAATTGTGCACAGGCTTGTTTAAGTTCTTTCAGAATTTTAAATGGCAGGGGTTAATGATGAAAATTATATCCTCCTTGAGGGTTGTTTGCATCTGGGGGAACTTGTTGAATATTTACTGGGAAAGCTGTTAGTAATTGCATTGCTTCAGGAACCCCTGTCGAGATCCTTGCAGCAAACAATGCATTAAGGGAGTAGTTGGAACTGGATTAGGTATAAATTTGTTGTTAGTGTAGGGTCTGGTGTCAATGGCATCAGTAAATATTCCCAGGGCTGTAGGCATTGTAACCGGTGGGACCATAGGGGCTACATTACACAAATTAGGGTAAATGCTGGCTTTAGAAATATTCAACTTAGACATCTGCTTAGGCAGAAAGGGGTTAGTTTCTTTACATCAGCGGCCTCATCCTCATCCTCATCCTCATCCCTGTCCTCACTGTGATGGTCCGTTTCATGGGGCTCCCTGGAAAAGATGATGATTTCTTCATCCTCTGCTTCAGACTGCAGTGGATCTAAGGCTGCTGCAATCTGTTGGCTTAAACCCATATCGACAGTGATATAGTCTCTCCTTTTTGGTATGCCCTACATAGTGCCTTCATTATCTGTTTCCACTGTTTAAGATTGAAAAGATTTTTTTCCTTGTGGCTGAAACCATTAACAGTGTTTTTGTACTAGAGCAAAAAGTTTAAGGAAATCAGCAGTTTTCACTGAGACTCTGACAGTATTTAAAAGAGATTTTAGTACCTGTGAATATTCTTCCAGACATCCTGGTTGATTACCCATACCCTGATGATAGTGGAAAACAAAATTAATTAAGATTCTTACCACTGTATTGTCAGACTTGAGTCATCTTTTGATGGATGCCTCAACCTTTCAGGAAGGTTTTCAGTTTCTACATTACCGATACTGCCGTGGAAGAATCTCTGCGGCAGTCACTGCTTCAGGCCCTACGTTGGGCACCAGATGTCAGAGTTGTGGACCCAAAGGGTATCGGGAATGAAAGACAAAGAGAGATTGGGATCAGGGGATCTGAGAGCACTGAAGCCTCAAGCACATCAGACAAGTTTATTAATCTCAGGGGCTTCTTTATATATCCCAAGCAATCATCAGAACCAGTAACTATTCTAGCTAACTATTCCCATTACCTAAACCTGTGTAACACAAAGGATCAAAATCTACAATTATAAATCAAGGTTCAGAATTTCAATGTTCTATTACACTGTTGAGAAAACATACCCATAAATCTTGTTGCCCAGGTTGTCCCATTCTACCTAGTCCTTGTTCCACCTGAGCATACACATCACCCTGCTAGACTTATGACCTGCACATATAGCTATGGAGACATCATGACTCAGTGGTTGAGGAAGTAATTTGCTTCCATGGAAACAACATGCCTTTGTTTCCCACATAGTGAAAGTTCTAAACTTACAAAATAAGCATAGAAAACATCATCTGGGGGCCCAACCCCTCCACCAACACCTTGCATTGCTGTGTAACATTTGTACAAACCATGTGAGAACAGCCAGATACATTTTTGGTACAGGGGAAAAGGGAAGAGTGTGAAACAAAGGAACGATAGCACAGATTAACCAACTAGCAGAAACTACATCCCTTCCTTATTATATTAATACCTCAGTGATTAATCTGAAGTCAGGTGAAATGGTATTCTCCACAGAGGTACCTAGAAAAACAACTTTTTTCACATTTCACAGTCCTGTCTCTTTATTCATTCCCTGTTCCCTCAAAATCTCCTAGAGGATACTTAAGCTCCTGATTTTAAGTCACCTGGGAGACCTCCTGGTCCTCCCTGCCTTGACATTCCACCTGGTTTCTACTGAAATAGCTTCTCTGATCAAATCACTAGGAATTTTGTTACCTTGGAACCTGAAACCACCTAACTTTGTCTATTAGCTCCCTATTGGTTCTATAATCCATAGTTTATAACCCTTAATGCACATAACACAAATAAATGTCCATCTGACCCTGAAATGCCTCACTTGCTATGACATAGATAACAGCAGTGTTCTAAAGGTTATATTCTGGAAACTATTAATGTGCTTTCCATACTTGCCTTTCAGAGAGTGTGTCCTTCTCCCTAGTTATATTGGAACATTCTGAGGCCTCCATGGGACCAAGGGAGGAGGCAGAAGTTGCCCTCTTACTGAAAGACACAAAGACAAATGAAGAGTCTGTGTTGAACTGTTGACAAGCAAAAGGGATTTGTTTTTCTTACTAGACATGCTTTGTTGAGAGGAAGAAAGGGACTTTTAAAATAAAAACCTTGATTTTCCATGTGACATATTGTAGTACAACCCTTGTGCTGTCTCTTGATAGATAGACCAATTAGATAGACAGACAGACAGACAGATAGATAGATAGATAGATAGATAGATAGATAGATAGATAGATAGATAGATAGATAGATAGATAGATAGATAGATAGATAGATAGATAGACATAGATAGACATAGGTAGTTAGGTAGATAGATAGCTAAGAAAGTTAGCTAGCTAGACAGATAAATTATAAATATAGATGAATGGAGAGAAGGACAGACAGGCAGACAAAATAGATTTTAATTTTATGCCAAGAATAGACAGAACTTGGGGAACATTGCAGAGCAGTAGTTTTTGACCCTGGCTGTACATAAGAATCACTTTGTGAAGCTTTTAAATATCCTAATGTGCAGTAACCTACCCAGTAACATCAGAATCCATGGCTGTAGGACCCAAGCACCAGCATTTTTTAAAAACTCCTCAGATGATTCCAGTGTGTGGTTAAGATTGAGAACCACTCATGTTGGTAAAGAAACAACCCATACCTTCCAGTACAGACCCATGTGGGCAGGAGAAGTGGATGAGAGTGAAATTGGCAATAAGAGCAAATATCTCCATCTTCCTTGCTGTAATGGGGTGGAAGTGAGGGTAGACAGATTGAGAGCACTGTTAGGAGAGAGACACCATGGTGCTGTCTTCACCCTTGGACAATGGGAGGGCAGCCTTGCACAGGTGCCCTACAGCAACAAGCATGTGCATCTGTCTGACTTAGTAGAAGATTCTGCAATCAGGCCCTGGTTTTCCATAGGGGTGGACCATAGGACAGATATGCAGGTTGGCAGACTTCCAGGGGCTTGTGACAGGATGAGTAGCCTCTCTAGCAACAGGCAGCTGGGCAGAATGCTGGGAATAGAAATGAGTTCCTGCCAGAACTCAGAGGGCTTGTCAATGGCAGCTGAGCTAAAGTTAAGTCCACACGGAAGACCAGAAGTCTTGAACAAGCTGGAGGAGACGAGATCATGGATGATGTCAACCAGGAAACTGCATACCAAATGGAGAAGACTCTTCATGATGGGTTCTAGACAAACCCCATCCAGTGGCCCTGAGCCACACATGTCCAAAAAGTTGCAAGAGCCTGGGACCCTCATCCCACTCGATGACCCCACATACATCCAGTCACCATCTTGGAAGAAGATGATTGAGAGTAGAACTCTCAAAAGCTGAGATTCTACCCCAAATGGACTGAGACTTCCAGAGCAATTGTTCAGCAGGTATGACAGGGCATTCAACTTTTACTGGACTTGGTATTTAAAATGAAAGGAAATTGTTTAATTAGGAAGAGACCAAGATATTTTTTACTGGAATTTTGTTTCCTGGATATTTGGTTCTCTAAAAACTGAAAACTAAAAAGCCATATATTTTAAAATAAGTTTATATGAGAAGCAGACTTGGCCCAATGGATAGGGCATAAGCCTACCACATGGGAGGTCCCCAGTTCTAACCCTGGGCCTCCTTGACCCCAGTGGAGCTGGCCCATGCACAGTGCTGATGTACACAAGGAGTGCCGTGCCACATAGGGGTGTACCCCACATAGAGGAACCCCATGTGCAATGAGTGCACCCTGTAAGGAAAGCCACCCAGCCCAAAAGAAAGTGCAGCCTGCCCAAGAATGGTGCTGCACACATGGAGAGCTGACACAACAAGATGATGCTACAAAAAGAAACACAGATTCCTGGTGCCACTGATAAGTATAGAAGTGATCACAGAAGAACATGCAGTGAATTGACACAAAGAGCACACAACTGGAGGTGGGGAGGAAAGAAGAGAGAAATAAGTAAAAAATAAATCTTTAAAATAAAATAAGTTTATGAATAGACCACAAGTTATGGTGATGAGAAAGTTCAGAAAGGAGACAGGTTTTCTTGGCCCACAAATGTCAAGTCCTCAGCTAAAAGTTAGCTAGGGCAACAGATAAATAAATTGCAGTAGAGACTATTTGTAGATTATATACATGCAAATATTTATTTTTAATGCCAAAATCAAGTTCATATTTGACTTTATTTTTTATTTTTTTATCTTTATTGTTTTACATCTATTTTAATTTCTTTCTTTTTTAAATTCTTTTTTAAATATTACATTAAAAAATATTAGGTCCCCATGTATCCCCCACTCCCCTCACCCCACTACTCCCCCCATAGCAACATTCTCCTCCATCATCATGACACATTCATTGCATTTGGTGAATACATCTCTGAGCATGGCTGCACTTCTGGTCAATGGTCCATATCATAGCCCACACTCTCCCACGTTCCATCCAGTGGGCCATGGGAGGACCTACAATGGCCAATAATTGTCCCTGCAGCACCACCCAGGTCAACTCCAAGTCCCAAAAATGCCTCCACATCTCATCTCTTTCTCCCATTTCCCACACCCAGCAGCCACCATGGCCAATTTCCACACCAATGCCACATTTTCTTCGATTACTAACCACAATAGTTCATGAATAGAATATCAGTAAGTCCACTCTAATCTATATTCTATTCCTCCGTCCTGTGGACCTTGGATTGGTTGTGTCCATTCCACATCTATGTCAAGAGGTGGATTAGATTCCACATGGATGCTGGATGCAATCCTCCTGCTTTCAGTTGTAGGCACTCTTGGCTCCATGGTGTGGTGGTTGACAGTCTTCAACTCCATGTTAGCTGAGTGGGGTAACTCCAATAAACCAGAGTGTAGGAGCTGAAGTCTGTTGAGGCTCAGGATATCTGACTTTTATAATCATTTGCAGATATTCACAGAGCAGCAAAAAATTTGAGTTTTTGGAGGCACACAGTCCTAGCTGAAGTTGAATAAGGTGTTAAACTGCCTTCCTGTTTCAGCTCTAAACAAGCACTCCTTTGATGGTATATTTAGTGCATAATTTTTCTTTTTGTGTTTTTTGTGGGTGATTTCATTGTTTAAAATGGCCCCTGTGGTGGTCTGAGCTATGTGCCCCAGAAAAACATGTGCTTAAACTTAGTCCATTCCTGTGGGTATGAAGGTAAGGAGAATTTTTGATGAAGTTCCTTTTGTTAAGGTGTGGCCCACCTTCATCAGGATGGGTCTTAGTCCTACCAGTGAAGTCCTTTATAAGTAGAATGAAATTCAGACAGAGGAAGAAGTCAGAGGCTGAACATCAGTGGAACCCAGAAAAGAAGAGAGAGGCCAGGAGAGGCCGCCATGTGCACTGTCATGTAACAGAAGAGCCCGGGACCAAGGATCCCAGGCAGCCAGTCCCAGAATGCCAGTCTTCAAGAAGAAAGTATTGCCTTGATTTGGCCCTCTCCTAGCTTCAAAGCCATGAGCCAATAAATTCCCACTGTTTAATCCAACCCATTGCGTGGCCTTTCTTTTAGCAATGAGGAAATGAGAAGAGCCCCAAAGGACAGTGTAGAAGCACTATCTAGTGTTCCTAAGCACAAGAAGGCTGTGATGTGAGCCCTACAGAGAAAATACGTGCATTGGATCAGATTCATTCAGCCATGCTTTATAGCAGTATTGGCCATGAGTTCAATGTTTATGAATCACTATATATATATAAACGAGGTGTCTTTAAACAGAAACACATAAATAGGATCATGTACTGATCGATTGATGAAAACATTGTGACCACAGACTCACAGATACTTAATCCTATATTTCTGGTAGTAGTAATGGCTCAGTATTTGCTAATTCAGCATCCATGGTGACTTCATAGGACATCACTACTGCAAATAAGAGTTGACCACAGTTAAATTTTTCTTTTACACATAATGTGAGTGAATGTTCAACTCTGCTGCCATACTATTCTGAAGTCAATGATTATTGAAAGGAAAAAAAATTTTTTTAAGATTTAAGTATTTCTTTTTTTAAAAGTTTTATTTCTGATTTATTTCTCTCCCCGTCCCCCTCCCCCAGTTGTCTGCTCTCTGTGTCCATTCATTGGGTGTTTTTCTGTGTCCTCTTGTATTCTTATCCACAGTACCTAGAATCTGTGTTTCTTTTTGTTACATCATCTTGCTGCATCAGCTCTCTGTGTGTGCAGTGCCACTCCTGGGCAAGCTGCACTTTCATCGTGCAGGGCGCCTCTCCTCATGGGGTGCACTCCTTGCACGTGGGGCTCCCCTACACAGAAACACCCCTGTATGGCACGGCACTCCTTAGGCACATCAGCACTGCTCATGGACCAGCTTCACTATATGGGTGAGGAGACCCTGGGTTTGAACCTTGTACCTCCCATGTGGTGGGCAGACCCTCTATCCATTGAGCCAAATCCACTTCCCTGAATGGAAATTTTGATCACAGTTGCAGCAGCCTCATGGGATTCTGTCTGCTTGAGACAATGCTCTAGCTACCAAAAAACTGGTACAATTTAAGCATGCAAGTTACCAAAATAGAAGCCCTCACTAAGTTCATATTTGACTCAACAGCTTAGCTATGAACAAAGGCTGTGGTGAGCTTGCGGCTTCAGAGAATGCTAGCATTCCTGTGGCCACAGGAGTTCTGTTAATTAGTGGTCTGAGGGCACAAAGGAAGGAGCAATTGGAAGATGGCATGGTGAAAAATGGTGTGTGACTTCTTCCTGGAGAGGGACTTTCTGAGATGCTCTGTCTGTAGATCACCATGCCATGAGGAAGTTCTGAAAGCAGCACCATAGTGCTGTAGGAGATAGCAGGTGGCTCGTGAAGCTGTTCTTCACCCATGTTAATGAAAGGGTCATGGAATTCAAAGAGATTCACAGCATTACTCCTTCAAGGCATACAGTTTTATACTGCAGAAAAGACAAAGAACAACTAAAAAGGGAGAGAAAAAAATCTAAAAGAGCTATTGCCTAAAAATGTGTAAATTCATGAAAGAATTGGATGAATATATTGTTGGGACCAGTGGGAAATAAGCATCATAGTAAATAATGACAGTAGTAAAGTTTAACCCATTAAATAAATTAGGAATCTATGAATCCATGGTGATAGAAATAAACAGGGAGAGGAAAATGCTCTTCCTTATGGTATAGTGCCAACCAATAACTGTGAAAGGAATGTTGGAATCACAACATCACTATTTAGCAACCATCATTGTAATTATTTCGTTGAAGAAGTATCAATGGAAATTGCTGAGGAATGAAATAATTATATAGTCTTGAAGTGCCTCTACCCAAAATATTTATTGATGACAGTGGATAAACCTGAAAGATTCCTTCTTAATCAAATGATCAATAGTAAAATCTTGAGCCAAGATACAGGTAGGATGAAAGAAAAAGAACACAGAAAGACAATTGTCATCTTCCTGCAAAAGATGCACAACACAAATCTAATCACGGGGAAACATGAGACAAATCCAACCAAAATATATTAGACAAAATTAACCAGCATGTAATCTTCAAAATGTCAAGGTGATGAGTTTACGGAAAGGCTGAGTAACTTTTCCAGATTGAAGGAGATTAAAGAAACATGATATTGCACTGAAACATTTTGCTATGAACAATATGAAGATGGCTGGCAAATCTTAAAGAGGTCTGTGGTAGCATGTTCCAATGTGTATTTCCTGATTTTGATGGCTGTCTTGTGGTTATATAGGAGAATACCTTTCTTTGTAGAAATCTACAGTAATTATTTAGGAATGAGAAGACATTATATCAACAACTAGCTCTCAGGTTGTTTAGGAAAAATAAGAGCTTATGGCCTTTTATTTAAATATCTATGCTTAAGCTTGATAGAATGTCGAACTAAAAAAATTAAAAATAAAAAATATTATACATGGATTAAATTTCTTTTAAACCAATTGAAATTTTAAAGGACTCCAGAAAAATTAATTTCAAATAATTAAAAATATTTTTTCCAATTTAGATATGCTGATGAAAATAGATACACTCAGTCATTAGGAGTAACTTGGGAGATAAGTAAACCTTTAGTTCTGCAGAATAAAAAGCCTTTATGAAGTTCAAAGAAAATTGTTGCCAAGCGGTGTGGATGAGGACGCAATGCCTTAAAGAAACATGGACTTAAAAAAAAATTAATAAAGAGAACAAGGATGGGTAGTTTAGCAGGTTGATATGATTATGAATTCCAGAAATAGATATTGGATTATATTTGTAATCTTATCTGTACCTGAGTGTGATTAAGTTCAGATTAGGGCTTTGATTGGGCCACATCATTAGGGTGTTAAGTCCCCATCCCTTGGTGGTTGGGACTCACAGATAAAAGGCATGGCAAACGACAGAGTTGGGGGTTTTCTGATGTTGGAATTTTGGTGTTGGAGTTTGATACTGAAGCCTTATGCTGGAGCCCCAGTAAGCCGGCACACAGAGGAAAGAGAAGCAAGCTCCTGGAAGAGGGGACCTGAGCCAGGAGAACACAGAAGAATAGAGACAGCTCCTTAGACATGGCAGAAACCCCAGGGAGAAAGACAGAGCCATTTGCCTGATAGTCTACAGCCAACCCTGTGGAGAGATACAAAGTCTAGAGAGCCTCATAGTCTACAGCTGATCTTGTTGAGAAAACAGAGGAGCTGAGTCCAGAGGAACCCAGCAAGCATAAACCCTTGCAGATGTCGGCAGCCATCTTGCTCCAAAGACTTTGGTGAGGAAGTTACTTATGCTTTAGGGCCTGGTATCTGTAAGCTCCTTCCCCAATTAAATTCCCTTTATAAAAACCAACCAATTTCTAGTATTTTGCATCAGCACTCCTTTGGCTGACTAATACAGGTAGTTAAACTGATACAATAATCTTCATTAAAATATTTTCAGAGATACTTTTCTTTAAACTGATGGTTTTTAATCAATGTGTGTATGTATGCAGCACATGGCATTGAGAGACAGAAAGAAGTCCCATTCATTTTACATAATTTAACGGTTCCTGCATACCTTGGCTTGTCCACAGAGTGTGGGGCATATTAATTTCGAGTGCCTGGTCAGGTAGCACTCAAGCAGTCTAGGCAGCTGTAGCAACACCAGGAGGGATTTTTAACTGAACGATAATTTTGGTTTTGAGGCCGTGGTCTAGGCATCATTTCTCTGCTTTGTTCTGATACTGTCGAGCCTCCAAGCTCTGGGGCTGCTTAGAAGCCTTGGTCGTAGGAGGACATTAAACAGGCTCAGTGGTTCTCCACCAGAGGCATTTGTCTCCCCCAGGGGACATTAGGCAATGTCTGGAGACATTTTGGTTGTCAGGACTTGGGGGAAGCTGAGATGCTCCTGGCACCTATTGGGCTGAGGCCCCGGGTGCTGCTAAACATCTGACAATGTACAGAACAGCCCCCACAAGGAGCAGCTATCTGACCTGTCAGCAGAGCAGCTATCTGACCTGTCAGCAGTGCCGAGGCTGAGAAAGGCTGATCTGGATTCTTGTGCAAATCACCCCCCTTGGGGGAGAGTTATGGTTCGGTTCCAATGGGATGCCTACCAGGTGATCGGATTCGGAGTAGATTCCAAGTGGCCCAAAGGGGAACAGGATGGAAATCAGAATACTACGGAAGTGTTGAAAAGGACATTTAAATGAATACCTTTAAAGATCATATTATTACAATTCCTGAAAATGAACTCTCTAGAGGTCACACGGTAATTGACAGGATGGTCTCCTTCCTGGCTCTGGCTACTAGTGTGTAGAGTCTACAAGCAGATTTCAAGCAAGGTTATAAAACTTCTCCGTGGTGTGACAATCCAGGGCTCATGAGCTGGGGTTCACTTAACACTGAGTGGGAGTTGCTCTGGATGTGCAGGCAGAGAGTGAAATTTGGAAATAAGGCACAGCAATACCAAGGAGAAGATACTGATGGGTATTTCCAAAGAGCTACGATAGTGAGATGCTGTGAAAATAAATTGTGAAGAGGAGGGACTGTGCTATACTCCCATTTGCAGATCAGCTAAGATTGCTGCACAAATGGCAATTTCTTGGATGTTGTATTTATTGCAAAGTGGTTTGCTTTGTGTCAGTTTTTAGAAAAAGTGCATGTGCTGCAAATTCTGATTTAATACTTAGAAATTTAATATGTAAAATTGATTTAGTTTATTTATCAACAAAGAGTCAAGCTTTTAACTATAATGCATTAATTTCCCCACATTCAGGCAACCCCAACTGTTTCTACTTGATCCAAAGGAATGAATTAAGTTATCTTTCTTGGCTTTCTATTTGTTTGTATTAAATAGGTTTTTAATGCATATCCACTTTTTAGATTCATTTATTTCTAATAATACCATAATTCCTACATTTTAAATACTGTAGGTTAGGGAAACAGATGTGGCTCAAGCAGTTGGGCTCCTGTCTACCATACAGGAGGTCCAGGGTTCTATGCCCAGGGCCTCCTGGTGAAGGCAAGCTGGCCCATGCAGCGAGCTGGCCTACATGGAGTACTGGCCTGCAGGGGAATGCCGCCCCATGTGGGAGTGAGCCCTGCGCATGAGCACCATCCTGCGCCAGAGTGCTGGCTGACGCGGAGAGCTGGTGCAGCAAGATGACGCAACAAAAAGAGACACAGAGGAGAGATAATAAGAGATGAAACAGAACAGGGAGCTGAGATGGCACAAGAAAATGATCACCTCTCTCCCACTCTAGAAGGTCCCACTCTAGAAGGATTGGTTTCTGGAGCTGCCTAATGAGAATACAAGTAGACACAGAAGAACACACAGTGAGTGGACACAGAGAGCAGACAATGGTGTGTGGGAGGAGAGAGGAATAAATAATCTTTAAATAAATACTGTAGCTTATATACCAAAATTCAAAGTGTCTAAATAGGAAATACTGTTCCTCTGAAACAAATCAGATCTCAGATGGTTCAGCTGAGTCCCTGACTGCATTTCAGATCACAGAAGTGGTAGACTGAATTGAGTCCTCTGACAAAAGATATGAACTAAATCTTGACCTGTGCCCCTGTGGGTGTGAACCCGTTGGTAAACAGGACCCTTGGACGATGTATTCCCAGTTAAGGTGTGGACTCATTTGTGAGTCGATCTTCCAGGATTGTATTTAGGTGTGGCCTGAGTGAACTGGCACGGGCCTGAATTGGTATTACCAGAGTTCTTTGGAAGCAGAAGGAATTCAGATGCAGGGGACCAGAGAAAATCACACTGGAAGAACCGAGGGCATGGCTGTGTGACCAGCCCCGGGATAACAGGTGGGCTTCCCGGCATCTGGATTTGGGACTTCTGGCCTCTAAAACCATGAGTCAATAAATTCCTGTTAAACCAACCCATTGTGTGGTCCCTGCCATAACAGCCTAGAACTAAGACAACAGAGACCCTCAGTGATGAAGCCCAGCCCAGGACCTTTGGGAGAAGCCAGAGTGAGAATATAGGCACTAACAAGTTAAAATGTGCCTCCAAGACCTGAGCAGGCTCGAGGCAGGGAACTGGGTCAGAAAGGAAGGCATGCAGAGGAGGAACCGTCCAGGGTAACTGACCTGTTAACCAACTGTATATTTGAAATTCATCCTCATGGGGCAAGAGTTTGCAAGACACATAGAAAAAGTGGATTGCAAAATAGAGAGAAGGTGGACAGTTCTTGTCTGGCCAAGATGGTGCCTTGCTGTGTGTTATCTGTATGTTTATGGATGTGTCTACACATTCACCCATTTATCTTCCATGTTATTCTTTGAAACCACCTACAGAGAGTCCCTGCAGAAAAGGATACATGGTTTTAGTCCCTGAGACACCTTTTTCTGCCTTGGTAAATATTAGCAGCTACTATTCACTGTATGCTTGCAAGTGTGAGGGACTGCATAGTAACCCTGTGGTGCAGATACTACTACTTCTTGTTCGTATAGGTGGAGATAAGGTTGAGAAAATTGTGCATCCGAACCGCTGTAGCTATTGAAGAATTCAGTCAAGCTTTGAACTGCAGCCCTATAATTTCAAACATCCCACTGAAATTCCTTTTAGAAATAAGAAAGACAAAACTCTCACACCACCACTGAAAGCTATTTATTTAATGGAGCCCTGTTCTCAGATCAAGCAAGAAACTCCACTCACAGTAATGGCGATGGAGGTAAATGAAGGAAACAAAAAATGAAGGAGTACACTAAAGCTAAACCAAGGCATGAGGGTGCCATGGACATTCTAACAATATCTTCAAAACATATTCTGTAAATAACTGTCTGCTATTTATTAAATGGAGGCTGAGAAAAATATTTTAAATCACATAATCATACACTTATCATTCATCTATTTCATGCATGCACCCTAATATTCTACCTTATTTGGTAGAATAACACATTTGGTAGAATAACCACATCCTCACTAAAGACAAAGTAAGCCTCAGTGGTGACAAGCCTGTTTCTAGAAAATTGCACTGTCCCCTGAATTATTTATTTGCATGATTTCAGATGCCTGAAACATAATATTCCAGGTGAATGTTAATGGCCTCCCTTTGATGGTCAAAGTTTAGTAGAAGGGATGTTTCAAATATTTCCATTGGAAGATATTGTATTTACTCCCTGGGAACAACCAATTTACATTTCTTTGGCCATATAAGAAGTAATGTGCAAAACCCAGAATTAACTGACTACTTTAGTCATATGGAATTTTGTTTCTCCAAGACTGGTCAGCTGGTTGACTGACCTTTAAGCTGAATTCAATTCTAGGAATTCTGGAAACCAAAGGACTCTGCTGACCCATTGGGCTACATCTCTGGTTTCTAGAGCCACCGCCAATTATCCAACTAGGTGGAGATGTTCTGAGAATCTCTCCTCCCCCTTCTGCCAATCTTCTTACTTACATTCTCGGATTGTAACACCCAAATAAAAACCAGAAGAAACAAAACAGGAAAGTTTTTATTGAGGTTAAGGACAATGTTTAGAAATTCTCCTGGAGGAGAGAGAGATGTGGCAAAAAAATTAAAATTGTCATAAAAGAGGGAAGATGCAAAGGCAGAGAACAGAAGGCCGATGTGGGGACTGCAGGCATTCCTGTGTTGGGGTTCAGAATGGCATGGAGATTGTACGGGCTCATTTGACCCAGGACAAATTGGTCCCCAAACCACATCTCCACTTCTCCTAGCAAAAGTTCATTTTCAAGTGATAGTCTTTAAGAAGAGAAGGGAAGACTCTCAAGAATCTATTTAGAAAAATAAAGCACATCAAAGAACAGACAGTCCAAATCTCCTCCACCACATTAGGCACCCAATACATTAGACCCATATTAACAAGCTATAAAGGAATGAAGTTCATGGCCCAACAATTCTCTGCCTATCTAGTTATCATTTAAGGAAGAAAATTTCAAGACACATAAAACATCAGGAAGTATAACATCCATGAAAAATAAATTACATGAACCACTCTACTAGTAAATAAATAAAAATATAAAAAATATAAAATTCAAAGTAGAAAAGAACTGTGGCAAATACCAAAACCTACAACAGAATAAGTATTGTTCCAAAAACAAAGAATAATGCCATAACAGTTTTTTAAAAATCCATGCATATGATAATCTAATGGGAATTCCAATGCAAAATCCTGAAGAATATCAGCAATAATTAATAACCAGGAAGAGTGAGGAAATCTAAACTTGATGAAAAATAAAATTACATTAGTTATGATCACCAGCAAAGACAAGTGGATTACAGCATGTTCGTAAAAAAAAAAAAAAAAAAAGGCAACCTTCAGTAGAAAAACAAGAATCGCATGCCTTCCAGAACTCTATGGAAAGAAGAACAAAGAAAACTGTACATTTAGAAAGAAAGAAGTATAAATACACTCACGCATGTGTACCCATACACAGTAAAGGAATTATAAAAGACAAAATAATACATCCAAGGCCTATGTTAGCTGTATTCTAATTTCATGGGTATTTTCAAACATGTGTTTTTCTAATTTTTTTTAAGTTACCAAAAAAAAAATCAAGATTTTCATTTGATTAAGATTAAATTAAATGTACAAAATAATTTATAAATATGATTGGTCTTTTTTATTATACTGTCTAAACTGAAACAATGAACTCCTCTGCCATCAATCAAATATGCTTTATTATTCTTCAGCACATTCTTGAGCACTATACAATCAACACATTCTTGAGGGTTTTTTCATCGTAAATTGCTTTTTCTGTAAATATTATTTTATAGTTATTAGTTTCAATTGCTTATTCAGTAAGATACAAAATTATCAATATCTATATATTTATTTTGGAGCCATCTTTCTTGTTTGTGACTTTTAAATAGTATGTAGTCAAAAGTTTTTTAACCTAATCTGATAATCTATATGCCAATCTTAACTACTGTCTTTTGTATATATTATTTAGAAAAATAAGTGGTTGAAAATACATATGAAATTGTCAAAAAAAAAATGTAATATAGGAATTGTGTCCCATACACTGAAAGCAAAATAGAGTGACAATAATTATAATAATGTAGTACTTATTCATGTCAAATCATATGTACAGTTTCAATATCAATATTAGCAATAGTACTAATAGATCATACAGCAATAGAGTAGGACCGTGGATGGTTTAAGCATTTAACATAATGAGTTAAGGAAGACTGGTATTATTCAGTTATAATTTTTGGAAAACAACATTTCTAGCTCATGGAAACAGTAAATTCCTTTTGAGATAGTTAAGGAATTAAATATAAGAAAATTTGAGAATTAGATGAAAAACATGAATAAATTTTTTTTCTAATCTTACACTATACAATGGCCTTTACAAACACAGGAGCAAAGTGAAAAAAAATGAACTAATTTAAAATTTGGACTATATAAACGTTTTACTTGTTTTACATTGTAAAAAAATCTGGAAAACTAAAATGACCCATTAACTATTTGTAAATAACATTACAATAGCTTTAATAAGGAAATAATACCCATAAATCAGTAAGAAAGTGTTATAAAATATAATACTCCAAAAAGTTGCCAATATCTAGTTAAAATAATTCAACCTCAATATTATTAATCAACGTTATGAGATAAAATTTATCTGCCAAATTCAGTGATCATTAATAATTGGGAATAACCCCTGAGAGTGAGAGACCATGAAAATAAGTACTTTCATATTTTGTTATTAGGACTTAAGTCAGCATAATGATCCTGAGTGAAAATTGTCAATAAATATTAAATTTAACTCAATGGGGTAAATTTTGATAACCCAGCTATGTCTTAATCAACGGAGAAAGCAAGCATTGTTTAATAAATAATACCAGGACAACCGGTTAGCAACTGGGAAAACTAAAGAGATGTAGAGTTGGTGTTTTTATTTAAGACTTATTTATTTATTTACTACCCTCCCCCCCCTGGCTTTCCCTCCTCCCACCCTGCTGTTTTTGCTGTCTGTGTTGTCTTTTCTTATTTTCTCTCCTCTAGGATTTCCTGGGATTGGATCCTGATTGGGAGCGAGGTTCCCTGTCAATAGTGCCTCCTCAGTTCCTGGTCTTTGCTGAGCTTCACCTTGACTCCCCCCTTGTCTCTCTTTTGAAGTGTCATCATCTTGTTCTGTGACTCACTTGTGTGGGCACTGGCTCACTACGTGGGCACTTGCGTGGGCACTGGATTGCCACGTGGGCACACTTCCTCTTCTTTTTTACCAGGAGGCCCAAGGGATTGAACCTGGGTCCTCCCATATGGTAGGGGGAAGCTCTATCACTTGAGCCACATCCGCTTCCGAGATTTAGAGTTTTACATGACTAATTTTAATCCCCAATGACTTAGACAGAAGAATTCAATTAAAAAGGAAACAGCAAGGAAAAAATGTGGATGAGCATCTGATCCTTTCAAGATGAACATTTTAAAAACATTCAAGTAATGGAGGAAAAGACATACAAACACACAGGTTTTCTTTGAAACTTACAAAGTTACATTGCACCTTCAAGATTGAGCATGTTTAGCATATTATCAGGCCTATTTCTACTGGGTTAAATTGCATTCTTAAATTTTCGGACTGATTGTCTTTTCTTAGCCTGTATTTATGCATTATCTTTCAGTGTGGGATTTAAACCCTTTCTAGGCAGGTGCTGCTTAGACGTCTGTCGCCTCCAGATCTCTATACCAACCTGCGATTGCTGGTGATGGTGGAAGCAGCCCTTACTCCCTGTTATGACTTTAGCTTCACCGTCTCGCCAACAGGCCGAGAGCACACACTCTAATCCTGTGCTGCCCTGCAGTCTTGCCACTGTGTCACTGAGTTCCTAGTAAGCAGGAACTCCTTTCCATACTTGCACGTGGATCTTTAGTAGCCTAAACGTCACTGCTCTTCCCGGAACTCCACTTGGCGTCCGTGTTTCCCCCATGTCCTGCATGCCTTTATACTCGCGCTTAACTTAATAAAGATGTCACAAACGACACCCGAGCCTCTTTTTCCCATAAATACTTCTGAAATCAAGTTCAAATTATACATGCCTACCTACACGCATCATGACAAACATTATTTTAAAAAATGCCCATTTCAATATGAAGCAGAAGTAAAAGCAAGATAGTGTATAATAAATCGTGTATTTCCATATGAAAATACTTCATCACCAGGACACTGGAATGCAATGTGGTTGTTGTCAAAGCAAAGCACTGGGCAGTAGTAAAAGAGGCAGGATAGACTTTCTTCACTGTCCACGGGGAGGAGAGAAGTCAGCTGCATCTGGCCTCAACCCTGATTAGCACTGAGAAAGCTAGACTTTTTCTAAAGGGCCCACGAGGGAGGGGAACTGGACAACTGGAAAATGAGAGGATCTGGGGGAGGTCAGAGGCGGCCTGGCAACGGGTTTGTGGAAGAGGGTTGGGTCACTGCAGTCCTGAAAACAGTATGTTCTGTGGTTTAGCAGAATTGCCTCATCTTCGGGAGGGGCTCAGCATGTCCCTCCACCCAGGGACACAGCCTAGCATTAGGGAAGTCCCCACTGAAGAGCGGAGTGCAAAGTCTGAACAAGTAGCCGGGCCAAGCAGGGTCTCTTGCAAGGGATTCACCTTGTGCCATGCTTGCTAGCGTTTATGATTAACAACCTTAGAGAGAAAAGGAGACACTGTTCATCTAAATAATAAATGTCACTTTTTTCAACTGACATTTAGAAAACAAGGTAAATCAGTTTATCTGCGCATTACTGTAAATAATCTATAAACATATAAGCTACACACACCAATACGTGGGCATTTATAGGTGACTGAGACACCAAGAGGCACTGCCAGTAGCAATGGCACGTCTGGAGCAGGGAACAACTCTTGATGATCATCTCAACAAAACAAGGTGAAATCTTTCTTCAAGAAACCTGGTGTTTGCATTGCTGGGATATTCAGGATGCAATAAAACCATAAAAAGAATGTCTCAGGTTTAGGTATAAAATGAAGTTAGTTTTTAGCCTCTGACAATCAAACAAATTTCAATGACATCGAAACCCCACTGTAATTGTGATAACCGAAACCTGCCCCCAAATTTCCAAAACAACATCCTAGAAAGCAGTGAAAACCAAATTGATAACCACGGATTCTCCTTTCTCCCTTCTTCAGAACCCCTTCTTAATATCAGTTTTGAATACGTTTTAAGAATTTTGCTATTTCTTCCCATCTTTCTTATTTTTTACCATTTTGAAACACAACTTGCTCTCATTCTCAGCTTTTTTCATCCCAAACAAATCCTTACACCTCTGCTTACCTTTATAAGTATTATTGATAATATTTGCAAATGAATTCTATTTTCAGTGAAAGTCACCTAGCTCTATTTTCTTAAACAAGAAATTTAGGTAAGATAAAAGTTCAAATAAATTTAGTTAGAAGGTTCTTGGTGGTATGAACTCAAGAAAATTCAGCTGTTGAAAGTTTTATAAAGCAATGTAAAATGTTGAACTCAGACGTTTTATTTTTATGCTTGTTCCCTTAATGTGAAATGGTAGTGAAAACAAAGTTATTTTAAAAGGATCAGATGTGCCATAATGTATGGCTTAATGTTTTTAGAAATCAGTTAGAATTGCCTGCCTATTCAATCATCACTTTAGAAAAATGTAACCTAAATTAAAGCATTAGCTATTTGTAATCCACAAATATAAAGCACCAAGCTATTTGTATCAGTGGAACTGTTCTCATTCATCTAAGAAAAAGATGGTTTCTTCATTATCTGCTTGAGGTGGGAGTATTGGCAGGATGGAAGGACTGTAATAAAATTCTGATTGTATCAGGGCTGTATTGGATAGCTCATTTCTAGCCTGGGGTTTCAAATGCTCCTGGATAACTCAAGCCATTTATTAGTGCTGGGTCCATGTATAAGATTTCAGGAGGAAAGAATTCACCTGTGTTCTCGCTGATGTGGTGTTGACAAGACTTCGCAGCTTCTCCCAACCTATGAGTGAAGCCTAACAGAAGGCTTGAAATGAAGATGAGCTCACCAGAGAGCAGACTTCATTAGAAATACCAATCTGCACGATGGCAGATGCCATCCATTCTCTCCTATCCCGAATTGTGGCCCTACTGTGAGCTTTATGAAGAGCAAACTAACCTCAGCTCAGTTCATTTCCACCAATATTTACCAAACACTCTCTACACTTAAGACACTTTTCAAAACTTTGGAAGTACAAAATGTGCATATTCCTGTTCACCAGGAGCCACTGCCATCATTACCCATCAAGAATATTCACTTCCCAGGTAGGGAGAAATGAGGTATCTTTCATACATAAGCTGGGAGTGCCTCTGCCAAGTTGTATGAGAAAGAGCAAAAGCTCTGCTCATGATCACCATCACATTAGATTGGCACTTCTCCCCAGGCACGTAGCAATACCTTTGTAAATTCAAGGCACTAATGGTGACTGTAAAATATGAGTGTTTCACATTCAAGAGAGCAGGCAGTCTGACCCAGAGGTTAAAGTAAAAGGGAAGTAAGGAAGCACCTTCTCCCTGTGTTTCTAGAAAGTCACATGTTTTATTGCCCAGTGAAGCAAATCAATTCCTCAGATGGCTTGAAAGTCATAAAACGTGTAGTTCAAGTGCATGACTGTTCTCACCCCATCTCTAACTTGGAAAGGTTGTCTTTAGCCCAAAGCTGTGCAAGAGTATGTATTTGGAAACCAGACAGTGCTTTCCAAGAGGTTGTGCTGAATCTGGGTCCAACAATCCACCTCCTGATAGCAAGGACTACCAGGATCTCAGGTATCCTTGGACGTAAGCCAAGATTACTTGTCCCACAGTGAACGGAACATGACTATGATCACCTCTTCTCTCATGCACAGCTATGCACTTGAGGTGGGGACGGCAAAATGGCCAAGGGAGTTGGTTGCTGGCCATAAAAAGAGTTGAAGAAGTTATCCTGGGCACAGGTTTGGAGGAGCTCCCCAGCTAGGTGAGGGCTGTGAACCAGGTCAGAACTAAAAGGAGGCCGCCAAACAAACACACACCAGATGGAGCAGCCACCCCACCAGTAGATGGAGATGAACTCAGGTCAGAGAACAGGAGGAGGGTGAAAATGACACCGAGCAGAGGACACGGGAGGAAGCAGATAAACGATTCATGCAGACAGGGGAGTAGGACTGCACAAGTACTCTGCTTACGTTAATTACAGCTGTCTTTCCAGGGCATGGGAGGTGGACATTTTGTTTGCTGGTTTAATGGGTAAAGCTGGCATACTCTGGAGGTAGCAAACTTACAACGTGGAAACCACCTGGGTTTCTTTGTCGGATTCTGAAAATTGATGCTGAGAGTTCTGGGTGGAAGATGATCTGGCAATTTTTGAGGCAGTTCCATCAAAAATACAAATTATTAATAAAATAATAATATTTTTCTATTTTCCACACCTCTAGATGAAATATTTCTCTTTACCTCTGCTATTCTGAGTTCCTTCTCTTCTTGTATCTTGATAAACTCCTGGGAGAAACTAGGTAGAAGCATAATACAAAACCAAGAGCTCATGAAAAACCCTCTGGGTCTCTGTTATGTAGAACATTTTCATTGAGGACTCTGAGGGCTGCTGACACTTTTGTCAGGCACAGTTGTCCAAGGTCACTTGTTCTCATATCTTGTGAGTTTCATGTCTTGATTTACACCATTTGCTAAATCATATTTTCTTTTTTCTTTCCCCAGATAGGCCATGGACTCTCCCTTTATTAGTCTGGTTTTTTCTTCTCTCTCATACATATTATCCTTTGTTCATGAATCTAGTTTATGAGAAACATGTATTCAGGCCTATCCAAGGTTTACATCATGCTGAGCTCATCTACAAACCTTCCATGACGGTTTCTGATAGAAAGGTGGACCCAAGGAAGAAAACAAGGAAAAAGGATCCTGTAAGAGTGTGAAACCCCTTGTTCCCTGGAAGTATCTTCCACTACTTACCTCAATTAGCCTCCTATCTGCCTGTGGTTTTTCTCCAGTTTCTATCTTTATTATTATTATTAAGCAATTGCCAAGAGTTATCATCTCCATGAAACAATCAGATTGGGTTATCAGAACTTCCTCAGATATTTCTCTGTTTCCTGAACCATTTAAACATGTACAAACCTCCAAGGATTTCTTAAAAAGCATCATGTGACAATTAACTTGGCAAGTCCTTCCCAAACATTTTTTTCTCTATTAAGCAAACAAAGGAATAATAGTAACCCTGAAAGTCAAGCAAATGTTTCCAAGATAAATGTTTGCTCTGCCAGCAAATATTTCTAAAGGTATTTCAATAGTTGCAAAAAAACACAAATACTTGGATAGTAGGCAAATTACACATCAATAATATTCTTGCATTTATTTCTGAGCACTTGGAGCTGCTCATGCTTCATTTTTGACTTAAGAACTCAGTATTCACTGGGTGAAAATGTTTGTTTTTCATCCCCTCCTTACCACGCATAATAAATGTAGCAAAACTATTTTGTTTGTCAAAAAAAGCATACTTTTACAAATGCAAACAGCTTTCAAATTCTTTGCAGTTCTTTGCAACTCAGTGCTGTACAGTCGCAATCTGATAGAAAATGAATGAAAAAGGTAGAAACTTGCACCACTGAAAAAGTAGCAACAGCAGCTCTTGATTTCACTGTAAGTTGAATGGAAAAAAAGAAAATCCCTTTCTAAGTTCTCTTCAGGAATGAGGGCTTTGTTAACCAGTTTTAACACCCACAGCACCACCTGACTCTCGCAGTTCTGTAGGATTAGCCTTGAAATCAACAAGAAATGCTATCTAAGCCTATTCAAAGATAAAACGACCTGCTTAGCTGACATGAAGAAAGGATTTTCCTTTGTCCAAACTCTGACTGGGTTTAATGAAAATAAGCATCATTCCGTATCATTTTAATATACGTTATACTGCAAAATACAGATCCAGGAATATTTACATTTTAACCCTATCTGTTCTTTTTCTTGGAAGTCATGCCTAAAATGTAACATAAGTGTTGAAAATTCAATTGTAATTAATATCTCAATTATAATCTATAATTACATTCATAGTTTCTGAATGGAAACTCTTTAAAACTATATAAAATGCCTATAATTTACTTCAGTTTGCCCCATCCAAGGGTACAATTAACAATATATGGATATATTTTTGGTTGTTAGGACTGGCCTTTGTTACTGGCATATAAATGTTTGAGGCCAGAGATCCTGCCAAACCTCCTACAATGCAGAGGTCAGTCTCCAAAAAAGAATTATCCAGCCTAAGGGACAAGAGGGCCGAGGTTGAGAAACCATGGTTTACTTTGAGCGTGTATCTTGTTGTTGAAACATTAGAAACATTAGAAACATAAGTTTGAAACATTAGAAAATACCTTATGATCTAGTTCTTAAAAGTAAATATTACTTATTTGAGATTTTATATGTTAAAATGAATAAGATGGGAGCAGATGTAGCTCAGTGGTTGAGAGCCTGTTTCCCATGTACAAGGTCCTGGGTTCAAACCCCAGTACCTCTTCCCTTGCCCCAAAAAGGAATAAATTAGATACAGGATAGAATAATTACAGAAATGAGTATCGCTTCAAACACAGTAGGAATTCATGAATGTGAAGATTTTATTCTTTCTATGTGGAAATAAATTTTTCCATAAAGTAAAGTTCATTATACTGTTTTACACAATGTGTCTTCCTGTTTTCCCAGAAAAATACTTAAGAATTTCTTACCAAGGTGAGGGCAAGCATGCAAAAGTTTGGCTCTCAGAACTGGCCGCCTCTGAGGTCTGAGGCACGAAATACGCCTCCCTTGGTTGGCCCGTCGGGATGAGGTATGCACCTACGCCTCCCCACAGGGGAAACTCACGCAAGCCCCCTCGCACCACCTCCGTTTGGGCCAATCTCAGGGTCTCCTACCTCGTAAAGACACGCCTGCTCTCTTCCACCTATCAGTGAGCTATCCAGCTCAGCTCTCTCAAATTTAAGCTCTCCCTAGTAACTACTGACCAGCGTAGTAGAGAAGTTCTGCTTCTATGCCCTTATAAGGTAACAACAGCTAATCTAGCCTATCAGAACCCAATCACCCTCCACCAATCCCCTCTCTTCATACTCTATAAAACTGCTTGTACTTCCTCAATAAAGTAGACCTGCGCCATCCGCCTCATCTCCGCAGTTGTCCTTCGAGCCACTGTGCGTCCTCTCATGCCTGCGCCTCCCCACCCCGAGCTCCCTGTCTAGAGAAGCGGGGGCTCCTCACCTCACCAAGGCAGCTCAGTTAAATGAGTTGTCCAGAAAAAAGATCAATGATTTAAGTGAAATGTAATAAAAAATTCAAATTTTATTCAATTTCCTTTAAAATTCCACATAGATTTCTAGATTAAAGGTGGAAACTGTCACATATGCATCTGTGGTCATTTTACATTTCGGTGTTAGGGATTTATCAACTATCAGGAGATGAATGGATGATATCACTCATCTCTAAAATTTGTGACATAATTATTTCACTGTGAATTCTAATTTGGTAGAATTGAGCAATGATTTCACCTCTTTTAATAAGAGTGTTTGAAAAAAGTGGGAACTACCTTAATCAAACCTTCATCAGTAGTGGAACAAATCAAAACTGTGACAGAATTCGATGAAAATGACAGAGCGTCAGTCTGTGCTACTCCTGGAAAAGCTGTATAATCCAAATGTATTCAAGAGGAGATTGGAGACAAACCCTAACTGAGGAGCACCCTATGAAATAACTGGCCTGTAAACGTCGAAAGCATCAAAATGACAAACGCCAAGGAAAGTACTCTTCCACTGAAGACTAAAAAAACATGACAACGAAATAAATGCAATGCAAATTCTACTTGGATCCTTTTGCTACAAAGGACATTACTGGGATAGTTGGTGAAACGCGAGTGGGATCGGAGCATGAGATGGTAGTAGTACATCAATCGTCCTCCGTTGACTCTACATCGGGTCCGTATATGAGAATTCCCTTCTTTGTTCTTAAAGGATTAGGGCATGTGGCAGCAGATTGGTAAAGGACATGGTTTCTGGGGGAAGAAAGTTCTCTGTATCCTAGGTGCAAATTTTCTGTAAGTTTGTGATTGTTTCAAAATAATACACATATCCATTTAGATAGTATTGTTTCAAAATTTCAGAATTTTAAAGAAGGCATGAAGTCATACTATGAAAAAAACATTTTAAAAAAACATTAAATTTCAGAAACAAATTTGAAATGTATTGAAGTAGAATTACTTCCACCAGAGTATCTTTCTTTCCATTGAAAGAGGCAGGTATTGGTTTTTCTGCCCTCTAATTCCTACAAAAACGGTAAATGACATAATTTACTCTGTTTATAAATCTGTTCATTTATTCAGCAAATATCTCAGCACAGAATTTTGCTGAACTTCAAAGTTGAGTAAGAAGGGAAATGGAAAAGGGCTATCAAATACTCTTTCCTAAATCATTACCCATGTGTTT
This sequence comes from Dasypus novemcinctus, assembly GCF_030445035.2. Taxonomy (NCBI): domain Eukaryota; kingdom Metazoa; phylum Chordata; class Mammalia; order Cingulata; family Dasypodidae; genus Dasypus; species Dasypus novemcinctus. The sequence continues at coordinate 3,204,680 of NW_027261977.1, read as the reverse complement.
AAAACTCATACATACGAAGGTTCATCAATGCAAGTGAACAAATGAAAAGGAATTATTTGTCTACGCTTTATGCTTGCAATCTCTAACATTTATGTTGCCTTTAGATCTTTATTTACTGAGGAGGCAGAGCTTTGGGTGTTCTGTTAAACAGCATGTCTTTAAATTGTGATTTTGCATTTATACATTCCCAGTGTATGAAATACTTGAAAATCGAATGTGCTTGGTTTACGCACACATGTACATAAAAATAATCAGTTGAAGTGTTTTGATATCAAATTGTCATTCTCCTAAAAATGTTGTCTATACCATTCATTCTTTCATGCTTCCCCTTTTTGTGCCACGTCCCCCACTTTTCCGATATGCTGATGAGGATACCACAAGCACATTTCTTTGGAGATTGGTGTTTCCTCTTATTTTAGCAATGTGTCCTCCCGAGAAATTCCTTTTGGCCCCTCCAAGCTGTGCCTAGCATGGGTCAGTGTCCCTGCCCTCTTAGAGTCTAATACCTGGACTCGCAGTCCCTGACTCTGGCCCTGGGATCAACAGCACCAGTGCCACCTGGAAGCTTGTTAAAAAGGCAGATTATTGAGCCCCACCCCAAGTGACAGAATCAGGGACTCTGGGATGAGGCCAAGCAAGCTTTTAACAAACCCTCCAGGTCATGTGATGAACGCAGAGAAATAGTCTTGGATTCCTAGTTCTCAAAGTCAAGCGTGGAACTTACTTAATCCATCCTGATTCAATGGGTCCTGCTTGGGCACCAGAAATTTGAATTTTTGGGTGAGCCCAGTTGATGCTGCTGCGGGTCATTGGGACAGGGTGGGGGTCCCTTCATCAGCATTCTCTCTGAATGTTTAAGAAGTGTCTAAGAAGAATCCCACCATGCCATGCAAGGGTTAAGGTACAGTCTTCATGGGGAGATGGGGATAGGTACAGAGCCCCAAGGTCAATGACAGTAATGAGGGCTTGCAGCCCATCCTCTCCTCATCCCACAGAGAAGTGTGGCTGGACCCACAGTTGATGTCTAGACTACAGCCCCTGCCCCCCAGCGTGCCCCGCTAGCTGTAGATAGGCACAGAGACAACCTTATCAATAAAGCAACACTCAGCTTTCTCAGCCGCCAGGTAGTTTGCACCAGCCTTTACAGGCTGTCTGAAACTCCAGCTGCTGGTCCTGGGGCTTTGGCATTTATGGGTCATTACAGCCCCTCCTTTCAGGGGGGAGGCGAGTTTGGGTGCAGCCCCCTCCCTGATTCCAGGGGGTCCATCAGCCTGGCAGTCCAGAGAGGGCACCCAGGGTCCCTTTGAGAAGCAGCCCATGGCACCACAGCTGTCTACAGACTAGGTGTGGAAGGGCGCCTTCCTCGACTATTATACAGCCTCGCATCTTTTGGATTTCCTGACTATGTTTTGCCTCCCATCTCCTATACTAGAGTAAAGCAGCTATATAGGCATCTTTTTGTGGGATTCATTTCCTTTCTAATTCCGAACACAAGCACCCTCCATCTTCTTGCTACATTACTCTAGAAAGTTCACACGATCAGAGTCTGAATTGGTACGACTGCGATAGGCTGTTATTTTTTCATTTCTAGGTCCCTGAAACAATCCTCAGTGGTTCTGTAAGGACTGGGCTGAGACAGAGAGGAGGCGTACTTCCATCCCGTATGTTACCAGTGCAGGTGAGCTGGTCCTTTCCATACCTCTGCATGACAGTGGGTCAGAACGCGATGGCTGAGGGTGCTGAGTGCCTATCTTCATAACCCAGGGGATCCTGAATGCAAACTGACCGCACACAAGGGGTTAAATTAGGAGTACTATTGCTAGAGGAATTTTAAAGGTATTTCACAGGAAGCTTTGGTGCAGCACCAGTAAGAGCTCCAATATTAATTCAAACCCAAACAGAAGCAACGCAAGAGGGAACTTCTGTTGCCTGGTACAGATTCTCTCCATTTCCACAGGAGGTGGGACCTTGAGCTTACCTTACAGAATTCACTGCATTGTAGGAAACATATACATAAATGCTTGGCTATTCATTTAGCAAGACACACAGTTTGGACTTTATCTTCAGAAAATTTTTTGCTCTATTTGTAAATCTTGATGAAAAAATCCCTCTAGGAACTGTCATATAGAAAACTGGAAAGAACAAACTTCCCTAAGGACTAGAGACAAGACTCTAATATTCAAAAAGAGGCACAACAAGTAAGAAACACCCTTTTTATTTATTTATTTATTTAATTCCCCTCCCCTCCCCCGGTTGTCTGTTTTCTGTGTCTTTTTGCTGCGTCTTGTTTCTTGTTTCTTTGTCCGCTTCTGTTGTCGTCAGCAGCACGGGAAGTGTGGGCGGCGCCATTCTTGGGCAGGCTGTTCCCTCCTTCGCGATGGGCGGCTCTCCTTATGGGTGCACTCCTTGCGCGTGGGGCTCCCCTACGCGGGGGACACCCTGCGTGGCACGGCACTCCTTGCGCGCATCAGCACTGCGCATGGGCCAGCTCCACAGGGATCAAGGAGGCCCGGGCCAGCTCCACACGGATCAAGGAGGCCCGGGACTTGAACCGCGGGCCTCCCATGTGGTAGACGGACGCCCTAACCACTGGGCCAAAGTCCGTTTCCCAAGAAACACCCTTTTAAGTTTGTGTTTTCCCCCAGTTCTCAGGCTGGTTTGCTGACAGTGCACACTAAACATCCTTGCACTGAGGTATTGAATCATCCATCCAAAGGGGTTGAGAAAAGAGTAGATAAAATGAAGACCCCTGCCACGTTCCTTCTCTGGATTTCAAGAGTTGATTTCCGGGAAGCGGATTTGGCCCAACAGATAGGGCATCTGCCTACCACACGGGAGGTCCAAGGTTCAAACCGCGGGCCTCCTGACCCATGTGGTGAGCTGGCCCATGTGCAGCTCTGATGCACGCAGGGGTGTCCCCCACATAGGGGAGCCACACGCCCAAGGAGTGCCTCCCTCAAGGAGAGCCGCCCTATGTGATAAAAGTGCAGCCTGCCCAGGAGTGGTGACCCCGCACACACGGAGAGCTATGGCGCAACAAAAAGAGACACAGATTCCCGGTCCCACTGACAAGAATCCAAGTGGACAGAAAAGAACCCACACAGCGAATGGACACAGAGAACAGACAACTGGGGGAGGCAAATAAATAAAAGATAAATCTTAAAAAAAAAAAAAGCTGATTCCCTCTACTTTGGTTGTGCAGACAAAGTCATATTTGCATTTCAATCCCACCAGGGGTGACAGAAAATAATGCCGAGTATTACTTTTTTGAGTCGCAGTGGAAATTCAAATCGGCCACAAGATTCCAACCTTGTATTTCCAAGGGCCGGCGTGCAAGGGGCCAGTCTCGTGGGTGAGTGCCTACGTGCTGGGAGGTGCTGACAATCAGCACCTCCAAGGGGTCTCCTCCTGGGGGAGACTTAATCCACGCCCAAGAGCACCGTGGGGTGCTGGCAGCGGCACGAGTCATCGCAGGTGTGTTTTCAGGCGGGACGCACGGATCTGTACCTCAAGAGCGACGCTTCAGCCACAGTCAGGGAGATGCAACCGACCTTTGGGCTTGCTGGTTTTGTGAACACAAAAAACAGACTCCAGAAAGCAAAGGCATCGCCTCTCTATTTGGATGACTTTAAGTTGTTTTTTAAATGTGCTAAAATAAATAAAGACAATCTAATGCTCAGTGGTGAAAATGGCATTTTAAAATAAAGTACCAAGATCAGTAACTAGTCACCGTCACCAGAAATAAGAATGTTCATTATCATACTATAATAGTATGGAAAATAGTATGGTAATGAACATACTGTTTTCACTATCATATGATAATATAGTTTGAGACTATATAAAAAAAGAGGGTAAAACTATAGTACCAGAGCAATGACTGGTCTTTTTTATTGTAGGACAGTGCCACCTACAGGAACAAGTAATAAATATTGTTTATTGTAGAATAAAGGCTCTTGGCAATCAATTTTCTGGTATTATATTTGGTTAATCTAAATATTGAAATATCCGAGTATGGGTAACACTGAGTTGGCATACAATGTGCAAAAAGTAATCTTTAATTTCTTCTCGAAGAAAATAATAAGCGCCATGCTAAAAATCTGCACCAAGGAGAATTGTTTATGACCCTTATTATAATTAATAGACATGTCCCATTTAAAGCAATAAAATCAGTGAACTAAACTTTCCAGTGCATGCCACTTATCTTCACCGTACAGTGGAGAAATGAATCCATCAGTCAGAGAATGAGACAAAATACATCAGAGCACATTTCTGTGTATTTGTCTTGCTTTAAAACAACACTTTCTCTAGCAAAATTTCATCAACAAACTACTCTTACCTTTTATTTACTTGTAGATAAATAAGTCCACCAACCTCATCTATTCTTGCTGCATGAAGTTAAATTCTGACAAGGAAGGAAAACTTGGTGATAAAAATGTATATGGCCTTCCACATTCTTCTTAAATGAAACGGTAATCTTTAGAGAACACTTGTGCCGCAGGTTGGGTTCTCTGGAGGCAGACACTGAGATCAGTCCTGGGGGAGAGCGTTTAATAAGGACGGGGATGCGGGAGAAATAGGACTGGGAGGAGGGAAGAGCCCACCTGCCAGGGCCCCTGGGCGGAGGGAAGAGCCCACCTGCCAGGGCCCCTGGGCAAAGCCTCAGCCAACCCCGGGAGCTGGGGCGCGAGCACACCTGTGAGGGCTGCCCCCGGTGCGCTGAAATGACTGCGGTCTGCGCCCCACCTCCCGCATCCTTTGGGTGCCGAGCCTTCTGGAAGGGGCATCTGGTGCAGGGCCGCGTGTCCACCACATTCCAGCCCTCGCACCCATCTCTTGAGGGGGCGGCTCTGCCAGGATTCCGTGGGCTGCTCAAGCAGGGGGAGGCAGGACAGACAGGCAAGCAGGACAAACCGCAGCGCCGGCGCTGGGGCTGAGCTGACATGCGTCTCCCTGCTCTAAGATGCCTCAGCCCTGTCCAGCTGATGCTGCCCCCCTGGCCGCTGGACCCACGGCGCCCCGGCTGCCGTAGTCTGTACTTGGTGGGGTCCCTTCCTGTAGCCTGGCAAAGGAGTGCCAGCCTGGGGGACCACCACCTCCAATTCCCCTCAGCAGAGAGCTATGGGCACAGGAAGCCCCAAGTCCCAGTGGGCCACTGTGGGTGACGGCGAGAGGGGCACCTCCTGCTTCCACTGGTTTCAGGATGCTGGCACCCTTTCCCCGGGACACGGGGCCCCAGAAGGTCTCCGATTCCGCTGACGCACCGCGTGCTGGAGAACGGCATCCCATCCTCACCGCAGCCTGACGCTGCTCCGTTTGTCCAGTCCTCTCTCCTGTGCATTGCCGGGTTCTAACCGATAAGCAGCTAGCTGCCGCTCCTGACCAGGCCTGCGCTCGGGTTCCTGCCTGCCAGCGCTTTCCACTTCCGCTTTTTATTTTTTTATTGTTTAGTGGTTTATTATTTCATTTTTAAATTTATTTTTAATTGTATTTTTTGAAGATACATAGATCACAAAAATGTTACATTGAAAAATACAAGAGGTTCCCACATACCCAACCCCCTACCCCCGACTCCTCCCACATCAATCACCTCTTTCATCATTGTCGCACATTCACTGCATTTGTCGAATACATTTTGGAGCACTGCTGCACCACATGCATTGTAGTTCACACTGTAGTGGACACTCCCCCAGTCCCTTCAGTGGGTTATGGCAGGATATATAATGTCCAGCACCTGTCCCTGCAATATCATTTAGGACAACCTCAACAATTTTGCTTAAAGAATCCACTGCATGTAGTTGTGCTGTCCACCACCCAGCTCCAGGGGGCGCCCTTTCCACAGATTACTCTATGTGAGCCTTGCCTCTGGAGTGCTGCAATTCCTACAATGCCATCTCTACATCTCTAAGCACAGAGATGCCTTTTGGGGGACTGGAGAGAAAAAAAGAATGCTATCAGTGATTTTATCAGGACAAACGACCTATTAATAGCTATTGGAAATGCTCCACAATTTACACATTTACACATCATTTGTACCTAGCTATAGAAACACCGCCATCTTTACATGTATTTATCACCAGTCCCATTGCCATCATAAAAATGCAGCATGTCATTAAGCATGAAAAAAGAGTTTTCTGAAGGTGCATTCAATGGGAGCGTTAAGATCCGGTTTTAAACAGAAGAGATGGTAAACTGCCTTGGGCCTCAGAATTTCCATTTCCTGCGCTTTTCCTCTCGGATGGTTTGTAAGGGTCACAAAATATTGGAGTACTATTCCTGAGAAAAATGTAATTAGGGGCATGCAAGTATACTCTCTGGGTGTTCATGATCTCCCTAAAACCCACTCACAGAGCTTTGAAGACTCCATGGGCCCTAGAAATTGGTAGCCAGGGTGAAAGGGAATATTTGTTGACTCAGTAACGATCCTGGTCTGCCATTTACCAGTTGTGTGGTCTTGTTCGAGGCAACTCTCTGAGAGGCATTTTGTCATCTGTTGCATGACTGTAATTATTCATTATAGCATAGACTTATATAATTACATAAAATATTGTATAATTGTATCTTACAGAGTGTTTAGGAACATCAATGAGAAAACAAAGGAGAAAACGTCTGGCCAAAATAAGGTACTTAATATATTTTTAAGTTGGAAAAAAAATAAAGTTATTCACCTTGTACTTTTAAGTATGTTTTTCTGCAGGTGACTGACTTTTCCCAATCATTTCTAAGTCTATTGACCACATTGATCAATCTTCAAAACAGTTTCACCTTTCTCATAAAATGAGTTGTGCTGGTTTTCCTTGGGATTTTTCACAGTAAATTTGGTTAAGAAATTCTAATAAAACCCACACTACATATAGCCAACCAAGTGCCTAAAAATACAACTTATGCTTCTGTGTTTGATGGGTTAGTCAGGAGCTGTTCATGTGAAAAGGTCTGCAATCTGAGCTATGAAAAGCACTGCTTGCAGGGAAAACTCAAGACCTGCAGAGTTAAAAAGTTTTTGGTAATATAGAGTTGTACATATTTGCTGAAACAATGAGATTTATTCTGGTATCTACTGATCAGTTATGTTAATTCAATAAGGCAACTCATGGATACTTATTCTTCAAACATCTACTAGATCCAAGTATGTAGTAGGTAGCTATGAGGGCACATTAAAGAATGAGACAAAAGATCCAGGTTTTTCCTAAGCCTCTTTCAGGAGACATGGCTGCCATGACAAGCAGCCCATACTGGTTGGCTTCAACAGCAGGCATTTACTGGCTCCCAGCTTGGGAGCCCCTCTTGCAGGTGGCTGCCGGGCCGTGCTTTCTCTAACGTCTGTGGGGCCCTGGTGACGGCTCGCCAGCAGCTCACATGGCTCTCTCTCCCCTTCTCTGGCTGCTTCTTGCCTGGCTCAACCCTCTGTGTCTCTGCCCAGATGTCCCCTCCTTGTAAGAACTCCAGTCATAAGACTCTCCCTGGGCTCATCTAAATAGGACATATAAAGAGCCTAGTCACAAGTGAGTCCATGCCCACAGGACCCAGGGCTCTGAACAGGACTTCTGTGAGTGGTGTGATTCAACCCCCTACACCTACACACAATACATCACAGCTAACAACACTCAGGGCGGGGCCAATGAGCTGCGCTATGGGAACATCAATACAGGGAGAGACCCCTGTACTCAGGTACACGCAGGGCCAGCCTCACTGGTGGCTCAAGCATTGCCTGGAAGCAGGAAGGAAGAGATGGAAATATTAGCATAGAGAAGGGGGTGAGGAATGAAGAAAGAATGGCAGGAATGTGGTGCCAAAGGGGGTTCCTTTGGCAGTGGCCTATTTTGCTACTTTGTAATCACTAATATGGACCTAAACTTATGGCAGAAAAAATGGTTTTTGTTTGTTTGGAGGTGAGGACTGTGACATGCTGCAGAAGAGAAAGAGCACAGGGCTCAGTCCAGTGAGTCTCCATTCACTCTATCACTACTGCATTACAATTTAGCTCCGAATCCTCTGGACCTTCCTTCTGTAATCTCTGTCACAATAAGATACCTCTTCATGACTCTTCCATTGAGCTGACAGGAAGAGCATTAATAAAACAGTATTTGGAGGGACTGAGCAATCTTTGCAGAAACATATGCAGTATACATGGAAAACAAAGATGAATATATGTTTCCTATTAACATCCATCTCAGATAGGGTGGTACTTTGGACAGGCCTGCAGGAGAAGGTACTTGCGGGTCCTTTTACTGCTAACTCCGTTTACTCTACCAATGTGGAGTTATTTGTACACAAGTTCAAAAGCTGCATTTGAATTGATGGGAGTTATGATTTTAGAATCTAGGCTCAGAATCCCTACAGTAGGATATTCTAAAGTTATTCTCCAGGTGAACATGAGAGTTCCACCATAGTAAGAAATTTGACATATGTCATACTAAGGAGTTCCAAGTTCTAAATAATTATTACTGGGAGTTATGCATCACTGTCAACCATATGCTTTCACTGAGAATCACAAATAAGGGTTGTCCTCTCCTGACAATCCTCTAGCACACCAGACCTTTGGGAGGGTGTGGTGAATGAGAAAACCTGTTTAAGGTTTGAGGATTTAAGGAAAAAAAGCCTCTTAAATGAAAAATTTTGCAAAGCATAAAAGAGGTTAAGAACAACTTGGAAAGGAACATTTTAGCTATTAAGTTTATGCCATAGTCAATTTCACATATTTAATTATCTCATTTCACTCTATTATGTGAGTCTATTTGTTACATCACCAGTCGAGCATCTACATTCACTACATTTGAAAGGACATTTTCAAAAAGTCCTTGTATTATTCGGCTTTTCATATGGTTTCAGATCAATGGTTCACACACTGTACTCCCTAAAGACTGAGGCAATTGTGTTTCATTTCTTCTCAGTTGCAAAAAGATGCTTTTCACTAGTTCAGATCTTTGATATCTCTGGAATTATTTTTGAAAAGTGCAAATATAATTCTTAAAGGAAAGACACCCAGGAATGACTTTAATAACCACACAAGTGTGTTGGTTATGAAGTGTTCAATGAAAACTTGAACACGAATTCCTTTTCCCTTACTGTAAACCATGAGCAAATGCTGACTATTTCTATAAAAATGCATGTCTTCTTTAAGTAGCAGAATCAGAAATCTCATGCCTTTTCCCATGAGATATTGCTTCCAAACATGGTTTGTGAGAAGAAAATATTATTTAATAATTTGCAGTCAACTTGGTCCTGTGCTCTAAAATTTAAATGAATGATAATTTAGAAAAAGGCATTTCAGAAAAAGGTAGGATGGCACTGGTGTGGGTTGTGAATCTCCATAAATCTCTTCACAAAGATAGAGAACAACAGAAAATAAAATGGACACTCTACAGATTCCTAATGCTGCTGTCTCAAATTACCCAAACCCAGAGACTTAGTGCGAATGTCTTACATTAGAGTTCTGGAAGTCGGAAGTCCAATCAGGTCTCAATGGCCTAAAATTAAGATGTTTTTAAAGCTGTGATCTCTTCTGGAAGCTGCAGGGAGAAATCCATTTCCTTGCCTTTTCAGACTCCTAGAGCAGGGATTCTTATCCAGGGATCCAGAGACCCCAAGGGGTTCATGAAAAGATTCCAAGGGGTCCATGAGCTTGAATTGGAAAAAAACACAACTTATCTTTATTTTCCTCTAACTGAAATCTCACATTTCCCTCACTTATGAATGTATGTAATAAATAAATTTCAGTAGGATTCATTTCACCTGATGGGCAAAGGGGTCTGTGGAACAAAAAAGGTTAAGAGCCCCTGTCCTAGCGGTGCCCACACTCCTCGGCTCTTAATCCTCCTTCCGTCTTCAAAGAGCATCACTCCCACCTCTGCTTCTGTTATCGCATCTCCTCTTCTTGGCCTGTTCTCTCTCGTCCCTGCTAGTAGGACCCTTGCAATTACACTGGGCACCCCCGGATAAGCAGGAAAACTGCCCCACCTCACAATCCTTAACTCAATCACCTTGGCAAAGTCCCTTTTGCTATGGAAAGTAACATAACCCAGGTCCCAGGCGTCAGGACTTGGACATCTGTGAAGAACCATTATTCTGCCCACCACACTGTCTTCACCAAAAGCAGGTGACCAAGTGTGTCCTGGTGAGTGGACCAAGTGACCAGGGGACAGTGTTTGTACAGGAGTGAGTGGAGGGGGGACAGAGGGAAGTTCTGCAGGCCCTAAGAGCTGCATGCCCCAGTAGAACCACTCGTGAGGGGGAAATCCTCAGGTGGGTGGGGAAGCTGAGACGGGCAGTCCAGTTTGTGGGAGGAAGGGGCTGCAGGAAGGCGTTAGGCATCTGGCTGGCCTCGGACTTCAGGACACCAGAAATGCCGGCCTCGAGTATCAACTGCTTGGGAGGCAGTACAGCTGGCTCTCTGTGGGTAAAAGAGAGGGAAGGAGAAGTCCTAGCTAGGGAGGGAAAAAGGACACGCAGATGCTAGAATGTACCGGAAGGCTGGCCATGCTGAGAGGCCACATATTTAACATGTCACAGTAATACTATGAGGGGCCCCAGAAATGTCCAGCTAGGGAACTTCCACAAACCCCTTTTTAACAGGACAGAGAAACCCCATAAACGAGGATAACAGAAAGAGCAATGGTTGTGGTCAAACTGCTCAACGAAGAACAGAGGAACACCGAGCAGGGTGACATGGCTGCACACCTGTGAAAATCAAGTCCTGTCAGAACAGAAATAGCCACAGAGCTGAGGACAATGGTACCCCATCTTTCTAAGTGAGCTTACGGAAATAAAGAAAAGGATAGAAAGTGGAGTAGAACTGCAGCAGCAGAATTAGAAAAGCCAAGACTCGAGATAGGTGGGCTCTGGGAGACATGACAAGAGACCTTAAGAAGTCATTACAAATAAAAGACAACAATTCTGAAATAAAGAGTAAACTAGGGGAAGTGGATGTGGCTCAACTGATAGAGCATCTGCCTACTACATGGAAGGTCCTGGGTTCAAACCCAGGGCCTCCTGACCCATGTGATTAGCCGGCCCATGCCCAGTGCTGTCACATGCAAGGAGTGCCGTGCCATGCAGGGGTGTCCCCTGCATAGGGGTGTCCTATGTGCAAGGAGTGTGGCCCGCAAGGAAAGCTGCCCTGAATGAAAAAAGAGCAAACCATCCAGGAGTGGCACCACACTCATGGAGAGTTTGCACAGCAAGATAACACAACAAAGAGACGCAGTTTCCCAGCACTACCGGACAATGCAAGCAGATGCAGAAAAACGCACAGTGAATAGACACAGAGAGCAGACAATGGCAGGGAAGGGGAAATAAATAAATAAAATAAAATAAAATAAAAAAGAGAAAACTAGAAGGAATGGAAAAGTGAATAGATGCCATAAAAAGCAACTGTATTAGTCTGTCAAAGCGGTGCTGACACAAAGTACCAGAAATCTGTTGACTTTTATAAGGGGGATTTATTTAGCTAAAAGTTCACAACTACAAGGCCCTAAAGAGTCCAACTCGAAGTTGCTTTCTTGCCACCGCCAGTTGTCTCATGTTGAAGCAAAATGGTCGCTGATCTCCGCGAGAGTTCAGCCTTCTCCTGTGGGCTTCCTCTCTCTCTTGACATAGGGCTCATTTCCTTCCAGGCTTTCTGTATCAGTCCCAGCTCTTCTGGACTCTTCACAAGGTCAGCTGCAGACTATCAGGTGAATGCCTCCACTCTCCCTGGGCCCCAGGATCCAAGATGACAGGACTCTCTCTTCTGGCCTGTCTTCTTGAGTGAGTGTCTGTTTATACTGGCTCTCCGAGGCAATATAAACTCAGGTAGGGATTCAACCTGAGTCAAACTTCACTGCCATGGTTGAATCAAAGCCCTAATCTTAGCAGGTAATTTAATCAAAGACACCTCAGGTGAATCTGATAATCAAAGGGTCTCACACATAAAGGAATAGTTTAGTTTACAAAGATAATCTTCTTTGGATTCAAAAAATAATTTCAAACTCTCACAGTAATGCAATAAAAAAAGAGGATGGTAGGAAATTAATAACAGAAATAAAAATAGAAAAAAAAGGACCTGAAGGACAATAATAGTAAAACAGGCTAAGAGGGATATACATAAATAATATAAATATAATATAATTCAATATGAGGCAAATTTAACATTGCATATGATATATAATTAAATATAAATATATAGTGAGAGAACAAAGCAACGGAGTGGAAAAAATGCTAAAAATCATCATTTAAGGCTACTTTCCTGAAATACAAGAAGACTTGGATCTCTAAGTTGAAAAGTCATGCCAAATAGCTGAGAAAAGCAACCAAAAATGAAAAATATTAAAGTATATTCTAATAAACTTTGACTTTAAATGAATCTTTAAAAATCCTTCAATTATTTTTAAATACCCTCATCCATACAAATTCTATTCTTTATAAAAAAGAAGTTGAGATTGGTATCTGACTTCTGACAATAGGACTTCATACCAGAAGAAAATGAAGTGCTATTTAGGATACTCAGGTAAGGAAATTGTGAATCCGGATGTGTTATACTCAAATTCATCTTTGAATAAAAGAGGCTGACTAAGTATTCTGAACATGCGTGTCTGGGAAAGAGTGTTCCCTTGAGCCTTTCCTCAGGACTGAGCCAGAGAATAAATTCCGACAGCCAGGCAAAGGCTAGAAAAGAGTTGGTCATGTTAGATGGTCAGCAATGGAAAGGAAGCTAAATATTGGGGGAAAGTGTGTGATTGCTATATCCTTCACGACTGTAGACATATTATAACTAACAAAATGGGGGGAGAGAAGGAGAAAGTATATAAAGAGTTACCTAAACTTCCTGATTTTAACATGTGTTAACCATGAATAAGAGGATATTACTTCAGGAGACAACCAGCAAGATGGCAGGAGAGTAAGGAGTTCCAAGAGTCAGCTCCTGCTACAGGGCAGTTAGTTATCACCCAGAGCTATCTAAAGCACCTGTTTGGGGGCTTCAGGAGCCAAGAAAAGCACCCTGCAACATCCTTGAAGGAATGGAAGGAGGAGACTGCCCATCTTCAGAGAAGATTCATAAGTAGAGTGCTCCATGCCACAGAGGCAGTACCCATCCTCTACTGGAGGCTCAAGCTGCTTCAGGAGCTGTTACACAGCTGGAATTGGAAGCTCTACTTCCCAAAAATGGAGCAGGGGGAGATGATTGGGTACGAACTTCAGCTACTCATTAGAAAATGCAGTGGGTTAAAGTATATTCCTAAAAACAGCTAAAGTTTCAAACTGTCCAAGTCAGAAAGAGGCCGGTAACTGCCATTTTAACTCCATTCCTGGCACAGGGGTAAGCAGGACAGACTGAAAATCACAGTGCTGGTAGGGATGGGCTTCTTTCCATTCAGATCAGCCTGCAGCCCTAGCCTAGGCTTCAGCCCCACCTCTACCAGGGAGGAAGCTGACAGGCCCTGCACCAGCCTCTCTGGGTTATTGCAGGTACATTCAGCTGGCACAGAGTGAATAGTCAGAAGTCTGCTAAGGTAACTGTAGTCATTTTGGACCCACCTGGCATAGACTGCTGCCCACACCTGCAGCTCCATCCCCACCTAAGGCAGGGAAGAAGAGACTTGAAGCTTCATCAGTCTCTCTGAGTAACAAATATCAAAGGCCTGCATGACTTGGATTATTCCACACAGCTGTGACTCTGTCCCTGGCAAAGGAAAAAGGCAGAAGAAGCTTCATCAGCCCCTGGGAAAATGAGGGCAGCTTGAACCTCCACAGCTTACAGCACCAACTACATGCTTGGCTCCTACTACATACCCTGCAAGGGAGAAAGGGCAAAAAAGCCCCAAACTAAAGAGAGAAACTGCACCCTGAATAAATGCATATAGTAAGCCAGATGCCAAGACACCAACAAAAAATTACAATCCATACTAAGAAACAGAAAGATATGGCCCAGTTAAAGGAACAAGATAAGCCTCCAAATGACATAAAGGAGTTGAGACTACTAATCATAGATTTTCAAACGAATCTCCTTTAAAAATTCAATGAGATGGCTAAAGAGATTAAGGATATTAAGAAAACACTGGATGAGCACAAAGAAGAATTTGAAAATCATACATAGAAAAATAGATTTCATGGGGGGAAAAAAGGCACAATAAATGTAATAAAAAATAAACTGGAATCATATAATAGCAGATGTGAGGAGACAGAAGAAAGGATTGGTGAGCTTGAAGAAATGGTGTCTGAAAGTGAACATACAAAAGAACAAATGGAGAAAAGAATGGAAAAGATTGAACAAGGTCTCAGGAACTAAATGACAGCAAGAGACATGAAAACATATGTGTCATGTGTGTCTCAGAAGAAGAGAAGGGAAAAGTGGCAGAAGAAATATTTGAAGAAATAATGGTAGAAAGTTTCCCAACCCTATTGAAGGACATGGATATCCATGTCCAAGAAGCACATTATACTCTCATCTGAATAAATCTAAATAGACCAACTCTGAGATATATATTAATCAATGTCACATGCAAAAGACAAAGAGAGAATTCTGAGAGCAGCAAGATAAAAGCAGTGAATAAGATATAAGGGATACCCAATAAGATTAAGTGCCAAGTTCTCATCAGAAACCACAGAGGCAAGAAGGCAGTGGAATGATATATTTAAGATACTGCAAGAGAAAAACTTCCAGCCAAGAATCTTATATCCAGCAAGATTGTCCTTCAAAAATGAGGGTGAGTTTTGAATATTCACAGAGAAATAGAAACTGAGAGAGTTTGTAATCAGGAGACCAGGTTTGCAGGACATACTAAAGGTTGTGCTACAGTCTGAAAAGAAAAGACAGGAGAAAGAAGCTTGGAAGAGAGTATAGAAATGAACATTATATCAGTAAAAGTAACCAAAAGTGTCAAAAGACTGTTGAAAATAAGATGTGACAGATAAAACCCAAACATTTAGGAATAACTTTAACCAACAACTTTAACCAACAATTTTACAACGTAAAATTGTATTCAGAAAACTACAACCCATTGTTAAAAGAAATTTTAACAAGACCTAAATAATTGGAAGAACATTCCACGTTCAGAGTGGAAGATTAATATCATTACGATGTCAATTCTACTCAAATTGATATAAAGATTCAATGCAATCCTGGCAAAAATTCCACCACCATTTTTAAATAAATGAAAAGCATGATTATTGAATTTATTTGCAAGGGTAAGGGGTTCTGAATAACCAGAAACATCTTAAAAAGGAAAAGTAAAATTGGAGGACTCTCAATTCCAGACTTTAAGTCATATTACCTAGCTACAGTGGTAACAACAGCATGGTACTGGCATAAAAATAGACACATAGACCAGTGGAACCAAACTGATGATTCAGAAACAGACCCTCATATCTAGAGTCAACTGATTTTTGACAAGCCTATGGTACAGATGCAAGAATGTCCTTTGTGAACTAGTGCAGATATACATCACTATTGCAGTGTGATAGGAATGTGGAGAAGAATGGGAAAAATAAAACTCAAGTAACCTATGGACTGTGGTTAACAGTAATATTCATGCATCTATGCCAAAGTGGTACTGTGTTAATAATGCAGGAGAATGGAAAATGTTTGCAAAATGTACACTCTGGACCATGGTTAGTGGTAATAGTCTGATGATATTATTTCATAATCTGTAACAAATATTCCACCATGGTGTGATGGGCTGCTAGAGGGGTGTTGTATGAGAATTCTGCATATGTGCATGATTGTTTTGTAAGTTTACAACTTCTGTCATAATAATATATTTAAAAAATAATAGGGTAGGTTGGGGTGGAAATACACCAAATGTAAGATAAGGACTATTGTTAGTAGTAAGATTTTGATGATGTTCTTTCATAATTTGTAACAAATTGCTCAGAACAATGCAAGATATTGGTGGTGGACTGATGAATGGAATCCCTGTGCAATGTTATGCATATTTGCTTTGTAAGTTTACAACTTTTACTATACACTTATTGTTCATGTATGTTCATATACAAATGATATAAAAAATAGTAGTAGGGTGGTTGGGGGAAAATACACTAAATGTGAAGGTACTTTGGTTAGTAGTAATAGGCGGAGGATGCTCTTTCATCCTTAGGTAAAAATGTTTCACAACAATGCAAGGTATTGGTGGTAGGGTGAGGAATGAGAGCCCTGTATGATGTTATGAATGTGTGTTTTGTAAGTTCACAACTATTACTATACACTTTATATATATGTATGTATGAGTGATATACTTCAATGAATGAAAATAAAAATGAGAAGAGTAGAATGAAGAAAAGAAAGTTAAATACTAAGAAAAATACTATAAAGTAGGGAGGCTGGAGGAAAAGCCCTCGCCTCTCCAAGTGGAATGGGAATGCCAGCCCCCAGTTAAGACCTTTCAGATTCCAAACAAGTTACAGAGATGTTTCAGCAAATTGTGGCGGATGGAAACACTTACCAGTTACTACAAGTCTATTCCAAATAAAAGGTTTAAAAATTATAATAAATCAGACCAAAGTTATAAAAATGCAAACCTTTAAAGTTTTTGTATTCAGCACTGAGAATCTTCAATTTTCAAAAGTTTTTATTGTTCTATAGAGTTCCCTAAGCCCCTTGCTTCTATCATTTTATCCTCAGGACAGAAAAGACTTGCAAGTTAAATAGTTTGCTCAGATGGTGATATTGACCTTGAACTAGATTGTCTTAGTTTCTTTTGAAATCAGTGCATTATTAGTTATCCTAAATTCTTTATTGAAGAGCAACACTAGTTTGTCTGCATACCTATGGATTTAAACTGTTTTAACATATGAAAAATGTGGCATTATAAAACACTCCAGAGCAAGCTTTTCCAAAGGATCAAAACTTAAGCAAAATGAAATCCTGCCCCAATAACGTTATTCCTGGAGAAATGAAATCTAGGTAAGTGCTGCCTTTTAAGGTACTTTTCCATGAAAGTTCCATAAGGCTCTTGCCACAAACAGTGCTCTTCAGAAACTGAATCATCACCTTTAGTACATACCACCTCATTTCAAGAAGGAGGGAGGGAGGGAGGGAGGGAGGGAGGGAGGGAGGGAGGAAAGAGAATGAAGGATGTGTGTATATACATTGCACTGTCAAAGAACAACAGGAAAAGATACTTAGAAAAATTAGGAAACAACGGAAGATAAATGTTGTTAATTTTAATCTGTATTCAGAACTTCTATCAATTTGTGTTATCAAATGTTCCTGCTAAGAAGTTAACATGCTTTAATGATGATGAAAACTGGACGAAGGATATAAAATTATTATAAAATTATTCCACTAAAGGCTCAATGGAAAACATGTAAGCTTGGGTCTTTAGTTCCTTTAAAACAGATTAAAGTGTTCAGGCAGGTTAGTACAGGGAAACGAGAAAAAGATGAGCCACAGCGTGGCCGAAAGGTGACATGACCAACAGATGACATGGCTGACAGACCACATGGCTGACAGACGACATGGCGGACAAACGACATGGCTGACAAATGACACAGTTGTGAGACCGCACTGAGACCTTGATCTTGGGGTCCAGTTGGGGCTCTTTCCAGGGCCAGGGGGGAAGCCTTGGATGATTCCAAACAGGCCTCCCCATTGGTCCCCAATAACGCCACACAAAAGGCCTCACCACTGACCCACACCATTGGTAGGATAACCAATAAGAGCTGGGCCCTCCCCTTAACATTAGCAAGGGGAGGAGTAATTAATAGTTTAATAACAGTAACCACACAGCGAAATTGCTCTCTCTACTAAGAGGAGCCTGCACCAAATCTCCATGCATCTTTCTGTCCTTCTCTCCTATTTCTCAGCAAGCTCTGTTTTCCCCTATTTCTCAATAAATTTTTTTTACTGGCCTAACTAAACTGTCACGTTCTTAAATTCTTTTATGCAACATAGCCAAGAATCTAGAAGAATTCAGTACTTCCCTGGCTTCACTGAATTTAACATACTTTAACACCTTAATTCCACTTATTCATTGAGCACCTATTCTTTCCAAGGCAGTGAAGCTAGATGTTCCAATGACAAAGAGAGGTTAAGAAAAGGACTGTGTTTTCAAAGGAATCCAGTCTGGAGAAATCAATAATGAATATAGATATTGAAGTAATTTGGGAGAAAATGTATGAAATATATACTTAAAAAAACACACACAGAAAATAGGAAAAGTCTCTTTTCTACCACTGACATCTTATGGGGCCTGCTCTCTTCCTTCTCTTATTGACCTAAATGTCATCTACTGTCCTCTTGGAGCCCAGCAAGGACAGGGCAGGGTGGAGATCTCCTGGGCTCTCCATCTTCGGGGATTTCCTATAATCACCTGGAGGGCCACACCACATCTAGAAGCAGGGCAGGCTTGTGCATGTCATGTTTAAAACTCTCTTTTCCACCAACAGTGCATCTTTCCATTCATCTGAAGGTACTCTCACCCCATGAAGCACAGCTTCTGGAATTCCATATTGATAAGGCTGGGAAATGCCTCTGCTTAAGGGTTTCCCTTCTACCAGCTCTTATTCTGCTTTTTTCCAACCCAGTTAACTCCAAGGGAGGGAAGAGGAGCCTGTCAGTGCTTCTTTTAAACAGCTATTTCCTTTCTTGCCTCCTGGGCCAACCTTAAATTCTTGGGGGCGAGACTATTTTCCTTTAAATAAGGGATCTGTACACTATAATTTGTGGGTCAAATCCATTCACCCTCCTGTGTTTGTTATTGTCCTTTGCTTTATGGCCCAAGAGCAAAGATTAGTTGTTACAATTTTTTTAAACAAATCAATTTCATTGATATATATTAATAAAACGTACAGTTCATTCAAAGTGTACAATCAGTAGTATCTGGTATAATAACATAGTTGTGTATTTATCACTTCAATCATTATTAGAACATTTTCATTATTTTAATAATAATAATAAACAAAGGATAAACAAATAAGAAAATTCTTCATCTCTTAATCTCTCTCTGTTTCCCCTGCTGTAAATAGCTGCTATGTCTGGCTATTTTTGCACAATTATTTATTTTGGTTGAAAAAAAAATCAAATGAAGATTTTGAGTCACATGAAAATTATTTTAACGCAAATCTCAGAGCCCTCAAACAGTTTTATTGGACAGGTCCACGGCCTTTTGATTATTTACACATTGCCCCTGGCTTTCCCTACATGGCAGTGGCAGAGGTGAGTAGCTGTGACAGATGTCCTGGCAGCAAATCCTTCATGTTTGCTATGTGACTCATTACAAAAAAACAAAAACAAAAACACAAAGCTTGCTCATGCCTGCCTAAGCCACACTAGGATTTAAAGTAAAACTTGACAGACCCCCCAGCTTTCCTTCTGATATGTTAAGCTAGCTATGAATCCCCTTTCCCCCGATAAAGCCTGACTTTCAAGATTGGTTGCTTCCCCTTAGGTTCTCCAGCAATCGAGTGGGATTTGAGAGCGGAGGCCACCCATGACCTCGTGACTCCTCTGCCTCCTCTGCCTGCAGAAATCCTTACAGCCTTTTGAGGATGATGATTCGGCCATGGTGAGGGAAAGCCACAGACACATGAGAAGACCACAGAGACATTTTCCTAAGAGTATCCTCAGGACCAATAACATCAGTGAAGGATGAAAGGATGTAGGGAAGGAAAGACTGAGGGGGCACTCACACAGTCCCTAAAGTCCTGCCCCAGGTGAACCCTTGGCCAGATGACCCCCAACGAACATCTTATAACAGAATTCTTCCTTATTATACTTTCTAAAGGTTTTCTAAACATTATACTTTGAAACATACCTGACAACCTCCCATGTTCACTTGCTTACACAATCTTCCCCCCAATTCCTTGGACTATCTGACCCCTCCTCCCAACATAGCTCCCCTCAAGCCTGCAACTCTCAACCCAAAATTATCCCTATACCCCCTTCTTGTCTCTTCACTACACAAAAACTTACCTTCACTTTATCATGTATTTTGCAAAAGTGGATATTGGCTCACAACCTTCCTCTTCCCCCTGTTTCACATACACCTAACTTCCAGTTTCAAGCTCTCTGAGACAGCTGGATTTGCTTAATTCATGTCAGAGAGGTCATGTACTATTTGTCCTTCAATGTCTGACTTGCTTCACTCAAAATAAGGTCCTTAAGATTCATCCATATTATCCCATATGTTCGTACTATATTCCTTCTTATAGCTGAGCAGTATTCCATTGTATGTATATACCACATTTTGTTTATCCATTCATCTGTTGGTGGGCATTTGGGTTGATTCTAACTTTTGGCAAAAGTGGAATAATGCTCCATGAACATTCGTGTGCATATATCTGTTTGTGTCCTTGTTTTCAGTTGTTCTGGGTATGTAATCAACACTAGAATTGGTGGATCATGTGACTAATCTAGACCTGATTTTGAGGAACCACCAAAGTTTGCACAATGGCTGGACACTTCTACATTTCTACCAGCAGTGGATGAGGGTGCTCATTCCTCCACATCCTCTCCAACAGTTGTAGTCCTCTGTTTTTTTTTTTTAATAGCCTCCAATATCTCATTGTAGTTTTGATTTGCATTACCCCAATAGGTAGTGATGTTGAGCATCATTTCATGTGCTTTATAGATATTTATAATTCTTCTTTGTAGAAGCATCTGTTCAAATCTCTTGACCATTTTTTAAGTGTGTTGTTTGTCTTTTTATTTGTGAGATATAGGATTTCTTTATATATACTGGATATTAGGTCCCTATCAGTTATAGGGTTACCAAATATTTTGTTCCATTGTGTAGGCTTTCTTCACTTTCTTTGTAAACTCCTCTGAGGTACAAAAGGCCTTAATTTTGAGGTGGTCCCATTTATTTATTTATTCTTTTGCTGCTCATGCTTTGTATATGAAGTTCATCAAGCCATTTCCTATTACAAAGTCCTGTAGATGCTTCCCTACATTGTCTTCCAAGGTCTTTATGATCTTGGCTCTTATGTTTAGATCTTTGATCCATCTTGATTTGATTTTTGTAAAATTCTCCTTTCTTATATGGATAGTCAGTTCTCCAAACACAATTCATTGAAGAGGCCATTTCCTGCCAGTTGAGTGGGCAAGGTGACCTTGTTGAATATCCAGATGAGAGTATATGCTTGGATCTATATCAGAACTCTCAGTTTACTTCCATTGGTCTTTATCTTTATCCTTGTGCCAATATCATTCCATTTTTACTACTATAGCTTTGTATTATATTTTAAGATCAGGTACCATGATTATTCTGATTTATTTTTCTTTTTCAATATTTCTTTGGCTATTTGGGGCCCCTCTCCCTTCCAAATAAATCTCATGGTTAGTTTTTCAAGTTCATTAAAAATGCTGTGTTGATTTTTTATTGGGATTGCATTGAATCTGTAGATCAGTTTTGGTAGGATAGACATATTAATGCTATTAATCTTCCTACCCATGAACAGGGAATATTCTACCATGGATTTAGGTCTTCTTTTGATTTCCTTGAAAAGTGTTTTGTAGTTTTCTGTGTATAAGTCTTTTATATCTGTAATTAAATTTATTCATAGATATTTGATTTTTTAATTTACTATTATAAATGGTATTTGTTTCTTGATTTCCTCCTCAGATTGCTTATCACCGGTGTACAGAAATGCTACTGATTTTTGTGCAATGATTTATAACCTACAAATTTACTGAACTCATGTATAAGTTCTAGAAGATATATTATAGACTTCTCAGGGCTTTCTATGTATAGGATCATGTCATATGCAAATAGTGAAATTTTTATTTCTTTCTTTCCAATTTGGATGCCTTTCGTATCTGTTTCTTGCTTCCATGCTAGAGCAAGTACTTCTAAGACAATGTTAAATAGAATGGGTGATAGTGGCCTTCCTTGTCTTGTTCCTGGTCTTAGAGGAAAAGATTTTATGCTATCAACCATTGTTAATGATGTTATTTGTGGGTTTTTCATATATACCCTTTATCATGTTCAGAAAGTTTCCTTCTGTTCCTATCTTTTGCAGTGATTTTATCAGGAAAGGGTACTGTGTTTTGTCAAATGCTTTTTCTTCATCTATAGATATGATCATGTGATTTTTTTCTTCTATCTGTTTATGTGGTTATTACACTGATTGATTTTCCCATGTTGAACCATCCTTGCATACCAGGAATGACATCCACTTGGTCATGGTGTATAATTCATTTGAGGTGTTGTTTAGTACAATTAGCAATTATTTTGTTGAGGATTTTTGCATCTAGGTTCATTAGAGAGATTGGTCTGCGAATTTCATTTCTTTTGATATCTGTGTTTGGCTTTGGTATTAGGGTAAAGTTGGCATCATAGAATGAGTTAGGCAATGTTCCTTCTATTTTGATTTTTTAAAAGAGTTTAAGCAAGATTAGTAAGTTCTTTCCAGAATGTTTGGTAGAATTCACCTGTGAAGCCATATGCCCCAGGTCTCTTCTTAGTTGGGAGGTTGTTAATGCCTGATTCTATCTCTTTACTTGTGATTGGTTTGTGAAGAGCATCAATTTCTTCTTTGGTCAAAGTAAGCTGTTTATGTGTTTCTCAGAATTTGCCCATTTCCTCTAAATTGTCCTTCTTGTTGGCATATAGATTTTCAAAGTATTCTCTTATAATACTCTTTATTTCTTGGAGTCAGTAGTGATAGCCCTTTCTCATTTCTTATTATTTGTATTTGCATTTTCTCTCTTTTCTTCTATGTTAATCTAGCTAAGGATTTGTCAATTTTATTGACCTTCTGAAAGAACCAGCTCTTTGTTTTGTTTGTTTTTTCCAGTGTTTTCTTATGTTCTGTTTCATATCGTTCTGCTCTGATCTTTGTTCTTTCTTTCTTTCTTCTTCCTTTGGGGTTAGTTTGCTCTTGTGTTTTTTCCTGCAAATGTGCAGTTAGGTCTTTGATTTTAGCTTTCTTCTTTTTTGAAGTATTAGTTTATTGCTGCATCTCATAAGTTTTGATAGGTAGTTTTGTCATGTTCTCTAGTTTCAAGGTAGTTATCAATTTCTATTCTTCTTTGACCCACTTTTTTTCTAAGAGTGTGTTTAACTTCCATATTTTTGCTCCTTATCTGGTTCTCTGGCCCTTGAAGATTTTCAGCCTCATTCCATTGTGGCAAGAGAAATTATTTTGTAGGATTTCATTCTTTCTGAATTCATTGAGACTTTCTCTGTGGCCTGTCATATGGTCTATCTTGGAGAATGATCTGTGTGCACTTTAGAAGGATGTGCATCCTGCTGTATATGGGTGTGTTGTTCTGTATATTCCTAGTATGTCCAGATCCTCTAATCTATTTTTTAAAGTCTTTGTTTCTTTATTGATTCTCTGTTGAGAGATTCTGCCTAATGGTGATAATGTTGTATTAAAGTCCCCTATTGTAGTTGTAGAGGCATTTATCTCTCCACTTAAGTTTATCCACTGTTTGCCTCATGTAATTTGAGGCACCCAGTTTAGGTGAATAAATGTTTTGGATTGTTCTTTCTTCTTGAAATATTGCAACTTTTCTAATATGTACTGTCCATCATTGTCTCTCACAATATTTTTGCATTTAAAGTCTATTTTGTCCAATACTATTATACCTACTCCAGCACTTTTTTGGTTATAGTTTGCTTTTAAGATTGTTTTCCATCTGCCCACTTTCAATCACCTTGAATTCCTGGGTTTGAATTTCTTGTAGACATCCTATGAATGGGTCATATTTCCTTATCCATTCTGCCAGTCTGTGTCTCTTGTCAGGTGAGTTTAATCCATTAACATTCAGTGTTATTACTCTCAAAGAAACTTTCTGAACATGATAAAGAATGTATATGAAAAATTCACAGCTAACAACATTATATACATGTATTTTTTAGTTTGGGCGTAATCTCCCTAAGTTTATATAGATACAAATAAAATAAAGTAGTACTAACTCTGATACTTCTTTAAGATGATAAAAATTTAGTTTCTGTTTATTGAAATTGAGGTCTGCCCTAAATTACTGTGGTATCTTTAAGATGATGAAAATTGTATATTTTGCCTAATGAAGTTACTGCAAAGCTCTTTTAAAAATTTGTTTTTGCCTAAATTGAAATGAATTATTTTTTCTTCACATAAAAGAATGAGAAACATGAGACTTAAATGGATATAGAAAGAATAAAAGTTTTGTGGAAGTGAATACATATGACAATGCTGACTGAAATTTGATGTTTGGTTAAGGGAATGTGCTTTGGCCAAAGATAAGATGGCTGATTTTCATAGAGTCAGGGTGGGAATATGTAAGACAAGGCTTGAATGACTATAGGGAATTGTAGACAGTATTGTAGAAGATAGAATCAAGTAAAGGAATGTGTTTTATAAAGGAGAAATTTTCTTGAGATGAAATAACTATAGTCTATGTGGTTACGGATAATTATGGGAAGTTTGTAAAAAATATCTTATAAACTGGAAGATTATATTGTAAGTGGCTGATTCTCAGAAATGATTACTAAGTAGAAATCTAGGAGTTAATAACAAAAGGTAACTTATGATTAATTGTAAGAAGTTTATAAAGGATTGCCTAAACTAATAGTTAAATAACTATTTCAGAGAAGCTTCTATAGACTGAATTGATGTTGACAAATAGTACCTTCATAACAAGGAAACCTTTCAGAAGCCATCTCAATCTGCATATTAAAGTGGTGGTAAAGGAAGATCATCTTGATTCCATTGGGAATCTTGGATTTTCATAAATAATGGAGAGGATGGTTTCTCCTGTATTGCTAAAGTAAACTACCTGTTAATTAACATCATTATGGTAAAGATGTAGAAGTAAAATATAAAATACTAAAACAGTTAAGTTCATTTGATGTTATACAGTTAATTGGAAGTGTTTAAAAAGTGTATGACAATGAAAAGAAATACACTTCAGTGATGTCAAACACTCTTATGCACTCAAATCAGGCATTCAGTACACTACCTGGGGCCTCTCCATTTGGCCTCTCCATCTATGTTGGTCACTGACCCCTACAACAATCAAAGTCTGTACCATATTGCTGGTTATGTTCCTGAAGTGTATGGGAAGAATATTTCAGTTTCAGACTCCTACAGCAACTGGCAACAGCTCAATATGACCAGATGTACAATGGACATTGCCTTCACACTAGCTCTGTTTCCTAGTGCTAAAGGGTGCTATGCACTAGATGGGTGAAATATTGGAGATTCACCCCAAGGACAAATGGTGCTGCAGCATACTGGCTGTGTGTTGAAAGACATACCAAGAGGAGCAATGATTATCGAGTGATGTGAAGAGAACTTAAATAGACACAGTTGGCATTATGGCCTGCTCCCATGCAGAGACATGAATGGTATGGTAAACCTGGTGTGTAGATCTATTAACTAAAGCTCAAAGAGGAACTTGTGCACTGATTAGTATTAAGTTCTGTACCTATATACCTGATGAACAAAATAGTACCTCTTCTATTCCATATCAAATGCAGAGGGATTTTGAACATGTTAAAAGTCACAGTAGATGCTGAGACTAGGGAGAGTGAAGAAGAGAGATGATGTGGAGGCATTTTCAGGAGTTGGACTTGTCCTAGGTAGTACTGCAGGGACAGATGCTGGGCATTGTGTGTCCTGCCATGGCCTACTGGGTAGATTTGGGGAGACTGTAAGCTACAATGTAAACCATTATCCATGTGGTGCAGCAGTGCTCCAAAATGTAGTCACTAAAGGCAATGAATGTCCCATGATGATGAAAGAGGTTGGTGATTTGGGAGGAGTGGGGTGAGGGGTTTGGGGAGTATATGGGAACTCTTATATTTTTTTATTGCAACATTTAAAAGAATAGAGAGAAAATGTTTTTAAAATCTTAGTAAACTTAATTCATTTTCTAATTGGTGAATGTTCCTATAAGATAAAAGAATGGCTCTTTTAACTATTGTCATCATTTTGCTTGCAATATGCTTTTCTTGTTGTTGGCTATATTGTCTTTGTGCGTTTATGTCCAGGGCAGTGTCTCTCTGAGCTGTCTGAGGCAAAACCACTGCCATGGAATGTGAGGGTGGCAGTTTCCTTGACTGCGTTTGAAACTTACAATATCAAGTCATCTGCTTCAGAAGGATGTAGCCTCTGCAGGCACCTGGCCCATCTCATTCCCATGGTTTAGTATGTCATGGCTAGCCCCATTTTTTGGGCCACTTACAAGCAATTTTTATCCTTTTATTAAGACATTTTATCTTTAAAATTCTACCCGTGTTTATTTCTTCCAGACTTAATTCCTTCCAGAACAAGGTATTAGTCATATGGGAATTTCATCCATTTTCAACAAGGGTGCTAGATTCACCTTCCCTCAACCTCAATAGAATAGCCAGAGGGTTTCACACCAGTAAGGAACAGCTACCACATAAAGTATGTACATGCTGATGGGGGTTGTGAAGCAGATTAGGATAGGAGACAGGGAATGCAACTGTTCAGAAAAAAAGCCCACCAAACACCCTGGTCACAAGGTCCACATTGAAAGTCTCAGGCACAAAATGAGTTCTGGATAACTCCAAACAGAAAGGCCTCCACATTAATTCCCTGAGAGCTAACAGGTGAAGGTAGAAAGACAACTAATCAGGACATCAAATAGCTGAGGTCCTATATGTGTCTTCTTTGGTGTGACCAGAGAAATCTTAGACAATGTAGAAAGGGAAAATCTATGGTATTGGAAGCCTCCTCAAAAGACTCTCGTACCTGATACTTTGCTATCTAGTAATGGAAATATTGCTTGTATACTAGTGCCCTCATGATTTGCTCATTATTGTTCCCCATAAATATATTTCTGTCCACAGCACACTAGCCCTTATTGACCTTCTTCAGTAGGCTTTGCCAGTAACCTATGCCCACAGTTGAACCCAAAGTTAGGAAGGACATTCTCAGGTGCTACTGACCTTTCTTGGATCATAACTCCTACAAATTGGATGGTCTGGAACATGTTGCTGGCACAAGAACTTCTTATTTGACTGAGATTCAGTTATTTTCTTTCAATGACACTCATAACTATATTTTTCCTTTGTAAGGGAATAGGCAAATAAACCCAGGCTTTTATTAGGATATGCTCTATATAATGGTTTAGGATTGTTAACAGTGGGGTCTGTCACTACAGATTGCAGTGCTTCTGTCTGAATGGAAAAAGAGGGAATCCATGATGTGTGGTGGTTTCTCCCTGAGTTATGTAACTCTACTATCAAGGCTAGATATAGAGTAAGGCATATCCCCTGGTGGTTCTACCCATTGGCCATTTTTCTGCCATGTGGAACTGCAGTTGTCACTGGAAATCATAACAGCTTTTGCTGCTACTTTTTATACTGTTGCTGAGGAATGTGGATGCAATGTTTGTCCTATGGTCAATGTAGGTGGCTATGTGGGAGTGGACTGTGGGGATCCAGGCTCCCTCCCCACATCCTCAGCACATACCCACCTGTGTGAGTTAGGCATAAGTTAAAGGTTAACAACCCTCCCCAGAGGATAGAGAATGTATAATGTTATCATGAAGTAAGATCTTCACAAAGCAGTACATTTCCTTGGTAAATGTCCTTCCAAGAGTAGTGAAAACATCTCCAAAACCCATGAGTATGTGTCATGTGAGCCTAGAAGGAAATGTGTTCTCTTACCTTATAGAATGTCCTTGTTTTGAAACCCCATATACATATAACCCATCATTTTATCATATATTTGTGGAGGTCTAATTTCATTCATTCTTTGACTGGCCACCATCAAATATTCTCTCCTGTCCATAAGTTTCAATAAAGCTTATGCCTGACTAAATGCAAGGTATGTTCTTTTGGCTTGCAGCCTCACCAGCACATACCCTTCAGATTTTGGATTGTGTAACACTTGTCAATACTTATTACTTTCTGTTTTTAATATTAGTTATCATAGTGGATATGAAAAAGCATATCACTGAGAATTTATCTATTTTTCTTTTTTTTTTAAACAAGCTTTAGATTACATAACTGTTACATTGAAAATATAGGGGATTCTCATATACTTCACCTCCTCTCTGTTCCACATTTTCCCCCATTAACATCTTTCATTGGTGTGATACATTTATTAAAATTGGTGAACACATATTGAAGCATTGCTACTAACCAAAATGAATTCCCATTCTTTTTAAAAAGAAGTACCAAGAATTGAACTATGACTTAGTACATACAAAGAGGGTGCTCAACCACTGAGGTATGCCCACTCCACCTAATTGTGCTTTGATTTCCATTTCCTTTAAGAATAATGATGCTGAGCCTCTTTCATATGCTTATTGGGCATTTATGTATTTTCTTCAGGAAATCTGAATTCAGTCCCTTTGTCCATTTTTAATTAGATTGTCTTCCTTGTTGAGTTCTAGCAGTACTTTTTATTTTCTGTGTCTTAAACAATTCCTTATTAGAAATAGGATTAAAAAAATTCTCTGCCAATTTTATGTTATCTTTTCATTTTAATAGTATCTTTTAAAATATAAATATTTTAATTGATGAAACCCACTTTGCCATTTTTCTTTTGTTGCTCATACTTTTTGTGACATGTGTAAGAAATTAGTACCAAATCTAAGGTCATGAAGTTTCCCCTAATTTTCATCTTAAGAGTTGTCTTTTGTTGCAGTTGTTTTATCTCATTTTTACATCCTTGATTCACTTAGAGTTAATTTTTGTAGGTGATATTAAGTAGGAATCCCACTTGTTTTCCAAGTTGATTTTTCCTGGGATCATTTGTTGAATAGGCCATTTTCCCCAATTAATATATTTAGACACTTGTCAAAGGTAGTTATCCAAAATGCTTGACTTTATTTCTGAACACTCAACTTTTTTTCATTGTTTCATATGTTTGTCTTCATTCCAGTATGACACTGATTATTGTGGCTTTTTAGTAAGTTTGAAATTGGGATCAGAGAGATGGTCATTTTTGTTGATTCTTTGCAACATTAGTTTGGCCATTTGGGACCAAAAGCCAAATCAATATCATATCACTAATGAGTTTGAGGATCAGCTTTTCTATTTTTGCAAAAAACTACCAGAATTTTAATAGGTATCTTGTTGATCTATAGATCCAAAACTGTGAACCAAGAGAAAGTATCTGAGATATTCAAAATGTGTATATATGGATGACATCTTCTACTATTTGAATGAGTTTTTTAT
This sequence comes from Dasypus novemcinctus, assembly GCF_030445035.2. NCBI lineage: Eukaryota > Metazoa > Chordata > Mammalia > Cingulata > Dasypodidae > Dasypus > Dasypus novemcinctus. Next base: position 3,175,623 of record NW_027261977.1, on the reverse strand, counting down.
CTTATACAAATCTATATTCTTGTGTGCCAGCTTTTAAGACAACTAATATAGAAATGTTATAGTCTGACTGGCAGGATCTAATTAGGTCCCACCTAAGAAATTTCTTAATCAGATGTGAGATGCCCACATTAGTTTCCTAAGTTGGTACTGTTTTCAGTGTTTAAGAAGTACTGTTCAGTGGCAATCTTACTTTTACTTCATGTCCATCTCTCACCCATCCCATAATTTGGCTAGCACTTGTTTTATTTCTGTTGTCACTCAAACTTCTTGCTGCTTTCGGTCAGGTCCAAGAATGCTGCTCTTAGGACATATGTGCACACTGCCAGAATTTGTATTTTAATTTCACTGGACAGAAAACAAGAGAGTGATGCTTATGACTTTGAAAGTAAATCTCAGCTGGGGAGAGGAATGAAATGGGCATTCAGGCATGCAAAGATATTTATGAATCAATTGGGTGTCTCCAGCTTAGTATTTCAGTAGTTGTAGGAAGAACTGATCATTTGTAGTTTTTGACACACCAATAATAAACAGACTATTTGATTTATGAGTAAGCTTTCCATTCAAAACTGAAAAAGTTGCTTCTGTATCCACCAGAAAATTACCTAATTTCTTACCCACTTGAGAGAGACTCAAGTTTCTTTATGGGTGAGTGAGATCATATTCTGACTGGTGGAAAGTGCCCCTGAGGATCCCCTACTCTAGATTCCTATTAGCATCTCCTGTAATTTGTGACACTTGGGTACAGTTTTTCCTCCAATACTAAGACAGTCTCCATTCCAATTCCTATCCTCCCTGCAGTAAACATAACTGAGGGCTCTGAGGTTTTCTAGGGGCCCCAGAGATCTTAACTGTCATTGCCTCCCTCTGTTGGTAAGGGGTTTTGCTCAGGACTGCTCCTAAGAGGTCAGCATTTATGTTAGCCTTATATGCAATTATTTGCTTCTGATGTTTTCCTTGGGCCACTTCTTGGCTATAAACACATTGAAAGCAATCACTACATGGGTGGAAATTGGTAGTCCTAGCCTTCCTTTCCCTTGTTCAATTTACAGTAAATATCAGGAAGACTCTGACAAATAAAAGATTTGTTAACATTTTGCTAGCGAGATTTCTGGTCTAAGTCAATGAATTGATGATATGCCTCAAGAAGTTTCTTGAGATATACAGATGGATTCTCATACAATTTTTGCAGAATTTCATGATTTTTTTTCACATTTATTTTTGCTTGGGAACCCCATTTCTAAGCCCAATAATTATATGTGCTTTGTAAAGATCTATTTTTGAATGGTCCCCCTGTTCATTTGGGTCATAATTAGGATCAGTTATTGTAAAATGCCTGACTTCCAGGGACATGAATGTTCCAGGGAACTTTCAAGGTTACTATTTACCAGGAAATCACCTTACCATCAGCCTTTTTTAGTACAATTTACTTTTTCTCTGAGGATAAAAGAATATTCAGTAAAAACTGAATATCTGCCCAATTTGGATTATTGATTCGAAAACCAGACTTAAAAAGATTTTCCATTTTTCCAGGGTTTTCTGTAACTAGTGTTTTGATCTTTCCAATTATATAGATCTGATGTTGACAATGAAGTATGTACATAAAGATTGCTCTTGGTCATCTATTTCTGTGGGCCCTTGCTGGAAAGGAAACTGGCCTGTGGCTTTGCCCTCCTGAGGTAGAAATGTCCTTCCTAAAAGATATACAACTCTGGGTGTGGAGTGGGGAGTTCATTTCTGAGGGATCTGTATCATCCCCATGATATGGAGAGGGTGGAAGTATCAGTGTAGTGGCATTCTCAATTCTTGTGGTACTAGAGACAGTAATATTATCTAAGAGCTTATCAGTCCATTTAAAGCAGGATTTCTTACCCAGGGGTCTATGGAACACCACAAGGTATGTGGAAAGATTTCAGGGGGTCCAGGAGTTTGAAATGAAAAAAATCAACTTATTATCTTCATTTCCTCTGATTTCTGTAACTGAAATCTAGCATTTCCTTTCCTTATGAATGTATGAAATAAATTACAGTAAGTTTTCATTTCATATCACATTACAGTTGTTGCATATCTCAAAAAGCCACATACATTCTTCTATACTTCAAAATTATGGTAGTTGTTACTCCAGATATTAGTTAAGTATAATAAAACTAATTGCTCCTACATTCTGAGAAGGGGCCTATGGTTTTCATCTGACTGGCAAAAGGGACCATCAAACAAAAATGTTAAGTACTGTTGAGTTAGACTCTGGGAGGGTTTTTTCTGATTTTTATTTCGCTCATCTTTGAAATTATTTAGCTTCAGCATTTGTTCAGGTGGTTGATTAATTCCTTAACTGGCCAGGAATCTTTTTTTTTTTTTTCTCTAATGTTAGTGTGCTGGGGACCCAGGGACTGACTAATTGGCCATGTGTCCAAAGCATTCTCTCTGAAGTTTCTCATTTTGGACTAATGCCATGAAACATTGTATATATGGAATTCCATTCCTTTACTTAAATTTCTATAGAATAGGTCTATCTATAGAATAGCATTGCATTCTAAAGATCCTTATGGTAGTCTGTTCTACTTATCTTCTAAGACATTTTGAGGTCAGACATCCTTACAAAAGCAGATCTTTCTCTTTTTGCATCAAAACATTGTTCCCAATATCTGTGATGGAATCCAATGGGTTACTTTTTCCCTTCAATTCTGAACTCTGCTTATTTCCCATTCCAGTTAAACAAGTGCAAAAACCAAGGATGAGGCAAACAATTTTTGGCAGCACTTCCTTATGTCAGGGGCTGCTCCCTTCCCTATTCCTTTCATGCACAGCAAAATGCTGCTTATAGCTTTAGCAGGAACTAATATGCTGCTAAGGATAATGATACCCCACACATACAGAGAGAACAGAACCTGTTTTCCTTCACAACCTGATGCATTTAGGGATCCTAAGTGATTGGGGCAAGGAAATTTCCATCTGAAACTTAGAGCAAATTTCAGAGACAGGATTCATGAATGCCTTATATCAGGGCTCCAGGAGTAAACCAATGAGCATCTCACAAGGATGCCCACAATACATTGGGAGCCAAATTGAAGAAGACCTGGTGGTCCTTGCCTTGGTTCATTCTCTCAATGCCACACCTAATTAGGTTAGGGAAAAAAGTGGTTTTATTCACTCATGGGAGACTGGAGATGTGCAATCTCAAATCAACCTCCTCTGTTAAGGTTTTTCTCACAGCTTTTATACAATGAAAGCTATTCATCAGGATAACATTTCTAAGAAGGATTCACAAAATAAGTTTTTTTTTGGTATCAGTTAAACTTTTTTACTGTTTTATTTATTTTTTCTCTTTATTTTTTTAAATACTACATTCAAAAAATAGAAGAGGTCCCATAGAACCCCAACCCCCTCACCCCACTCCTCCCACATCAAAAACCTCTTTCATCATCGTGGGGCATTCATTGGATATAGTGAATACATTTTGGAGCACTGCTGCATCACATGGATAATGGTTTACATTGTAGTTTACACTTTCTCCGAGTCTACTCAGGGGGCCATAGCAGGACATACAATGCCCAGCATCTGGCCCTGCAGTACCACCCAGGACAACTCCAAGTCCTTAAAATTCTCCGACGTAATATCTCTTTTTCCCTCTCCTTACCCTCAGCGGCTACCGTGACCACTTTCTCCACATCAAGCTATAGTTTCTTTCATTACTAATCACAATAGTTCCATAGCAGAATATCAGTAAGTCCACTCTAATTCATACTCTTCCTCCATCCTATGGGACCTGGGATTGGGCAATCTTGGAGTGATAAGGATGGGAGTATGGTATGGATGTGAGAAAAGATAATAAATTAGGAGTGCCTAGTTATACATTATGGTTGGACTAAATCTGGTTAACATTAAACCTGTGGCTCTGAGTGCCTCCTGACATGTGAGCAATAATTACATTGAATTTTGATAACATTATAAAGTACAATGCCATGCCTAAATATTTAAGCCATCCTGAGTTTTCCTAGTACCAAAAATGAGACTATAAATGAAGTTATAAGGAAAATTTCCATTTGTGAACGCACAAGTTAATAGATTAAAAGAGGAAGCAGACTTGGCCCAATGGATAGGGCATCCACCTACCACATGGGAGTCTGCAGTTCAAACCCCAGGCCTCCTTGACCCATGTGGAGCTGGCCCACATGCAGTGCTGATGCATACAGGGAGTGCCATGCCACGCATAGTGTCTCCCACATATAGGAGCCCCACGCACACGGAGTGTGACTGGTAAGGAGAGCCACCCAGTGTGAAATAAAGTGCAGCCTGCCCAAGAATGGCACTGCACACACGGAGAGCTGACACAAGATGACACAACAAAAAGAAACACAGATTCCCAGTGCCGCTGATAAGGATAGACTAGGTCACAGAAAGAACACACAGTGAATGGACACAGAGAACAGACAACTGGGGGTGTGGGGGGAGAGAAATAAATAAAAAATAAATCTTAAAAAAATAGATTAAATAGATCTTTAATTGTTCAAAGCAAAAGAGTGGTATTATGATGAGATTTCAGAGCACCATGATATATAGAAGATACTTAAAACTTCCAGGGAAAAATAAAGTAAGATTTTATGTAAAAAGTCAAATGCCAGAAGCAGCAAAACTTGAACACATATCAAGGCATTCTACAAATTATAACAAATAATATAATATAGACATTTCAAACACAATATCTGAAAGATTTTACTACTCATGCACTATTTATCAGGAATCACAAGCCAGTAGGAAGAAAAAAGAAAATGCTGATATAAAGATGGTAAAGATATGAAATTCATCATAGATTCTGGAGAAAGAAATACTAAAGAAACAAGTTCTTCCTCATATTTAATATTTAACCATAACAGAGAAAGAAAGCCTCAAGGCTAAATTTCTGAAATAAATAAAAATTAATAGAATAAATAATCATTTTTGAGTATATTTGAAGGATGGCTAGGAAAGATAGGAAACCTGTGGAAATAGAAATAAGTACTTAATAATAGTAATTAAGTTACTGAAGAAAAAAATGCCAGCCAAAAATTCTTTATGTGGGAAACTGTGCATCAAAAATGAGGAAGAATTTACAATATTCACAGATATACAGACACAGAGAGTTCATCAATAAAAGCTCTGCACTAAAAGAATTACTTAAGAAAGTTCCTCAGGTTGAAAGGAAAAGACAGAAGATAGTCTTTGAGTAATGTGAAGAAATTATATTATCAATGAAATTAGGTAAAGTTTAAAAGTTAAACACAACAGTCTGGCATCCCTGCCTCCAGTGCTGGGTAATGGCTTACTACACCTCCAGCTGCATGACATGAACAGAAAGCACTGAACCCACCTGTGTGCTGTTGGCAAAAAAACAACTGGCTTGGCAGCCCACCGGATGCACTGCCCAAAGGCCTGGCTAGTCAGTGGTCTGCCACAGACTCCAGGTGCTCAACCTCAGCAGCAACTGCTTCTAGAATATTCCTACCTCTCGGTTGTGTGTATGCTGTGGACCCTCAGCCTGGGCAGAGTCAGCAGAATATTCAGGAGGAGATCAAGAACTTGTGGAGTTTTGAGGTTTATATCTCAGAAAATTTCATCACAAAAAATCCCACCAGGATTAGCCAATCTGCCTCCTCTAACTTACTTGTTATGTGGCAACAAAATCCAAAGTATGCCTCCTCAGACTTCATAGTTCCATTCACTTCATTCCCTTAGTCTTCACAATAATTTGCTAGTATATTTGCCTCTATAGATTCTCAACCTTTTTCATTTGGAGGAGTTGAGTTTGACAGGAAATGCATTAGTTGCTTGACTTGTTAAAGGTTTAATCTGTGACCCTCCAGCTCTCCAGGAATTAGCTGCACAAACTGTGAAACCTGAAACATTTCCTGCACTCCCTCTGATTTTCCTGGGAATCCTCTTAGACACTTGTGCAATGTACCATCTCCCACTGATAGGCGACTTGTGTTCCCCAGAGTGCACAGTCCCCTTGCAATTCTATTCTCACAGCTCCACATTCCAGAGTGAGTCTGACTCAGAGGATGAAGCTAGTATTGCTGCACTCAGATTGCAGAAAGTTCTTCCTGACTAAAAATGCAGGGTAAGATGGAACAATAAAAGACTGAGCAAAAGTTCTTAGAAAAGTTTGAAATTTACTAGAAACTTCATTTTCTTCTTGAATGTCTACAAATGTACCAATGATGATGGTAAAAGATTTTGTATTTCATCTTCTCATTCAGCAGGAATGAATTCATTTCTGTGTTTGAATTCCTTGAAACTAATTTCCTCCAAGTGGCATTTTCCAATTTGTTTTATTGTTTGCAATGTTTCACTTAAGTTTTGCATAACTCACACAGCAGAATGGTACATTCTTCAGAACAGTGCTATAACACGTCTTAAGAGTGTGTGGCAGTTGAAATGAAGAAACAAAATTATGAGAGCTTTAATTATTACCAGAGTAGTTCTATTCCCAGAGTAGTTCTGGTGGTTATTAGGTTGACCACTGTGCCATAAAAAGGGTTAGACCTTCCTTCTTACATTGCCCATATGTCTAGACTAGAAAGCTATTCAGATAAGTTCACAGATGGTTACATCGGACCTAAACTTTTTTGACCCACTAACATTGGCAAAGGGGTATAACTTTTATGTAGAGGTTAAAACTCTCTTCAGGTCTGCTCCTTTTTGTTGTACATTGATGTTTTTATCCTTATGTAATCAGAAATATCTTTTGGTATAGTGCCTTCATTTAACAATTGTGATTACTAATCAAAGAAAATGTGACATTGGTGTGGAGAAAGTGGCCATGGTGGCTGCTGGGTGTGGGAAATGGGAGGAAGAGATGAGATATGGAGGCATTTTTGGGACTTGGAGTTGTCCTGGGTGATGCTGCAGGGACAGTTACCAGACATTGAATGTCTCATGATGATGGAGGAGATTGTTGCTATGGGGGAAGGCACAGGGTGAAGGGGGTTGGGGTATATGGGGATCTAATTTTTTTTAATGTAATATTAAAAAAAAAAGGCAAAAAAAGAAGTCAAACAATAAGAAGATAATGAGCAATAAGCAAAAAAAATAATGAACTAAGAGATGAGTGAGCCAACTCAGAAGGGGGAAAAAGGACATAGAGTAGTGAGACTAATACCAGACAAAATAGATTTTAAATGCAAAACTGTTATAAGAGATGAAGATGTTTATGTATTAATAAAAGGGGCAATTCCAGAAGAAGAATTTTCTATAATAAATATTTCTGACCTTACCTGATACCCGCAAGATACATGAGATACACACTGACAAAACAGAAGGGGAAAATGGACATCTCTATAATAACAGTAGAAGACTTCAGTACAGCACTTTCATCAGTGGATAGGTCATCTGGACAGAGGATAAAGTAACAGAGATCTTGAATATTATGGTAAATGAACAAGACCTAATAGATACTTATAAAGCCTTACACCCCAAAAGAGCAGGATATGCTTTCTTTTTAAGTACGTATGGATCCTTCTCTAGGATAAACCATATGTTGGTTCACAAGATAAGTCTCAATAAATTTAAAAAGATTAAAATTATACAAAACACTTTCTCTGGATCATAATGAAATGAAGCTAGAAACCAATAAAGGATAGAAAAAGGAAAATTCACAAATAATTAGAGATTGAACAACATACTCATTAAAAATCAGTAGTTCAAAGAAAAATTATAAAAATCTAAAGATGAAGAGAATCTAGAACACAACATATAGAAATCTATGGGAAATAGCAAAAGCAGTAATAAGAGAGAAATTTATACTTCTCAATGTTTACATTTTTAAAAAAAGAAAGCTAAAATTGAAGACCTAACTGCATACCTAGAGGGTTTAGACAAGGAACAGAAAATTAATCTTAAACCAAGATGAAGCAAAGAAATAATGAAGCTCAGAGCAGAAATAAATGAAATTGAGAACTAAAAACAATAGCAAGAATGAAAACCAAAAGGTATTTTTTCAAAAAGATCAAGAATATTGACAAACCTTTAGCTACACTGATAAAGAATGAAGATAAAAATAAAATCAGAAATGAGAAGTAAAACATTACTACTGACCTTAAGGAAATAAAAATGACCATAAGAGGATATTATGAACAACTGTATGCCAGAAAAACTACACAATGTAGATGAGATGGACAAATCCCTAGAAAGATATGAACAAGAAAGTAAACATAATCAATTTTGTGAAAAAGCACATTAATGAATTGGAGAATAAAAATCACATTATCCTCTCCATTGATGCAGAAAAGGCATTTGACAAAATACAGTATGCTTTTTTGATAAAAAGAAGAGCTCTCCTAATATGGAAATGGAAGATTTCTCAATATGGTAAAATGCATTTATGAAAACTCACACTAGCATTGTACTTATTGGTGAAAGACTGAAAGCTTTCCTACTAAGATCAGATAAGACAAAGATACTCACTGTCACTATGAGATACCACTTCACACCATTTAGAAAGGCTATCATTAAAAACAAACAAATGAACTATTGAAATGATCCCTGAAAGTATAATCTTTGTGCTGAAAAATATACAAGGAAAATTTTAATTTTTCTAGAGTATGTATATTTGCTATGGAGCAAGGGAAAGACCATCCAGGATAGGTCTCATTATGTAAAGATCTACCTTCAAACTTCAAAATATTAAGGGTTCCCAAAATAAATGATTAAATCTCATTGTTGGTTTTTCTATGAATAATTTGCATTTTAAATAATTTTTAAAATAAAATCATTATCATTGTATGTTTATATGTGCTTTAATAATACTTTTAGCTTATTTTGTATTTTAACAAAGATTACTCTTTCAGTAGTGCTAAATAATCGGTGGTTGCTATCAAAGAACTAGCTGCCAGAAAATATTTTTCATTTATGACCATTTAGATGCATTACTGTAAACAGAGCTACTTTCTATGAATTAAGGCAATGGGTCTATGAAATATGTTTACACACTATGCACTGATTTCTACCAGGATATCCAGTTTGTAACATGCAGTTTTTTAATCCATCCCCAAGATGAGTGGCACCCATTAATATGGATCTTTATGAAAGAATGTCACATCCCTTAAATAAACCATTAAATTTTAAATAAAAATAGAAAAAATGAAAAAAACATACAAACAGAAAACACAAATGCTGTAGAGGATACAAAGTATTAGGAAAAATCCTTCACTGTGTTGATGGGAATGTGGAATGGTGCAGTCTCCGTGGACAACAGTTTGGCAGTTACTAAATAAACTGAATATAGACATGCTATATATTGAGCAATTCTGTTACTAGGAATATATTTACTAGGAAATTATGCAGAAGAATCAAAAGCAAGAATGCCAACTATTTGCACACCAATGTTCAGAGCAGCATTATTCACAATTTTTATAATATGGAAACAGCTCATGTCCATCAACTAATTAAAGCCCAAATAAAATGTGGTATGTACATAAAATGAAATATAACTACCATTCAGTTGGAAGAAGAAATGAAACCATGTTGTATATAACAACATATATGAACCTTGAGGACATTAAGTTGATTGAAATCAATGAAACACAAAAGGAAAAATATTGTCTGAAATCACTAATAAAACTAAATATGATCAGTAAACTCACAGAGGTAAATTATAAAATATTGGTTAATGGAAATAGAATGTGGGTTAATTAGATCTATTGTAAAAGTGAGGAAATGAATAGAGCTCTGTTTATACATTATAGTGAGTTCAACTAACACTGCCGTGTTATAAATGAGATTGTGACTGAAAGTGGTAATCTATGGATGTAAATGCCAATTGAAAGGAAGCTAGAAATAATCTAAGAAGTGTGTAACAGTGATTTTGGTGGTAGGTGAAGATATTGTAAATAGTATAAATAAAAGAATGTTCTTTTAAAAAGTGTTAAGTATATCATGAAATATGTGGAAATTATAACAATATAACTTATGGATGATAAGTAATAATGAAATATTTTTGTGGTAGTGGAAAAGAAATCATATCAATTCTGAGAGACAATATGGCAGAGTAGGGAGTAAGGATTTTCATTTTTTGATTAATGACAATGTGCTAATATTGACTGAGGTGATGACAGCATAACACTGTTGAAAATGAGAAGTACTGAGTGTACACTTTCAATTGATTGTACAGTCTTAGGACTGGATAATGGAAAATTTTGTGGTGGAGGATGGACTGTGATTAAAGAACAAATATGAGAATAGTATTTCATGAATTATAGCAAATCTATAATACAAATACAGCGTGTTAATAAAAGGTGGATTGCTAGAAAATAAACTGCATTAGTCAGTCAACGAGGGGTTGATGCAAAGTACCAGAAATCTGTTGGCCTTTATAAAGGGTATTTACTTGGGGTAATAGCTTGTAATAGCTTACAGTTACAAGGCCCTAATGTGTTCAACTCAAGGCTGCTTTCTCACTAAAGTCTGTTGTCATGAGTTGAAGCAAATGATGAGTGACCTCTTCCTGGTCTCTTCTTCTTTTCTCCATGTCTCTGGAGCTCTCCCTCTTTCTGGGGCCACAGCATCAAAGTCGTCTCCTCTCCTGTGTATGTTCTTCGGTGTCTTTTTGAGTGAGTGTCCATTTATATCAACGCATCAAGGAACAAGACTTAACCAGAACTATACCCTATTGACATGGTCAAATCAAAGCCCTAATATTAAAAAAAAATAAATTTTATTGATATATATTAATAAAGCATACATCCAATCAAAGTGTACCATTAATGGTATTCAGTATAATCAATAGTTTTGCATTCATCACTCCAATAATTTTTAGAGCATTTTCATGGTTTCAGTAATAATAAGAATAATAAAAAAAACAACCAGTTAACGAAAGGGAAAAATCTCATCATCTCTCAATCTCCTATGTTTCCCCTGTCCTAAATAATTGCTATTCTATTTCCTCCTCTCTAGTATATTTGTATTTATATTTTGTAAAAATGGTCTTACATACACAATATCACACATATTCATATTTTACATGAGGTTTCACTATACCATACAGTCCTGTGTTACGTATTTTAGCTTTTCTTCTGGTCATATACTTGTCTTTATGTTTTCCCTTTTCAACCACAGTCATACTCATATATTAGCTCTGCTAGTTACGAATACCATGATATGATTTTACCATTTCTATTCCTTTCCAAAAACTTACAACTTTTACCCACTTCTATTCAGAGTAAACGACAGCTTTCCATTCTCTACCTTCTTTATATTTACTGGTGAAGAAAAAATCAGCATGATGTGTTCTTACCATTTCCATTTGTATTTCCAAAGATTTACAAGTAACCTTTTAAACAATTCTGCAAAAATTAACCTTCAGCTTTCCATTTATCCTCATTCTATTTTCTGGTGAAATATATTCTAATTATTAATCCCATGAG